>NC_091640.1:59372713-60024529 GCF_027580195.1 Bos mutus
GGAATCAAGATTGTCGTGAGAAATCTCAATCACCTCAGATATGCAGATGACACCACCCTTATGGCAGAAAGTCAAGAAGAACCAAAGAGCCTCTTGATGAAAGTGAAAGAGGAGAGTGAAAAAGTTGGCTTAAAGCTCAACATTCAGAAAACGAAGATCATGGCATCTGGTTCCATCACTTCATGGCAAATAGATGGGGAAACAATGGAAACAGTGTCAGACTTTATTTTGGGGGGCTCCAAAATCACTGCAGATGGTGATTGCAGCCATGAAATTAAAAGACGCTTACTCCTTGGAAGGAAAGTTATGACCAACCTAGATAGCATATTCAAAAGCAGAGACATTACTTTGCCAACAAAGGTCCATCTAGTCAAGGTTATGGTTTTTCCTGTGATCATGTATGGATGTAAGAGTTGGACTATAAAGAAAGCTGAGCGCCGAAGAATTGATGCTTTTGAACTGTGGTGTTGGAGAAGACTCTTGAGAGTCCCTTGGACTGCAAGGAGATCCAACCAGTCCATTCTGAAGGAAATCAGTCCTGGGTGTTCATTGGAAGGACTGATGCTGAAGCTGAAACTCCAATTCTTTGGCCACCTGCTGCAAAGAACTGACTCATTTGAAAACACCCTGATGCTGGGAAAGATTGAAGGCAGGAGGAGAAGGGGATGACAGAGGATGTGATGGTTGGATGGCATTACCAACTCAATGGACATGGGTTTGGGTGGACTCTGGGAGTTGGTGATGGACAGGGAAGCCTGGCGTGCTGTGGTTCATGGGGTTGCAAAGAGTTGGACACGACTGAGAAACTGAACTGAATAACTAATTTATATTTATTAATAACAAATATTGCTATTTAAAGAATCAATGATTTTGGTTTTTTGTTACTGTTGCTGATATTTACTAGAATGTGAGATAATAAATATCAGTGTCTCCAGCAAAACATAGGACAGAGCCAAAATGGATCCTTTCCATTAGAAATAATAAAATGTTGAATAAAATATAAGAACACTTAAAATATACAGATGAGGTTTAAAGAAAGAAAAGTTGAGTACTAGAAATAGATAAGACCCTCTATGCCAAGTCAAGAGACTAAAACTGATGATTTTGAAAGCTCTGAAAATGGGAAGCGGGGACAACAAGACCAGATGTAAAGCCTAGAAATTTGCAGCAGAGGTTCTGACTCCATGTGGAGCCTTGGACTTTTAATTAAGTCTTATAAATAGATTAAAAAATCCTAAGTAAAACCACAAGACTAGGACCTTGAGATGTTCCCTCTTTAGTGAAAATGAAACAGGAAAAAAATCTTTTAACCAGCCTTGAAAAGTAGAAAGAAGCTTGTAATTTGCCCCAGGTATAGGCTGCACTATTGGAGTGGAATATGCCTTTTAAAATTGAAAACAAAAAATGTGACCCATGAGTGATGTTCAAATTAATTATCAAATGATGCAGCATATTTAATCATTAGAAAAAAGAAGAGAAACATGATCATCTCAAAAGCTGGAGAAAAAAGCATTTGTGAAAGACAAACACATTTCATAGTAAAAGCAGCCAGCAAACTAGGCTTAGAAGAGAACTTTGTCAAACTGATGAGTGTCATAAATGAAAAAAAAAACCCACAAAAATTATAGCTAATATCATACGTGAAAGACCAGATGTTTTCCACCAAATCGGGAGTAAGACGAGGATGTTCGCTGTCTTACCTCTACTCAACAATATACTGAAAGGGTGTTGTCGGTACAAGAAAAAACAAAGGCTATGGACTGGAAAGAACAGAGTTTCTCTACTTGCAGATGACATGCCACGATTTTGGATCTAGAAAATACCAGTGAATCTACCCCAAAAGTCTGTTAGAATTAATAAGAGAATTAAGCAAAGCAGCATGACACAAGATCCACATTAAAAAATCAATTGTATTTCTATAAAATAGCAATCAGAAATCCAAAAATAAAATTTAGGAAATGATTAAATTTACAATGCTATTAAAAGGAATCACATATCAATACTTGAAAATAAATTTAACAGAGTAAATGCAAGATTTTCCATTGAAAATTGCAAAACCTTGTTGAAAGAAATTAAAACAGGCCTAAATACATGAAAAGCTACTGTGTGTTCATGGATTGAATGACCCAGTATTGTTAATAAGGCAAATCAAACCCCTATAAAAACGCCAGCTGTTTTTGTTGTCATCGTGAAAATTAACATTCAGATCCTAAAAATTCACATGAAAAGGCTGGGAACCTGAATTCGAGCATAAACAATCTTGGAAAAGAACGAAGAAGGAAGCCCCACATAAACAAGGATGAGGGCTAGAAAATACTTTTGAATATATATAGGAATTTTTTAATGTAATAGAGATAGCAGTATAAAAAGCAATGGAAAAGTGAAAATGTTAGGGGAAGCACACTGACTGGGACCGCCCACCCTGGCCAGGCACCGCAGTAACCACTTGCATAAGTTGTTTTACGACAGGAGGTCCGGGTAAGGAACCCGGAACTGAGAAGCCTCCACCAACCGGAAGAGGTCAGGAGAGGTCAAAAGGAGACACCACCTGTTCCACCACCTCCCAGAATCCTTCTCTCTGGCATCCATCTGGGCTGAATAAGGCGTGCACCACCAGGAAGGGCTCTGAGTCAGAATGATTCGCTAAAGACAACCCGGAAACTAATCCCATCACCATAAAACCGGAGACTGCGAGCCATGTGGCAGAGCTGTTCTCCTGGGTTCCCTTACCCTCCTGCTCTCCACCCGGGTGCCTTTTCCCAATAAAATCTCTTGCTTTGTCAGCACATGTGTCTCCTCGCGATTCATTTCTGAGTGTTAGACAAGAGCCCAGTTTCGGGTTCTGGAAGGGGTTCTCCTTCCTGCAACAAAAGATGGATTGTTTTATAAGAGTGATGTTTACTATTCAGCTATATATGTGGTTAAAAGCTTAGATCCCTGCTCATAGCATAGAGAACATTAAAAATCTGAAAGTAAACAGTAAAAGTTTAAAACTTAGAAAAGTACAGATAAACTAGCAAGAGAAAGTGAGTCAATTATGAAATCAATAAAAAACACAGGCGTTCACTGAAGGGGAACCCCAAGAGCCAATAGACAGATGAAAAACACCCGATCTTACTGTTTATTAGGGAAATGGAAGTCATGACAGCAACAAAATACCATTTTCACATAATCGGCATACCTTAAAACTCTGATAAAGTCAAGTCTTAGCTAGAACATGGTGAAACGAAACCTCTCCTACTGGGCTTGTAGGAATGTAAATGTTTGCACTGTTCAGAGGAGCAGCTGGCAATTTCTAGTGAAGCTGAGCTCTGTCTGTGTTTTGATCCTGCCATGCTACTTACAGAATTAAAATCTATTTAAAAGACCAGCATGATCATTCTAGCCTTTTTTGAAAAAGCAAAAACCAATGAAAAAATAAATGTTTATCAGTATATACAAGGAACACCTTACTATGGCGCTTTTATACAGTAGAAAGAAATTTAATTAATTCCATTCAGAATTGATAAATCTTAAAATCTAACATTGAGGTTAAAAAAGGAAGGTAAATCGTATTATGGTGTAAATCTTAGAAATACACAGAGGAATTGTGTTTGTTATTTATAGATAGTGAATATGTTATAAGGTTATAAATCATAAAGAGAAGGATGTGCATGGTTTCCTCATGAGGGGACAGGTTGATGGTGAGCTAGAGATTTTTAATCCTTTTTGTAATACTTTATATAAATTTTATTTTTATATATTCAAAAATCTATAAAATGGAGTATATTATTGTTCACATATACACATTTTATAATAAATGTGTATGTATAATCCCAAAGTAAATATGGTAAAGCAATTTTAAAATCTGGACAGTGAGTACATTGCTTTATTGCTCTCTGTACTTTTATCATGTTTGAAATCCTTTTCATAATTAAAAATAAATATATGAAAGACTTCTTTTAAAATTAAAAAATATCACTTGCTCCTGGTACTATCAAGAACTGAGTAAGCACAGGGCATGTTTTAGTTTAGTATATATATGTAATAAAAGGCATGGCTGCTTTTTTCCCAGCTCTGAGGAAGCAGTTAAAAACCAGACTGAGTAATAATATGTTCTTATCATCTTAAGTTGCTTCTAAAATACTGAAAACCAGATATCTTTAAAATGGCCATGTCTAAAATAATATTTATCTTTTCTTTCATATGTGTAAGATTTAATTTGGATTTACCCCTGTACTAAATCTGTGGTCCTGGGTTTATGAAGTAAAGATTATGAATTTATACTTTGTATATAGTAGAAGAAATGTAAGCATTCTAGGGAAACAAATGTGTACCTATAAATCACTGCTATTTACAGAATGAAACTATTCATTAATAACTCAATAGCCAGTACACTAATACCAATGTTTTTTTTTCTTTTTTTTAAAGACAATATCCTTAATGCTTAGAATGGTGAATAGCACTTAGTAATCAATTATTTATTAATTTTTTATCAAATAAATGAGAGAATGAGTGAGTGGGAACATTATTTCATTTGACCTTCAGACTGATCTTAATGAAGGTATTAATCTCTATGAAGTTAATGAGGTTTTTCTAACTTACCCAAATTCACACCATAAATCGTTGCTTCTTTCACAGTGCCCCTTGAACCATCCTCCAAGAGAGGAATAAGGGTTCCCATCCTACAGAACAGGGTTCCTGTGGATGTATCGGCAGTAAAATCTCCAATTGGGCTGTTTTTTCTAGCAGGTGGAGATACTGTGACCTCAGGTTCTCCTGCCTCTTTCCTACAGATTAGCGGTGGGAGAATCTGAAGATTTTCTCTTTGGAGAGAGAGTCTGCCCTCATCTCTGTATTCTGTTCTTCTTCTCAGTTAAGAGAAAACTAAACACAAAATTCAATCGCTTCTATCTTCCATCATTTCATAGAAATATATCTCCCTGAGGAGCTCAGTATGCATGCACATAGTGGGTAATTGAGGCTGTATGATAAAGGACCAATGACTTCTCTTCATCTCATATGTGAATCTCAGGTTAAGTGTTATCCTGCTAAATGGCATTCAGTTTGTTAATGCAAGTTTCAGGCCTGTGTATTTTAGTAGTAATCTTTCTATTCTCAAGCCTTTAAACAGAAAATTATATATTTACCTTGGTCAAGAAGCAATGTAGTTCAGTCTGTAAAGAATCTGCCTGCTAATGCAGGAGACCGGGGTTCAATTCCTGGGTCGGGAAAATCTTCTGAAGAAGGAAGAGGCTACCCACTCCAGTCTTCTTGCCTGGAGAATCCTAGGACAGAGGAGCCTGGCAGACTACAATCTATGGGTCCCAAGAGTTAGACATGACTGAGCGACTCGGCACACACACATATGTTTACCTTGTCTAGTGAGGAGCAGCCCAAGTGACACGGCAGGGTGAGATAGAGGCTGCTCACCTGCTGGGGGAGAGGAGAATGGGATCACAGGTCGGGGGAAAGGGGGCTGAAGATGGAAGCTGTGCAAACTGTTCCACTTCTCCAAGGAGGTCCTTGCTGGGCCTTTGGTTGGAGGCCTCTCAACTAAGACCAAGAAGGACAGGTGGCTGGCTTTGGTTCTGGGGTCTCTAGACTGAGGCTTCATGACTGTGGCTCTCGAGAATCTAGCGAGGGGATGGCATATGCTCATAAACGACTGTGATATGACGTGTGATATGGCAGGACACAGAACGTCCCTGTGCGGAAAGGAAGAAAATGATTAGATTTCCTTTCAGGAGAGAATGTGTGGGTCACAGGTACCAAAAGACTTGGAGATTAAGGTGAAATTTCTCATGACTGCTAAGAATTTGGCAGCGTTTTTGACATAAGGAGAAGAAATGGGATAAAAAATGCAGTTATCTCAAAAAAGAGGCAATTAAATATATATGGCCTGCATCAAAAAATGAGTGTTATGAACAAACTGAGGATTATTGAGTGTGGATAAATGCTTTCTCTTATTGTGGGAATCCTGGATAATCACATCTAAAGCGTATTTTCTCTGTAAATGTGATCTCTCCAAGCCAATACATATGTTGCCCAGAACTGAAAAACATGTACACCTGACCCACTGTAAATTTCTCCACTTCATTTTAAGTAATTTTATTAATACTTTTGCTGTATTTGTAAAAATAATTCCTGTATGAATGATTCAGCAATATGATTTTCTTAATACACTGCGAAAGGGAAAAGCACAGGTTGGACTGTCAATAGTTAAAAAGTACTTTTGTCTCTTAATACACTGTAAGAGGGAGAAGCAGCCTGTAGTGGAAGCTATTAAATAGTTAAAAAAACAGTTTTGGTAAACAAAGCGAGAGACGCGGATCTTGCCGAGTTAATTGCTTGAATCCACCCTGCACGGGCTTCCCGCATTTCCCACATCCGATTGCAAGTCCAAGAGTGCCATCTACTTCCCATTTTCTGTACAAAATTCCAGTGTTTGGAAAACAACACAGAATGATCCAGAAAACAAAACTCTGACCTCAGATTTATGATCTACATCCGCAAAGTAAAGTAAGTATAACAAGAAAAATTTAGTCATATTATCTTTCATCTAAAATACATAATTCTCAATGTTTTCTATTTCTAAATCAGCAATATCTTTTGCTCTTTTAAGAAGATAGGTGTCTGGTATAGGTTGCTGGAAAAAAATTAAGTCTTACATATTATGACACTTTTAAAGCCATATCTGAATTTTAAGTAATTTTGGATTTTTTTTTTTTTTTTTTAATGTGGTCTCTAAAGGTTGTCACTGCTTGGAATTAGATTTACAGAAAACCTGCTCCTGTACTATGTTTATCTTTGAGATCAAATAACTCTTGAGTTGCCAGCTGTTAATTGTCATTAGTCATCTTTACTTAAATTCATCATATGTTTAGAAACAGCACCCTTTTCTAGATGATTTCTCCTAATAAAAGTAACATAGCAATTTCTTTTGATGGATTCCACTTTTATTATTCAGTGTTCTTATTCAATTTGATTTTTAAGGGTACTGATGTGTGAGGAAGAAGTTTGTGGAGTACAGCCAACTCAGTTACTTCTGAGCTTGGCCCGTGGTCACTGTGCCCTAACTGACATGAATCAACAGTTTCCATTAGATAGAGAATTTTATTTTGTGATTAAAGGTATTATTTCATAGGTAAACATTTTGAGTCCTGACGAAGAAGTTCAGGACTGTAAATGTTTTTAAGGCAAAAACAATAATTGATTTATTCCAGATCATTATTAGCTACTTAATAAATAACATTGGGAGGAGGGCACAGCAACCCACTCCAATCTTCTTGCCTGGAGAATCCCCATGGACAAAGCAGCCTGGTGGGCAACAGTCCAAAGGGAAGTCATTTGGTTGTATCAGACTCTTTGCGACCCCATAGACTGTAGCTTACCAGGATTCTCCGTCCATGGGATTTCCCAGGCAAGAGTACTGGAGTGGGTTGCCATTTCCTTCTGGGTCACAAAGAGTCAGACACGACTGGGCGACTAAGCACAGCACAGCATATACCATTGGGCTTCCCTGGTGGCTCAGTGGTAAAGAATCTGCCTGCAATACAGGAGGCGTGGGTTCAATCCCTAGGTTGGCAAGATCCCCTGGAGGAGGAAATGACAGCTCACTCCAGTATTCTTGCCTGGGAAATCCTAAGGACAGAAAATCCTGGCGAGCTACAGTCCATAGGGTCGCAAAAGAGTCGGACACGACTTAGTGACTAAACAACAATATACACCATCACATCCTGGGAACCAGAGATACAGAAGTGAATACATTGAGAGCCTCACTCTCATGGGGACATTAGAGAAGGGTGTTCAGATAATAAAATCGTCAATAATCAAATGAATTTTACACTTTCCGATAGTTTTGAGTGCTCTGAGAAATTACAGCCCAGTGACATGAGAGTTACAGGTCAGAATGACGAGGAATGGATAGTTTACAGTGGGAGCACTCAGAAGACTTGTCTGAAAATATGAGGCAGTATCAATATTCAGAATTGCACCAAAACTCATATAACTAACATCATTGGTGTGAGAACTTAGAAATTCTTATTTTCTTCTCTACAGGATGAATGCAAGAAAAAAATGGGAACTGACATAAGGAAAATTTGGGATTATAGCTTGGTGCTATTTTTGCATTGGATTTAACACTTGGCACAGTTTGGAATTAGAATGTTTTAGCAGTCTTTCAATTACCCTTTTTGGGCTGTGAAATGATTCTTAATTATGTTATTTAAATCACATGTAAGTGGCTAGTCTGAGGTCTTTGGTTTATGTTGACTTTGTGTTTTAACTAAAAGTCTGATACTGTAACATGCTTAAAGTCAGGTGAATTTAGATAATGGATATAAAAACATATGTACTATTTATTTTTCTTGTTTTAGTTATCTACTATTTATGCTTTCCTTCAAAACAGTCTTTTACCCTGACTATTTTTTGAGCATAAAAAACAAACTGAAATTAATTGCTACTGACCACACCTACTCCCTGATAAGGCTATGAGGAAGGTTCTACTGTTCATCTGCAAACATTGTGCTTGGTATCTGTGAAGTTTCTAAGTGAAACAATTTGCTCTTCAGTCACTAAGTTCTGGACTCTTTGTGACCTCACGGACTGCAGCACGCCAGTCTCCCATCCTTCACTATCTCCCATTGATTGCCGAAACTCAAGTTCACTGAGTCAGTGACAATATCCAACCATCTCATTCTCTGTCACCCCCTTCTCCTCCTGCCCTCAATCTTTCCCAGCATCAGGGGTTTTTCCAATGAGTCATCTCTTCACATTAGGTGGCCAAAGTATTGGAGCTTCAGCATTAGCAACAGACCTTCTAATGAATAATGGCTGCTTGTAAATACAGTTCTGTAAGGTTCATGGCTTGCATTCTAAGGCAAGAGAAGTCTAAATTAAGCCCCAGTGTTTTTAATAGATGTTGAAATTGCAGGTTTATAAAAATCATGCTGCAGTCCTTTCATGAAAACCAATAACACATTCTATGTTTTTCTTGGCTGATAAGAAAATTGTAGCTAGTCTCCAAAATAACTGTAATCCATCATGTGAAAATTGGAGGTTTCAAAGGGAAGATTGATCCAGTATTTTCACTTTTGCAGGCAGGATGAAGTTATTTGGATCCCAGAGAAACTAACACAAAGGCAGATTCTGGTTTAAGAGAATATGATGTATCATTTGACACAGATACTTCAGAGGAGATGCTGTATCTTTGGTAGAGTAATTAAATGAGATGATCTCATGATGAAATGTATTGCTAACTTATTTATACTATAGATGATTGCTATAAAAATTAAGTTGAAAAACTTGCTGAGTTCTTTGCTAACATCTTGGCTTTCTGTGCATCACTGCTAAACAGAAGTACAGAAACAGTTAGAAAGGAGAAGGAAAGAATGGCTTTATTACTTTCCAGGCAAAGAGGGAACACAGCAGCCTAGCGCCCCAAGAACTGTGCCCCTCTCCCTGGTGAGGAAGGAGAGGTTATATAGTCAGGCAAGGCTATGTGATAAGGATCAAGGCAGTAACAGTAACTTTGCATTCTTTCTGCTGCACAGTTCCAAAAGGAAGGGATTGCTGACAAGATTAGAATGTGTAGAGTCATGCAAAATGCCAGGCTGGATGAGTTACAAGCTGGAATCAAGATTGCTGGGAGAAATATCAACAACCTCAAATATACAAATGATGCCACTCACATGGCAGAAAGCAAAGAGGATCTAAAAAGTCTCTGGAGGAGGGTGAGTGGAGAGTGAAAACGTTGGCTTAAAACTCAACATTAAAAAAAAAACTAAGCCCATGGTATCCAGCCCCATCCCTTCACAGCAAATAGAAGGAAGGGGAGGTGGAAGAGGTGACTGATCACCTCGTCTCGGGCTCTAGGATCACTGCGGACAGTGACTGCAGCCCTGGAGTTAGAAGACGATTGGTTCTTGACAGGAAAGCTACGACAAACCTAGACAGTGTAGTAAAAAGCAAGGACCTCACTTTGCTGACAAAGATCCATGTAGTCAAAGCTATGTTCTTTCCAGGAGTCGTGTATGGATGTGAGAGCTGGACCATAAAGAAGGCTGAGCACTGAAGAATTAACTCTTTTGAATTGAGGTGTTGGAGAAGACTCTTGACAGTCCTTTGGACAGCAAGGAGATCAAACCAGTCCACCTTAAAGGAAATCAACCCTGAATACTCATTGGAAGGACTGATACTGAAGTTGAAGCTCCAACACTTTGGCCACCTGATTTGAACAGCTGATTCATTGGAAAAGACCCCGATGCTGGGAAAGACTGAGTCTGAGAAGGGGGCAACAGAGAATGAGATGGTTGGATGGCATCATCGATTCAATGGACATGAACTTGGGTAAACTCTGGCAGACAGTGAGGGACAGGGAAGCCTGGTGTGATGCGGTCCGTAGGGTCCCAAAGAGCTGGACATGACTTGAGTACTGAATACACAACACAGAGTCTTGGGTGGTGAGTCTCCTAATCTTAATGAGCCTCCCTGGCCTTTTTAATCTTGCCCCAGGTAGTTTCGTTACTGGAGCTCCCTTGATTAGCAACTGATCTGCCCCTTGGAACTCAGGAAAAGTCATGGAGGCTGGAGTCTTGCCTGCGAGAAATGCAGGACACGCCGGGAAGTCCAATAGGGTACTGCTCAGCATCAAGTTGATATAAGCCATCCAGTCGAGTTATTCGAGTTTATTCTGCTCATTACTATTCTCTCTCTCTCTCTTGCTGTCTTTCTGGATACAAGTCTTCAAAAAGTAATGGAAAATAAAGTCAATTTAATTATAGGATATTAATGCCAATTATTTCTTTCAACTGGAAGACACTGTACTTCCTTTCCATATGGTAAATTTTATAAAAGAACAAAGGAATAGTTCAAACAATACTTGAATGAACAGTAATTGAATTTCACGCCCCATCAGCCAAATTTAAGGATATTCCCATTGTCTCAGAGCACAAAGCGTGGATTTCATTATATTCAACATAGAACAATATCCTTTAGAATGGGCGACTTTCTGAATTTTGGGAGACTGTGGGTGTTTATGAGTGCTCAGTTGTGTCCGACCCTATATGACCCCAAGGACTATAGCCCAGCAGGCTCCTCTGTCCATGGGATTTCCCAGGCAAGAGTACTGGAGTGAATTGCTGTTTCCTACTCCAGAAGATCTTCCCAGCCCAGGGACCCAGCTGCGTCTCCTGCAGCTCCTGCAGTGCAGGTGGATTCTTAGCCTCCGAGCCATCAAGGAAACCTGCTGACCTGATCTTTGAGAGGCTAAATAAAGACAAATATATTTTGTAAAAAGCAAGTTTCTTTCTGACAGTTCATCTCACAATAGCTGCTGGTAAAATTAAACTCCACCTAACATTCAACTTTCCCACACATGACCCTGAAACACATTAGATAAATACCTGTACTTTTCAGCATTAGCAGTAATTTGGAGGTAAAATAGTTATGCTTTAACTCAACTCTCTGAGTGCCCACGTTGTGTGTGCATGTGTATGTGTTAGAGACTGAATCACCTGTAGTCACCTTCTTCTTGGTTTTGAAGAATGGTAAGAAATGGTAAGAAAATATTTGGCCCTTGGTCTTGACAGAGCAACCTACTCCCCCTATGGGGAAGCCTGGAGGGCTGCCATAGAGTCAGACACGACTGGAGCAACTTAGCAGCAGCAGCCGCAGCCTCTAGAACTGAGAGAAAATAAGTTCCTGTTGTTTAAGCTACTCAACCTATGGCAATTTGTTATGGATGCCCTAACAAACTAATACAGATTTCATTGGTCCTTATAGAAATTCGGCCTTCCCTGGTGGCTCAGACGGTAAAGCGTCTGCCTACAATGCGGGAGACCCAGGTTCGATCCCTGGGTTAGGAAGATCCCCTGGAGAAGGAAATGGCAACCCACTCCAGTACTCTTGCCTGGAAAATCCCATGGACGGAGGAGATTGGTTGGCTACTGTCCATGGGGTCGCAAAGAGTCAGACACGACTGAGTGACTTCACTATCACTATAGAAATTCAAAACTTTTCCAACTTCAAAACTTCCTCTATTTTTGAACCCATATGATTCACTTTTATCACACAATTTTTTTCTTCCTCTTGAGAATCAGGCTTCTTAACTTGTAGGGCATTTTACCTGTGTTTCCTCCACTTTTAGTCAATTATTCAATTCGTTTCAATTTGCATTCTACCTCAAAGATATTGAAACTTTTTTCCTTTCTTGTCTCTAGATTTTAATCCTGATGACCACTCTCTCCTTTCTCAAATGCTTCCTTAACTTGTTTTTTATAATATCATATTATGTTGATTTTCTCTCCACCTCTTACTGATGATCACACCATCTTCAGCTCTACTGGGCTCCTGTTTCTCTTTGATATTTGTTTATTTAGAGTTCAAGCCATGACTCTCTTCAATTCTTATTTTACTTTCCATGCTCATCATTTCAAAGTTCTAGTTCAAGTTCCCGGGTTTTAAAGTCATTGGGAAAATAAACTAGTATTCTAAAATGACATATTTAAGCCAGGACTCATTTCTGTCCTTCCTGACCTTTCTCCTATTCCTGTGAATAACAGAATTGTATATTCACTTTCCCAGATGAGAAACGTGTTGACCCTTACTCCTTCTTCTCCCCAACATCTCCCATTAAATAGTTAAGTACTTTTGGCTTTTCTTCTTCAATAGTTCTATACTTTTATACTTCTCTTAATTACATCTCTATTATCTTCATTCCCTAACTTCCACTCTTGACAGACACTGCATTTATAGTCGTCAGTTTGAAGCATTAATATGACTTTAAAGTTATCCTACCTAAAATCTTTCAGTGGTACAAAGGCCCAAATTATTTAGTATGATATATAATGTCCTTTCTGGTTCTGTCTATGCCACCAAGTTTAACACTTCTCTTTCCCCAGCCTTCATAGTCTATTTTCAAGGGGAATCTGTTTAACACAATTTCACGTTCTCTGATCTGGTCCATTTAAAATGTAATCCCTTTAGTCTGCATCCTCCTCCCTCACCCTTTGCTTAGCTAATTGGTATTCATCCTTCTGGTCATAAATTCCACATTTTCATTTTCTGTAACTTCCCAGAGCATACAAGACGGAATTTGGTTCGCTTCCTATGCAATTCCTTGGGATTTTATGCTGATATGTTTCAGTATTTAGATGGGGAAGCAGTCACGGCTGCTTTGAGGTGATCATTTGTCAGTGGTCTTTCAGTTTACATCAATTTCTGGACTTCTTAAGAGACAATAAATAGCTATTAAATGAAATAATAAGTCAATGCTTGAGTTTTGCATTAGAGGATATTTCTTAAGCAAAACTCATGCAGCTTGTAAAAAAAAACAACATCTATTTTCAACATTTCCCTATTGTGTTCCACACAGCATGGAGCTTGGCATATTATAAATTTTCAAGGACAATATGAACTTGATAAAAACAAAGAAACCCTAATAAATATAACTATTTTAAAATTAGCTTCCCTGCTTCTATATTAACAATGATATATATTGTTAGGAAATAATTGACAAAATATTTTGGGAGAAAATTATTAAGAATTAGCAGTGACATTTCTTAAACACTCTACTCTGGTGTTCCATTAATAATACCCTAGACACAATCTTATTGTGCTCTTTTCCTCTGTTTTGACTTTGTCAGTCTTATATTTGTGTCTCCTAACATGTCATTGTAGATAAAATAAATAGCAACAAGTCTCTTATATGACTTCAAAAATCCATTTTTCTTAAGTAGAGGCACGTTCATAAAACTAGGCTGTTTATGATGGGTAAAGAAAATTGCTAACTTTAAATCTTAACATAAATTCAAAGAGCTAGGGTGTGTCAGTGACATCCATGAGAAAATGTTTTACAAAACAATGTAAGTCTTCCGATAAAAGAAAAAGAAATGTATTTACTTAGCTAAAAACATGTTATAAAAATAAAATACACACCAAAAATAAATACTATAAGGCGTGGCAGCAATAGATTCCAGACTTTGAAGGAGTGAATGGAGACAGAATGACAGTCAGCAGCCAAAAACAGTCAACAAAGAAGCAGCAGGAAATGCTAAATATTTGCAAAGCTATTTACATACATGAGCAATCGAAACTACAGAGACTGGTGAGTTTTTGCAAAACCTTTGAGATGCAGTTAAGTTTCTAAAACTCTTAAAGTCAAGTTTCTCATTGGTGAGATTGGTTTAGTAATAGTTGCTGAAATCTCAGAAAATCACACAAAATTGTGAATATCAAACTAAATAATCTGTGGATGCTCTTAAAAAAAAATACAAGTGCAAGAAACAAACATCGCCTACTATGGGCCAGGATAACAGGCTAAATTATGGGAGTAAGGGTGAAAAACATCTGCTGCTGCTGCTGTTAAGTCGCTTCAGTCGTGTCCGACCCCATAGACAGCAGCCCACTCAAGGCAAGAACACTGGAGTGGGTTGCCATTTCCTTCTCCAATGCATGAAAGTGAAAAGTGAAAGTGAAAGTCGTGTCTGACTCTTAGCGACCCCATGGACTGCAGCCTACCAGGCTTCTCCGTCCATGGGATTCTCCAGGCAAGAACACTGGAGTGGCTTGCCATTGCCTTCTCCAAAGCATGAAAGTAGAAAGTGAAAGTGAAGTCGCTCAGTCGTGCCTGACTCTTAGCGACCCCATGGACTGCAGCCTACCAGGCTCCTCCATCCATGGGATTTTCCAGGCAAGAGTACTGGAGTGGGGTGCCATTGCCTTCTCTGGTTCTAGAGGCTAGAAGTCTTGAGATTAAGATGTCAATAAGACTGGTTTCTTCTGAGTCTGCTCTGTTTTCTTGGCTTTGTAGCTGGCCGTCTTTCTCTGTCTTACTTGTTCTTTTCTCTGTGTATTTCCGTGACCTGATTTCTTTTTCCTATAACAACACGAGTTATATTGGATTAGGATCCATCCTAATAACCCCGTTTAACTCAATCAGCTATGTAAAGACCCTATTTCCAAACGCAGTCGCATTCTAAGGTACTGGGGGGAAAGACTTCATCATATGAGATTTGTGGGGACACGACCCCACCCACAAAACATTCCGTTGGAGCTATGTTTCCTGTAAAGGGGAAGGAGTTGGAGTCAGAGGAGAAAGAAGGGAATCAAGAGGGAGTGCAGTCCCCATGGGAGATAGGATAGAAAAAGATGCAGATGAGGATCGGGCATCGAGGAGGGGTCATTAAGGTAACAGAAACCGAAAGCCAGATAGATGCAGGTGCCCTTAGTGTGCAGAGATACTGGAGCTCGATGGTTGCTATCACTGCAGGAAGAAGAAATATGGTAGAGGAGTTGGGCTGAAATTTTGAGGAAGATCTACTGGGTGTGAAAGAGGCTAGAAAACAATAAAGCAAGATGTTGAGAATATTGACAAGACTACAGTAATGAACCATGGGGCCTCTGCTAGCTGGGGAAGGGACTAAAGATAAGAAGTAGTTAATGGGAAGGTATTAAAGCAGGTGTTGAGAACTTGAAGCTCTCAAGATTTAGTATTGATTGATTTGAAAAATAAAATCTATGGGATTTTGCTTTTCCTAACTCTTATTATTAGCTAAATCTATCAGTGTTTTATCATCTTCAAACATCATTAAACTCTCCACTTAAGAAAGTTGTTTGTTCTTTCATAGAGGTTAATACAATCACCCAGTACCTCCTTTTATATCAGGTATGGCTTATTTACAGTACAAAGCATATTTGCTTACTATCTTATGATGTTTTGAAAGACATTGCCCTTGGATTTAAAAACATAATACTTATTTTGAAGGAATAGAACTGAGGGTTAAAATGTCCATGACTACTAGTGAAAATTGCTTGCTGCAAAGGATGAGAGATTGCAGAGGGCACCTACAAGTGGAAAGCAGAAAAATAATTTGTTAATAAATCTCTGGAACAGAAAACAATGGTGGGTGTGGGGTGGGGGAATAAATCTCCCCTGCAAGAGCATCAAAGTAAATAAAACGAGAGCTAAAGAGAGTGACATAATTATGGCTGGGTTGTAAATGTCTATTTTAAGTCTGCTTCATGTAGTTTAAACAGTTTTTCAGCTCCTTACTTGTAAGTTAGTACTGCACAATTATTAAAGTCTGTTAAAATTCATACCTTTAAAGCAAGAAAACTAAGATATGAATTTATTAAGCATTTAGGTCAAGTGCTGCTGCTGCTGCTAAGTCGCTTCAGTCGTGTCCGACTCTGTGCGACCCCATAGATGGAAGCCCACCAGGCTCCCCTGTCCCTGGAATTCTCCAGGCAAGAACACTGGAGTGGGTTGCCATTTCCTTCTCCAATGCATGAAAGTGAAAAGTGAAAGGGAAGTCGCTCAGTCGTGTCTGACTCTTAGCGACCCCATGGACTGCAGCCCACCAGGCTCCTCCATCCATGGGATTTTCCAAGCAAGAGTACTGGAGTGGGGTGCCATCGCCTTCTCCGTTAGGTCAAGTAGTGTATTCTTTAAAATAAAATTTATTTTCCAAAAGTACAGCTAGTGTGTCATGTGATACAAAAATCCCACTGATGATTCGTCACTTTGACAACTTTCACTGCTTGCTGACCACTATTGCTCAGATCAGATCAGATCAGTCGCTCAGTCATGTCCGACTCTTTGCAACCCCATGAATCGCAGCACGCCAGGCCTCCCGGTCCATCACCAACTCCTGGAATTCACAGAGACTCACGTCCATCGAGTCAGTGATGCCATCCAGCCATCTCATCCTCTGTCATCCCCTTCTCCTGCCCCCAATCCCTCCCAGCATCAGAGTCTTTTCCAATGAGACAACTCTTCACATGAGGTGGCCAAAGTACTGGAGTTTCAGCTTTAGCATCATTCCTTCCAAAGAAATCCCAGGGCTGATCTCCTTCAGAATGGACTGGTTGGATCTCCTTGCAGTCAAAGGGACTCTCAAGAGTCTTCTCCAACACCACAGTTCAAAAGCATCAATTCTTCGGCACTCAGCCTTCTTCACTTCCAACTCTCACATCCATACATGACCACAGGAAAAACCATAGCCTTGACTAGACGAACCTGAAGAGGAACTAAAAAGCCTCTTGATGAAAGTGAAAGTGGAGAGTGAAAAAGTTGGCTTAAAGCTCAACATTCAGAAAATGAAGATCATGGCATCCGGTCCCATCACTTCATGGGAAACAGATGGGGAAACAGTGGAAACAGTGTCAGACTTTATTTTTCTGGGCTCCAAAATCACTACAGATGGTGACTGCAGCCATGAAATTAAAAGACACTTACTCCTTGGAAGGAAAGTTATGACCAACCTAGATAGCATATTCAAAAGCAGAGAGATTACTTTGCCAACAAAGGTCCGTCTAGTCAAGGCTATGGTTTTTCCTGTGGTGATGACCACTATTGCTGGTGTGATGTAAACTCACAAATGTCTCTCATGAAATGTGAGTCTTCCTTCAATCTCCTGACTTTGCAGTTTCACTCCTGCTCCATCTGTCCCTTGATGACAAAGAAATAAATTATTTGATGATTTAGAAAATGGAGTTAAATGAATTGTACATGGTTATGCTCATCCAGTCTTTACCTCAAAGAGTTCCACTGTTACATTCCTCACCCTTTTTCAGATTCCTTTTTCAGCTACATTCCTTCAGCCTTCCATGGATGCAAGGATCCTGCTGAGATGGACTTAAGTGGAATCTGAACCTCAGAGTGAAGTAAATTTTGAGCGTCAGCGTTAATTTAGAATTTGGATTCATCAGCTGGACTCATTCACATTTGCTTTATGGGGACCAGTTTGAGCAGATGGAAAATCTGTTTTGGGATGGGTGGAGAAAGCCAGGTAAAATTCAGTAAAAAGAGGATGACGTAGGGATCCTCCTCACAGCTTATTTGAAAGGAAGCAATCCAGTTCTGAGGCTGAAATAATTGTTTTGTTCATTTGAAAAGTCTTAATTGAATGTGTACTAGGTCCTAGGCATATGCCAGAGCCCTGAGATATGGAATAAAGCAAGCGCTATTCCTGACACTGAAAAGGCCGAAGTCGAGTCAAAGATATTACTTGGTTTGCGCTTACTGGTTGCCATGGCTCAATCAATTACACAATTGTAGTGGTTCATACTGGAGAAGGAAATGGCAAACCATTCCAGTGTTCTTGCCTAGAGAATCCTGTGGACAGGGGAGCCTGGTGGGCTGCTGTCTGTGGGGTCGCGCAGAGTTGGACGTGACTGAAGTGACTTAGCAGCAGCAGTGGTTCATATGTATCTTGGGAGGAGTAAGCTGTTAGTAATACTATAAGAAGTAGGGAATCTTCATAAATAAGATTAGAACTGACTTTGACATATAAATTGGCTAGGTATGAAAAAAGGAAAACATTCCAGGCAAAGGGAATAATACAGAGACACACAGAGAAGTGTATAACTGTTCAAACATAGTTTACATCTGCTCTGAATAGGAAGGTCTTTCCCCACGATTTTTCTCCAGAAAGAAATAACTAATCTTTATGTGGCCTTTTAAGATTAAAGAAGTCCTTAAGATAATTCTGTTTTGAAGAATTAAGCATAGCAGAAAAGGGAAATTGATGAAATGACATTTGTAAACAAGCATCTTCAATTGTATTGTTTTATAGTAAATTACATCAAATATGCAGCCATGGGGCTTCCCTGGTGGCTCAGTGGCAAAAGATCCGCCTGCCAATGCAGGAAACTTGGGTTCGATCCCTGGGTCAGATCCCCTGGAGTAGGCAATGGATATCCACTCCAGTATTCTTGCCTGGAAAATACCATGGACACAGGAGCCTGGCGGGCTGCGGTCCATGGGGTTGCAAAGAGTCGGACACGACTGAGCATGCCCACACGCACGCTTCTCTGGAAATTCTTGTCAGTGGAGAAGGCACTGGTGTAAATCTGCACGACAACCTTACTCCTGCTGTTCCTGACAACCTCCCACAACTGTCTTCCCTCAGACTTCCAACATATTCTTTTATCTTTAGCTGAAAATTGTATTTAAGGTGGTAGCTTGGGCCATTTTGGGAGTTACAAAAGTTTTTCTGGCTAAATCTTATGTATGCAGAAGGTAAACAAGTTATTAAACTTATTATTGTTTTGACAGGGATTCCTGGCATGCTCCGGTTCATGGGGTCGCAAAGAGTAGGACATAATTGAGTGACTGAACTGAACTGAGTGACTGAACTGAACTGAACTGAATATGTCTTTATTACAGGCGAGTCTCAGTCAAGAACCTGGAATTTCCTGGAAACAAAAACATTTTTTCCTCCCCTACAGACACATTACAGTCAATAAATGTCCTTTGGAGAAATCAGTGAACTAACATAACACTCACTTTACTGTGGTTTTTAAGCATTGAATAAAATTTAATTAATGTTACTTTGTTCTGAATTTTCCAAATCTCCTGTAAATGTGTATACCTTCATAATTTAAAAAATAAAAAGAAAAAAGAAAGAAATAAAATTACAGAGAATAAATTCAGTTAGGAAACTTTTGAAATCTTGCTGGCAACTTAGAAGAAAATGAGACAAAGATATGATTTAAATTGACTTCCAGAAATGGAACCTCGGTGTCACAGATACTGTAGATGCTCAATTCTAGGTCTATATTTTGCATTTATTCCAAGACTTAAAAGCATGCATTTTATATTTCTTCTTTCATGGTAAGATATAACATGTTCTTAAATTCTTATTCAATAATAATACAAAATATAAAGATGGTATTTTTGATGCTTTATTTCCTTGGTTAAAATTTAATTTTTGGTCCGCACACCAGGTGATTTGGACTAAGCTGATAGAATTTTCTGAGGTTGTTTAATTCACTTCATTAACACAAAATAGCCATCTACTAAGTTCTCAGTTTCGCACTACATCAATACAAAGCTGAGAAAGACACAGTAGCAGTTACTTCAAGAAACTGATAACGTAGGCAATGAAGCAGAACGTATAAAAGCAAATAATTACGTTGCAAGATAATCAACACCCTCAGGTAAAAACCCAGAATACTGAAAAAATATTCTGTATCAATAATAAGGAAACAGAAAACTATTTTATCTTATGGTATTGAGAAAGAATAAGTGAGTCCTGTAAGAATAAGTGGGACTTCAAATAATAAAGGATATTTGGGGAAGACATGCAAAATTGAGTTAACAGCAAAACAAATACATTTAATAATTAATTAACTCAAGTGACTGAAGTCCTCTCATCTTGTATATATAGTTCACACTGTAGACTAAGTGAATGACAATTAATAGATGAATAGAACTCCATCCTCATTCCTATTGCAAACTAGAAAGATGAGAGATAAATGTATTGTCCTCTGCTCTTTTCTGGTTAATCATGGCTATCTCAGACAGTTTTACAGCTTTCTAATGTGTAAACAAGAATCAGGCTACTATCTTATTTTCAAACAGTGTTAATTATACAAATCTCCGTCTTTTTATTAGCATAGTGGTATCCAGCGATTATAATGGGAGAGGATTTTAAAAAACTATTTGAATGTTGTTTATACAAGGAGCAACATTTTTGTATAAAGCCTCTTCTACAAAAAGATGCATAGATAAATAATTCTATGAGTTTATTCATTTGTTTTATCTATAGAAGAATTAATGCACAAATAAATATTCATGAGCCAATTTGTGTTACTGGTTTATTTCGTGATATCCAGATGTTATCTTTCCCTCTTTGTGTTCAGTAATGATCATTTGAGATTCAAACGCAAACACTAGATGAAGTTGGCATACCTGTCCATCATTAAAAAATGAATAATACATCTTCATGAGGAAAAAAATAACATATTGCCTCCTTTTCAATAAGACAATACCATTTGAAATCCTGTTGTGTATTTCAGAACAATTTTGTATCCACACTGAAGTTTACAAACACAGCACTTTATAACTTTTTGGTCTCAGGATCCCTTTTACATATAGTCTTTAAAATTAGTGAAAACCTCAAAGAATTTGCTTTATGTGGGTTATATCTAATAATCTGGTTCTACTAGAAATATTCCAAATTAAAATTAGTAAATTTAAAATATTTATCAGTTTATTTAAAAGCAAAAATTGTAAATCTATTATATATATTACACTTCCCTGGTGGCTCAGATGGTAAAGAATTTGCATGCAATGCATTATATATTAACAGAAATAACATGGTTTTTATAAAAAATAGGTCTATTTCCCAAAACCAATCTAAAACTCATCATAACAACTATTTGTAGCAAACTTGATACTATTAACACTTAGCTGTTTTCCGGCTTTCGTGACTGGGATAACTTGAGATTTGCCTTTGTTTTCTAAAGCTGCTGTCAGTCAGTTAGTGCAGATGTTATAGATCTGGTTCAGGCCAGGTTACACTAAACTCTGTGAAATTCAACTTGGAATTATTTGTTGCTATTAGTCCGTGTTCTAAAATCATGCTTCAAAATGTAGGCTTTGAGAAAATGTAGGAACTTCTGAGAAAAGAAACATAAAGTGCATGTGTTAACAAATAGAATGTAGCAAAATGAAATGGCCATTCATTTCCCCCAATGAGGGGCTTCCCTGGTGGCTCAGATGGTAATGAATCTGCCTGCAATATAGGAGACGTGGCCTTGATCCCTGGGTTGGGAAGGTACCCTGAAGAAGTGGGTAAATCAGGAATTTGGAAAGCCAAGGATCAGTATTACTTTACATATTAATATTTTATGTTGAAGTGAAAACACACACCAACTGAACACAATATAAAATATTAATAACATGATAGGCTATATTTTAAAAAGTCACTAGGTGGAAAGAAATGGAAAATGGTATGCTATGTTGTTTTAATAAAATAAAGAGAATAAAGTTGGAAGATCTGCGTTTTGGTCTGGGGTTGCATCTCTGTTCTGAAAGTTGTTAGTTATACTTTATAGGGGCAAACTCCCTAAGTTTTCTGTAAAACAGTTTCTACACTGTTGGTATTTTGTTAGAATTATATATCTGAATAATGGGAATGGCCTTTGTTTTGCTTTGCTACAAAAAACAAAGCACAACAAAAAAGCTCTTTTTCTGCTTTACAAAGCAAGCTGATAAAAGAAAGATGTCCTGTAGTCTAGACACAAAAAGTACAAAGAAAAATATTGGCTCAAGTATGTTGAATGATTATAATCTTTTCTTCTTACAATGTGTAAACAGCAGGTTTGCAAGTGCTCACGGAAAACTACAGTGAAATGCAAGATGAAAGAATCACATTATTGTAAAGACCAGAACGTTCCAGAAAGCAAGAGCTGTCCTCTCTGTCCTTTGTATATTTAGAGTATTATGCTTCATGGTATTGTTAGAATCGTTTCTCAAAGACGAAAACAAATTCTCCCAGAAGAAATTAGTGACTAATGAAAACAAATGAAGTCAAACCTTACAAAGTAAACACACATCAATGTCTTCTGGGAGTTATTTGTATCTTTCTATTCCACAGTCTTAATTATTTACTCTGTCTTCAAATTTATCTTTCTATTTGAACCCAGATAATCAGACATTATATGGAAAGAAAAGCTAATAAATATTTCCAGTGAAAAGGGTAACAAGTCTTCTTTGGACTTTGTAGTATGACTAAACATCATATAGGTATGAAAATAATTAAATGATTTTCTTTGAAAGTTTATGCAATTTAAGGGGTAGAATATCAACACAGGAAAAGTTAAAAAAATAATAAAACATTAAATGGCAATGATCCATACCTTATTTTTTTAACAATATATTGAAATTACAAACATCCTTTCTATCATGGTCCAAATATCATTTTTTTTTCAACTCTACTCATTAAAAGCTATAAATGTGCCCAAGGTGCATGATCATTTTGTGTTTCCCATTACTTATCTAAAGGAAGTTCTACAGTAGTATCTGCGCATGGCATAGACTGTTAATTTTTCCCAGTATCCCTCTTCTCTTCTTTGTTTTAGAAATGGAAAACCCCCCTTCCCCCACTCCCCTCCTCCTTACCCTATGCACAAAGTGTTAGCAAAGAAGTTTGTTTAGAAGGTGACTATAGTTTCTAACTTTGCCTCCCAGCAGTTCTGTATGACCAGGTCAGCTATCTCTGACCATGGAACTAAGATTTGGCCAATGGGATGTATGTTAAGTTCTAACTCACACTTTAAACAGTAGCCTAATTTCTTTTATCTCCTTTCGTCCCGTTCCTTGGTCTAGAATTCAGGTACAGTGCTAATAAGCGAGCTTTGTGGATAAAAAGTAGGTAAAAGAAACAATCTTGACTTGTGCTGTCCAGTTCAGTGGCCAGTGGCCACGTGTGGCTTTTGAGTACTTGAAATGCAGCTAGTGTAATTGAGATAAATTTAAAATTTTACTTCCTTACAGTTAATTTAAATATAAAAACTCATACTCAATTTAGTTATTGGAAACTTTTAAGTATCTTTGAAACAATTTATGTATGTTCATTTATTTTTTAATTGAAAATTTCATGAAAGCTAAATACAGACTAAGTATTTCAGATGAAATTTAACATCCTCATTGAGAAGCAGTTCATGCTTGAAATAATAAAACTTAAATATATTATTATTTAATTCACCTGTTTTTTTAAATTGTTAAATATGTAACTTTTCTGAGCATTTTTTTCTCTTACTTTTAAGTGCCATATAAAATAGATAGCACAGATCAAGGGAATGTCTGTGCCACAAGAAGAAAGGAACTCAGGTCTTTGGATGAACTCATACACTCTGAACACCTTCCATCCACTGCAGATTTCTTTGTAAAAGAGAAATTTGTTGAGAGGATTGAATGAATTAATGCTCCAGAAGGGCTTAGACTAGAGCCTGCCATACTAAAGCCCAGGGCTTTCCAGGTGGCTCAGTGGTAAAGAATCCGCCTACCAATGCAGCAGATGCAAGAGATATGGGTTTGATTCCTGGGTGGACGATCCCCTGGAGGAGGAAAAGGCAACCCTCTCCAGTATTCTTGCCTGGAAAATTCCATGGACAGAGAGCCTGGTGGGCTATAGTCCACGGGGTCCCAAAGAGTCGGACACGAGTGAGCCCACACGCACAGTTTACTACAAGTTCCAAGCTTATAAGATTTATCCTTCTTAATGTATTTCCAAACAGAAATAAATTTCCTCCCTCCATAATCCTATAGCCCGTTTTATATATTTGTATTACGTAGTGCCATCATCATTCAATTTCATGCCTTTGATTGGGATTCATTTTGAAGAATTTGTCAGAGAGCCTACGCTCCTGCTTCTAGCATCTCTGCTGGTCTCACAGACAATTAAAAAAAAAAAAGAAAAACTCTTGCTCTAAGTTTTACCAAGAGACTGACCGTTTTCAATCACAATCCCTTCACAATTGTTTCTACAACCAGAAGGAAACCACGATCACGTCATTCCACAGCCCAGATCCTTGTGTGGTTTTTTAACGCTAAACGCCAAACACATTTATGTGTCTTTCCCACTTCCCCTGTCGATAACTGCTCCCTGTTGGTTTTCTGGGGTGTCACATACACTTATTTTTCCTTATTTCCTCAATTAGCATCTCAAGATATTGTGCATTTTAAAAATGTTCTCTAATGTGATTTTCCTGTTTCATCACCTAGTTAAATTCACTTAGTTCAGATTTCAGCTCACACACACCCTCTTCAGAGAGCTGCAGATGGCCCTTCAGACCATTAGTCTTCTGTGAATTCTCTCAGAGCAACCTGGTGGCACATTCATGGACCACCCTTTCCCAGGTCACTACTATAATGCTTGATTATAATTTTATTATGTGTGGCATTTTTCACATCATTAAAACATGTCGAGTTTTGTCTTGTTTGTTACTCTCCTTTCTGCTAAATTGTAACTTCCTTGAGGGTGGATTTGATGGTACTTTTTGTACCTCCCCTCCAACACCAAGATAGAACTTCTAATAAATACATTAAACTGCCAAAGGAGCTGTGCAAAAGTTGAAAAAACGTTGCTGTGATAATTCAGAGGGAAATAAAGATCACTTCAGCTCAGTGGTGGAAATATGCAAATATTTATGGAGCTACTAAGACATGACAAGAGGGTGTAACAAGAGAGTGGACTCTACAATGAGAATGATCAAGTTTGAATCCTGGATCTGCCACTTACTAGCTGTGTGGTCTCTGGAAAATAGCTTGACTTCTCTGTGCTTTAGGTTCTTCATCTGTAAAATGAGGGAAGTAAATAGCAGTGTTTTTATAAGGCTGCAGGGAGAATTAAATGAATTAAAGTGAATCTATCTTACAAGAGTGCTTTGCACATAAGTACTCAGTAAACGTGTGATACACGGGCTTCAAATTAGGAGAAAGAAGGAGAGAAGTCATTTAAAACATATGAAATTGCTCTTTATAAAGTACAAGGAAGTAAGAAGAGGTGATGTTAATAGGAGAGCGTGAGGGAACTATTTTTGAGATGCAGAAGGTTTCTGTAGGTGAGTGGTAGGAGGTAAGGCAAGAAAAGGGTCAACTTAAGAACTTTATAGTAGATATCATCATTAGAAGTTTTTGGTCAAGGCAATGGCATTATCAGAATCATGTTTTGATTGTTTTTGTTCTGTCTGTCAAGATTGTCAGGAAAAATAATTCATAGTTTGCTATAAACACTTCAAAAGCATCATCTCTTTTCATACTGAAAGCCCATGAGTAGGTATTACTACGGTGCCCACTTTATTGATGGGAGGACTGAAGTAAAGGAAGATGTGAAACAGAACACAACAGTAATAATATCTAAATCACTGAAGCTACTATGAGGAGGCAATATATGAAATATGTTTAGCACTGTATTAAATACAGTGAGTGTCCAATAGGAAAAAAGCTACGGGTTTAACCTTGAGTGACTGTTTTCTAAGAGTATTATCCCCATTTCCTCTTGAGGTCCTATCTAATATAGTGTAATATAATACAAGAAATCTTGCACATGCCTTGTAGATAAAAGTTATTGAGTTTTCATTTGAACTTATATATGTTTTATAAATGTATATAATTAGAATCAAGTGAAAACAACAGCAACATTAATTTCCCCTTGGGTTGGGGAGGGTCAGCTTCACGCTGTGTGTTTAGAAATAAAGGTCTCATTGTCAGGACATGAAGGGGAGGAAACAGAGTGACAGAGAGGACTCTGTGGGGGAGACCCGTTTCCTCAGAACCGGGATTGACCGAGCCCGTCCGAGCGCAGAGTGCCGGTGGTTAGTGTGTGGGGAAGGAGCGGGCGAGGAGGAGGAGGAGGAGGAGGAGGAAGGTAGGGGACTTTGTGGGATGAACTGTGTAGGGAGAGGGTTCTCACAGAGCAAGCAGGGCAGGGACAGAGCTGGGTTTATGAACAGAAATGAGCGGGGGTCCAGGAGTCAGGAGCAGAGCCGATTTTCAATGAAGATAATGAGATAATCTTCCCTAGCGGATGTGGTGACGCGAGCGGTGAAGAACCCGCCTGCCAGGTCGGAAGATCCCCTGGAGGAGGAAACGGCAACCCACTCCGTCTTCTTGCCTGGGGAGTCCCACGGACAGAGGAGCCTGGTGGGCTCCATCCATGGGGTCGCACAGAGCTGGACGCGGCGGAAGCGGCTTAGCACGGCCCGGTGGATGTGGCGATGCTATTAGCACAAGCAAGGTTTGCTGACCATCGAAGGGAACGGAAAAGCAGCTACGGACTCCGGGAAGCTTATGTTGTCTATTTTTCCCTTTTCTATGTCACAATCATCAGTCAATTTCATTGGAAGCAATGAAAGGAGGAAGAAAGACACAGAGAAAAATGATTTTCAAATCATCCAATATGTTTTTTGTTTATTTGTTAGAGGCTCTAGTGAACTCCTTGATGAGGAAAAGATTGTAATAATGGGTCCATATTAGGTTGAAGTTTGTCAGTGGCTTTTGACAACCCTCATTTTTCCCCCCTTTCATTATCAGAATGAATTAGACATCACCGAATCTTTTTATTCTGGAGAAGGAAATGGCACCCCACTCCAGTACTCTTGCCTGGAGAATCCCATGGAGGGAGGAGCCTGGTAGGCTACAGTCCAGGGGGTCGCAGAGAGTCGGACAGGACTGAGCGAAGACTGCACCAAATGCACAGAAGAGAAGCTAACGTATTTCCAGATCCTTTTGTTTTGTGAACCACCGATCTTCTCAGGGTCTTTCATTAGCATGCTCAAAAGATGCTTAATTTTAAAAAATAGCAATGTTGACCAGCACGTTATTTAATCGTTGTAAATTCCAAAGGACAGAAATGGTATGGACCTAACAGAAGCAGAAGATATTAAGAAGAGGTGGCAAGAATACACAGAAGAACTGTACAAAAAAGAACTTCACGACCCAGATAATCATGATGGTGTGATCACTCACCTAGAGCCAGACATCCTGGAATGTGAAGTCAAGTGGGCCTTAGAAAGTATCACTGTGAACAAAGCTAGTGGAGGTGATGGAATTCCAGTTGAGCTATTTCAAATCCTGAAAGATGATGCTGTGAAAGTGCTGCACTCAATATGCCAGCAAATTTGGAAAACTCAGCAGTGGCCACAGGACTGGAAAAGGACAGTTTTCATTCCAATCCCAAAGAAAGGCAATGCCAAAGAATGCTCAAACTACCGCACAATTGCATTCATCTCACACGCTAGTAAAGTAATGCTCAAAATTCTCCAAGCCAGGCTTCAGCAATATGTGAACTGTGAACTTCCTGATGTTCAAGCTGGTTTTAGAAAAGGCAGAGGAACCAGAGATCAAATTGCCAACATCCGCTGGATCATGGAAAAAGCAAGAGAGTTCCAGAAAAACATCTATTTCTGCTTTATTGACTATGCCAAAGCCTTTGACTGTGTGGATCACAATAAACTGTGGAAAATTCTTCAAGAGATGGGAATACCAGACCACCTGACCTGCCTCTTGAGAAACCTATATGCAGGTCAGGTAGCAACAGTTAGAACTGGACATGGAACAACAGACTGGTTCCAAATAGGAAAAGGAGTACGTCAAGGCTGTATATTGTCACCCTGCTTATTTAACTTATATGCAGAGTACATCATGAGAAACGCTGGACTGGAAGAAACACAAGCTGGAATCAAGATTGCCAAGAGAAATATCAATAACCTCAGATATGCAGATGACACCACCCTTATGGCACAAAGTGAAGAGGAACTCAAAAGCCTCTTGATGAAAGTGAAAGTGGAGAGTGAAAAAGTTGGCTTAAAGCTCAACATTCAGAAAACGAAGATCATGGCATCCGGTCCCACCACTTCATGGGAAATAGATGGGGAAAGAGTGGAAACAGTGTCAGACTTTATTTTTTGGGGCTCCAAAATCACTGCAGATGGTGACTGCAGCCATGAAATTAAAAGATGCTTACTCCTTGGAAGGAAAGTTATGACCAACCTAGATAGCATATTCAAAAGCAGAGACATTACTTTGCCAACAAAGGTCCGTCTAGTCAAGGCTATGGTTTTTCCTGTGGTCGTGTATAGATGTGAGAGTTGGACTGTGAAGAAAGCTGAGCACCGAAGAATTGATGCTTTTGAACTGTGGTGTTGGAGAAGACTCCTGAGAGTCCCTTGGACTGCAAGGAGATCCAACCAGTCCATTCTGAAGGAGATCAGTCCTGGGTGTTCTCTGGAAGGACTGATGCTAAAGCTGAAACTCCAGTACTTTGGCTACTTCGAAGAGTTGACTCATTGGAAAAGACTCTGATGCTGGGAGGGATTGGGGGCAGGAGGAGAAGGGGACGACAGAGGAGGACATGGCTGGATGGCATCACCAACTCGATGGCCGTGAGTCTGGGTGAACTCCAGGAACTGGTGATGGACAGGGGGGCCTGGTGTGCTGTGATTCATGGGGTCGCGAAGAGTTGGACACAACTGAGCAACTGAACTGAACTGAGCTGAACTGAAATTCCAAGGGACTAGTTGACAAATTCTTGAGAAAAGGTTCACCTGGAAATGGGGCTCAGAAATGACGATCATTATGTATTTTTGGATTATTTTAGAATTTTCAATCCAAAAGTAGAAAATAATTCCTGTGTTACAAACATGTGAATTATACTATTAATTTGCCCATGCATTATTTTTGTTTGTACCCTAGAATATTAATATACCTGATATATTTGTCGATCTATAGATAAAAGTTGTAATTGTTAAAGGGAAGTTGAAATTCGTTTTTTTTTCCCAGTAAATCATACTTTTAAAAAGCAAGTGATGTTTAAACACCAATACATACAATTATAACTTCCCTGGTAACTCAAATAGTAAAGAATCCACCTGCAAAGGAGACCCAGGTTTGATTCCTTGGTTGAGAAGATTTCCTGGAGAAGAAAATGGCAACCCACTCCAGTATTCTTGCCTAGAGCATCCCATGAACAGAGGAGCCTGGCGAGCTACAGTCCATAGGGTTGCAAAGAGTTGGAATGACTGAGCAACTAACCTTTACATACAATTCTCTCTCAGTAAATTCTCTAAACAAATAGGAGCATTGTATTGCAGCCTTTCTCTACAAATAATGGAATTGCTCCAAATTTCTATGCCATCAAAAAAAAAAAAAAGAACCTTGAAAGGGTCCCTTATAAATTACAGCAGTTACTCATCTTTAATAGTCAAGTTCTTTTCATTACATCAAAGCACGCTCTGGCTACAGGAATTCTCTCAAAGTTGATATTATTTTTTCACTGTACATGGACCTCAAGGAGTGTGGATATAGCCTGGCAAGTAAGTTGAAATTTTGTGAGAAAAAGTGAAAATTAAAAGTTCAGACTCTCGAGTCTTGTTTATTTTCTATGATTATTAGTTATTAACATATTTTGACAGAACATATTAGCAATCTTTGTCTTACTTATGCATTTAAAGCAAGCATTTTGTTATTAAATATTAATTTAATTTCAGGTTGTAGAGCCAATGCATGGTTGAACTATTAATGGAGTATAATTCTTATTCCACTATATCAAATCTTTTAGTTGCTACATAGCTTTTTAATAAATGTTCTGTAATACTCTTTCATGTATAGAATTTTTTTATTTCACTTTTCTTGTGATTTTTGTTTCCACTATATATAAGAAGTGATGCATTTAAACCTTTAGTACTTTAAAATGTATTTATTATCAATTATCACTCATTGTCTATAGCACTGAAACTTGGAAAAAGCAATTTTCCTCTAGAAAAAAAATTGTACAAAACATTAATTTATGTCTACTGGATCACCATGTAATATGAAAATCTGTTTTTAAGTACACTGAATTTTCTGCAAAATCATCTCACATTTCTATAATCTATGCTGTCTTTTCTTATGTGCAGTTTTCTAATGTATTATTGTATTCTATTGTATTTACAGAGAAAGCCACACTGAAACACTTTTGTCTGTCATACATAAACATTTAAAATGCTTGTTTTATAAACTGATAAATGTATCAATGCTTAAAAGTTAAACCAAATTAATCTTGCTGCAGTCTTAACAAATGCAATCTGGATTATATAGGGGAATAGCTTATTTTATTTCAAGAAAACTCAATTAGAACTTAAAACAATACTACTAAGCTTACAAAATAGAAGCCACAAAATTTAGCCATACATCATTTTCTGATTTGCTGTTGTTTTTTAGTCACTAACTTGTCTGACTCTTTTGTGACCCCATGGACTGTAGCCCACCAGGCTACTCTGTCCATGGGATTTCCCATTTCCTTCTCCAGGGCATTTTCTGATTACTTCGTGTTTTTTCTATAGAACTATTGGCAAACAAGTAGATTTTATAAACTACAGTTTGTACTTTCTTTTTTCTCCTACATTGTTCAGGACATGAAATGATATTAACAATGAAATAGCTTGCTTGATGGGATATTTGGTTTAACTATTTTATTGAAGAAGACTCTAAGACTTATTATTTTCAAATATTAATTTTTAAAGAGGATAATATATTGATCTTTGGATTCAAACACTTGTCTATAAATTCCAGTCCAACCATATATAAAGCTATTTTTGTTAATAATAGTATCCATATCATAAGCCTATATTATGAGGATTGAATAGAATGACACATGTGCAGTACTTAGAACAGTGCCTGGGCCATAATAAGTGCTCAACAAGAGTTAGTTTATTACTGTTACTTAACTTCTTTAAATCTGTTTATCGACATACTGGGGAAATGTTCCTATATTGTATGGTTACTGTGAGGATCAAATTGTGTGCACAGAACTTAGGACTCTTAATATGTAGTAGATATGGTTGCTGCTGCTGCGAAGTCACTTCAGTCGTGTCCGACTCTGTGAGACCCCATAGACAGCAGCCCACCAGGCTCCTCTGTCCCTGGGATTCTCCAGGCAAGAACACTGGAGTGGGTTGCCATTTCCTTCTCCAATGCATGAAAGTGAAAAGTGAAAGTGAAGTCGCTCAGTCGTGTCTGACTCTTAGCGACCCCATGGACTTCAGTCTACCAGGCTCCTCCGTCCATGGGATTTCCAGGCAAGAGTACTGGAGTGGGGTGCCATTGCCTTCTCCGAGTAGATATGGTTATATGTACTTAAATGTCAATACACATGCAAGGCACTTAAGGATCTTATCCTGTAGCAGGATTGTTATTTATAGTTAAAGATAACAGGTCTTCCCTAGTGGCTCAGACAGTCAAGAATCAAGTTGCAATGTAGGAAACCAGGGTTCAGTCCCTGGGTTGGGAAGATCCCCTGAAGAAGGGAATGGCAATCCACTCCAGGATTCTTGCCTGGAGAATTCCTCATGGGCTCCAGTCCATGGGGTCGCAAAGAGTCAGACATGACTGAGTGACTAACACTTTCACTTTACTTTCATGATAGGTCTTTATTATTAGATTATTAATCCTCTATGCTAAGCTGATATGAAGCTAACATGTGAGAGTTATATCATTGCTCTCTGTGTGGTGATAAAAGAACCTTACATAATTTCAGTAGAGCTCGTACTTCTCTCCAGTTTATCCCTCTCCACCATAGATCACATGTAAATAAAAATTTCAAATGTTATGAGTTTTTTTGAGGCATCTACTTGATTACAGATTTGATTACAGTAATATATCTTATTAGCATGTTTTAATAATTATAAATATTTTCTTTCTCAACTTAGATAGAAAACAGATGAGAAAAAAATCCATTCATCCTTGTCAATCAACTGACAAAGATGTGATAAAAGAAGCTCACGCTGAGAATTTAATGACTAATTTATCAAATGCTTATGCTTCAGGTATGGATGCTGTTAACAAATGTTATTTGTTTTATTTTTTTTATAAAATTCTATGTTATCTACATATTACTGAAGTCATTTTGATTTTCTTAAGATCTATAGACTAACTTTTATAAGTATACTTTAACTGACTTTTAAAAGTACAACTTACCAGCTCATTTTTAACAACAGTCAAATAAGGACCACCTGGTAGAGCTTAAAGGGCCAATTAATTTCATGGCGTTAATCTAAAGTGGCTTACTTTTTGGTGAAAATTGTTATTCAGTGGGACTTCAAATGAAGATTATTTGTAGGATTTGGACAGATGCTGCTTTATTTAACTATTTGGCATGGCCTTCAAGTATCTTTAATCTTCTATGATCAAAATTCTATCTGATGGTGAGTTTCTTCGACTGTTTAGAAACCGACCTTGTTGTTTATTTCTTTTTTCTCTAGATTTGTTGCCATCCAAGGAGGGCAAAGATTTAACAAAATGTTTTCTGCTGCGAGTGGTAAATATTCTTCTGCACTACATTGAGAAAACTTTTGATGATAAGAGTAAAATATTGGACTTTCATCATCCTCATCAACTTCTTGAAGGTTTGGATGGGTTTGACTTAGAACTGTCTGACCATCCTGAATCTCTGGAGCAGTTGCTGGTTGATTGCACAGACACCTTAAAATATGGGGTAAAAACAGGTAATTTTCAAATTTGTTTGTCCGAACTGGAGACTGAATGAGTAGCCTTAAGTTTACATTTGCATTGAAAAATACCCTAATTTCATTCATTTTTATTTAAAACATTTGTCTAGTTTATTTTAAACTGGTATTTTCATATAGAATTGTTTATTAGTTAACAGAGAAAGTAAACAAAATGATTTTGGTTTGGAGGGATATATCCCAATGGCAAATAACATACAGTTTTTATTTACCTTTTTCATTTTTTGCTTTATTTGATCATATTCATTACTGGATGCTTGATTTATTATCTCTGTACTTCAATAAAATATAGAATGCTAAAATTAGATATATGTATAATTCATATATATAACCTATATTTTAGAAAGTGTTTTCTGATTAAAATGACATTATTGTAACTTAATTCTTTTTTTTTAACATTTTTTTTAAATTTTATTTTATTTTTAAACTTTACAATATTGTATTAGTTTTGCCAAATATCGAAAGGAATCCGCCACAGGTATACCCGCGTTCCCCATCCTGAACCCTCCTCCCTCCTCCCCCCCACCTCCCTCTGGGTCGTCCCAGTGCACCAGCCCCAAGCATCCAGTATCGTGCATCGAACCTGGACTAGCGACTCGTTTCATACATGATATTATACATGTTTCAATGCTATTCTCCCAAATCTCCCCACCCTCTCCCTCTTCCACAGAGTCCATAAGACTGATCTAAACATCGGTGTCTCTTTTGCTGTCTCGTACACAGGGTTATTGTTACCATCTTTCTAAATTCCATATATATGCTTTAGTATACTGTATTGGTGTTTTTCTTTCTGGCTTACTTCACTCTGTATAATAGGTTCCAGTTTTATCCATCTCATTAGAACTGAATTCTTAATCTCTTAAAACAATGATACTTCCAGGAGCAAACAACATTTGAACAAAACTCTAGAGGCAAAACAGAGATTCACAAAGAGCTATTACACACATTATCTTTAAGACAGAGTGTAAAACTAGTGCACAGAACAATCCATTGTGGAGCTGAGGAGGAGAAGCTTAATTTAAACTGAGTTCAATATAGATTGTTCAATTTGACAAGCAATGTTTGGTGATTCTTCCTTAATATAAAATTTTGAAAGATCATTATAAGAGGAACCTATTTTTATAGTTGAAATTATTTATCTTTTTTTGCTGCCTGTATTTTTAAAGAATTCTTTTCCACTATGGTTTCTTACAGGATATTGAATATCCTGTGCTCTACACTAGGACCTTGCTGTTTATCCATCCTACATGTAACAGTCTCCATCTGCTAACCCCAAACTCCCAAACCAGTTCATCCTCCACCCCCTCCCCCTTGGTGATCACAAGTCTGTTATCTGTGCTTGTGATCCTGTTTCTGTTTTGTAGATAAGCTTATTTGTGTCGTATTTTGGACTCCACATATTTGTTGTTCAGCCGCTAAGTTGTGTCTGACTCTGCGATCCCATGGGCTGGAGCATGCCAGGCTCCTCTGTCCTCTATTGTCTTCTGGAGTTTGCTCAAATCCATGTTCATTGAGTTTGTGATGCTCTCGAACTATCTCAGCCTCTGCCGCCCCCTTCTCCTTCTGCCCTCAATCTTTACCAGCATCACAGTCTTTTCCGATGTGTTCGCTCTTTGCATCAGGTAGCCAAAATAATGGGGCTTCAGCTTCAGCATCCAGAGAAGGCAATGGCACCCCACTCCAGTACTACTGCCTGGAAAATCCCATGGACGGAGGAGCCTTGTAGGCTGCAGTCCATGGGGTCGGGAAGAGTCGGACACGACTGAGCGACTTCACTTTCACTTTTCACTTTCATGCATTGGAGAAGGAAATGGCAACCCACTCCAGTGTTCCTGCCTGGAGAATCCCAGGGATGGGGGAGCCTGGTGGGCTGCCGTCTATGGGGTCGCACAGAGTCGGACACGACTGAAGCGATTTAGCAGCAGCAGCAGCAGCGGTGGCTTCAGCATTAGTTCTCCCAGTGAATAATCAGGGTTGGTTTCCTTTGAGATTGGCTGGTTTGACCTCCTTGCAGTCCAAGGAACTCTCGAGTCTCCTCCAGCGCCACAGTTGGAGAGCGTCAGTTCTCTGGCGCTCAGTCTTCTTTATGGTCCAGCTGTTTCTTGCTTAGTATGATAATCTCTAGGGACCTTCTATTTCACCCAAAAAGTGTATAAGCAGCTTTGGAAGGAAAATTATTTCGTCTTCTAGGTGATCTTTCCCCCATCCACTGAGGTAGCTTCCCACACCCCACCCTCGGTCTTTCTACTTCAGTTGGGTTCCTCACTCTGGTATTTGAGCCCTTTCTCATTTTGGTGCCTTCTTACAGCTGCTCCTCCTCCTCCACTGTTTGGAAATAGACTTAAGACCTTCTCTGAAAGATCACTTCCTCCAAAAGCCTTCTCTGGAGACTGCCTCTCCTACTCCTGACCCCTTAGAAATGGTCTTTTAACATCCTGATCCTTTGCTTTGTAATTTTTGCTTTTTACTGTACTTAAATACATTTGTGTCATTATTTGATTGTGTCTCCTTCTTTCAATAGTAAGTGAGATCCCCATGTAGCGGCTATGTCCGTATGACCGCTGGGCTCTAATACCCAGAACAGTCCCAGCATATGATAATCGCTCAGGAATGTTCACTGAATGAAATCGTGTACTCGATCCATAACACCTGTTCACTGAGAAACTGCTATGAAATTTAACCACATTTCAGCTGTGTGTTTACACTTTGACCCATGTGTGATTTTGTCTTTTTTCCCCAGGACATCCTCGCTATTTTAACCAGCTCTCCAGTGGGCTAGATGTGATTGGACTTGCAGGGGAATGGTTGACAGCCACTGCAAATACCAACATGTGAGTATCCTTCTGGGTCTAAGGAACGTGAGACTGTGAGACACGGAGCAAGGGTGTAGGTGTCAGTTGTTGAAGTTCCGTTTTGCTGGACAGGATGTTTGCTCTATCAGAAACAAATACGTGATACCAGAAAGAAATGCAAAGATGGTTCGTGTTCCCTGGGGACATTTTAACTGGTCCTCTGGACTGTCTCTCCTCTCTAGAAACTCTTAGGATCTGAAATTCCTTGTAAATAGTAAAGTGCAGTTGATTAGTCTGAGTTATTAGTGTGCAGACTGGGAGTCCAGCTCTGGGACTGAAATCACTGCAATACTACCCAGAACAGCCCAGAGCACAGAGTCTAAAAACGACACACGCCAGGGTAGGAAAAGTTGCCTGAGTGTTAACTGGAACTTCAGTTTGCTCAAAGGTGAAGAAAGTAAACTATTAAAGTTAAATCGAGCTCCAATGTGATTCCTTAAAAATTTTGACCTTTGTCAGAACAAAACTTGCAGGTATACGAAATGAGATACACTGCTGTAATGTTTTGAAGTAAAATTAACTTTAGGGCAATGTATTTCAAGTTTAAAGGAATAGGGAAGTGATTGGACATGCAATTGGAAGGAACAGTCTGCCTCAGATGTTAATATATAACTATAATCAAAAGAGATAGCTGGTAGAAGTTTAAACTTTAAAACCAGGAACTAAACATTATGAGAAGTGACTGCTTCACTGTGTAGGAAAGCTGTGGTTTATTTTAACTGTTTAGTTGTCACTGGGATCTTAATGGTGCACAGGGTTTTATAAATGTGAAATGCATAGAAAAACAAGCTGCACAGTTTATTGCTAGTTTTAGTTTTCATTGCTTGATTGTAGCCCTTTATTTGAACACACATAGAGTAACACTTTGGAGAGCTTCTCTGATAGCTCAGTTGGTAAAGAATCCACCTGTAATGTAGGAGACCCTTAATGAACCTATATCGTTTGCGATATATAAAATGTGATGCATTTTATTACATAAAAATCATTTTACAAATCTTACTCCATTATTTGGAATCCTATTGCTGTGAAACAATCATTCTCTGTTCAAAGAAAATATAGATTTTTGATTTAAATAGAGAAATAGTAGAAAAATGCAAAGAGAAAGGAGGTAAGAGATGGTTCTACACGTTTGAATTATTCTTTAATCAACAGATGTGAATACCTAGCACATGATTTTATTTATCCTCTTCCATGTAATATAATTCACAGTGGAATTTCTATACATATATTATAGGTTTACCTATGAAATAGCTCCAGTATTTACTGTCATGGAAACAGTTCTTCTTAAGAAAATGTGTGGAATTATTGGCTGGAGAGAAACAGAAGCAGATGGAATATTTTCACCTGGTAAGAAAAAGGTTTATAAGTGAAAAGAAATAATAGGAGAAAGTAAAAATGTATTTAAATTAATATGATTGTTTTTGAGTCATTGAATTGATGTGAATGTTCATAAGCCATATTGTTGGCTATAATCATAAACAAAGTTTTTTGAAATCTGAAAGTTGTGGATTTTGCTGTTTGTGATTCCTTTAATACTTTCAAGGAAGACCATTTTAAAAATGACATCAGTGATTTGGTACCATTTTACTTCAGAAAACTCTCAAATCGTCTCAATCAACATTTCAGATTTTTGAAATTAGATTAACAGTCACAATTTCTTTTCCGTAGGTGGGAGTATATCAAACCTCTATGGTATACTAGTAGCTCGTTATAAGCAATATCCAGAGATAAAAGCAAGAGGCATGGCAGTCCTTCCGTGCATTGTGTTGTTTGTTTCTGAACAAGTAAGTATCAAGTCTAGATTTTTCTAAGCTTTAAGAATCTTCTAAGATATACCGATAAAGTAATTTAAACATTGAGAATATTAGCTTCACTTTTGTGGTAAAAACACTCTGTAATCTCTGTTTGGATCTATATATTGATATTGGAAAGGAGAAAAACAACTTTCCAGCCTATACAGACTATATAGATTAGCAATACAAATAATTCAGGAAAATTTTATTTCAATATAGGAGAAACTAACAGAAAAAAGATATGATTGTAAATATAAAACATTCTGCTATCTTTACCAAAAAAAAATCATTAAGTGGGATTTGCCTGCAATGCAGGAGACTCGGGTTCCTGATCCAGCGATTGAACCCGAGTCTCCTGCATTGCAGGTGGATTCTTTACCACTGAGCCACCAGGCAAATCCCACTGCTGCATACTTAATGTAATTTACTATAAAATAATACAATCAAAGATACTTGTTTATAAATGTCATTTTTATCATTTGACATATACTTTTTCAATATTATGAGCAAATAAGCTGAAATCCCATAATGTCATTTAAAAAAAAATCATTTCCTATTTAATCTATGTATTGATATTCTCCCTTGAAATGAAAACATCATAAGGGTTTTAAATTTCCCTTTTCTCTCATATATGTGGTCTTTTCCAGGCAGCTAAAAATTACCCAGGAAAAGTTTATCTTTGAGCTGTCACCTCCATCTTACTGATTCTGTTTATATTATCAAACTATGCCATGAGATAGTAGTCACCCAGAAGGCAAGAAATCAAATTTGATATCAAAGTTAAAATTAAAAACTACAAATACAATTATGTATAGTTTAAAAATAAAATAAAATTAAAAAAATAAAATTAAATTAAAAACTACAAGCAGAGGAAAAATTGATTCCTTTCTTTAGGCCTCTCTTAAAAAAAAATTGCAAATTCAAGACTTAAAGCTGTCCATAACATGCAAGGATTTACCTGGAGGATATTGTCAGTAAATGTATAAATGACACGATTCATGTGGATACAGAAAACTAGAATAAGAATCACAGTCCTGTGTTTAAAGTGTTGTCTGAGTGACAGCGCCTCCTAGAAAGAGGTGCTACAGCCTTCTTCATCTCAACTAACGTCATGGTAAGAGTCTGGAAGTATGCCTTGAGAACCTCACTTCTATATGTGTGTGTGTGTATATATGTACATGTATTTATATATGCACAGATCCATTCAGAGGTATGCATATATGCCCTAATTTGAGTGGTGCACTAGTGTAAGTGATGATTTAAGGCAGGAAAATTAATGCCTTTCCTGTTTTCATTTTTGCCCAAGGGTCATTATTCCATAAAAAAGGCTGCAGCAACTCTTGGTATTGGAACAGATAATGTAATTGAAGTAAAATGTGATGAAAGGTATGTTTCTTAACACAGTCTCAAGATTTTTATTATCATTATGCTTCATATGAAGATTAAAACCCCATTTTTCTATTATCCCAATTTTTAGCAAGAATATTTTCCCAGATTAGTTTCAATAATTTTAACTGGAAGTAATTATGAAAGAAACACCAAAGTTACCCTATACAGTATCCTATACTGAATATAGTCCTATACAAGTGAGAGTGTCGCATACCTTTTCTTTGTTAAGTATATTGAAGTAGCAGTATAATGATGTCTGGAGATGAAAAATTCAGATGCATCAGAAATCTACAGAGTAAAAATATATTTCCATTTCTCTTGAAATGAATAAACTATATTATAAATACATATATTCTGGAAGATCATTTTGATGCATATTAAATATATGTATACATCTCAAGTTCTGTGTTACAATCTGCAACTTATTTTGTAAATTTTTTTGGCTTTAGAGTATATCTTAGAAACCTTAGCCTGTGAATGTATACAGACTTTCCTTATTCTTTTTTAATTATTTTGGAGTTTTCCATTTTGTAAATATAATTTCACATATCTTATTTAAAAGGTTTTCACCTAGATTTAAGTATTTAAAGACAATGATTAAATGAATGTGTGTGTGTATGTGTGTGTGTGTGCTCAGTCGTGTCTGACTCTGACCCCATGGACTGTAGCCTGCCAGGCTCCTCTGTCCATGGAATTTTCCAGGCAAGAATACTAGAGTGGGTTGCCATTTCCTCTTGAAGAGATGTTCCTGACCCAGGGATCGAATCTGAGTCTTTTGGGTCTCCTGCATTGGCAGGTGGATTCTTTACCACTCACAGTACCTGGGAAGCCCTGATTTAATGAATATAATTATACAAGTATACTTGAGTGTCTATATTTGAATATTTCTCACATAAATCCCTAGAAGTTCAATTACAGGTTCAAAGATTGTCTGCACTTTAAATTTCATATAGATTTTTATTTGCCCTTCAAATATTTTTGAGTTAACTGATGCTTATCTACTGGGAGAAACTTGAATATTATCAATACTTCTGTACTTGAAAATTCTGATAAATGAAGATGACCTTCAGTTGTTTGGAACTATATATGTCTAGTATACTGACCAACCAGCTGTGTGTTACCGCAATATGTCTGTTCATTTTCATTTGCCAATTTTTTATTGGTAGTTTATTATTTATTGGCTTGTAAAAATATTTATATATTGAGATATTTTTAAATGTAAAATATATGAATATAAAACATTTTGCAAATATGCTTTGTAAGTTTGTCATTCTATATGTATTTCAAGTTGTTTGGTTTTCTTTATATAAACCCTGTACATTTGCTGAGAATCTCTTTCCCAGATATTTTGTATCTGTTTTTACTACTATGAATAGGATATGTTCTATGTTTATTAAGAACAATTAGTTTTAAAAAAAATAGGAACCTAATTTACTATTGTAACCCTCCCATTGCTCAACATTCTTATAGTTTTCAAAAGTTTTTCAATAAGCAATGTTAGGTATTCCAGGTGTACAACCATATGTACTTGAATTAGGGATTTTTCTTATTTTCGTTTCTATCTATCATCTATTATCATCATGATTACCTCCCTAGATAACAGGTATTTCTTCAGAAAAAGGATGCTGTAATATTGATGGTGGTAGGCATTCTTACTTGATTCCGGACTTTAAGAGGAATGCTTACAAGAAGACGGTGTTTCAGTCTGATAACGGGGTGGAGCAGGAAGATACTGGCTTTTGTTTTTTCGTCCCAGAAATTTGCTGTGAAGAAAAATGTGAGACCACCTGAATTTTTGCCACATTCCCCCCAACAATTTGTATCTTTGATTTTTATGTCTTAATGCCAAGAAGTCTTTATGAAAGTGAAAGTCACTCAGCCATGTCCGACTCTTTGTGACCCCATGGACTATACAGGCCAGAATACTGGAGTGGGTACCTGTTCCCTTCTCCTGGGAATCTTCCCAACCCAGGGATCGAACCCAGGTCTCCCACATTGCAGGCAGATTCTTTACCAGCTGAGCCACAAGGGAAATCCAAGAATATTGGAGTGGGTAGCTTATCCCTTCTCGAGGGGATCTTCCCGGCCCAGGAATCAAACCACTGGGGGTCTCCTGCATTGCAGGTGGGTTCTTTACCAACTGAGCTATCAGGGAAGCCCTAAGAAGTCTTTATAATTAAAGGTTAATCATTAGAGAAAAAAAGGAAGAAAGAAAAGGAAGGAAGAAAACCATTATGTATCTTAGAAAAATCAGAATCTTCTGATATGTAAATAATGCAGATTTTAAGATGATTGAATAGTAAACTCAGCTTCCTTTAATTCAAATAACATGATATTTTATCTTGGTTTTAGGGAACTGCTTATTGCTTGTTTTCCACACCTATAAATACCTTTGGGAGTCACTAAAAACTAATTTTTTAATCTTGAATATTATTAATTTTTCTAACTGGTAGAATCGATATGTTTATTCACTCATAAGAAAACAATGTGTATTTGACTTTTTAAGGGGAAAGATGATTCCAGCTGAGTTAGAGAAAAATATATTACAAGCTAAAAGAAAGGTAAGTTCTGAAGTTCCATATTTAACTTGCAAATGCATCTTTATTTTCTTTACTGACTTTCATTAGTGGCAAGCAACTGATAAGAACTGCTACAGGAAATAAAGTAATCTCTAAATGTAGGAAATTTCTTCTAAAACTGAAGTGAAATAATTAAACGACATTGCAATATTTCCCTGACCATTCTGTTCCTGTTAAATATCAAAAGACAAGTTATCACCCAAAGTAAATAAAGTAGTTAATTTACTACTAAAGGAGTTTAGTCGTCTTTATTGTTGTGGTATGATCTTCTGAGAATAAATTCAGAGAGAAATAACAATAAATGGGACTCAGAGGCAATGGTATTTGTTCATCTTATGGTTAAGCTACTTTTTCCATTACTGTAGGTGCCTCTAAACATTTGAAGTTATTAGTTATCTAATGTCCTCAGTCAGGGGCTTCCCTGGTCGCTCAGCAGTAAAGAATCCGCCTGCCAGTTCAGGAGACATGGGTTCAACCCCTGAGTTGAGAAGATTGGCTGGAGTAGGAAACAGCAACCCACTCCAGTGTTCTTGTCTGGGAAATCCCATGGAAAGAGGAATCTGGCGGGCTATAGTCCGTGGGGTTGCAAAAGATTCGAATGTGAGTTAGCAGCTAAACAACAAAGGGCTTCCTGAGATTGTAAGAATGATGCAGCTTTTGTCCTCCCCAGGGCCAGACTCCTTTCTGTGTTGTGGCCACAGCTGGCAGCACCGTATTCGGGGCCTTCGACCCGCTCCATGACATCGCAGATATTTGTGAGACACACAAGCTCTGGATGCATGTGGATGTAAGTCATGTCCTAGAGTCTGGCTCATAATTTCCCTTTTTTAAAAATGTTACCTGTGAACAATCCTCATAATTTCTTAACTGACATTACAAGCAAGACCAAAATTTCTCTGTAACTCTAATTTTTATAATGAATAAATATCAAGAAAAAATAGTCTCATTTGCATAAATTACCTTAAAATAGACAATGCACTACCATAGAAAGAGCTATGTATGTATCAATATTTTTTTAAAAGTCTAAATGCCTATCAATATTCAACCAACAATTTAGAAGATCAATTTGAAGAAAGAGTTAAACCTGATTTTAAATCAAAGAAACTTAGCCCCTTACTCTAATATATATTTCTTAATTAATAGCTGTTATGGAAGTCAAAACTTTTGATGTTATTAGTACAATGACTTTGTGCAAAAACGTCTTTGGCTTTGATTAGAGTTGGACAAATGTAAAGTTATATAATATGGTAGATATTTTAATTTTTCTGTAGTATTGCCAAATCTGATGCCAACTTTTAAAAAATTCTGTCTCTGGAAATTATACAGAAGGTGTCTCTTTGCATTAGTTATCAATAGAAACCTAAAACTTTACTATGTCATGAAGAGATAATGAGAATTCCTAGGAGGAAAATTTTAAATGCATGGTTCTTTTAAGTGAGACAATTATAGCCAAGTTTGTAATTATCTAGTATAGCAATTAAATCCTCATCAACTTTTGAAATAAATATAACATAGGAAAGAGCAGTCAGTGCTATGTAAAAAGAAATCATTAATGTAAACACACAAATCCTTTGTGTCCACTGTAGGCAGCTTGGGGAGGTGGATTGCTGTTGTCCAGAAAGCATTCCTGTAGACTCAGTGGCATTGAAAGGTGAGAACTGGGCCGCTGCTCGTGCAAGTGGAAGGGCGTCTTCGGGCTTCTGTTTGTCTCCTTAGCCCGTGAGCACTAACAGGACTTGTTTTATTGCCTAGGGCCGACTCCGTGACCTGGAACCCCCACAAACTCATGGGTGTGCCCCTTCAGTGCTCTGCTCTCCTGACCCGGGAAAAAGTAAATGATCTCTGTTTTCGAGTAGTGATGTGATGGAGACCTTGGTCATGACTAGGTTCATTGTGCATGTTCAAAACCAAAATCATTATGGCTTCATTGAATTCATGTAGTGCAGGACCCTTTGGCCTGTAGAGGAAAGCTGCTCCTTAATTAGCAACCACGGGGCTTCCCTAGTGGCTCAAATGGTAAAGAATCTGCCTGCAATGTGGGAGACCCGGGTTCGATCCCTGGGTCAGGAAGATCCCCTGGAGAAGGAAATGGCAACCCACTCCAGTACTCTTTCCTGGAGAATCCCATGGGCAGAGTCCATGGAGTCGCAAAGAGGCAGACATGACTGAGCAGCTAACACTGGCAGTGGGTAACTAAAGTGTCACAAAACCCAGTGGTGTAGGGCCCCAGGTAGTAAGTTAATGTGTGGATGAGATCAGGGATAAGACAATAGACAGTGGTGAGAAACAGAATGGGTGATACAAAATGTGGTCACTCGTGACCTCCCTTCTAAACACACCATGAACAAAGGTAAGGTCTCTTTGGAGTCAGATTTGGCCTGCTGACCAATTTGTTACCTCAGAGAGTAAGGCCAAAATAAGACTTGTTTTAAGTAGGGATAACTATCAGTAACGATGATGTACGTTTAGCATAAAAAGCAAAAAATTATGGGTTGTATGAAATTATTTTTTGCTTATAAGTTTGTGTATTTTATCTCTGCCAATAGTACATGTAATGCTACGTAAGGAGATAAGCCCATGATCTCCTGCAAGAAGAGATACAATTACAAAGTTCAACTTGAATATTCCCTGTCTCTGCTTAGCTGTCAGAGGGGCAGACACACTTTACGTGGCTATCATTTATAGCTTTGTTTTGTTTCTCTCTTACTCACAAGCAGTCCAGTGATTTGAATTTAAAAATAGAGTGCTTGTCTTCCCATTATCAACTGCCTGACCTGGTACTCCCCACTTTCTGCTGAGCGTTAAATACACGCCTCTTCCCTAGCTCTAAGACAGTCTTTGTTCTCTCCTAACCCGAGGCGTTCTCAGCAATTCAGGCTGGAGCCGTTGGCTCTGCTTCAGCTTCTGCTCAGTTGGCTGCGTGGCGACAACCCCTCCACTTTGCTGTCGGGTCTCCAGTCCACTTGCAGATTTCTGGTACTTTTATGTTTGGGGCTCAGAAACAAATTTTCTGCAGTCTTTCTTCATTTCTTCACTCATAGTGACTGTGTGGAAGTAGCCCTGCCCTTCTCTGCTCAGCCTCCTACAACCCAGACTGTAAACTCAACAAGGCTAGAGTTTTTCCTTACTACAAATCCACAGTCCCAGCACACAGTATGACAGATTTTAGGTGCTTATTTTTCACCTTAGAGGCTTCCCAGGTGGCACAACAGTCTAAAGCATCCACCTGCCAATGCAGGAGATGCCAGAGATATGGGTTCAGTCCCTGGCTTAGGAAGATCCCTGGAAAAGGGAATGACAACCGACTGCAGTATTCTTGCCTGGGAAATCTCATCGACACAGGAGCCTGGTGGGCTATAGTCCACGGGGTTGCAAAGAGTCAGACTCAACCGAGCACACACACAGTCTTTATCTAAGAACTATAGTTAAAACTCACATTGTTTACACTGTTTTAAAATATTTTAGTTCCTAGTTCCTGACAAAATATTAAAGTCCAGGTTTGAAGTAAACTACAGGGAAAATATTTCTCTGTGTACATTGCACCCTGTGGTGTGTAGCGTGTTAGTCATTCAGTCACGTCCAGTTCTTTGTGACCCTGTGGACTGTAGCCCTCCTCTGTCCGTGAAATTCTCCTGAGCCAGACAGTAAAGAATCTAAGAATCTGCCTGCAGTGCAGGAGACACAGGAGCCATGGGTCAGTCCCTGGGTTGGGAAGATCCCCTGGAGAAGAGAATGGCTACCCACTCTGGTATTCTTCTACTTTAATATTTTGTTAGATAGGAGCTGGAGACTAAAGTATTTTAAAACAGTGTATGTAGTATACATAAATATATATATATGTAGTATATTGTGTATACACACACACACAAAGTCCTCTCCTTTGCAAGGTATCGTTTCTTCTCTATTTCACCCCAGTCCTTCAAATCTTATCACCAGTTGTGATCCTTTCCTTAGACCCATAAGCCGCTCCAAAATAAGAGTGTGAGTTTTCTTCCCTTGGAAATTGGATTGCCACAGACTCCCAGACGAACTGCCCTCTTGTCTCAAACTTAGCACGGTACAGATATATGATCTTGAAAATTCCTTACCGTGGTGAACTTTCTGTCTCTTCAATCTATAAAAATGATATAACAGTAGCACTTACGCCCTAAGTCTTCCATGAGGATCAGATGGTATATTTGTGATGTCTCCAGCATATAATAGGCACGTGATAAATATGTTCTTATTTGCTTCATATTCAAAAGGTTATAGTTGGTATAGATTTAAACTCTACCCAGTCAGTGCGCACAGGTTTAGCCTTTGTTATGCTGTGGCAATGCATATCTTTTGAGAAAAGCCTCTTTTCAACTGGTTGATGGAAACATTTCTTTTTTCTAGTGGTTATTATTTAATCATTCAAAAGGAGTATTTCTCCATTCTTCAACACCAAGGAGGAATGTTTTCAACACCTTTTATGTAAGAGGAAATGGCTAGGAAAGGGCAAAATTAAATAAATGGACTGTTTTATTCTCTGCCTCCCGTGGCCATCAGAGCCGTTTGCTTGACTGGCGTCTAAAGGGTTGATTCATGAGAAAGCGTAGTTAAAATGAACCAGGCACTCAATTCTAATTAACTTCAATGCAGGCTGGTCACATAATTTCAAAAGAGCAGCGAAACTTCAAGGTTTTTAAGAAACATTAAAGAAATATAGACAACTGGTAATCTAATTACACCATCTACTGTTCCAGCTAAATCCAAAGAACAACTGAATCCATGAAAATCCTAAGAAAGTAACATATTTTTATATAAAATAAACAAAAGTTCTATTTAAATGTGCCTGTAAGGTAGAAATGCTAAGTGAACTGAAATGAATAAGTGGTTGTGGCTTCTTACTGAGATGTGGATGGCTTACACAGTAGATGTATCGTCCCTTTTTCAGGGTCTTCTGGGAGCGTGCAACCAGATGCAGGCTGAATACCTCTTCCAGCCTGATAAAGTCTACAATATTAACTTTGACACCGGGGATAAGACGATTCAATGCGGCCGACATGTCGATGTCTTTAAGCTCTGGTTAATGTGGAAGGCAAAGGTAGGAATTTGCCATCTTTTATTAGGTCCTATGTACTTGGATACCCGATGTAACTAGTTCCATATTTTAGAGCTTACTTTGGATGTCTTTCCCCAAATTATAGTCCTTTTATTTTATTAAGTGTTTCCCTTTTTTGAAGTTTATTTATTTGTGTTTGGCTGTGCTGGGTCTTCACCGCTGCGCAGGCTTTTCTTTAGTTGTAGCGAAGCGGGGCTACGCTCTAGTTCCTGGGCTTCTCCCGGCAGTGTCCTCTCTGGCTGCAGAGCGCAGGCTCTGGGGCGCATGGGGCTTCGGTCGTTGCGGCGCTGGGCCCGGTAGCTGCAGTTCGCAGGCTCCAGAGCACATGCGCAGTAGACGTGGCACACGGGCTTATTTGCTCCGCGGCAGGTGGGATCTCCCCAAATCAGGGATTGAATCCCTGTCTCCTACGTTCACAGTAGGGTTCTTTACCCTTGAGCCCCCAGAGGAGCGCTATGGTCCTTTTATTTTGTTAAACTTCTGTCGAGGAAACTGCTCTAACTGCAAAGGCAAGCTTCGTTCTGAGCTCGAAATTCTACTGAGGTGGACAAGATTTTAGCTTGTTTACCATTAATGTATATTCTATCAAATGGTAGGAGTAAAATCTGTTAGGAATATAAATTAGCCTGCAGGTTTAAAAAAAAAAAACTTTTTTTTTCTAATTGGAATTCGAAATAGGTCAAGCCACTTAAAGTTAGTATAGATTCCCAGATGTGAATACTTATTAATTACCTGAACATTCGATCTGCCTTAGAATCAAGCTCAGGGCTTCCCAGCTGGTGCAGTGGTAGAAAATCCATCTGCTAACACAGGAGATGAAGAGACCCGGGTTTGATGCCTGGATTGGAAAGATTCCCTGAGGAAAGAAATGGCACTCCACTCCAGTATTCTTGCCTGGAAAATCCCATGGACAGAGGAGCCTGGCTGGATACAGTCCATGGGTCGCAAAGAGTCAGACACAACTGAGTGACTAATAAAACACACACACACACACACACACACAGAGTCAAGGACAACAGATACAGTCTCTCCGAAGATTGCAACAGCAGGACATGTGCTACACCCTCCCTCTGCTCCTTGTTTGTAATTTTTAGCTTAAATAATGGAAATGTTTTTAGGAAGCTATTTCTATCACCTCCTTCCCAATCCTCTATAGGAAGATAGGCAGTAGGTCCTCTGAGGATGGAAGCTTTGACATGAACCAGCAGCTTCTTTAACACAGTGGTAAGCTGATCCTCCACAACACATCACCCACCCTCTGCATTGCAAGGGGACTGTTCTGGGTATCACAGGTAGTTATCCTTCTCCAGAAAAATTGCTTAGATTTTTATTTGGTGGATATAGAATTCCGAGTACAAAACACAAATAGAAAAACATGTTCTGTAACATGAATCATAGATGCAAATTCATGATCCTTATTTCAGTTCAGTTCAGTCGCTCAGTTGTGTCCGACTCTTTGCGACCCCATGAATCGCAGCATGCCAGGCCTCCCTGTCCATCACCAACTCCCGGAGTTCACTCAGACTCACGTCCATCGAGTCAGTGATGCCATCCAGCCATGTCATCCTCTGTCGTCCCCTTCTCCTCCTGCCCCCAATCCCTCCCAGCATCAGAGTCTTTTCCAATGAATCAACTCTTCGCATGAGGTGGCCAAAGTACTGGAGTTTCAGCTTCAGCATCAGTCCTTCCAAAGAAATCCCAGGGCTGATCTCCTTCAGAATGGACTGGTTGGATCTCCTTGTAGTCCAAGGGACTCTTAAGAGTCTTCTCCAACACCACAGTTCAAAAGCATCAATTATTTGGCGCTCAGCTTTCTTGATAGTCCAACTCTCACATCCATACATGACCACTGGAAAAACCATAGCCTTGATTAGACGGACCTTTGTTGGCAAAGTAATGTCTCTGCTTTTCAATATGCTATCTAGGTTGGTCATAACTTTCCTTCCAAGGAGTAAGCGTCTTTTAATTTCATGGCTGCAGTCACCATCTGTAGTGATTTTGGAGCCCAAAAACATAAAGTCTGACACTGTTTCCAGTTTCCCCTTCTATTTCCCATGAAGTGATGGGACCGGATACCATGATCTTCGTTTTCTGAATGTTGAGCTTTAAGCCAACTTTTTCACTCTCCACTTTCACCTTCATCAAGAGGCTTTAGAGTTCCTCTTCACTTTCTGCCATAAGGGTGGTGTCATCTGCATAGCTGAGGTTATTGAGATTTCTCCCGGCAATCTTGATTCCAGCTTGTGTTTCTTCTAGTCCAGCATTTCTCATGATGTACTCTGCATATAAGTTAAATAAGCAGGGTGACAATATACAGCCTTGACGTACTCCTTTTCCTATTTGGAACCAGTCTGTTGTTCCATGTCCAGTTCTAACTGTTGCTTCCTGACCTGCATACAGGTTTCTCAAGAGGCAGGTCAGGTGATCTGGTATTCCCATCTGTTTCAGAATTTCCACAGTTTATTGTGATCCACACAGTCAAAGGCTTTGGCATAGTCAATAAAGCAGAAATAGATGTTTTTCTGGAACGCTCTTGCTTTTTCCATGATCCAGCGGATGTTGGCAATTTGATCTCTGGTTCCTCTGCCTTTTCTAAAACCAGCTTGAAAATCAGGAAGTTCACGGTTCACATATTGCTGAAGCCTGGCTTGGAGAATTTTGAGCATTACTTTACTAGCATGTGAGAAGAGTGCAGTTGTGTGGTAGTTTGAGCATTCTTTGGCATTGCCTTTCTTTGGGATTGGAATGAAAACTGACTTTTTCCAGTCCTGTGGCCACTGCTGAGTTTTCCAAATTTGCTGGCATATTGAGTGTAGCACTTTCACAGCATCTTCTTTCAGGATTTGAAATAGCTCAACTGGAATTCCATCACCTCCACTAGCTTTGTTCGTAGTGATGCTTTCTAAGGCCCACTTGACATCACATTCCAGGCTGTCTGGCTCTAGGTCAGTGATCACACCATTGTGATTATCTGGGTCGTGAAGATCTTTTTTGTATAGTTCTTCTGTGTATTCTTGCCACCTCTTCTTAATATCTTCTGCTTCTGTTAGGTCCATATCATTTCTGTCCTTTATCGAGCCCATCTTTGCATGAAATGTTCCCTTGGTATCTCTAATTTTCTTGAAGAGATCTCTAGATCCTTCTTTAGTAATCTATAATACATTGGCAGCATTTTCTCTTACAAATTTATCTTTTATCACCTGCTTTTTCCTAACCTTATAATCACCTTGTTTGAAATAAGCATTAAAAAACCCACTTTGAATAGTGTATATATATATTGATAACTCACCTTAAATTATTTCAATAATAAGGCATTGAAATAATAAAAAATCTATTCAATAGTATAGATCTTCAGTAGTCATGGGTTTACCATACGTTGAACATAGATTAGGCTACAAAGCTTTACTTAGGTAATTTAGCTTACATGTCCCAACAGTTGAGCTGGTTATATCTGGTAAATAGGTAAAGAAATTAACTTGCTGATAGATGAAGAGAATTTAATCTAAGGAGCACAGCTGACTCTCAAATTCAAAATCTATTTTCCCACAAATCCATATTATCTTTCTTAACATAACTCATAGCACCATGGGAATGTAAAACTCATCTGAAGTAGTGATGAAAAAGCAGGTTTATCACCTTTTGCATATGGAAACTATGTTCCAAAAAAAAGGTGTATAAACAGATATTATGTAAGCAAGGCCATTCCTGAGAGTAGGGAAACAAAATTCCAGCAGAATGGAAATTATTTTCATATTTAAGAGCATTTTTATATGTTAAAATGCAAGTTCAGGTAAATATCCATGGCAGGCTTGAAAGGGAGGAGTTGACTTGCAAGTTTGTTGCATGATCTATAACTACTAAATATTTAAACATTTGCTGGGTGAGTCTCCATCCGTACTCTTGACAAGATGATGGGAATTAAGAAGAAAGTCTAGAGATATAAGTGAAAATTTTATATTTTTTCCTCATTTGCTGTAATTACAGAATGAATACTTCATTGATTACAGAAAAGAGGATCCATTTTTAATGAAATTCATATTTCTTTAAAGTAAAATTAATTCCATAAAATACTGTGGTAGGTTATAAAACTAAGTAATAAGAAAATCATAGAAATATAAGATTCCACAAACACTGATTATTGTCCAAAAGCAAATCTAATGCACAATCTTCTCTTTTTGGATGGATTTTCTACAAAAGTTGGACTAGTTTTATATTCATAAAATGACTCTGTTTGGCCAGGAGAAAGCTATCGAGCTTAATTGTTCAAGAGCCCCATCTGCTTCTTCTAAAGTCAGACTGCATTTGCCCTGAGACTGGGCTTCCCGGTTTTCTCCTGTCAGTGACTGGCAGTGCATGGCAGGGAGGCTAAGGGATACCACTCCTGAGAGACAGGAGACTGTTCCTAATAGCTGAGCGGATGTGAAGAGGTCTTAAAGGCCTTCCTACATCTTAGATTTCATTGTAGTCTAGGATGCTTCCACTCCACCTTTGCCCATCTTTTTCCTTCACTTAGAGTCATATTTGGGCTTGCCTGGCGGCTCAGATGGTAAAGAATTTGCCTGCAATGTGAGAGACCAGGGTTTAATCCCTGGGTTGGGAAGATCTCCTGGAGAAGGGAATGGCAACCCAGTGCAGCATTCTTGTCTGGAGACTCCCAGGGACAGAGGGCCACAGTCCCTGGGGTCACAAAGAGTCAGACATGACTGAGCGACTAACACACACACACACACAGAGCCATATTTATTCACAGTCTGAAAGCTTTCCCAGTCTGCCTACCTCCTTCCTACTGTCTTTCACACAGGTATGTGTGTGCGCTCGGGTATGTGTGTGCACACAGGTATATGTGTGCGCTCAGCTGTGTCTGACTCTTTGCAGCCCCAAGAACAGTAGTCTGCCTGGTCACAAAAGCTTAAGTATTGAGAAGGTGCTGAAGTGCCACCTCATATTGTTGTAGAGGCTCTGCATTGCATACCCCTAAAGTAACCAGTAGTGGGTACCCTCAGCAAAGAATATCTGGGATGTACAGACAGAAGCAGAGATCATTAGAAAGCAAATTCAGTAATGCAGGAGAGGGTGATTGGGCCAGTATAGTGGCAACAAATAGGTCGAGATATATTAGAATTTAATTACCTTTTGAAGTTAAATCCAGTGGAATTTTCCAAAATATTCTACTGCGTGTGGGTGTGAAAAAAGAAGAAAGTCAAGGATAAGATGCTGATGGTTTGGACCTTAGCAACTAAAGGATAGAATGGAGATTGGGAACACTGGGAAGTACAAGTTTGTGGAGAAAGGTCAGGAGTTCGGTTCTGGGCATGTCATTTTGAGATGTTAGTTATATTAACAGGGAATCAAACATATGAATCTGAGGTTCAGAGATGAGGTCTCAGGAGGAAATATAAGTGGGAGAGTCATCAGCCTTTACATATTGCTTAGAGCCATGAGACAAGTGGCAATCACCAAGGGAAAGAAGGCGAACGGAGACAGAGATGGGTGGGTTTCTCCGTGCCTTCGCATCCACTCTATAGCGCTCTAAGAGCGAATTAAACCAAGAGTACAAAGCACTGAGCTACATGCCTGGGCTACAGCTAAAGGTCAACAACTCTCAGTTTCAGGATATCCTATGCCAGCCAATATGCCAAGGCTTTATTTGTCATATTTCTTCTGTTCCTCACTGCACTGTATAAATTTTTTTAAAAATTTCTCTGCATACTAGACATAAAAAATTAGATGTCAAGGGCTTCCCTGGTGGCTGAGTGGTAAAGGATCCACCTGCCAGCGCAGGAGACATGGGTTCCACCCCTGGTCTGGAAAGATCCCGCATGCTGTGGAGCAACTGAGCCTGCGAGCCACAACAGCTGGGCCTGCGCTCTAGAGCCCGGGAGTCATGGCTACTACAGCCCACGCACCCTAGAGCCACGCACCCTAGAGCACACTCACCCTAGAGCCACACACCCTAGAGCACACTCACCCTAGAGCCACACACACACTAGAGCACATGCACCCTAGAGCCACACGCACACTAGAGCACACTCACCCTAGAGCACACGCACCATAGAGCACACTCACCCTAGAGCACACTCACCCTAGAGCCACACACACACTAGAGCACATGCACCCTAGAGAGCCGCATGCACACTAGAGCACACTCACCCTAGAGCACACGCACCCTAGAGTACACGCACCATAGAGCACACTCACCCTAGAGCACACTCACCCTAGAGCCACGCACCCTAGAGCACATGCACACTAGAGCCACACGCACCCTAGAGCACACTCACCCTAGAGCACATGCACCCTAGAGCACACGCACACTAGAGCACACTCACCCTAGAGCCACGCACCCTAGAGCACACTCACCATAGAGCACACTCACCCTAGAGCACACTCACCCTACAGCCACACGCACACTAGAGGACACGCACCCTAGAGCACACTCACCCTAGAGCACACTCACCCTAGAGTATACTCACCCTAGAGCACACACACCCTAGAGCACATTCACCCTAGACCATGCACCCTAGAGCACACTCACCCTAGAGCCATGCATCCTAGAGCACACTCACCCTAGAGCACATGCACCCTAGAGCACACTCACCCTAGAGCCACGCACCCTAGAGCACACGCACCCTAGAGCCATGCACCCTAGAGCACACTCACCCTAGAGCCACGCACCCTAGAGCACACTCACCCTAGAGCACACTCACCCTAGAGCACACGCACCCTAGACCACACTCACCCTAGAGCACACGCACCTTAGAGCACACGCACCCTAGAGCACACGCACCCTAGAGCCATGCACCCTAGAGCACACTCACCCTAGAGCCACGCACCCTAGAGCACACTCACCCTAGAGCACACTCACCCTAGAGCACACTCACCCTAGAGCCACACTCACCCTAGAGCACACTCACCCTAGAGCACACTCACCCTAGAGCCACACGCACACTAGAGCACACGCACCCTAGAGCACACGCACCCTAGAGCACACGCACCCTAGAGCACACTCACCCTAGAGCACACGCACCCTAGAGCACACGCACCCTAGAGCACACTCACCCTAGAGCACACGCACCTTAGAGCACACGCACACTAGAGCCCGTACTCTACAGCAAGAGAAGTCTGCACCCCACGACTAGAGAGTACCCCGAGTCAGCACAGCTAAAGAGAAAGCCCTCCCAGCAGGGAGAACAGCACAGCCAAAAACAAACAAATAAGTACAAATATTTTAAAAACTCATGTCAAAGTATCTATCACACATTTGTAGATCTAGGCAACAGAAGCGTAACAAGGCTAAGTAACTTGCCTCAAGTTCAGCAGACAGTAGGGAGTAAAAGCAGATTGAGAAGATAGAGATAAGAATGCAGTGAGAATAGAGGATACCTACTGTTAGTAAGATAATAATCATATTTATTTAAATAAGTACATTTAAATGGATTTAATACATTTCAAGAGCTTCGTTAGTTTAATTTAAAGGTACTTACTTGAGTAAAGCATTTGATGTTTTTTTTTTTAAACTACAGGGAACCTATGGGTTTGAGGTACAGATTGACAGATATATGGAACTTGCAAAATACTTCTATAAAGTTTTAAAGAAAAAAGATAACTTTAAGCTTGTATTTGACGCAGAGGTAAGGACTCTATTAGTGGGCTTTTTTTGGTGGTACTTTAATGTATCTATTCTTTCTTTGCTGAGTATTTTTTCTTGAATCTATTATCTGTCTAACATTTTGAGATAATTCAAAAGTTACATGCAATAATTATCATACACATTTTATTTTATCTAAGTGCCGCAAAACATTTAGATTTTAAAAACTTTTCCATTAAATTCTCTTTTTTTATAGACCTGGGGCCTAATAGATTAATTTAATAGTTGCCTTGCCTTTGTGTGTGCTTAATTGTGTCTGACTCTTAGTGATCCCGTGGACTATATCCCACCAGGCTCTCAATTTAAAAAAATTAAGATAAAACTATTTGGTTATAATTGCTTTTCTGATTTTGATGGCACTTAATCGAGAGAAATTTAATTTTTCCTAGCATTTTTCTTGTAAGTTAGACTATGCAGTTGGGTTTCTGGAGAGTAGGTGACATAAGAAAAAGTGGTCTTTAAAGTTACCTAATAATCCTTGGTAATTACTATTAAGGTACTAAATTATAGATATTAATGATAAAATTAGAGTTTTGCTAGTATTATATCCATCTTCCTCTTCAAGGGCCAGTCGGCCCCTTGGCAGCCTGATGGCATGGGTAATTAAAATACTTCTGGGATAATTAAGAAATTAGGTAGGGCTTTAAGAATATTCATAAAATTACTAAAGAAGTAAATGAAACTTTAAGAATACTTGTAAAGTGTTAATTTTTGATTTAAGCCTGAGTTCACGAATGTCTGCTTCTGGTATTTCCCACCAAGACTTAAACATATCCCAAAAAGTTTTGAAAGAGATCAAGAACTGCAAAAGGTAAGTCTGTGTGTGTGATGTGGGGTTATGACTTTAATATTGCATTAGGTAACATGTGCACGCCCTCTGCATGCCCCAAGTCTCAGCACCACTTTGCTCTATAATATCCAGTGACCCCAGAGTGTTATGTGATCTCACACCACCTGCGCAGTGTTGTTTTAGGAGCTGTGAAAGACATTAAACAGGTAGAATTTTCCTCTGTAGAATTTACGAAAAAACCATGTTTCACTGCAAAACAGTGACCTTGTTGAAAAACTCAAGTTGTATTGTAATAATTCAGAGTGAAAGTTAGAATATCAGAAGGTATTCCTACTTTTCCTTTCTCTAGTTCATTTTACCTCTCTCCCGAATATGGCTGTCTATATTGACATATAAATGTAAACAAAATGTCATACAACCTTCTTTAATGTATTCTAGTACACTTGCATTATTTTATGAGTTTGGTAATTGTGAATCATGGACTAGCAAGAGCATTAGTATGTGTTTAGAACAGGCTGCTTTTTTTCTGTAGTAAGCTGCCTCTTAAAAATTATCCCTGACAGTTTTAAATTGCCTGCAATTTACCTCAAGCTAATGATAGTCATGTAGTCATCTAGGAGGTAGAACACTATTTATTTGTAAGCTTTCTTTTTAATGATATTTGCGTTTATACACAGATTGCTCTGAAGATTAAAGCTCAGATGATAGTGGAGGGTACAGCCATGCTCAGCTACCAGCCCTGTGGGGACAAAGTAAATTTTTTCCGAATGGTCTTTTCTAATCCTGCCACAAGACAAACAGATGTTGACTATCTTATTGATGAAATTCAAAGACTTGGGAAAGATTTATGATACTGCAGTATAAACTGGAATAACAAATGTAAAAACCAACTTGAAAAATCTATTGCTGAAGACAATAAAAAAGGGATATTATAAATGGTATCCTCTCTTTAGAATGTCTGATTCTTCCTTATCCTGTGTTGTGTAAGGTGATGATGGGAGTGGGTTCACTGGAGACAGATAATCTATTGCTGAAGACAATAAAAAAGGGATATTATAAATGGTATCCTCTCTTTAGAATGTCTGATTCTTCCTTATCCTGTGTTGTGTAAGGTGATGACAGGGGAGTGGGTTCACTGGACACAGATAATCTATTGCTGAAGACAATAAAAAAGGGATATTATAAATGGTATCCTCTCTTTAGAATGTCTGATTCTTGTTTATCCTGTGTTGTGTAAGATGATGACGGGACTGGGTTCACTGGACACAGATAATCTATTGCTGAAGACAATAAAAAAGGGATATTATAAATGGTGTCCTCTCTTTAGAATGTCTGATTCTTCCTTATCCTGTGTTGTGTAAGGTGATGACGGGAGTGGGTTCACTGGAGACAGATACAGAGATTCAAGTTTCTTTACGTATTTGTTGTTTTCACTAATTCAGTAAAATTTATGGAAAGTCACAACTCTCTTGGGCTTCAAAATCACCGCAGATGGTGACTGCAGCCATCAAAATAAAACACGTTTGCTCCTTGTGCGAAAAGCTATGACAAATCTAGATGGCGTATTAAAAAGAAGACATTACTTTGCTGACAAACGTCCATCTAGTCAAAGCTATGGTTTTTCCAGTAGTCATGTATGGATGTGAGAGTTGGACTATAAAGAAAGCTGACTGCCAAAGAACTGATGCTTTTGAATTGTGGTGTTGAAGAGTCTTGAGAGTCCCTTAGACTGCAAGGAGATCCAACCAATCCATCTTAAAGGAAATTAGTCCTGAATATTCATTAGAAGGACTGATGCTGAAACTGAAGCTCCAATACTTTGGCCACCTGATGCAAAGAGCTGACTCATTAGAAAAGACTCTGATGCTGGGAAAGATTGAAGGTGGGAGGAGAAGGGGACGGGATGACAGAGAATGAGATGGTTGGATGGCATCACCGACTCAATGGACATGAGTTTGAGCATGGGCCAGGAGATGGTGAAGGACAGGAAGCCTGGTGTGCTGCAGTCCACGGGGTCACAAAGAGTCGGACATGACTGAGCAACTGAATAACCACCACAGCTGTCAGGGACATTTCTTGGTGCATTAAAATACATCAGTAAATTAAAAAGACAGAAATCCCTCCTCTTATAAAGAAAGAAATTCCATTGTAAAATTTGGTAAGTTAATATATATTTACATGATTGATTTCATTGCATAAAGACTTGCCAAGTTCAAATCATTTTCAGTATCATATGGTAGTATTCTGTCTCTGTAAAAAATAAAGTAGTACATATGATGTTTCTCTATTTCAATAAATCAGATGAAGAAGTGTTCTCTATTTTGGAGAGTCAGAGAAGAGAATGACAGGGCTGACAGATTGGCCTTTTGATCCTTGCATTTTTATTTAGAAGGAATTGTGGCTTCTACTGGAGAAGGCAGTGGCACCCCACTCCAGTACTCTTGCCTGGAAAATACCATGGATGGAGGAGCCTGGTGGGCTGCAGTCCATGGGGTCGCTAAGAGTCGGACACGACTGAGCGACTTCCCTTTCACTTTTCACTTTCATGCATTGGAGAAGGAAATGGCAACCCACTCCAGTGTTCTTGCCTGGAGAATCCCAGGGACGGGGGAGCCTGGTGGGCTTCCGTCTATGGGGTCGCACAGAGTCGGACACGACTGAAGCGACTTAGCAGCAGCAGTGGCTTCTACCAAGCTTATATGCGGTGATTCAATTAATTGTTTCTGCAATGCCATTTTTAATGTCTCTGAAGATCAACAACAGTGATATTTAATGTCCATCTAAACATATCTATCTCTGTTCCTAATCCAAATCCCCAGCATGATGTGGATACAAATTCAATAAATATTTTTACAGAAATATCAGAGTTGATTTTCCCAATCTCACGTGAGGCTTCTCATCTCTAGGTCCCCATTTTAGTTTTCCTTTCACAAATACAAGAATAGATGTACATTAGATCTTTCTGACCTTCACTCTCACATGGAATGTCTTTTCACGTAAAAAAAAAAAAAAACAAACTTTGCAAGACACTCCTTGATAAAGTAGTGATAGTGGCTATGCTGATGTGTTATTTAAACTCCATGTAGGAATAATAGACAGCCCAGTACACCACACCTGTACACTCTCAAACTAATGAACCATTTATGAGAAGCACTGTTGTGACTTAAATTCTGCAGCTCATTGGATATTTAAACAGTCTTACCATCTAGCAACTTCCACTCAGTATTCTGAATGATCCTATAAAAAATTTCTTTTAAAAAGTAGCTTTGGTGCACGTGCATGCACATCTGGGTGTGTATGTGTGTGCTCAGTCACGCAGCCGCTTAGTCATGTCCAGCTCTTTGTGACCCAGTGGGCTGTAGCCTACCAGGTTTCTCTGTCCATGGAATTTTCCAGGCAAGAATACTAGAGTGAGTTGCCATTACCTACTCCAAGGGATCTTCCCAGCCCAGGGATAGCACCTACATCTCTTGTATCTCCTGCATTGACAGGTGGATTCTTTATCACTGGCACCAGCTGGGAAGTCCAGAGGCATACCTTACCGTGTTTTTAATTATAAACAATGGAATATTACTCAGTCATTAAAAAGGAGCACAGTTGAGTCAGTGCTAATGAGGTGGAAGAACCTAGAGCTTGATTGTACAGAGTGAAGCCAGTCAGAAAGAGATAAATACCATATATGAATACATATAAATGGAATCTAGAAAGATGGTGCTGATGAACCAGTTTGCAGGGCAGCAATCAAGAGACAAACATAAAGAACAGACTCATGGACACAGGGAGCGGAGGGGAAGAGCGGGTCAGATGGATGGAGGGAGTAACAAGGAAACATACGCACTGCGGTATGTAACATAGGTAGTCAGCGGGAATTCGCTGCATGACTCAGGGAGCTCAGCCCGGGGCTCTGTATCAACCTAGAGGGGTGGGATGGGGTAGGAGGGGGGAGGGAGGTTCAAGAGAGAGGGAACATGTGGATACACGACAGAAACCAACACAATATTGTAAAGCAATTATCCTTCAATTAAAACTAAATTTAAAAAATTAAATTGGCTGTGGTCAGTAAATTCTAGCAGTACTCTATGAAGCTAAGGTCCCTGAAAGCCAAAAAAATAAAACAATTTTCAATTATACTCAGGTTTTATAATTTTATTTCCTAAGTGCAAAGAACATCACCTTTCTTATAAAATGACCAGACTTTATCAGGAAAATATAATATTAATCTAGAAAGAAGAGACATAACCGTATCAGGAAAAGAAGTTTTACACAAATTTCATCCGTGAATTGTCCCTGACCTGTGTGATTTTTCCTGGCTGTCGTGATCTCGGTGTCTTATAGGCTGAAATTCAGCAAGAACAAGGTTCTCATGTGAATTATGGAGACATTTATGAGAGTTGGAAATTTTTGAGACAGCCAGTAACCCATGTGGATCAAAACAATGAATGTTGTGTTTGTTGAGGCTGGTTCTGTATCCCAGGCAGACCAAATAATCTTGGCTGCAGAGATATCTCACACATTTGGAACTTGTACTTGGAACTGACCCACAATTTCAAATTTTCTCTCAGCAACTCTGCGATCTTGACAGTATTTTACCATCGTGGTCCCTTGGGAATATTTTACGGCAAATCTAGCTTTCCACAGGTAGTAGACACAGTTTTTCTGTCTCAGCTCCTATGTTTCCGTTTGTCAAATCACTTAAACATAAACAGAAATAGAAGTGAAACCATACCTATCCAAATTATCTGTGATTTATTCAAGGTCTTAAAGGCCTTCCAGGGGGCACTGGTGGTAAAGAACACACCTGCCAATGCAGGAGACGTAAGAGAAGGGGGTTCGACCCCTGGGTTGGGAAGACTCTCCAGGGCAGGGCAACCCACTCCAGAGGTGTGACATAATTTATTTGTGCGTGCTAAGTTGCTTCAGTCGTGTCTAACTCTTTGCGACCCCGTGGACTGTAGCCCACCAGGCGCCTCTGTCCATGGGATTCTCCAGGCGAGAATACTGGAGTGGGTTGCCATTTCCTCCTCCAGGGGATCTTCCCGACCCAGGGATCAAACCAGCGTCTCATGTCTCTTGCACTGGCAGGTGGGGTCTTCCCCACTAGCACCACTGGGGAAGCCTGGCATAATTCACACTTTACATTAATTCCCTTTGCCCAGATCACAGAGCTGGGAATAACTTGCATAATTAAAAGTAAAACTTTGTTCAAACAATTTAACTTTAGGACATGTCCTTTATTTCAGTGATTTATGGATAACTTTGAAAATCAACATTACTCAGCCCCTCTCAAATGCTATGGATTGATCCTTGTATAATTACAGCAAATGCATTCAATAACTGTGTTATAAATTAAAATTTCCTTTGAACAGATAATTTATCATGATCATTCAACTGTGCTTGATTTTTGTTACAATGACTCCGCATAGAAAAGTTAAATGTCTCCTGCAAGTAAGTTGACAAAAATGTGAGAATGCCAACTATATAGAGTTGTTTTATTCCTTTATTAAGTTTGGTTTCTATTTACTTTTCCCAGGGCTTCCCTGGTGGCTCATATGGTAAAGAATCTGCCTGTAATTCAGGAGACCTGGGTTCAATCCCTGGAGAAAGGAATGGCTACCTACTCCAGTATTCTTGCCTGGAGAATTTCATGAACAGAGGAGCCTGTCAGGCTACAGTCCACTGGGTCGCAAAGAGTCAGACATGACTGAGCAGCTAACACACACACACACACACACATACACACACAAAATCCACTAATACTCCAGTAGTTTTGTTACCATAATTTTTAAATGCCTCCAGGAAGTGAGATGACAAAAATGTGTGAATGCCAACTGTATAGAGTTGTTTTATAGCTTTATTAATTTTAGTCTCTGTTTACCTTTTCCTTGACTTCTAAAGCAAAGAACGTTTCTGTGGGTTTTTTCTTCTTAAATAAGAAGAACAACTTCATATCATTTTGCTTTGCATTTTATTCTTACCTTTCACCCTGTAACTCCAAGACCATTAAAGGTAGGGTTTCCTAACTGAGCGCTGTGAGGCAAGAGTCAGTCTCAGTTCAGATCAGTCGCTCAGTCGTGTCTGACTCTGCGACCCCGTGATTCACAGCACGCCAGGCCTCCCTGTCCATCACCAACTCCCAGAGTTCACTCAAACTCACGTCCATAGAGTCGGTGATGCCATCCAGCCATCTCATCCTCTGTCATTCCCTTCTCCTCCTGCCGCCAATCCCTCCCAGCATCAGGGTCTTTTCCAATGAGTCAACTCTTCGCGTGAGGTGGCCAAGGTATTGGAGTTTCAGCTTCAGCATCAGTCCTTCCAAAGAACACCCAGGACTGATCTCCTTTAGAATGGACTGGTTGGATCTCCTTGCAGTCCAAGGTACTCTCAAGAGTCTTCTCCAACACCACAGTTCAAAAGCATCAATTCTTCGGCACTCAGCTTTCTTCACAGTCCAACTCTCACATCCATACAAGCATAGACTGGGAGAAAAATCATGTTTCCAACAAAGCACATGTTTCCAGATTATATAAGAACTCTCAGGATCCAGCAATAAGAAAAAGAAGTAACCTGATATTAAAGAACGGGCAAAAGATCTGAACAAATACTTCATCAGAGATGGCTAATAAGCACATGAAAATATGCTCAACATAATTATTCATTAGTAAAATCCCCATCAAAACCATAGTGAAATATCACTTCAGACAACCAGAATGAAAAAAAATTGGCAATACCAGTTGCTTACCAGAATGCAGATCAACTCTAACTCTCCTGCATTCCTAATGGGAATGCAAAATAGTGCCAATTTGACCTTTTCTTAGGCATAGACTTCTTATAAAACTCACTTAATTCCACTCTCAGTTATTTGTCTAAGAGGAATAAAATCTTGTTTGTGTAAATCTTGCAGGCAAATGTTTATTTATAGCAACTCTATTTCTTATCACCAAAAAACAAGAAACAACCCAAACGTCCTTCAACCAGTAAACAGATAAACCGACTGTGGTGTATATCGCATTGTATACTCTCAGTAAGAAAAACTGCTGGTTCCTGTAACAACACAGATGACTCTCCAATGCATTTTGTTAAGTGAAAGCAATTATGCATGAATTGTAGGAAAAGGCAAAATTATTGGAGACAGAGATCAGATGAATGATTCTCAAGAGTTGCAAGTCGGGGGAGATGGTCTCTGAAAGAGACGATCAAACTATTTTGTGTAGAGACAGTAGTGGTGGATGTGATACTCTATGCCTTTGTCAAAACCCAGAGAACTGTATATTGTAAAAAGTTAATTTTACCCTTTGTAATTTTTAAAATAAAAAATAACAATCTGGAAAATTAAAGCAAAGTAATAACTACTTTGTCCTCGGTTGCACTTCTGAAGTAATACAATGATTTGACTCAAGGATTAGAGAGTCAACCTGAGACAAACGGTAGTCACAAAATACCGAACACTGGTAAATATTTCAAAAATATTACCCTGCCACTGTACTGCTGAAATTGGGGGATTTGCCATGCTTGTTATAGTCATTTAACCAGATATATTAATTATTTACCAGATGCATTAATTATAGCTTATAACATGGATGGACTTTATTTTCACTCCATTCCATAGGCAGAAACTCCTGGATGCAAAGTAAAATGTTGGAATCCAAAGGTTCATGAGGGATTCATCCATTCATCCAAAAAGTAATATCTATTTTAGATACTATTGCCATTGGGTTTATACTTGCTTCTATTACTAAAAAAAAAAAACAACAAAATTTGCAAATCTATTAATAGATTTTTTTTAAGTATAATCACTAATGATAAGATACATGGAGACAAATAATTGAGTTGAATATTTTGTAAATAAAGGAGGGAAAGAGTTTACAAATAGAATTAAAAGTATGTTTTACAACTAGAACCATGTGGAAAACTTCCACTCTGGCATAAAATCTGCATGTCTACTTTGACAGATGATCTGAAGTCTTAAAATAAGAGTGAGTCACAAAAATTAGGGAAAGACCAGTATTTAATAGGGCCCCATTTAATGGGCTTCTGGCTGATCCTTCTCGAGCAAAGGAAAATAGAGAAACTCATATCCAACTTTCTATCCTTCATTTCAGGTGACTGATCACTCAGTGGGTCTTCTATATTTGTTGTCATGACAACAGAGATGTGGAAATGGAGAAGCTATTAACTATGTCTCTTTAGAAACTCGATTACATGTCTGATAGGGGGATGTGGTTAATCAAAAATGGCAGCACGACACACCACTCCAAACTCTGTCTGAATTTTCTTTGTGCAGGCTGACTTCTGAGCCATTCCATCAATGTTTATGATGTCAGACCTTGGCAAACTGTTTCCTCTTGATCTAGTGATCTTCATAAACTACTGCTTCTCTGGACTATGTGTGTGTGTGTGTGTGTGTGTGTGTGTTAGTTGCTCCGGCGTGTCTGACTCTTTGCGACCCCATGGACTGCAGCCTACCAGGCTCCTCCATCCATGGAATTTTCCAGGCAAGAGTACTGGAGTGGGTTGCCATTGCCTTCCCCTTCTCTGGACTACATACATTTCCACAATATTCTCCATTGATGACCCTACTGCTGCTGCTACTGCTGCTAAGTCGCTTCAGTCATGTCCGACTCTATGTGACCCCATAGACGGCAGCCCATCAGGCTCCCCTGTCCCTGGGATTCTCCAGGCAAGAACACTGGAGTGGGTTGCCATTTCCTTCTCCAATGCATGAAGGTGAAAAGTGAAAGTGAAGTCACTCAGTCGTGTCCAACTCTTAGCGACCCCATGGACTGCAGCCCACCAGGCTCCTCCATCCATGGTATTTTCCAGGCAAGAGTACTGGAGTGGGGTGCCATTGCCTTCTCCAGATGACCCTACTACTGTGCTCAATATACTGTGCTCGATAAACAATTATTACCAGCTTGATGGTTTTCCAGATGCTTATTCATCTGCAGCAGAAGAGAAAGTTCTTGCTCAACTGGCCTGGGGAGATAATCAACCAAGCTATGAATCTTAATTCTGTCTTTACATATATATCCTTATTTATAAGATTTTTTTTCTAAAATAATGTTTCTTTCAATAATATATACTTCTTATATTCAATTAGACTATTATCTCTACAAAAATGAGGATGACCTATAGGACTACCATTTTGTAACCAGGACCAATTATATGAGTGTCGAGAATATAATTGTAAGAAAAGCTATGATAAACCCAGACAGAATATTAAAAAGCAGAGACATTTATTTTCCAACAAAGGTCCACAGAGTCAAAGCTATGGCTCTTCCAGTAATCACGCACGGATGTGAGAGTTGGACCAGTAAAGAAGGCTGAGTGCTGAAGAATTGATACTTTCAAAACGTGGTGCTGGAGAAGACTCTGGAGAGTCTCTTGGACAGCAAGAAGATCAAACTAGTCAATTTTAAAGGAAATCAACACTGAATATTAGAAGCTCAATACTTTGGCCACCTGATGCGAAGGGCCAACTCATTGGAAAATACCCTGATCTGGGGAATGTTGAAGGCAAGAGAAAGGGGTGACAGAGGATGAGATGGTTGGATGGTTGCATGACTCAACATGGACATGAGTTTGAGCAAACTCTGGGAGATAATGAAAGACAGGGAAGCCTGGCATGCTGCAGTCCATGGGGTGGCATGGACTGAACAACAGTAAGCGACTTAGCGACTGACTTAGTGACTGAACAACTGTAAGAATACAATTAACATACGTTTACTGACATGGGTAATACTGAATACATGACATGGCATTGATATGCTTGGCAAACTGGCTCTCTCACTGGACAGTAACCTCTTCTGGGCCAAGGATGACGCTATTCTTCGCAAGTGATAGGTATGCAGTGATGCCTAGTACACTGCTGTGTCATGCACTAAACTGTACGAGGGTAATGCTTCAAGGGTTAGACAACTATAGTATAATGAAATTTAGGACTGTTTTCCTCTATGGTATAACGTGTCATTTCTTATTCCCTGTCCTGTAGAGAAATGGTACAGAAGAAAATGGTACAGAATAATTTAATGCAAAGAGCAAATACCACATAAACCACACACATATAAAAATTACATAAAATCGGGAGCAATTATATAAAACAAAAGTTAATTCATTCTTTATTATAGATGGCCGTAAACAAGACTTTAGTATGTTGAATTCCAGGGCTATACCTGGGTGTATCATGAGGAGGCAAAGCCAGAATTTTTAAAATATAGTGACATTATTTGATTACTCTTCACACATTATATTGACAAGGACTTGGTGGCATATTTTCTCATTTTTTAGTAAAACACAGTTTTGTACAGTGTTCTATTAGAGAGAGATTACTTGGCTGAAATTTAGCACTTTGGGTGTTTGAACCTTATTTTGCTTCTGGTAGTTTTTAAATTCTGGGTCATGACCCTGCCTGTTCATTCAACTCAGTTTTCTCTGGGGGAGCTTTTTTTTTTTTTTTTTTTAATACAATGCAAGGAGCCACCAAGACAAATTAAATGATAACTTCTGGGATTGTGGTCAGAATAGTTTTTAAAGCATCACCAGTGATTCTAATAAACAGTTATAGTTGAGTCTCTGACTTATCAGCCAATAACATTAAACAGAGAAGTCTGACCTCACTGAGTTCTATTCTCTGTACAGCCATCAATACACTGGCTAGTTTTTTGAGGGAATGAATGTACACATTTATTGACCACAATGTTTTGCTCTATCACAACATTTAGTGAAATGTCATGAGAAATGCTGGGCTGGATGAAGCACAAATTGGAATCAAGATTGCTGGGAGAAATATCAATAACCTCAATATGCAGATGATACCACCCTTATGGCAGAAAGTGAAGAAGAACTAAAGAGCCTCTTGATGAAAGTGAAACAGGAGAGTGAGAAAGTTGGCTTAAAGCTTAACATTCAGAAAGCAAAGCTCATGGCATCCAGTCCCATCACTTCATGGCAAATAGATGAAGAAACAATGGAAACTGTCAGACTTTATTTTTGGGGGCTCCAAAATCACTGCAGATGGTGACTGCAGCCATGAAATTAAAAGACGCTTACTCCTTGAAAGAAAAGTTATGACCAACCTAGACAGCATATTAAAAAGCAGAGACATTACTTTGTCTCTTTGCTTTAAGCAAATTACCTTTGCTTACAAAGGTCCGTCTAGTCAAGGCTATGGTTTTTCCAGTAGTCATGAATGGATGTGAGAGTTGGACTATAAAGAAAGCTGAGAGCAGAAGAATTGATGCTATTGAACTGTGGTGTTGGAGAAGACTCTTGAGAGTCCCTTGGACTGCAAGGGGATCCAACCAGTCCATCCTAAAGGAAATCAGTCCTGGGTGTTCATTGGAAGGACTGATGCTGAAGCTGAAACTCCTACATTTTGGCCACCTGATGCGAAGAGCTGAGTCGTTGGAAAATACCCTGATGCTGGGAAAGATTGAAGGTGGGGGGAGAAGGAACGACAGAGGATGAGATGGTTGGATGGCATCACCGACTCCATGGACATGAATTTGAGTAAGCTCTGGGAGTTGGTGATGGACAGGAAGGCCTGGCATGCTGCAGTCCATGGGGTCACAAAGAGTCAGACATGACTGAGTGACTGAACTGAACTGGAAGTATCCAGTTGACCCGAAGGACTCATTATCTGAGCATTTAATGTATTCATAGAAAGAACTCTGCTATTTGAATAGATGTCTGTCTTCCCTGGTGGCTCAGACTATAAAGAATCTATTATTCAGGAGACTGGATTTGATCCCTGGATCAGGAAGATCCCCTGCAGAAGGGAATGGCTACCCACTCCAATATTCTTGCCTGGAGAATCCCATGGACAGAGGAGCCTGGCAGGCTACAGGGGAAAAAAAATAAGGATGTGGCAACAACTCCTCTTCTCTATATAATTTATTCAACAGGTGGAGTTGCCTCAGGATTTTTTTTTTTCCCTCTAGACAAAACATGCAACCAAAAAAGAGTGAATCCAGTTTTTAATTTCAACTAGCATTTCAAGAGCATTTTGGAAAATATCCTTTTATTTTCAAGGTATAAAGAATAAATCTAAATTGGAGAAGTCTGAAATGTATGTCATCAGTCTGTGTCTAAAGGTCAAAACTTTAATATGAGGTTTTGATAAAAGAAATACTTATATAAAAACTTTTACCTCTAAAAATTCTTGACTTCTATACTGCTGATATAAGTTTAGTATTGAAAAAAAAAATTCTTTTGCCAAATGATATATTCTCCTCATATTCTAGATAAAGAAAACAAACCTCTGGCAGAATGATCAATAAATGGATACAAGTACATGTTAACACTTAAGATGAAACAGAGCCTCAAATACAGATTTTAAAAATGATAATAAAATTCAAAGCAAAAACTAATGTTAATAATTTTGAAGAACATATTACCATAATACTCTCAATAAGAAGTATAAAAATAGAAGAAAGTAAAAACATTAAATCAGTTGACACAGTAAATTTGCTGCCCTATAGTGGAGACAGACATCGGGTCTTGGTATTTTTGTAGGTGGGTTTTTTTATAGCCTCAAGAAACAGTTAGTATAATTTTATCACAGAATAAGAAAAGAAAGTAACCCCTAATTCCCAAATATACATGTATTCTAACTGTTTTAGTAAGACCAAAATAGAATAGTATAATAAAACTACATTTTATACCAAACACTCTTGTGACCACTGAGTTGTATATTTTAAATAAAATACCATCAGATTGTATTCAGCAGTGTTTGCTCCCCTAAAAGAAGACTCAGTGTCTTAAAACAGAAGGTTTTCTTAAGTAATCTTTACATTCAAAGCAGTTTCAATCAAGTTTTCAACAGATGTTTTGTGTTTATTTTTCAAAACTTGATAGCCTGACCTCAAACTTCTGATAATGGAACAAAGAATCATGAATACCTAAGTCATTCTGAAGCCTAAGTATCAGCATAAGGAAGAAGAACTTGCCTTACCGAATATCAAAACTTCCTGTAAAGCTCAAGTAGTTCAGACACAGGTAATGACAGAGGAGCAGATCAGTATCTTACTGGATGACTGGAGCTGAAAGTGAGAATTCATTTATATGTAATAGAGAAGTAAAAATATGGGTGAGCAGGATACACACCAATTTCAGGATTAATAACTTCCTTCTTGACACAGGAAACAGTCCAAATAGCATTTCAACAAAACATGGAAACTGATGTTTCTTTTTTTCCAATTTTATTGAAAAATAATTGGCATATATCCTTCTCTAAGGTTTACAGCATGATGGCTTGATTTACGTACATTGTGAAATGATTACTAACATCCATCATCTCATGCAGATACAATAAAAAGAAAGGAGAAAAGGAAAGGAAAATTTTCTACTTTTGATGAGCGCTCTTAGAATTTACTCTCAATAATTTCCCTGTATATCATGGGGCATCGTTAACCATTGCAGGAAGGTGGTAAAAAGTCTAAACTTCCAGTGGGAAGCGCTAGGGATGTAACGTCTGACAGGATATCTACAATTAACACTGCTGCACGGGGTGCAGTGAAGACACCAGTTACATTTCTTGACTATCAAGCAAATGGAAAAAACAATATTAAGCTTTGTTTATCTGAATGATGGGTGAATGGAAATTTGTTAAATCATCTTCTATATGATTAAAATATTTCATATTTAAACAAATTAGAAACTTATTTTGGAGTAGTTGGAAAATATGAACTGAAAGTCAGAAAACTTGAATTTTCATCCCTTTTCAGCCTTTAATTATCTCTATAACTGAGCTGTCAAGGATCAGTGTTCTCATTAATAAAATAAAGCCACTAGAAGAGGTCTGTGCCTTCAGCCACCAAATGGTAATGTCCCTGGCTGCTCTAACCCATGTATTTCCCAGGAATTTCAATGAGCTTTGAATTGTAGCAGAATTTATCAGCCAGCCTGTGTTTGTCAAGCAGGTGACTACAGTTCTTAACTCCTGCTCCTTAATTCTCCGAGGAGCAATTATGATAATATCATCAATGTAACTCACTAACTGGCTCTTAATGTTTATCATTTCCAAGCCCTTCCTCATCTAATTATGACAAATGGCCATGTATTCAAATATCTCAGTGGGAGAATAGTAAATGTCTACAGAGTTCCATCCAAAAGAATGGAAAGTGGGCCTGGCTGGGCTTCAAGTTTGCACTGAAAAGAAGACCTTAGCCAGATCTGTGAGGACACAGCTCACTTTGAGTCATTCATTCTTTTTCCCATTCCATAGAGCGGGAGCCAGAAAAGACACCGCCTATGTGATCCTCCATACTCTCAACCTCCAGAGTGTCTGCTTTACTTGCTGACCAGACAAGCCTGTTAAGAGGGGATTTAGTGGGACTTCCCTGGTGGTCCAGTGGCTAGACTCTGCGATCCCGCTGCAGGGGCATCGGTTTGATTCCTGGTTGTGGAACCAGATCCCACATGCAGAACCTAAGGCCTGGCACAGCCAAAGAAATAAAGAAATAGAAGTATTTTAAAAAGAGGGGGGTTTAAAAAAGATACGAAACAATACTTCTGCTTCAGTCATTTTTTTAATAAGAGTAGTGATCTCTTGCTGCCTTCCAGGCAGGTCTCAACGTGGTCATTTAGTCTGGTGAGTTGTAACTAGGCACAGGGCGGAACAAGACCACAGGAAAGGAGCGGACAGCACGGCTGCTCACTCATTGTGTCCGCCCCACTCACGCGTTTGGAAAAGGCAACGGGACTTCAGAGTAACCTTTCCAGCTACATTTTCTTTGCACTGTGTGACACAGTCCACACCTTTCTATCCTCTCCAGCACTGACTCGCCATCCTGGACCTCCCCTCTCCATCACCGGGCCTCTCAGGATCCAGGGTATTCGAAGGAGAGGCGGCGTGGCGAAGATCAGGAAACAATTGCTTAATTAAATGTTAATTAAGGATATAAAAGTAATAGAATGAGGATAGCTCAGTAGGGAAATTCAGTGGAGAAAAAGAGGCTGAAATAAGGATAGCTCAGTGAGGAAATTCAGTGGAGAAAAGAGGCTGAATAATTCAGCCAGAAGGTAAGAGAAAAAAACGACATGGTGAGACCAAGTTTGGTGAACAAGGCCCACTTTATTTTCCAAAGTAGTTTTTATACCTTAAGTTATGCATAGAGGATAATGGGGGAAGGGGTAGAGTCATGCAGTAAGCCAGGCTTTCTTCCTGCAAACTTATCATATGCAAAAGCTTAGGTGATTTGCATCATCTTCTGGCCCAGAGACCTGTTAACATTTTAAGACCCTTTCTTCAGAAAACTTATTTTTCTCTAAAGGTGATTGGTCAGGAGCCACCCTCCAAAAGCATTAGATAAAGTTGCATTCCTACAGAGCAAAGGTGCAGTGGGCTATAACAAGAAAAAGAATTAACTCAGGGGTCCCAGGTTACAAACATTAAAGCTACTACTAACACCAATTATATTAATCAATACACTGCCAGGGACACAGCAGGTAAGGGATATGGAAACTTAGCAGCAAACATTGGCCCAACAAGTGAAAATCCCTTCACCAATACAATTTCTAATCAATCTTTTAACTACTCAAAAGAATCTGTGTTTAGACAGTTTAGAACATCTCCTGCCTCTCACAGTTGGGAGGCTCTGAACAATCACATGTGGCCGGAAAAACCTATTCAGGCAGGCTAGAGGATTTCCAAAGGAGTTTGTAGGTTAAACACTGTCACACCCAGGAATTATTAACTGGAGCTGTAAGCTAACTCTTTTTTCAGAGAGAGGTAGTGGGGGACAGCCCCCCATAAAGTCAGAGGTGTAGGTGAGAGCACAAAGCAGAAAGTAGGCAGACTCTGGTTTTGGGGGTAGATGCTCGAGGATTTCCAGGGGGACTCCTGAGGCTCGATCCCGCCTTTGCGTATGCTGAGCCTCCTTCCTCATGACCTTTGTCATGGGCGGAGTTCCTCACACTGGCTCCCGGCAGTGATAGAATTCCAGTTGAGCTATTCCAGATCCTGAAAGATGATGCTGTGGAAAGTGCTGCACTCAATATGCAATATGCAATATGCACTCAATATGCAATATGCCGGCTCCCGGCACTGCAGAGCACTGAGCAGCTTCCCTGTCATCTTCATTGATAGAGCGCTGAGCTTTGTGTGGACAGGCACTTAGGTTACTGGAGTTACTCTGTCAGGCCTGAGAGTGGACACCTGGCTGTCTTTTTTCCAGGACTTTAAAAAAAATATTAAAAAAGGCAAAGGAGTATAGTTTCATGAAGGTGCCAGCAGATGTCAGCAAAAGGCAAGGCAATCACACTTGACTTTTGTATTGGGACGTCAAATATTGAAGAATCAAAGTCAGAGCTTAACAAAACAGATCAAGTTTTTATTTTTATTTACTTTGCATTTATATTAAAAAATGGGGGGAGTGGGGAGTTGTGCTTCACAGCACACAGGATCTTGGTTCCCTGACCAGGGATGGAACCTGAGCCCCTTGTAGGGGTGGTGGTGGTTTAGTCACTAAGTCGTGTCCAAATCTTGCGAGTCCATGGGCTGCAGCCCGCTGGACTCCTCTGTCCATGGAATTCTTCAGGCCAGAATACAGGGTGGGTTGTCATTTCCTTCTCCACAGGATCTTCCAGGAATCGAACCTGGGTCTCCTGCATTGTAGGCAGATTCTTCACCGACTGAGCTACGAGGGAATCCCTTATAGTGGATGGAGTCTTAATCACGGCCACCAAGGGAGTCCCTCAAGTTTTCAAATGCAGTGACTGTACCTTTAATTCCCGTTTTGGGGACAGAGGACAAAGGGGATAGCAAAAAGAGAAACTTGATCTTCCAGGGTAGAAGTTCTACTCTTTGATGCCAGAAAACTTGCTACAAGTCACTCAGAGCTCTGAGAATTCACACTGAGAAGGCATTCACAAAGAACTCTCACACCTGGAAGGGGCCAGCATCCACGATACCTTATACCTGACGAAGCTGTCTCAAGTTTCCCTCAGTGAGACTAAACTTTAGATAGACTTCTTCCTGATGCTCAGTCAGACCCTGACTTTCCTTCTCTGAAAATATTCATTTTAGAAAATTTGTAATTGCAAATTTGTCAACGAACCCTTTGAATATAAATCTTTTTAAAACTTCTTGCCATTTTTACAGTCTAAGAATGTCTTTTGCAAAGACCTGGGAACCATGCCTTTGAAATGTCATGGAGTAAGCTTACTAAACATTTCTTTAAAGCACATTTTAATATTTAAGACTATTAAAAAAGTCATAGCAACTTTTCAAAAGGATCTGTTAGATGGTCATGATAAAATGGCTAAGTTATCTTTCAGGAAATTTTTTACTTAAAATTTTTTGAAAAATAATTATTAAAACAATATTTTATTATAAAATGCTGATGTATAAAGAGCTCTCAATACAAAACCACACGTCCATAGACAGTGTATTCCTGAATTAGATATAAAATCTAAGACTTTAACTTTTAATTTGTCTCTATAAGTGACTAAGCAATGTATAAAATTATACCAGATAATAGCAAAAAATACTTCCTTAACATGTAGCTAAGAAAGTTCAGCTGGTATAAGAGCTTGATTGTGAGCACAATAATTCCTTAAATCAGTTAAAAGTTATTTAATAACCTATTTGAACAAATAAAACCAAAATATTCTCTTTTTACTAATGCTGAGTCCTACTCTAAGGGCCATGAAATTGACAAGATAGATGTGCTTGAAAACTGTGGCAACCAGGTTAGGAGATAATTACAACGGAAAAAGTGCATTTAATTCTATGTGGATGAAAATAACATTCCATCAGTGTAAAACCAGGCATTTTGTATAAAAAGCAAAACAATGTCTGAATAAAAATATCAAGTATAACTTGATATGGGCTATTACTTAAATTTCTAATAGTTCAAAATGATGTTATCAGAAACTCTATTTGTTTACATTTTCAACCACTATAAAACATTTCAAAAATGCCTTTGATTGGAGTAAGGCATTGTTTCAAAGACAAAGCACTGTTTTATTTGCTGATATTGTACTAGGTGACTGAAGAGTTAGGAGCAGTGGGAAGTGCATGCCTGTGTGCTGAGCCGCTTCAGTCCTGTCTGACTCTTTACGACCCTGTGGACTATCGCCTGGCAGGCTGTTCAGTCCGTGGGATTCTCCAGGCAAGAATACTGGAGTGGGTTTCCATGCCCTCCTCCAGGGGATCTTCCCCACCCATGGATCCAATCTGCGTCTCCTGTGACTCCTATGTTGAAGGCGGATTATTTACCACTGAGCCATCAGGGAGGCCCAATGGTAAGTCTCCTTAAAGAAATGAAGAGTCCAACTGGCTCATAAATCATGGTAAATGCAAGTTTTCCAAAGTTATTTTACCCATTGTATTGAAATATGAATTTGTACACATTAAATATAAAAGTAAGCTTGTTCTTTACATAAAAAAAGAAGATAAAGAATGAAAGAATGGTAAGCAGGTTTGGATGCATGGATGTTCTACTATTAGTTTGCTAGTTTTTCATATAAAACTATGGAAGTGATCTGTTGGACTTTGAGGACCACATGGTCTCAGTCACAATACTCCATCCTCCTGCTGTAACGTGAAAACATCAGAGACAACATGCAAACAAATGGGTGTAGCTGTGTTCCAATAAAACTTTGTTGACAAAAATAGCTGGTAAGCTGAATTTGGCCCAGAGGCCAGAGTTTGCCAACCTCTTTTCTAGACTAAAATCAGAACGTGCCATTTGAGTAGCCATTTATCCAAGTCATCTCAATATGGTATGGATAGTTCCTCACCTAAACTCAGATGCTCATTAACACAGTGACTGATTTTAAATGTAAAACAAAGAAGAAATCTAATACATTCCTTAATGTGGGTAAGCAGTGAGTTCTCTATTCTTTTCTATTGGTCTTTCCACTGCTCTTTATGCTGTTTTATACTATATTTGCCTTATTTAAATGACACTGCTCAATATTGTAATCTCTTATGTTCTGTAATATTAAATTATAGTAGAAGACATAAATTTGGTTTTGGTTGTTTATCCATAGAAAAAGTATAGTTCAGTTTATGTTGCTTTTCCTTCCAAGGAAATCAAAGCAAAAAGCGTATTAATTATTTACAGGAGAGAATTTATTTAGGGTGTCTAAGGGGACTCTAATAAGGATATTTAATTTATAATTTTTACAGATTTAAAGAATGATCTAAAGATGTGAGAAGATGCATGATTGTACTAAATGAGCATAAATATTTTTAAAGCCATGCAGGCAACATTATAGATCATATAATTTATATCTGTCCAGAAACAGACTCTGAGAACAGTATTTGAATTTATATGGGAAGTGAACGCAACACCTACAGGGGTGTGGGGGAGGCAGCCAATAAAAGATCTCTCAGCGAGCCAGCCACCACTGTAAGCAAACAGACCTTAATTTAACCCCACTGGGACACAATCGAAATCAACAATCAGGGACTGAGGGCTGTCCCTAGAATGTTAATTCCCCAGGACCTCTGATGTGTGCACGCTAGTCAGGCTCCAGCAGCGAGATGAGCCCCTCAGGCAGAGGTGTACTGAGTGCTCAGCATGAGTCTTTTCAACCCCTTGGACTGGAGCCCCCCAGGCTCTTCTTGCTTGGAATTTTCCATGCAAGAATAATGGAGTGGGTTGGCATTTCCTCCTCTAGGGAATAGGTGCTGACAACAAGGAGTGAGACCCAGGGCACGCCGAAGTGGAAGGTGAGGGGGTTTAGGGGGGGCACTGGCAGTGTCTACTATGGTGCATCTAACTCAGGGACCGACACCAGCTTTTGCTGCTTAGAATATTTTCAATGTTATTTTTCCTATTCTTTCGGACTGAGTTGAGAGCAAGTTTGTCTAATGAAATCTTTTTATTTTCTTATTTTTTTAAGTTCCTCTAAGTTTCATTATTAAAAAAACTGATCACAGAGCATCCAAGAGATGTCTTTTCCATTTGACTTGAAGTTGCTTCTCCACTCGCAGCTCATTTCCAAAGCTTCATTTTCTTGGCTTAGTTGGGAAAGGACTTTCTTGTTGGGGAGGACTGCCCAGGTCAATGCACTTACAGTGGCAACGGGCTGAGGAGTCCTTCAGAGCAGTTCTGCAGAGAGCACGTCTTGTGGAGATCTGAGAGCTGGCAGAAGTGAACTTCGCCAGCACAGTCTCCAGACTGGACTCTGAACCTGCATCTACAGACCCTGCCCCCTTGAGCTCATCAGAGTCACCTGTCAGAACCACTTGCTTTGGGTGTTGCTGGTATCAGTGCGTCCAGTTTTTCTTCAACACACTTAAACCACAAGTGCAGCAGAGGAAGAAATAAATTAAAAGCTAACCAACTTGAACCATTAACTTATTACTATACTTTTTTCTTTATAGTAGATTTGAAGAATCTTTAAATAAAATTTAATAGGGAAAAAAATAAGAGTCTTGATCTGATTCTTGAAGACCTCTGACATCAAAGATCAGGTGACGCCTGAGCCAACAGAGGATAAGAAATAGCAAGAGAGATACAGTGGAAAGCAGAAGGGTATGATGTCATTGAAGCTAAGGGAGGAAAGTGCTTCTAGGACAATGGAGCTGTCAAAGTGTTCCGAGCTCCTAAGAGATCGTATACGATGAGGGCTAAAGAAGAGTCATTGGATTAAGTAACACGGTGGTCACTGCTCATAACATACAGTTCAAAACTGAATTTGTTGTTTGAAAGAAAGGAGTCAAGTATTCACCGTGAATTCATTAAAAAAAAGATGAAAAGAGTCCCAGGATGGAATATGGGGAAGAGATAAGAAGATTACTCAAGATCAGGAAAACAGTATCCCTAGAGAGGAGCACAGAATTGAAAATGCCCAAATAAAAATAAAAATTCTGCTGAAATGTAGACCCCTAGTCACACTCAAGGCAAAAGTGGACGGTTTTTATAATAATGGAGTGGGTTGGCGTTTCCTCCTCTAGGGAGTAGGTGCTGCACCAAGGAGTGAGACCCAGGGCACGCACTGGCGTGTGAGACCCAGGGCACGCCAAGTGGGTGGGGAGGGGGCAGGGGGGCGTGTGAGACCCAGGGAGGGGTGGAACGGGAGGGGGTTTAGGGGGCACTGGCGTGTGAGACCCAGGGCACGCGGGAGGGGTTTAGGGGGCACTGGCGTGTGAGGAAGGCGGGAGGGGTTTAGGGGCACTGGCGTGTGAGACCCAGGCACGCCCAGTGGAACGGGAGGGGTTAGGGGGCACTGGCGTGTGAGACCCAGGGGCCCGAAGTGGACGGGGGGGGTTAGGGGGCACTGGCGTGTGAGACCCAGGGCACGCCGAAGTGGAACGGGAGGGGGTTTGGGGGGCACTGGCGTGTGAGACCCAGGGCACGCCGAAGTGGAACGGGAGGGGGTTAGGGGGGCACTGGCGTGTGAGACCCAGACCCAGGGAGGAGGGGTTTAGGGGCACTGGCGTGGAGACCCAGGGGAGGGGTTTAGGGGCACTGGCGTGTGAGACCCAGGGCACGCCGAAGTGGAACGGGGAGGGGTTTAGGGGGGCACTGGCGTGTGAGACCCAGGGCACGCCGAAGTGGAACGGGAGGGGGTGGGGGCACTGGCGTGTGAGACCCAGGGCACCAAGTGGAACGGGAGGGGTTGGGGGCACGGAACGTGAGACCCAGGGCACGCCGGTGGAGCGGGGGGGTTTAGGGGGCACTGGCGCAGAGACCCAGGGCACGCCGAAGTGGAACGGGAGGGGTTTAGGGGGCACTGGCGTGCAGAGACCCAGGGCACGTTTAGGGGGGAAGTGGAACGGGAGGGGGTTTAGGGGGGCACTGGCGTGTGAGACCCAGGGCACGCCGAAGTGGAACGGGAGGGGGTTTAGGGGGGCACTGGTGTGTGAGACCCAGGGCACGCCGAAGTGGAACGGGAGGGGGTTAGGGGGGCACTGGCGTGTCTACTGTGGTGCATCTAACTCAGGGACCAACACCAGCTTTTGTTACTTAGAATATTTTCAATGTTATTTTTCCTACTCTTTCGGACTGAGTCGAGAGCAAGTTTGTCTAATGAAATCTTTTTCCTTTCTTTTCTTTTTATTTCTTATTTTCTCAAGTTCTCATCCTTGGTTAAAATTGTGCTATGATTTCAGAAGAAAGACAAAAGGGTGGGGAAGGCCATTGTGAAGATCTTCTTAAATCGGTGGTCTTGGATCTCAGCTGACTAGGCTGTGATGTGTGCAAACGAGGACTCTGAAGGATATAGATGAATGGACTCGATGAATAGAAGGAATTGTGATTCTGTTTCTTGAATAAGAGATTTGGGAAGTGGAACAGTTTTCAATAATAGCAAAAAAAAAAAGAAGTACAGAGTAGGTATGAACTTATACGATTGAAAGCATTTTGGAATTCCAGTGCCTCCACCAGTTACGACTGCAGCAGTTACTCTCAGGGGCCACATGAGAAGAGTCCACTAGGAAGTAAATTATTGACAACAGCATTGCATTTTGTAGGAATTTGAGAAAAAAATTTTGAATAAATTTGATCAGAAATTTTGAGGGGAAAAAAGATATAGAAAAACATGAAATATAAAGAATACTCCTTGGTTGAAAACATCATTTGTTCAATCCTTGTCCGTTGAAATTTGAAACAGATTATTATAATTCCAATCAAATCTTTCCTTAGGTTGATTCATAAATTGAAACAAAATATTTTGTTTCAAGGAAGGAGATAATTTACAGTAAATTTCTTTTTTTTTTTTTAATTCTATTTCAGAAGGTTTTTTGCAAGTTGCTTTATTTACAACGCCAACTTTAAAAGTCACTGAACTAAAATTAACTGGACAATAAACTAGGCAGAAATTGCTTTACAAAAAGGGAAAGCCCAAAATGCCACTTTCTATAGGGAACCCACAGTTCAATTTTATTCAGAGCAAAGAAAAGAAACTTTCAATCACACTAGAAGAAACTGGGCCTTAAGTTTGGGAACTGTACTGAAACTACACATGCAATGAGGACAACATTCTGCTGATACAATTGACTTGCTGCTGCATTTGTTGACTCTTTTTCTAACATTAACAATTATAAACAAAGCAGTGCAACTAGTATTTGGAATAATCCTTACAGTGTTACAGCGTTAGACATGAAATTTCACTTCTCCTCACACCACTGGTTCTCTTTGCGTACCTGGGCTTCCTCTTCTTCAGTAAAATCATTTTTGATATTGAATGTCTTTCGAATCTCCTCAGGAGTTTTGCCCTTGATCATAATAGCAACAGTCTTGCAGGTAACATCAAGCAAACCTTTGATGTCTAAGTAGTTTGCTGCCAATATAAGTTCAAAGAGTGTCCCTTGGTCAACTTTCAGGAATTCTTGATCCCAAACAGGTATATCATCTGTTCGTTTTTCTTTGTTCTCATCATCCTCAGGAGGAGGAGGATCATCCTTGTGGTGGGTGCACCACTGAATGACCTTTTTCAATATTGCTGCATTAACATTTGGCAAGGGGACTGGATCATCATCTCCTTCATCATCCATTCCCAAATCTTCCAACATAGTCTTGATGGTCACAGATTGTTTTGCAATTTCAACATCAACTTCGAATATCTCTCCATCAGAGCTCTGCAACTTAATTGAAGGCATGGTGTTAGGTCTCAAGGAGATGGCGGGCCGGAGGCTGAAGTGAGCAGGGCAACGTCGTCAATCAGCAACACTGAAAAGCGGAGAACAAGGCCACTACAGCCAGTAAATTTCTTATCAGTGAAGAGCAGGTAGGGAAAAAGCATGTCCTATGTTGAAAATACAGTGTATATTTCTGCATGTAAAAAATACAAAAAGAAAGCACTTTAAACGTAAAACGAAAAGTGTGATTGAAATCAATCTTGGGGTTTTCTTTAGAAAACAATTTTATGTTAATTAAATCACTTAGATTTTAACTTTCAAGTTAAATAATTAACAAAATTGGAGTGTCAAGTCTAGGTAAAATTCAGCCATATGTATTTATGTATTTATGGGATTTCATCTTAAAATCTATGTATTTATGGGGTTTCATCTTAAAATTCTTTTAACCTTAACAATTAGATTGTCTGTGACTACAGACGATCTAATCAGCAATAGCCACAATGTCCTAAATGTAATCTTCCCATCTGACTGATTAAATCTGTTCTTTAGTCTACAGAAGCACAAAATAGATTTATTTTTGAAGCTCTAGAGCATTTGGTTGATTCAACATTGGAAAACCAATTAATGTCATCTGTCATATCACCAGGCTTAAGAAGAAAAATCTTATGATCATATCAAAAGATGCAGAAAGAGTATTTGACAAAAGCCAACATTTATTCATGATAGAAACACTCCACAAACTACGAACACAGGGCAACTTACTCAACTTGGTAAAGAACTTTTACTCTATAGCTAAAAAGAATGAGAAGAAACACCGCAGACAGTGAAAAATAAATTTGGAAAAGACATATCTGTGGACTCTTAGCCAAAACATGCAAAGACCCACACCCTGAGGGGATGGAGACGAAGACGCCACAGTGCAGTTTCCTTCCATCCAGTGGTCTCAAAAGCCCTGCTCAGGCCAAAGCCAGCAAAAGCCCTGCTCAGGCCAAAGCCAGCAGCAGTTTCTCATTCTTCCCTTTATCCTCCTTTTCCACAAGATGGCGCCTTTTCCCCTAGTAACCTTCACATTGGCTTCTTATTGTAGCTTATGTTCAAATGGAAGTCATGTATGATTGCATGGTGTCTTTGTTTGCAGAAGTTCTATGTGTGTACAATGGATTCTAAGAATTTCAAAAGAAACAGAAGAGCATGGGTTTTTGTGTACCATTTAACCAAAATTCCAATAAATGAAATAATATTCAAAGGGTTGATAAGCCAGAACAATTACCTGCTGTGGAATGCCCAATTTGTTTCAAGCCATAGGATTTTATTTCCCATTAAAAAATGAGACTATTAATATACTCCTTGTAATCTTCTCTTGTGAAAATTAACTGATATTATGAATGTAAATTAAATGAGACTCAGCAGTTAATGCAGTTTTCTTAAGTTTATCCTGAAAACTGACCAATAGGGGTTTGGCACTACTTAGTAGAACTTGTTAGATATATTTGGGGTGAGTTCGCAACTAAGATTATGGCATCTGGTCCCATCACTTCATGGCAAATAGATGGGGAAGCAATGGAAACAGTGACAGACTATTTTGGGGGGCTCCAAAATCACTGCAGATGGTGACTGCAGCCATGAAATTAAAAGATGTTTGTTCCTTGGAAGAAAAATTATGACCAACATAGACAGCATATTAAAAAGCAGAGACGTTACATTGCCAAAAAGGTCCGTCTAGTCAGAGCTATGATTTTTCCAGTAGTCATGTATGGACGTGAGAATTGGACTATAAAGAAAGCTGAGTGCCAAAGAATTGATGCTTTGAACTGTGGTGTTGGAGAAGACTCTTGAGAGTCCCTTGGACTGCAAGGAGATCCAACCAGTCCGTCCTAAAGATCAGTCCTGGGTGTTCATTGGAAGGACTGATGTTCAAGCTGAAACTCCAATACTTTGGCCACCTGATGAGAAGAACTGACTCATTGGAAAAGACCCTGATGCTGGGAAAGATTGAAGGCAGGAGGAGAAGGGGATGACAGAGGATGAGATGGTTGGATGGCATCACCAACTCAATGGACATGAGTTTGGGTAAACTCTGGGAGTTGGTCAGGACAAGGAGGCCTGGTGTGCTGCAGTCCATGGGATCACAAAGAGTCGGACACGACTGAGCTACTGAACTGTACTAAACTGAGCTGCACTGAACTGAATGCCACTACTTAGAAACTGATCTTTTTATAGTTTGAATTGAATATGCTACTTTATTTACTAGACTTAATACCATCCGTTTACTACTTTCCTTACAGACCACACACACATACTGCTGCTGCTACTGCTGATAAGTCGCTTCAGTTGTGTCTGACTCTGTGTGACCCCATAGACGGCAGCCCACCAGGCTCCCCCGTCCCTGGGATTCTCCAGGCAAGAACACTGGAGTGGGTTGCCATTTCCTTCTCCAATGCATGAAAGTGAAAAGTGAAAGTGAAGTCGCTCAGTCGTGCCTGACCCTCAGCGACCCCATGGACTGCAGCCTTCCAGGCTCCTCCGTCCATGGGATTTTCCAGGCAAGAGTACTGGAGTGGGGTGCCATTGCTACAGGTACCAAGAAATCTTCCTTGCATTTATTTAATTTGTCCACCAGATGGCATGATCAGCCCAGAGGCTATGAAATAGTCTAGAAAAAAGTTATTGCAAAACTGACATTCTTTATTTGTGAGGAATTAGGCAAACTATGGGCTTCCCCGGTAGCTCAGACAGTAAAGAACATGCGACCCAGGTTTGATCCGTGGGTCAGAAAGATCCCCTGGAAAAGGGAATGACAGTCCACTCCAGTATTCTGGCCTGGAGAACCCTATGAATAGAGGATCCTGGTGGGCTACAGTCCATGGGGTCACAAAGAGTCAGACACTAATACTTTCACTTTGATTTCATGGGGAAAAGGGGGCAGGGAAGGCAGGAAGGCTGGCTTGGGATTGGCTAATCTGAGTAACTTCAGCAGGTTCTGGGGGGTGGGAGCTGTTCCTGCTTGTCTGGGACCTGGCCTTGGGGCAATGAAGGAAGTCCTTTGGGATACAGACTTAAGCTACTGTTCAGGAAGGAGAACTGATCTCAAAAGAGCCAAGACCACACACACACACACACACACACACAGAGTCAAGACCAACACACACACACACACAACTACATTTTGTAAGTGTCCTTAAATATTGTAGTAAGTCCCTTCATATTTCACACAAGTGAAAACGTTTTTCTGTTCTGTTGAAAATTGGTACTCCGTCCATTTATCCCTTAAGCGCGGTTCATGAAGGAGTTCCGTCCATTTATCCCTTAAGTGCGGTTCATGAAGGAGTTCCGTCCATTTATCCCTTAAGTGCGGTTCATGAAGGAGTTCCGTCCATTTATCCCTTAAGCGCGGTTCCTGAAGGAGTTCTAGCAGCCCCTGTGCAGCCTCCTCTGCCTGAGCAGTGTAGCGGAGTCAGCCTGGGAGTCTCCCTTCCTGGAGGGGAAGAGGGGGCTGGTCTTTGCTTTCATTTTATTTACTTCTGGTGGCTCAGATGGTAAAGAATCTGCCTGCAATGCAGGAAACCTGTGTTTGATCCCTGGGTCTGGAAGATCCCCTAGAGAAGGGAATGGCAACCCACTCCAGTATTCTTGTCTGGAGAATTCCATGGACGGAGGAGCCTGGCGGGCTGCAGTCCAAGGGATCACAGAGTCAGAACAACTGAGTGACTAATACAGACACACACACACCTTCCACACTCACTTTTACCTTTGTGTCCGTTTTTCCCTGTGTATAAAATTGAAAAGCTGAACTAGGTAACAAAGATTTCTTCCTTATTTACGTCAGGATATTTGATGCATAGAACTTGAGAGTCTGGAAAAAAAAAAGGCAGGGAAACTATGCAAGTCCTGGTTAGTGAAAATCAATTAAATTATCAAGTGTTACATAATAGAAAGCAAAACTTTGTGGATCCTGGTAGCAAAATGATTAAGAAAGGGGGAAGGGGCAAAATGCAAATAGAAAGAATAAATTCAGGCAAAAGGTGGTATGTTGACAATTGAAAACTGAAAGCCTAGAAGCTTTCAGTCCAAGTCTAAATGAATACCCCAGCCCTTTTTCGTCACTCCCCAAATCAGAGAAGGCCCCCTTCCCCATGCAAAAATAAGTAATCGTCTGGCAAGAGGACCCTCTCTGGAGGTTCGCCACTCTGTCTGTCGGGCTCCTCTGTCCATGGGATCCTCCAGGCAAGAATACTGGAGTGGATTACCATGCCCTCTTCCAGGGGATCTTCCCACCCAGGGACGGAACCTACATCTCTTATGTCTCCTGCATTGGCGGGTGGGTTCTTTACCACTAGCACCACCTGCGAAGCCCCTCTGGCTGTTACTGTCCAGGAAAAGAGGTGATGAAGGGAAGCAGCTCAGGACAGGGGAGAGCACTCAGATTCTGACCCGACAAGCCCTTTCTCCAGCTGCTATCAGCTGGATGACGGATTTGTGAGGCAGAGCGATCAGACAGAGTGACCGGCCAATTCAATATGAGCTGTAAAGAAAGAACAGGCACAATATTTTAGAGATTGTAGTACTGTCGTGGGGCATATACAGTATTTAAAGTGTAGATATCTACGTTCTCTCTAATATTTTCACATGTTCACTTTTTAATTACATCTCACAATTTGCAGTTGAATATAGAAATTTAAAATCTCTTAAAATAGGTCATTGAGATTGCAGATTTTGTTTTTGGTTAGGGTTTTTATTTTCCCTTTTCTATGTTGTTACCTTGTGATTTGAAATCACGTGGAATGCATTTTCCAGGGAGGACCGAGCCTACAATGACAAGGCTTTCTTAATAAGTCGGGTAGACTTTTTAGACACAGACACACCATCCTATCCCAGCTGTAGTCACCCAAATGGAAAGGGAAACTGTATATATAGAAGTATATCTAAGCTTTTTTGCCGGCAAGGATGTTTGTCTCTTTTGTTCATTTCTTATGTTTGTTGCTCAGAATTGAGCATGGTGCTACTAGAGCTTCAATTCACTTGTTTTGTTGAATGCATTAGAACCAATTTAATTTGTTCATAAATTGCTGTTTTGAAGGAAGGGGAAAAAAAATCAAGGTTGAGTCGCATAAATTTCTCAAGAGGAAAATGTATGCAGCTTCAAATTGCATGCAAAAACTAGTGTTTAGAGGGTGAAAACTACAGTCTTTCAAAGCTGCAGTATAAAGGAAGAAAGATTCTCAGTCAACTCTACTAAAAAACTAATACAATTATGTAAAGTTAAAAAAAAAGATTATATAATTAAAAAAAAAATAAAGATAACTGAACTGGTGCAGAATTTGGTAAGGATAGTGTTGCTGAAAGTGTTGAACATATTTCCTTTAGAAAAGGCACTGGGCTGTGTGGTTGATCTATGAGACTATTTTTTTTAATAATTAAAAAAAATGCATCAAGAGTATTGATCAGCAGGAAATAGCTAAGAAAGACCAGGATGGATTGTTTGGATTTTCATTTTATGTCATAAATCTCTAGTTTTTAAAAATCACATATGACAATATTTTGTACTTCATTTAGCATATCTTAATTTTTTCCATTTCTTCTAGACCTGGGTGTTTCTGTACTGGTGGATCTTTCCCCTAGTATTGTGACAGCTTTTCTCTGAGGCCAAGGCCAAATTATATATGCATCTTTAAAAAAGACAATAGTTCTGTAGTTGCAGAGTAATTACTTTTCTAACTTCCATGGTAAATTTTCTCTTAAAACACTATCTACAGTGTGAAATTGAGTAGACATCTGATGGAGCTCAACCCATTTATTTCTCCCCTCAAAAATCATTAAGTTTAAGTCACACTGAAAGCTGTACTGACATTAAAGAATGCATTCTATTGCTTTAAATTGCTTTTCTACCTACACATTGTCCAGGGACAAAGGCACCTCAGAATCCTCCACAATTTGAGCTTGTGTGTTTTAAATGCATGCATACACATTATCGCTTTATAATTAATAGGTAATAGTAACGCAAAAACAGAGAGCAGCCTGACGTAGTTTGGCTTCTGGGGTTGCAGTAAGCAATTCTTGTGTCAGGGGTACAATTTGGTACTAACGTTCCAACAGAAGTGCTTGTTCATCATAATTTACTTTGCGTTTTATAAATTCATATTAGTTATGCAGAAAATGTTAGCACTCTCATTGACTTTTAATTAGCATATTCCAAGAAGAGAATTTAATCCCAGTAGGGATATAAGGATATTGATTTTCTGCCTTCTAAGACACAGGGTCAAGTATAACATGGGTGTTTTTTGTAGTAATGTATATTCCTAGCAATAGCATTGAAATCTGTCACTCTTCTTGATTCTTGTTTTAAAATAACCAATGCCCATTGAGTTAGGCAGAAAAGTGATTGGGATAGATTTAGTGCTTGCTTGCTATGACTCACAGTCAATACTTGACCTATTGAACAGACCTTCATATATTGTACTTTATGCATACTTATCAAAGTATAAAGCACGCAAAAGATGCAGTGGATGTATATCTTAGAAGCGGCTTGTAGACCGCCTGTCCTGTTGGTTATTTCTGGTGGATTTCCAGGGGTGCGCGAGAGAAGCTGTGCGCCGGGGAAAGGGTGTCTTGCAGAGCATGTGTGCCAGAAGCTATGGTGTCTGAAATAGTATTATGGAAATGTCTGGAGTTTATAAGAAAATTCCCAGTACCCTAAGGGTGTTGGATATAAAAGAGTTTCTAGATTTCCATAGACAACCGTAGCAGTAATGACAATATAGGTAGGATATGACTAAATTTGAAAATTCAGCAAACATGGATCTGAAAACTTACGGTGTCATATAGTCTATTTCTCAACAAATATTAGATTTTATCAACTATTCTAAAATTATCCCGTCTTCACACGAACTCAGGTCTAGAAGGAAGAGATACCCTACCTTAAGAACTTTCGGAAACTGCTCACTTTGGGTTATCCCTGGTTCTAGGTAGGCCTCTGTGTTCATTTAATACTGACCTTACTTCAGACTCTTAGATTTGGCCTTTCGTCTTATATCACACTACTTCATTGCATCTATGGCCTTGGCACTAACTAATATTCTGGCTTGTCCCTATTTTCTGTGGCGAACCCTGGGGATTTTACATAGCTTTTCCTTGTTATGGCATGTTGGATGCCCACATGAACTTGATTTTACAACTTGCCGTGGTTTTGCACAGGGAAAAAGAAGAAAACGTACTTTCTGTCTCTAAGTAAAGCATCTGAAGGTGATTCCAGAGAAATGAGCAAATTTCAAACACCTGAAATTGGGGGAAAATATTCTATGCTTCAAGGCATTCCCAGGTGATGCAGTGATAAAGAATCTGCCTGCCAATGCAGGAGACGCAAGAGATGTGGATTTGATTCCTGAGTCAGGAAGATCCCCTGGAGGAAAAAATGGCAACCCACTCCAGAATTCTTGCTTGGGAAATACAATGGATGGAGGAGCCTGGCAGACTACAGTCATGAGGTCACAAAGAGTCAGATATGCTTGAGAGACTGAGGCAGACACACCTTCTTTTCTAGAGCTCCTGTGGTTTTTCTTGTTTCTTGAGAGAAGTGTAATTGGGGAGAAAAATTAGTTGATCTTTAATATGTCACCTTGTCTCCAAAGATTCATATCACTAATTAGTATAGAGATGATTTTTGACTTAAATTCTCTGTTATACTAATGTATGAAATCTCTCACTATGTTAGTAGTTCAATCTAATTTCATTGCAAAGTGAAATTTCCAGTCTTATGGTTGTAGACAGTTTGGGACCTGTGAAGCACTTGGGTAACTGGTTAATAAATATTTGAGTCTGGCTTGAATCTTAAAGCATTGTATTCTAAAATATTTAAGAATATTGAATTTAGTTGTTCTTGGATGAATTTCACTCCGTACGTCTCAAAAGTATTAATCTTTCCAGTTGTACCCTTTTAAAAAAAGATTTTGCCTTTAAAAAAAAACACAAAAATATGGGGGTATTGATCAAAAGCCAGCCTTTGGAGTTCACCAACCTTGTTTTAATACCTGATTTAACTACTTAGTGACTTAGAACTTTGGCAAGTCAGCCCACTTTTCCAAGGATATGTCCTCATATCATCAGGGGATGCAGATCCAAACCACAGTGAGATGTCCCCTCACATCTGTCAGGACAGCTGTTATTTAAAAAACAAATGATGATGTGTTGAAGAGGATATGGAGAAAAGGGCGTCCTGATACGCTAATGATGGTATTAAACTGGTACATCCATTAGGAAAAGTGGTATGGAGGTTCCTCACAGCGTTAAAATATAACTACCATATGATCCTTCAATCCCACTTCTGGGTGTTTATGTGAAGAACTGAAGTCAGTATCTCAAAGAGATACCTGCACCCCTATGTTCATTGCATCAGTATTGACCATAGCCAAGATATGAAAACAACTCAAGTATCCTTAAGCAGACTGATGGATAAGGATAATGTATATATGCACACAATAGAATATTATTCAGTCTAAAAATGAGGATATCCTTCCAGCTATACATGGATGAACCTGGAGAATACTATGCTAAATAAAATAAGCCGGCCGGAAGGACACATACTGTATGGTCTCAGACTCATAGAAACAGGGATAGAATGGTGATTCCCAGGGGCTGAGGGTAGGGGAAGTGTGGAGATAATGGTCTAAATACATTGTTAGCGCTGATAGCTAATAATAATGTACTTAAAATTCGCTAAGAGGGTAGACCCTATGTTGAGTATTCTTACTACAAAAATAATTAAAAAGTTGTAAGTCAAGCTTACAAACCCTCAAGTAAAATATATTTGTTGATTGAATATTTATTGATTCAAGACATCTCTTGCAATCTACATGACATTTGAAATGTTTTAACACTTGTTAATAAAAATAAAATAAAAAATAGATAGATGCCAGAAAGAGGAAATTTCCACTGTGCATAGGAACTTTTTTGAATATTTCATGAACCCAGATGTCACTGAAGACCAACAGCTATTACAAGACACTATGAAATATTAGACAAAACATTACCCACCTTTTGGCCCTGTGTCCCTTGGAGCTGCTCGGTTATAAGTTTTGAAGGCCTTATTAACATTTCCCTGTAAGCGCCAGAGTGAGAGATTAAGTAATATGTGTTGGAGGAGGACATGGCAACCCACTCCAGTATTCTTACCTGGAGAATCCCATGGACAGGAGCCTGGTGGGCTGCATTCTGTAGGGTCACACAGAGTTGGACATATGTTAAAGCGACTTAGCATGCACACATGCATAGAAGAGCAAAAAGTCATTTTTAGTCCAACAATTGGCCCTAAGAAATTGTATTTATACTTTGAAACAATGAAGCTTTCTAACCTCTTTAGGAAAAAATACTCCATGGTTCGCTTAGACATGTACTAAGGTGATTTTGTTTGCTATACATAAGCAAATCTTAGGTTTCATAAACTCACACATGCACATACATGCACATGCATATTACATTTCTACTGTGTGATCAGGTTATACAAATTGATAATTAGGTGGACAGAGAGAATATCCAAGTCCCAGGTTTCATCCAAGGATAGATGTGTCATTATTATTGGGCTACTGACCTCTGCATTCTCTGGGTTGGCCATCTTGCCAGACACAGGGAGGCCCCAATTCCATCAAGCTGGTTCTCTGCGGAACTCGATATGCGGCCATCATCCCGTGTAGACTCATCTTCTTCCATCTGGGTCTCGATGAAATCTGATAATTGTGTTATTTTTTTGAGGGAGAGAAAGCCATTTCACAGCACCCTGGGAAGGGAAGCAGTGCATTAACACCTCAGAAGGCTGATCTCCTGGCCGCACTTTTCTCCTGGACTCTGGGGCGTGCGTGCTGGAGTACCAGTGTGCTTCGTATGGGTTTGCTGATTGCAGTTCATTCCTGGACACCACGATTCATAGAAGGTGTCAAGTCAGATGTCTTTCTGAGCTTCAGCAGCTGTAGCTTTTCCAAGGCTCTTCACATGATGAGAACTTATTTCAAAGTCACACTTTAAAAGGAAAACAAACTCAAACGCATGGTGAATGGCATTTATTTTTCTGCAGGAGAATAATCACTCAAAAATGGTGATTATTTAAAACCCTGAAACCATTCAGCAATCATTGAACAGGTTTCAATCTTTTGATATTAAATAAAGGGCAGGATCTAAATGGCATTAGGAAGAATGAAAAATGTCGTAGTTGGCATAACGGTTGTTTTTGTATCAATATTTCAATGTCTACAAAGATTACAAAAGTCAAAATAGCAAACTATGACCAATTAAGCTTGAAAATTGTAAAAAAGAATTATTCCAGATTTGCAATAATGAGAATTAAAATGAAGGTTATTTTGTGTATTTTTTATGCAACATTCCTTGTTCCCTGGGCTTTATACATCATCAAAATCAGAATAAAAAGTCAAGAACATTTCCGGTCATGGCCAGTCTCATGCTGATTTTATTTTAAGCAAGTGCAAAAATCTGTGCAGTTTCTTAAATTCTAAAAGTTGTTCTCAGGCACATCTGCTCTACAGTGTTTACGACAAAAAGTCTAGTTTATCAAATATGCAAATGTTTATTTTAATTTGATGTGTTTCCAATTCAGTTAAGAGTTTCCCGCAAGAGTGAACCGTTTCACAAATCAGTTCTGATGCTTGCTCATTTCCTATCTTGATATGTCCTTGTCTCAGTGTCCTTTAAAGCCCGAAGTGAGGTCATCCTGGAGCAAATGGAGGTGGCGTGTACTATTCAGGCCACAGCAGTCCTACTATTTAAAAAAGCTGTGTTTGTTTCTTTGTTTTTGGCTCCACAGGGTCTCCGTTGTGGCGCATGGGCTTTTCATTGCAGTGACTTCTCTTGCTGTGGCAGGCGGATTCTTAACCGCTAGGCCACCAGGGAAGTCCTGTCTTACCATTTTCCATATCACAAAGTGCTCTGAGATTCTGATGATATTTATGTGAGTCTATGGATCCATCCCCTTGATAACACACAATAAATGACAGTGTTATACGCAGTTTCAGTGAATCTGTGTCTTTCTGACTGAATTCACGGGCTGCAGTCAGGAACCTCCGTTTATTTGTTCCCATATATAGTGACGAACGTGAATTTGAGCCAGCTCCGGGAGGTGGTAGAGGACAGAGGAGCCTGGAGTGCTACGGTCCATGCGGTCTCCAAGAGTCTGACATGACTAAGCACCTGAGCAACAAATGTTTAGTGAATGGGGCTTCAGAATATGCAAACAGGAAGCAAGTGAGCTGTGACCTCTGCAGAGTGATGATAGCCTCAGCCGCCTGCACCTGTCTCCTTTCTGGGAAAATGACTGTTGTGTCTACTAGCATCTATAACACGCAGCTTCCTCGGTCAAGCAAGGACAATAATTCTAATCTCATAGTACTGCTGTGAGGATTAAAGAAAATAATATGTGTGAAGTCCAGAAGGCAGTACCTGACCCAGACTGATTTTCTACAAATGTTATGTCATCTCTCTATATAGTTATATAGCATATAACTGACTCATGTTTAATTTAACTTTTCAAATATATAGGTACAACATATGTATGTACACGTTACCTCTTTAGTATTGAGGATGGAAAAAGTTAAAAAATGATAAAAACCTGTTAAAGTAGAATTTTACTTCTCCAATTGTGACTTTTAATCTGATGACTAGCTATCCAAGTGTACGCTAAGATTGGGAAAATAAAGAGACAGAGGATAAAAATTTATAGTTATAGTTTAATATAAATAGTACACATTTGAATCTTGCAAACATATTCACTGTCGCTAACAATAATGCTCCTGTCAACTCCAGAATGTGTTTGTCATTGAGACTTTGAAGACTTGTGCATGTGCTGATATGGATACAAAAATCCTTCCTCTATTTGGCTTCTTCTTCAACTGGAATAGATCAGCTTTTGTGAAGGCAAATGGTTTCTCAGGAAGAGTTCAGGTAAACTGCATTGTGGAGGCCACTGCCCAGACTCAACCATAGGAGGACAGTCTTTTAAAATCAGCAATATATTTTTTGAGCAAAACTCTGAGGAAGGAACACTGAAGGGAGACATTGTATTCTGTTAACTAATAAAATTCAGGCTCTAACCATGCTCTGACAGCCAGTGTGAGACCTGAGCACAAATTTCCAGCTTATGTATATTTTCCACTTATTCTTGACTCTAAAATTCAGTTCACAGATTTACACCCTAAATGTGCTTAAGAGAAAACAGTTCAGAAATTTTAGTCTAGGTGATGTATTTCTGCGTTCCATGAAAAATCTGAATTTCCTTGTCGTTGAAAATCAGAAGTATAAGATATAATTTTGTTTTAGTATCTGGTTATATACTTCTTTCCTTGGAAAGGACTGTTAGTTCTATATTTCTTTGGATACCTCCAAAACCTAACTGTTAACTTCTCCCTTGGGACTCTCTTTGAAACCATTTGACATAAAACAGATTTGTTCAATGAATCTCAGTAGACTCACAAGATATTTTCCTAGCTCAACAAAAAAATATTTTTTTTGCTAGAGGAACGGTGCTTTTCAGAGGACAAATAAGGATCTAGACTTATTCACTAAGATATGTTAGTAATTAGTGGCTATTTACAGAAGCAGACCTTCATTGACATTTGGGAAGGCATGTCTAAGCAGACAGTTCCAATGGACTTCAAAATGCAAACTGGACCCAGGGGTGAATTGCTGAATTATAAACCTCATCTCCTTCACCAAGATGACTTTTATGTAAACATCCTGGACATCTTTTGAGGAGGCCTGGCCTGCAGAGAGCCTGCCTAATTCCAAGGCTCTGCAAAACTATATAATGCAAAACCCCTTGCTTATTCTAAAAATAGTGAGTATAATTAGTCTTGAAAATCATTTTCCACTCATTAGGATGACAAAATAACTTGTTAAATAGGTGCTTAATTTACATATCCAAGAGTCTACAAAAGCTTGTCTACCATTTATTTGATTATATTCTTTTAAGAGAGAAAAAAAAGTGCAGTTCATTGGCCAGCTGCCACTCTCTAAAGTATAGGAGGTAATTACTACCATTCTGTTGTCATGTTGTGATAGCAAAATGCAATCTGCTTTCAGAGTGAATATGCCATTATCTTATCTGGAACTCCTTCATTCATAATTATTATGATATTGATGCCTAAGGCTGAAATTTAACAAAATATAAATAAATTGAAAATGCACTTCACGTGTAATATCTTGTGATTAATTCAACAAAAACTTTGGAAATTAAAATAAATGTGTATATATATATATATACACACACACATGTATATATGTAAAAAATCATTTAGTTTTTTGCATAGTAAAGGACAAAAATAGTGTGCAACAATGTTATCTTTAGCGTAATTAATGCCAATGATATATCCTTAACTATTTTTTTCGAGTGATATGAAGCAACAGCAATTAAGAGAATGTCACTTATACTAGAATTGAACCATTATTAAAATATTTTGATGGCCAAAAACAGAAATCTACCAAACTTATGAGAAAATATGAAAAATTTAAAAGAAGGGGTGAACTTTTGTGTCTGCTATTGTATTTCTACATTTAACTTTGGATGTGAGTTACTTTTTTTTCCCCTCATTTTAAAACATAGTTCTTATGGCATTTATTTATCCCCTTAAGAACCAAAGTAATATTCAGCTGTCTAGTTTTCAGTCATCATGTTCAGTTCACTCAAATCTTTTGTGCATAGTAATTCTTACTCAATCATCTGATTACCAAAACCAAAAATGTTTCATGCTTTTAAAATTTTTCTAGTAACAAATATACTTGTCTAGGTGAAATATTTGAAATCATTGGTAGCAGTACATTTTTTCCTGGTTGATAGATCTACCTGGGAAGAAGTTCATTATAAGAAATTAGCTTTAGTAGTATGACCTTAGAATCAAGGATGATATTTAGTTTTTTGACATAAGGATAAAACAGCATCATAATATAGTACTATTTATAATGGAAAATATAAATTTAATTGCATTTAAGATCAGTAAATACTTGTTGAATAGATGCATTGAAGTGGCCTCCTGTGTTCCAGAAACGATTCTAAGGGTTGAGAAGCCAGTGATGAATAAGCCTTAAAAGGGCACTTCCCTTACAAAGCCTATATTTTAACAAGGAACAGAGAAGACCAAGCTTTATTTTAGGGGGTGTGCAGTACCTGAAGATACCTAGTAGAGGGGCCAGGCTTTTTCAGAGAACCTTTAAGTTTTCTCTGAGAATATCACCTATAAGCCAAGCCTGAAAAAGCAGCGGGAGTTTAAGAGAAACACGTGCTTTTCTTGGGTTAGCTGGTTTTTTAAAGTTTTATTTTAAATCTTGCATTATGTTTAGTTTAAATTACTATTTAGCCTACTTAATACTAATAGCTTAATAACACTTTTGGATTATTTGGAATCATTAATTAAACATGATAAAATGTATTTAATATCTGAAGTTTGGAGAATGCATGATTTTTTCTAAATAGAATGTGTGTAACACAATATTCTCATACGTTATGATTACCTGAAGAAAAAGGAAAGGGAACCAAATCATTTAGGAAGTAATTATTCTACAATAAGCTTTTCCTAGGAATTATAGCATCAGAATAAAATAGCACAATGACAAATGCTATTATTTTTATGAATATACATGAATAATGTTCATTTATGTACAAATTATGTGGATTATAAATTATGTATTACAAATGTGTAATATAATAAACACAAATACTATTTTTATTTGATAGGAACTTTTCATAGATCATATAGATGAGAATTGGAATAAATAATCTCAAGGAAATGAGGACCAGTTTTCCATTTCCAATCAAGTAGTCAATAACATCATGTATCTGGAATTGTCACTATGTGCATGGCTCTATATTAAGTTTTATAAGTTAAAAATAAGTCATAAATCCATTTTTCTATATGTCCTACTTATGACTATCCTTATGCTACAATTAGCTTAATTCATTTTATCGACAGATTGTGTCTACTTTGTGGTACGCCTTGATATACAAAGAGTCTAAAACCCTAATACACTCCCCAAATAGCTCAAAAGAGACAGACAAATAGTGATCTACATATAGTTCAGGAAAGAGCAAAAGCTCTGGTATTTGCAATCTCATTTGATCCTGGAAGAAAAATATGGGAAACAAGAGAGATATTTTTAATCACATTAATTTTAAAAGGGAAGCTTAAATGAATTCCCTGTTACCATGCATTTTGTAGATTATAGAAGTAGATTATGCAGCCACAGATTAGAGGGACTCACAAAGTTAAATAAAACCACTAGCATTAGGTCCAAAAATCAGAATAAAATACAGAATTTGTGGTTAAAATTTTTATCTACATAACAACCCCTCATGCAACTTCTACCAATTCCCCACTTAAAAAAAAAAAAAAAAAAAACACAAAAAACAATTAAGAAATGAAAAGAGAAGAACACTGAGTGACAATTAGCTATCACCAACACCTGGGGCTGGAGGAGGACTTCATTAATTATAAGATGTGTGGATCCCAACTAACAACCATAATCAGAAGTGATCATTCATTCATTATTGAAATTTACTGCTTGTAAGACATTTTGTTCTTTCTTAAAAGAGAGGCAATGATATGACTTAGTTTTTTCTCCCTACTGTTCTGGATCTGTTTTTCTTTTTTTAAAAAAATAATACCAACATCTATGCTAAGCCGGAAACTGGACAGCTAGTCCTTGCTTCTGAAATGGTCAATGTGAATTGTCATTCTCAACTTTTCAGAGATTGCCACAACCCAAAACAGAAGGGCAGAGAGTGTGAATGAGTGTCCATTGCACTGCGGGGTGAGTGGGAACAAATCCCAACGTGGAGGTTGCAACCCCAGAAATAAAGTGGGTGGAAGCAGAAAAAAGAGTCCGGTGTTCTTTGGTTTCTTTCTATTCTTTTCTACTTCATATCATCTCAAAAACTAGCACTAATGCAAACACCTAATAATAGGAGAGAATATTTCTTTCCAGCGATATTCCACTTATCATATGCTCACTCACGTCACTCAGGGTTTCCCTGATATCTCCGTCTCTTCATTCTTTCCGGAGTTATTTCTCCACTGATCTCCAGTAGCATATTGGGCACCTATCATCTTTCAGTGTCCTATCTTTTTGCCTTTTCACACTGTTCATGGGGTTCTCAAGGCAAGAATACTGAAGTGATTTGCCATGCTCTTCTCCAGTGCACTATGTTTTGTCAGAACTCTCTACCAGTGGAGAAATAACTCTAGAAAAAATAAAGGGATGGAGCCAAAGCAAAAGCAGCACCCAGTTGTGGATGTGACTGATGATGGAGGTAAAGTCCGATGCTGTAAAGAATAATAAGAACCTGGAGTGTTAGGTCCACGAATCAAGGCAAATTGGAAGTGGTCAAACAGGAGAACTGTTTTGAACTGTGGTGTTGGAGAAGACTCTTGAGAGTCCCTTGGACTGCAAGGAGATCCAACCAGTCCATCCTAAAGGAGATCAGTCCTGGGTGTTCATTAGAAGGACTGATGCTAAAGCTGACACTCCAGTACTTTGGCCACCTGATGCAAAGAGCTGACTCATTTGAAAAGACCCTGATGCTGGGAGGGATTGGGGGCAGGAGGAGAAGGGGACGACAGAGGATGAGATGGTTGAATGGCATCACCGACTCAATGGACAAGAGTTTGAGTAAGCTCCGGGAGTTGGTGATGGACAGAGAGGTCTGGCTCTGCTGAGGTTCATGGGGTCACAAAGAGTCGGACATGACTAAGCAACTGAACTGAAGTGATAGCTTAGTTGGTAAAGAATCTACCTACAATGCAGGAGACCCTGGTTCGATTCCTGGATCAGGAAGATCTGCTGGATCTAGTAGGTGGGCTACCTACTCTAGTATTCTTGGGTTTCCCTTGTAGTTCAGCTGGTACAGAATCTGCCTGCAATGCCTGAGACCTGGGTTCTATCCTTGGGTTGCGAAGATCCCCTGGAGAAGGGAAAGGCTACCCACTCCACTATTCTGGCCTGGATAATTCCATGGACTGTATAGTCCATGGGGTCACAAAGTGTCGGACACGACTGCGCGACTTTCGTTTTCACTCGTCTCATTCAGGTCACATATGTGGGAATGCTCTGTGGTCTAGCTCTACCATCAGAAATAAAAATCAGGCCAGGTTCAGAAACACCCCTCTTTCCGTTATAAAATGCTTGCCCAATTCTAGTAACACCCAAGTGGGTGTGAGCAGGGACAAGGGGAATTCATATATTCTGAATGAACCACATCTTAACAGATTGCTTTTACTTTAGAGTAAGTAAACATATGAAAACACCCTTGAATTCTGCTTCTGCTTAAGACGCAGAAAGCTTCAAGAGAATATCATTTTCAAACTTACGATGGAAGAAAAAGCGCCAGGTAAACTACACAATCATTACTTTTTATTGAGCTCATCAGAGACTTGAAGTCACAAGTCAAGTAAACCACATTCCCGAGAGAGGCAATGCTTTTCAGTGAGCGATGAGGCACAGGAACTGTTTTATCTTAGAGAACAGAAGAAAGATGTGAGTGCCAGACAAACAAGTTAAAAAAAAAAAAAAAAAACATTGGCTGGAAGTGCCACGCATTATGAAAGAACAAATGTGGGCTGGCACCAGATTAGAATAGCGAAAATCCTCAGACCCAAGGGGCGTTTATGCTCATTTACAATCTCTTTTGAGTAGCTCCCCAACAGGTGCTCATGAGAAAGCCTAGGGAAGCTGGGGGCTTCCCAGATGGCACTCGTGGTTAAGAACCCACCTCCCAATGCAGGAGATGTAAGAGATGTGGGTTCGATCCCTGGGGAGGGCATGGCAACCCACTCCAGTATTCTCACCTGGAGAATCCCATGGACAGAGGAGCCTGGGGGGCTACAGTCCATGGGGTTACAAAGAGTGGGACAGGACTGGAGAAGCTGAGCACGCACGCACAGCAGGTGTTGGGGGAGACAAGGAGGGGCACCCTTTGGCGGTGTAGGTATGGGAGGTACTTAATGCTGGGGTACAGATGCAAAACCCTGCCAAACTTCCTTGACCATTCCCTGCTATGAAGTATAAAATTTAAAATCCTAGGATATCAGTAGCAATCATTGACATCCCAGGGCTGTTTAAAAATTAATTCTGAGCAAGAAATAGAAGCAAACCCCCTCTATCTTTGGATGAGGGTAGGAAGACCTGTGACTCAGGATAGAGTGAAGATCAGTTGCCTGGAGAAAAACCTTCTGCACCTGGAGGGGGCCAGGAAACCCCGGTGGGTTCAGGATTCTACATCCGTTTCAAGCAGGAGTCTTTTGCTAACCCTGGAGGAGGAGCGGGAGCCTAAGGCAAATCGCAGAATCACATCTGAGCATACTGACAGAGCATCCCCAGGGACCAGATAAACAGAGGCTGCCTAAGATAGAGGCTGACCAAGCCACAAACATATATCTGAGTGAACTGCTTCCACTGGGGAAGGAGCAGAGAGAACCATTCTGCAGCACAACTGGGCAGGGACTGCGGAAAGCAGAGAGTGGAGCTGGAAAACTGAGAAAAACCCTCCAGACCAAGCCCTGCTCTACACACAGGTAAGAGCAGCGTTAGAAGGCTCTGATGCACTAACAGAACAATGGCAAGAGTGAAACCCAAACCCACATCAGCTCCTGACGTTTGGAGCTGGATCTCTGTATGTGATATGTTTCTTGCTCATTTTAATATCTGTTATTTGTTTTGGAGTTTCAAGAATTTGACTGTACAGTCATCTCTGGGTATCTGTGGGGAAATTAATTTCAGGAACCCTGCTGCTGCTGTTAAGTCGCTTCAGTCATGTCAGACCCTGTGCGACCCCATAGACGGCAGCCCACCAGGCTCCCCCGTCCCCGGGGATTCCAAAATCTCCGGATGCTCGAGTTCCTAATCGCAAATTGTGTGGTAGATTCAGCCCTCTCAATCCACAGATCCAACCAATTGCAGACTGGTTACTGATGGCTGATTACGTCAAAGTGTTTTTTGTGTTTTTTTGAATTCTGATTAGAATTTGCTGAGATTCTTGGATCTGTGGGTCAAAATTTTTTCTCTATTTCAGGAAGTCCTCAACTATCTTCTTTTCAAACGTACATTATTTTCTGGATACCTTATTTTTTTCTCTTTTCTTCAGGTCATGCTGTGCTGAGTTGTTCAGTCGTGTCTGACTCTTTGTGATCCCATGGACTGCAGCCCGCCACGCCTCTCTGTCCGTGGGACTCTCCGGGCAGGAATACTGGAGTGGGTTGCCACACCCTCCTGCAGGGGATCTTCCCAACCCAGGGATCGAACCCAGGTCTCCCACATTGAAGGCAGATTCTTTACCATCTGAGCCACCAGGGAAGGCGTTTCTTCTGGGGATTCACACAGAATGTTAGACTGAAAGTACTGACAACAGATATTAGACACTTTTTTCCGTGTGTTTTGAACTTTTTTTGTGTTTTAGTTTGGATTGCCCCATCTTCAAGTACAGTGATTCTAAACAGCCTTCTATTTAATCTACCAGATAACCTCTCATATTTGATATTGTTTTTTAAATTTCTAGCATTTCTACATGGTTCTTTTTGCAAGTTGCCATACTTCTGTAATTACCATCTGTTTGTGAATGTTATCTACTTCTTTCAGTAGATTCTTTGGCATTTTTTCATAGTTGTTTAAAATTCCTGATGTAATTTCAACAACTGAGCCATCTCCAGATCTCCTTCTATAGACTTTTCCTTATCTTGTCTATATGTCACATTTTCTAAATTTGTTCATGTAGATTTTAAAATTTGTGATTATGTGTTATCATTTCCAAATAAAAATGCAGATGATAAATCAAATGATATTTACTTTCTGCATATCCATCTGATCTATAGTTTATCTGCGTCTGGGCTTTGTTGCTTATTGAGTTTGAGTCCATTCTCCACTGATTTCGAATGTGTTGAGAGTTGGATGGAGACTTCCTGTCTGTGGGACATGGGGCTAAGAAGTGATGGGGCCAAGCACTCTGGCCCGTGCTGGCCACCTAAGGCATCTCCGCCCACTGCACAGCCCGGCTGCAAGGCTTCCGGGTCACCCGAGTGTCCCATCGCCTCCCCATCCTGCCCCTTGTCTTCTGTGCCTGCAGAGATCTCCAGAGTCCTCCTCTCTTCCTTCAGAGAGAGCCTCCCGGAGCTCTGTGACGACTCTGAATGTGTGTGAGGCAGGTCTTCTCTGCCTCCAGGCTTTGGTTTCAGAAATACTGGGCCCTTCCAAGGTGATGCTAGTGGTAAAGAACCCACCTGACAGTGCAGGAGATGTAAGAGCTGCGGGTTTGATCTCTGTGTTGGGAAGATCCCCTGGAGGAGGAAATGGCAACCCACTCCAGTATTCTCATCTGGAGAATCCCATGGACAGAGGAGCCGGGTGGGCTACAGTTTATAGGGTCGCAAAGAGTCGGGACAGGACTGAAGTGACCTTACACTCACCCTGCCTCCAGACTGTGGTGATTAAAAGCCCCAATTCCTTTAGGTGACCTCCTCCGTCTACAAGTGCAACTCTCAGATTTTTGGCAGTTGAGAACCGGGGGGCTGGGGGGATGCTTTCTAAACATTCCTGCCTCGCCCTTCTCAGAGCAGAAAACCCCAGAGCATCTTTGACAGATGTCTGCTGGTCCCTGCCCTCCCCCGACTTTCCCCAGGGGACTGCTCTGCAGCGAAGGCCACAGGCACCCTAGGGAGGCGCTTCCTGGGCTCTTCGTATGTGTCCCAGCTGCTGACATGCTCCTCCCAACTGTTTGGTGAAGTTCTGTGGGAGAATGCTGATGTTTGAGAGCAGGTCTGCTCTGCAGTGGGGATCCTTGCCCTTATAACATGACTCAGCCCGCACGCTGATATTAAAAGTTGTGACGAGTTTATCCTTTTTCACTGTATCATCGTCATCACCCTGACGTCATCGGTGGTGGATTCCTCTCTCACCTGCTCCTTTGCCAGGGCTAAGCTCAGCTGTGGGTCTTATATCTTCTGTAGAGGATTTGCCACTGTTGGGAATTAGATCCTTTAGGACTAGGGTTGTTTGAGGCCTCAGCAAACTGTTGCTTCTGTCTCTTGTGCTTGCTGTTTTACTTTGAATAGCTTCTTTTCACTAGATCTTTTCATCTATAAGGATTTACTAGAATATGTCATTCAGTTGTTATTATTAAATGGTGACCCTTAAGTTTTTCCTCGCCCTTCACCACCGCATGCAGTCACTACATCTTACATGTCCTATCCACAGAAAAGTGAAAAAACTGATAATAGTTCAGTCATGTCTGACTCTTGCAACCTCATGGACTGTATCCTGACAGGCTCCTCTGTCTGGGGATTCTCCAGGCAAGAATACTGGAGTGAGTAGCCATTCCCTTCTCTAGGGGATCTTCCCAACCCAAAGATTGAACCCAAGTCTCCTACATTGCAGGCAGATTCTTCACCACCTGAAAAGGGAAGCCTTTTGTCATATTCCATTACCGTACTTAAATTATATTTTCTTTATAGTCTTCTCACTCTGTGAAGTCATGTTTTGATATATATGCCTACTTATTTGTTATCCAGGTTTCTCCCCAGAATATAATTTACGTGAGGGAAGGCACTTAGACTGTTATAGTTTCAACAAACAAATTTTGGGTGGGACATAATTTATTCCATAACAAATATCTTTTATTTTACTGGCTATTGGGTCTTTCTTTAGAAGTGTTACCTCAAGTGTTTTGCTATTTTCTTATTGGATTTTCTGCTTTTCTTTTCTTGATGGCTCTTTATAAATTCTGCATTTTTGTGCTTTGTTAAATATACATATTACAAATATCTTTGTCTTATCTGCAGCTTGCCTTTCACTCTTAAATGCTGTCCTTTGATAAAGGGATACTTTAAGGTGTCAAATTTATTCATGTTTTTCTTTGTATTTTTTTCTATTTAAGAAATACTTGCCTATCCAGTGAATGACAATTTTCTCCTATTTATTCTAAAGCTTTGATTATTTTATCTTTCTTTATTTACATCTGCAGCCCACTGAAACTGATTTATGTATACCATGTGAGGGAGGAGTCAGGGATAATATTTTCTACGTGCGTATCCCATTTGATTCAATAACATGTATTGAAGATGGTAGCATTTCCTTATTTCTCTGCAGTGTCATTTTAGCAAAGATCAGATGACCACTTACATTGGGGTCTGCCACCCAGGGAAGTGCACCTGATTTTACTTATCAGAGATTTTTCTGGAGGTAGTTGCATAAAGATGGATGACTGCCTCTGGGACTGACCTTAGTGCCAGCGCCTTTAGAAGCTGAAGTGAAGCCACGAGGCCCAAAGTTCCTGCCATAAATCACACTGTTAGCATAGACAGTTGGATGTGGGCTGCAGTTCCCAGGAAAACAGAAATACTTCTTTCAGTTAGGACATTCCAAGAATTTGCAGGTTACTTCTCCGGAGCTTGAGACAAAGGGCCAAACTTTGCTTTGGGAAAGATTAATCTTTTAATAAACAGTTCTGTATAAGCTTCCCTGATAAGATAGCTCAGTTGGTAAAGAGTCTGCCTGCAATGAAGGAGACCCCAGTTCAATTCCTGGGTGGGGAAGATCTGCTGGAGAAGGGACAGGCTACCCACTCCAATATTCTTGGGCTTCCCTTGTGGTTCAGCTGGTAAAGAATCTGCCCGCAGTGCAGGAGACCTGAGTTCGACCCCTGGGTTGGGAAGATCCCCTGGAGGAGGGAAAGGCAGTATTCAGGACTGGAGAATTCCAAGGACTGTGGGGTTGCAAAGAACTGGACATGACTGAGCAATTTTCACTTTCTGTATAGGCATTTATTCAATCAGGTAATACAAACTGCACATTACGTAGATATACATGCTTCTTTCTCCTTTATTTTTGCATGCTGGTCTGTAATAAACAATAACAACAAAATTCATTACAGAAATATGGCAAGTTGACACAATAGCTTTCTGATTTGGGGAACAATTTACCATTTCATCCCCTCATTCCTTTTATTTTTTTCTGCAATGGTTTCAAGCTTTAAACTAATCAAATGAAATGTTAATAGAATGTAGCTTTAATAAAATTTTAATTTTCATAAAATGTAATTTTATTAGTTGAAAGCTTGAAATCACTTCAGAAAAATACATGAATAATCAACATTTAAGGGAAACTTTGCAGAGCAAATACTAACAAATGATGCTTAGAATTCATTTAGACACATGTTTTTATCTGAAGAGTCAAGCAAAGAAATCTATTATTTTTACCACTTTTCCAATTTGCACTAGAACTATTATTTATGGCAATTAGAAGATAATGCATTTTAAATATATACAAATCATAGAAAAGATAACAAAATCTTTTATATTGGTATCATTATCGCTTATACTCCATAATTCAGTTATACCCAATATTACCAGTAGTTACTTTGGGATTAGGTATCTAATTTATTAGTCATGAAGCATATTTTCTCAACTCTGAGCATTTTCATATTATTTGTACTGTATTTTGTGCAAAGAAATTTGAAAAGACAAATAACCAGATAAAAGGCTGCATCCAAGCTAAAGAGATGTTCTTAGGATATCTAATAAAACATTTGCTGTTTTGTTTTCTTCCAAAATTACTCATCTACTCTATGTGAGTAAGTAGACAGTATCTCATTTGAATATAGTATCACATTTGGATATAGTATCACAGTCCATGTACATAGTATCACAGTCCATGTATATAGTATCACAGTCCATGTGTATAGTATCACAGTCCATGAATATAGTATCACAGTCCATGTATATAGTATCACAGTCCATGTATATAGTATCACAGTCCATGTATATAGTATCACAGTCCATGAATATAGTATCACAGTCCATGTATATAGTATCACAGTCCATGTATATAGTATCACATAGTCCATGTATATAGTATCACAGTCCATGTATATAGTATCACAGTCCATGTATATAGGATCACAGATCAGTATCATATGTATCACAGTATATCCATCCATATATAGTATCACAGTCCATGTATATAGTATCACAGTCCATGTATATAGTATCACATATCCATGTATATAATATCACAGTCCATGTATATAGTATCACAGTCCCTGTATATAGTATCACAGTTCCATATATAGTATCCATGTATATAGTATCACAGTCCATGTATATAGTATCACATATCCATGTATATAGTATCACAGTTCATGTATATAGTATCACAGTCCCTGTATATAGTATCACAGTTCATGTATATAGTATCACATATCCATGTATATAGTATCACAGTTCATGTATATAGTATCACAGTTCATGTATATAGTATCACAGTCCATGTATATAGTATCACATATCCATGTATATAGTATCACATATCCATGTATATAGTATCACATATCCATGTATATAGTATCACAGTCCATGTATATAGTATCACAGTCCATGTATATAGTATCATTGTCCATGTATATAGTATCACAGTCCATGTATATAGTATCACATATCCATGTATATAATATCACAGTTCATGTATATAGTATCACAGTTCATGAACAATTTTTGTCTTACAATTTTACTGCAGAAAAATTGTCAAGTGAGAGTTTCTTCAATTACTCAAACGCTCAATAGATACTCAATAAATACTCATTCCAACCCTGGATGATAAAGCTAATCTAAAGGACAGCCAGTTATAAACAGCTGGAAAGGTTAGGTAACTATGAGGAAAGTCAATGAAAGACAAGAAAGATGTTTCTTGTCTTTCTGTTCTTGGGAAAGAAAATCGTCCTAATGGATCCAGAACTGGAAATACAGAAGAAGGATTATTCTTAAAACGCTTGTCTGGACTAGAGGCTGAAGCCAATCCAAGTTAATTTGATCTGTGATCTGAGCTGATTCAACCTACTTTTATGATTTAATTTGTAAATACACGAGCCCTCTGTCATAAGAACAGCTTCACCCTCTCAAGTACCACCAGTGTAAACTTAGAACTGGCAGATACTCAAAAGCATTAGCAATGAAGCATGAGCTTCCCATGGTGCTAGCGGTAAAGAACCTGCCTGCCAATGCAGTTGACATGAGAGAGGCAGGTTCGATCCCTGGATCCAGAAGATCCCCTGGAGGAGGGCATGGCAACCCACTCCAGTGTTGTTGCCTGGAGATTCCCATGGACAGGGGAACCTGGTGGGCTACCATCCATGGGGTCACAAAGAGTCGGACAGAACTGAAGCGTCTTAGCATAGCATGAACTTCCTAGGTGGTACTAATGGTAAAGAATCTACCTGACAACGTAGGAGACACGAGGGATGTGTGTTCAGTCCCTGGGCTGGCAAGATACCCTGGAGAAAGACACGGCAGCACACTCCAGTGTTCTTGCTAGGAGAGTCCCATGGACAGAGAAGCCTGGTGGGCTACAGTCCATGGGGTCACACAGAGTCGGACACAGCTGAGCAGCTGAACCCAGCACACAGCAGTGAAGCTCAATCCTTTGTATGAATAATCTGATGAAACGGCATTTTAGAAATAAATTCTATTATCTAAATATTATAAAATTTAAAAGTTCTTTTATTTTTCAGACAACTAAAAATGGACATATCATCAGTGCAAGATTGACTGGATAAAATTCTTATATATTGGGTGTAGGGGACTGTCTCCATGGCACAAAATCTAGTACTCATGATTAACCACATAGATTCCAGTTCTGATTAAAAGAAGTACGAGGACATGTTTCTTACCAAAACGTGGATATCCTAATTACTGCTGGAATAAAAGGAACCATAATTTAGCATTTGTAAGTATTTTTCTATTTCCCAATTCTCACTGCAGTGATACTTATTGCTATTGAGTTTGATTTGCATTAATTATGTTCCTCTTCACAAAGGGTGATATTTTTGGTGACATAAAAGGGAATCATGTAGGTCTACATCTTCTGGTAGGTATTAATAGTAATTTGAGATCAGTAATTTTAACGTTAACAGATGGAAAAGAGACTACCTGTACATGAGCAAACATTGATAGTTTACCACGAACGGTGTGAATCTCTGAAGATTTAGCTTCGGGACCAGGGACCAGGCTTGATCACTCAAGAGCTTTTGTGTAGCAGAGTTTTATTAAAGTATGAAAAGGGACAGAAGAAAGCTTCTGACATAGACATCAGAAGCGGGAAGGAGAGTGCCCCCCTCATGTTAGCAAGGGCATTATATACTTTTAAAATTAGTTATTGAAGTGAAGTCGCTCAGTCATGTCTGACTCTTTGTGACCTCATGGACTGTAGCCCACCAGGCTTCTCCATCCATGGAATTTTCCAGGCATGAGTACTGGAATGGGTTGCCATTTCCTTCTCCAAAATTAGTTATTACAATAAACCAAAAGAATGTCTCAAGGTTGAAAAGATCTTACCAGACCCACTCCCACAATTTACATTTTAAGATGACAGGATTAGAACTAACAATAGAAAGATCTTGCCAGACCCACTCCCATAATATACATTTTAAGATAACAGGATTAGTCAGAAGGTTTTCAAGAAGGAGAAACCATCCTCAAGCAGGGTAAATTGTTGCTATATAATCCTTAGTCCCATCACTTGATGGCAAATAGATGGGGAGACAGTGGAAACAGTGGCTGACTTTATTTTTTGGGGCTTCAAAATCACTGCAGATGCTGACTTCAGACGTGAAATTAAAAGACCCTTGCTCCTTGGAAGGAAAGTTATGACCAACCTACACAGCATATTAAAAAGCAGAGACATTACTTTGCCAACAAAGGTCCGTCTAGTCAAGGCTATGGTTTTTCCAGTGGTCATGTATGGATATGAGAGCTGGACAATAAAGAAAGCTGAGCACAGAAAAATTGATGCTTTTAAACTGTGGTGTTGGAGAAGACCCTTGAGAGTCCCTTGGACTGCAAGGAGATCCAACCAGTTCATCCTAAAGGAGATCAGTCCTGAGTGTTCATTGGAAGGACTGATGCTAAAGCTGAAACTAACTCCCAATACTTTGGCCTCCTGATGGGAAGAACTGACTCATTTGAGAAGACCCTGATGCTGGGAAAGACTGAAGGTGGGAGGAAGAGGAAGACAAAAGATGAGATGGTTGGATGGAACCACCGACTCAATGGACATGAGTTTGAGTAAACTCTGGGAGTTAGAGATGGACAGGGAGGCCTGGCATGCTGTGGTCCATGGGGTCACAGAGTCGGACACGACTGAGTGACTGAACAGAATCCTTAGTACAGAGTTTAAACTGAGCTGTTCTGTTGTGTAATCATCAGCTCCAGGCATAAAGGGAAAAAAAAATTATGTGACTAAGACTAAGGAATATATATAGAAAAAAAAGAGATGCTTGTTCTTATACTATCAGATATTCGAACATAAACTAACTGCTAATAAATACTCTCTAAAATAACAGACCAAGCACAACCTTACTGGCCATATAATTGAGGGTACTCGTCTTCATCCAAGCATTGTAAGAACGTACATAAACTGATTTTTGTATTTTTTGTGTAAAATATTTTCCAAACCTACATTTATTTAGGAAATTCTTTTTTGAAAAAACTTGTCAAATGATCTAAATATCTGAGAAGAGTTTAATTTTATGCACCTTTAATCTGAAGTTTAGCAGGCAACATTTACATAAAAATGTTATTTCATGAAGAATCCATTATTTAAGTTCATGTGTTTGCATATTTCCCGGGAGGATTAGATAAAATCTCTATGGCAATAAGTACTTCAGAAAGAATGACATATTTACATCTGGGGAAAAAACTTCCAAATGTTGTACAAACATATATGAATTTAAAAAAAAAAACTTATTGAAAATATTTGACTTTTTTGTAGAATTAAGCAAGATTGAAGAAAAATCAAAACCCTAAATATACAGAGGAAGTTGTAGTTGTATCTAGGTGAAATTATTAATCATCCTTAGACACAGTTTTTGACAAAGATGAAAGTAGAATTTTTAAAATTATCATTGGACTCTTGTCCATATGATCAATTTATATTCAAAACATAATTCTAAAGTGATCCATAGAGTTGTCAGGATTATGTGAATATATTTTGAAATTATAGAATGTAGGTTATAAAATGAGTATATATATATGCATGTCCCTTTGGAAGCAGTCAGAGGCCAATTTTCCTAAATTTTTTGTGGCTTTAGGAATTGGATATTTTAAGACTATTCCTAGAGATACACTGAAATAGATTGCTATAGCCCAAAGAGAATTTGAAAGTGGCATTTTTACTTACAGGATTCAAGCATGTAAATAAAAGCATGAAAGCTTCTTACTGCTCATGGAAGTCGTCGTTTTATACAAAAGATGCTATCAATACTTTCACTGGCAAAATCAGCTGCAAAAGGTGGTAGAAGACACGGCTCCTGATTTCAAAGAGCTTTTCTATCACAATACATGTACCTTTCAACATGCCTCACCCACCACAGATCCAGTTCCTCATCAGTAAACAGTAGCTAAACCAAGAAACTCTTGTGAGGATTAAATTAGAACATGTCTGGAAGACATCATTTTACTTGTTAATAAAATGAAACTGCTGTTATTTTTAATGATTTAGAAATCTTTACAAAAGAACCACTTAGGTACTGTCTGTTAGCATATGATGTCAGCCAAATATTTAATTGAAGTTTCCTAGTAGCCACATAGAAAAGTAAAAAAGAATGTGGGAAAATTAATTTTAACAATATATTTTATTTAATTCAAAATATGCAAAGTGTTATCATTTCAAGTTTCAACATTCAAATTATTAACATGATATTTACATTCTGCTGCTGCTGCTGCTAAGTCGCTTTAGTCGTGTCCGACTGTGTGTGACCCCATAGACAGCCTCCTACCAAGCTCCTCTGTCCCTGGGATTCTCCAGGCAAGAGTACTGGAGTGGGGTGCCATTGCCTTCTCCAAATTTTGAACCCTGGTGTGTATTTTATGCTTACAGAACATTTTAATTCTCACTGGCCACATTTCATGTTTTCAATAACCACGTGTGACTAGTAGCTAGTAATGAATAGTGACTTAGACATTGAGAAGCATTAGTATTACTTTGTCCTATGGCAAGAGCAATGTCCCAAAGCAATCCTAAATGTATCCACTTCTGTCCTTCCTGATATTCCCATATTTCTTCTCTTGTCTTTTCCCAGTCCTGGCCATTGAGGTAATCACTCACTCCACTAGATTTATTGAGCATCTATTATATGCCAGTGGAGAAGAAAATGGAAACCCACTCCAGTATCCTTGCCTGGGAAATCCCATGGACAGAGGAACTTGGTGGGCTACTATCCATGGAGTGGCAATAGTCTGACATGATTACTCAGTTCAGTTCAGTTCAGTTCAGTCGCTCAGTTGTGTCCGACTCTTTGCGACCCCATGAATCGCAGCACACCAGGCCTCCCTGTCCATCACCAACTCCTGGAGTTCACTCAGACTCACATCCATTGAGTCAGTGATGCCATCCAGCCATCTCATCCTCTGTCGTCCCCTTCTCCTCCTGCCCCCAATCCCTCCCAGCATCAGAGTCTTTTCCAATGAGTCAGCTCTTCATGTGAGGTGGCCAAAGTACTGGAGTTTCAGCTTTAGCATCATTCCTTCCAAAGAAATCCCAGGGCTGATCTCCTTCAGAATGGACTGGTTGGATCTCCTTACAGTCCAAGGGACTCTCAAGAGTCTTCTCCAACACCACAGTTCAAAAGCATCATTGACTAAACAACAATTATACACCAGACAGTGTTCTAGTTACTGGAGAAACAAACGAAAATAATACCACCAGTTCTCTGTCGCCGTCACGCTTATGTTCTACTGGTTACATCACTAGTTTTGCATCAAGGTTGGTCAGAGCAGCACAGTTCCCATTAAGGTACACAGAGTAAGCATTCATTATAAAGATGAGACTTCACACGGGGGTGGGAGCTAGTTGTTTCTATCCTGTGTTTGGCCTGAAGTCAGCAGAGCTGGCAGTCGGGAAGAAAAGATGGTAACGCTGGGGAAAACTGACACCCACGGAGAAAAACCAGAATCATGAAGTCTCCTCGGAACTCACATCTATCTCTTGCTGCTTTCGATCCTGATGCCATGGGTGATGGATAAGTTGGCACCATGCACCACAAGGCAGCACAGGCACCTGACCCGAGACTCCTTGAGTCTAAAAGAAGAGATCGGGGGCGCTGGGAGAACGTGGAGTCCGGGGCTGCCCCACACCCACACGGCGAGCAGCGCGTGAGCGGGGCCGGAAGCAGGGCTGCGGCGCCTCTGCGCACCTGTTCCCAGCGGACACAGCAGAGCGCTCTTTTCTGCCTTCCAGCTTTTGCACTAATTCCCTCTGTGGCCAGCCTTAACCCAGAGTCATAAAACAAAGGGGATACTATGAAGAAGAGTTTGAAGGCAGCGCCTCTGACACAGTGCAAACCCATCACAGTGTCTATCTCACGGGGGATTCCCAACATCGTCCTTAGAAACATGTATATTTGATTTTCCTCTCTTTTATCCTATAGTTATCAAAAAACTTTGAAATTTTAAATGTAGAAGAAAACACCGGAAAACTAAGCACTTTGAGCAAACAAGGTTTATGTGTACTAATTTGCATATTTTCTATAATACTTAAACACGCACAGGAATCCTGCAAATAGTAAGAAGACTTCAGTTAAACTGAACCACAGAGAAGGAGGTGTGCCACATGAGGAACCATTTCAGATGTATCGAGGTGACTGCCTTAAACTCATGAAAACTAATCTTTGCTTAATGAGGGTGTCACTTAGTGGTCACTTCTGTGCTCTAGTCATCGATGCTTTTTAGAGAACCTATATCATTTTCCCTTATCGATCAAATGAGAAGGTACTTCTGAAGCAAAGTCGAAGTGGGTGAAATTATTCTTAAAAATTATTTCTATACAGCTACTTGGAAATTCATTGGAAAGAAAAGCAGCAAAGATGTAATACCCAAGCTGGCCAAGAAGTCGTTTTGATTTTGGGAAATGGCACGCTGGCTCACCTCTCTGCTTCCACGTTAACTGAACACATAAAACAAGAACGAACATCTGAAAACAGGAACTGTGCTCAGCTTATACAGTTTTGTCACACACAGCAGATTGCTTTCCTAACATGCATTTTAAGAATGTCAATCCTACTTCTGTTACTTTCTTTTCATTCCATCAGTGGTGAATAGTCATCTACAATATTTGCTGCAATCGGTAAGTCTGTTTCTGTGGATTCTCCCTTAGTTACCTTCACTGTAAATCTTCTGTAGGCAGGGAAATTTAATTACTATAATTTGGAGGAAAATTAACTAGGCTTATTAATATATCTCTAATGACAATGCAGTCTTCCCCAGTGGTGCTATTGGTAAAGAAGCTGCCTGCCAATGTAGGAGACGGAGGAGACGGATTCGATTCCTGGGTCGGGAAGATCCCTTGGAGGAGGGCATGGCAACCCACTCCAGTCTTCTTGTCTGGAGACTCCCATGGACGGAGGAGCCTGGCGGGCTGTCGTCCATAGGGTCACGAAGAGTTGGGCGTGACTGAAGTGACTCAGCACGCACGTGTGGAATGACAATGCAAAGGCCTTTTTCTCATGATGGACGTGGTCACATTGATCTCTGCTGTCCAGATGTGTGTTTTACTTCATTTGTTTTCTCTTTTCTGTGTTCGATTATGTTCTACCAGATAAATTGCCTCTGGAATGATAACAAGATAGGAATTAGTTTATTTACATATGTGGAATTTATGTGTAATTACATAAAACATCATTAGTAACTTTAGTGTCTTGGTTTCTGTCATTATCCATAACAATTCCAAATCCTTTCATCACTAATCATTAAAAGAGAGTGTTTGGAAGAGATTTTAATGATAACATTGACAAAACACCGTGAGAAATCACTTCCAATTCAGTGTTTGATTTCTTATGTTTTCTTATGTCATTCTTCCTGAAGTGAATACCATTTTTTCCCATTCACAGTCTAATACATGATGAAACATTAATGAGTTATTTCTTAAGATTACAACAAAATTTTAATCATCCATTTGAAGGTGGACAAATCTTTTTGATATTTCTAACTACTATTGACGACATCTTATGGAATTAATTCAGTGCCAATAATATGTCTTCTGAATCCTGATAAAGTGGGTGCTCATTTCACCCTCTCAATTCCACTTGTTTAATCATTTGCACTTTTTATTTACTTAAAATTGTGTTTTTATGGCACTGATTGCAACCAGTCGAAAGATGTTTTAATTATAAAAGAAGTATTTATAGAACATTTAAGTTACTCTTGTCACTACATATAAAATGTCTAAAGTCCTCATAAGAATTAGGCAAATTCAATGTTATTATCCCCTTTCCCACTCCAGTATTCTTGCCTGGGAAATCCCATGGACAGAGGAGCCTGTCAGGCTACATAGTCCTGGGGTCGCAGAGAGTCGGACATGACTGAACAGCTAACACTTTGACTTCTGATCCCTTTTTTGTCTAAAAAATTATTTCTATATATCATATAACTATATGAGTCAGACCTAGAAACTGAATTTAGTTCAATCTGAATCTAGGTCCTGTGCTCTTTCCTTTATGGAACATTGCCTTTCTTTTTTGGCGAAGAAAATAAGCTTGTCCAAGAAAATAATCTATATATTTTTATACAGATGGAAACATGCACCAAATAACATGTAAATGCAAACACTTATAATGCAAAAGGGACATAATAACAGTTTGATTTTATCACTAGGGCTTTGGGAAATTAGCATTCTGTATTTTTTTTCTGTCTATATAAATAATTATATGTGGCTGTGTGCCAAGCCACTTCAGTGGTATCCTACTCCTTGTGACCGCTGGACTGTAGCCCACCAGGCTCCTTTGTCCATGGGATTCTCCAGGCAGGAATATAGGACTTAAAAATTTTTAATGTCTTTAAACAAATGCAAGTCTCAAAGTTATTTAGCAGTAAAAGGCAGAATAAACTGGTGGAAAAGAACACAGACTCATTATATTTGTGATTATACTTCCTTACTTAAAAATAAAGGGGAAAATCAGAGATTTATAAACTTCATGGCACGTGTGTGCATGATAAATTGCTTCCGTCCTGTCTGACTCTTTGTGACCCTGTGGACTGTAGCTCGCCAGGCTTCTCTCTCTATGGGATTCTCCAGGAAAGAATACTAGAATGGGCTGCCATGCCCTCCTCCAGGGGATCTTCCCAACACAAAATTGAACCTGTGTCTCTAATGTCTCCTGCATTGGCAGGAGGGTTCTTTACCAGTAGCGGCACCTGAGAAGCCCTTTATGACCCATAGATCACTGGAATAATATAGAATTGTATAAAAAAGAAAGTTTGCTAGATATCAAATATTGATACCAAAGTGTTAAAAACTTTTACTTTATGGGACGTGTTTAAGAGATGAGTTATATACATGTGGTGTCTTTCACAGCACAGTTGTATCTGCAACTTTGGTACATACACTTTCTTCCCAGTTCGCCAACATTTTGCTATCTAATTGACCATTCTGCTTGCAATTTAGAGTCACATATTTTGGTGATATAGCTAAACAAATAAATTCACAACTATTAATTTTTAAAAATTCTTCTTATCTTCACCCCTCAAATCTTTCATTTTCCTTGTTGTTAATTCTCCTGGTCATACCAGAATACTTTAAATTGTTGATAACTCTGATCAGTGTATCAGGATACACTGATGTATCAGGATAAAGATGAAAATATTATAGAAGTTCTTGAAATTTTTCAAATCCTTTTATTCCTTGTTAGAAACATATTGAATAATACATGCAGTTGGCATACATATATGTAGTAAAAATGTGTTACGCAGCTACCGGTTGCTAAGAACACTGGGATTTATGGCCCCTTGGATAACACAGACATTTATACCACTACTCGAGGTACGAGGTGGTGGTTTATTATGGGGTTTGGGAGAGCAGTGTACAACTGTGGATGGACTACTTAGCTACTCAGAATTAAGGGAGACACGTGGTTGTGGGAAGCCTTTCCAAGAGGGGGTTGGGGCCTTGTGAGAGCAGCTGAGGCGGAGGCTGTCAATGCAGGACGGCGTCTGGAAGGGTCATGCGCTGACATAATTTGGGCATCAAACTAGGCAATAGCGATGATAAACTTTATCATGGTAAATACTTAGCACTATTTAGTAACCTATGAGGGGGACCCCCGGCTCAGTGGTAAAGAATCCACTTGCCAGTGCAGGAGACGTGGCCTCAGTCCCTGCATCAGGAAGATCCCTGGAGAAGGAAATGGCTACGCACTCCAGTGTTCTTGCCTGGGAAACCCCAAGGACAGAGGAGCCTGGTGGGCCACAGTCCATGGGGTCGCACAGCTGGACACCACTTAGCAACTAAACAACAGTAATCTGTGAACTTATATTGCTATAGATAACAGAATGAGTGAATAAGAGAAAGCTCTTTCTTACGAGAGAATACTAATAAAAATAGAAACAATAAGATAATTATAAAAAAATCACCATTTGGTAGCTGTCATAATTATACACTTTTTTAGGCAAGATTCTTTATTTTATTTAGGCAAGATTCTTTATTTTATTTAGGCAGGATTCTTTATTTTTCTATATTCTTTTATTTATCTTTATTCCTTATTCATCTGCTAGGTGAATTTTGATCAGCTAGAGATGAAATTAGGATACAAGGTGAGATATTTACATAATACCAAAGTATCTCTGTATATTTTTTTAATATATATGGAAAATGAGAAATTTTACAGTGAAGGAACTGACAGATATCACTTTATTTAACTACTTAAAGCTAACATCAGTAGTAATGGAACACAGTGAAATTATAAAGCTCCAGAGGGATATAAGAAAAATGTAGAATCTCTCTGGAGGATTCCTGTCAAAAGTGAAAGCCTTAATTTAATCATGCGGAAATAGCAGAGAAACCCAAACTGAGGGTCATTCTACAGAATAATTGATCTGTAACATTCCAAATAATAAAATCACAGAGATCTGGACAGGACTGAGGGACTGTCCCAGAGCTGAGTAAATAAGGAAATATACTGAGGATAGTGAGAATCAAGTTCTTAAGTAGAAAAGGTAGCTATAAATATGACAATGAGAAAAGCTAGAATGAACCTTATGTTTTTTATTGGAATTGGCGGTGACACTGCGAAGCCATGTTTTTGATGAGAAGGTTAAATGGATAAACAATAAAATGTAAAGATGACAGACAGACGGATACATACATACACATACGTATATACATATATACATACCTATAAACATATACACATATTGAGCAAGTCAAAAGAGACATGCTTGATCCTAGATTGGATCATTCTGCAAAAAATAGAAACAATTGGATAATTGACAAAGTTTGCATGGGGTATATGGATGAAAGGAATTCAGACTTTCTGAAAACTTATGGTTCTTTCAAGATAAAAAGTTTTTTTTAATTTGAGAAATTTCATACAGGATAAACAACCAATATGTTGAATACTGTACTTTGAAATGGGTCAATATATTCAAGTTAGTGTGCTTTAAAGTACAGCTTTCTGTTTTATCGATACTATGTAATTATACGTTCTAATTATACAACTAATTCCTGTAAGTATACTTATATAATTAAATGATATAATTACAGAGAGTAATTGCATAATTATTGTAATGACATAATTATAGTAACTACTCAATTTCAAAACATTCAATGTGCAAGTAAAACAACCAAATTAATCGCTTTAATAAAATATCTCCAAAAAGGCCATTTTGAATTTTAAATGGAAATTTTATTTACAGCATATTTTAAAACTATAATAGATACATATAAATTTTAAATGTACTCAGTTTTTTATCTTTATCCACCATTTAAAAAATACAGACCTAGTCAAGAAAAATATTGTAAATTATTATTTAATGTTTACAGTGAATTGATTTCCTAAAATTTACTAAACTGTTCAGTCCATTATTTTCTCACATTTACTTCTAAATATTTGTGTAGAAGTACGGAAAATGCTTTTGAAAGTAAACCATTTTGCTGATATTTTTCTTATTGATTCTTAACAAAGATTCTCCATGTAATGAGAGATGCATATTTTTTTTTTATTAATCTCAGGGCAAATAGGAAATTCATAGTATGTATGCAAAAGTGAATCCAGACACCCACATTAGAAAATTAATTGTATAAATCACCAAGATGTATGTTCTCTGAAGACTCCTGGACATGCCTCCCTTTACTAACTTTTCATTTGGATGAACATGTGAATGTGTGTGTAACCCACCAGGAACGTGGTCCTTTTTTTACTTCTGTCAGTACGTTATCTTGTTTAGCTTGTCACTGCCTCCCTTTGCATAGCGCTTTCTCAACAGTGTTTTGCAGAGGTAACTTTAGGTTAGCAAGCGTACAATGTTCAGTCTCCTTTAGATGATTGTGTCACATAAGTTTGTGCTTTCTCTCAACCTTACTAGGAAAGAAAGACAGTGAAGTCGCTCAGCTGTGTCCAACTCTTTGCGACCCCATAAACTGTAGCCTGCTAGGCTCCTCTGTCCATGGGATTCTGGAGTGGGTTGCCATTTCCTTCTCCAGGGGATCTTCCCCACCAGGCATCAAACCTGGGTCTCCTGCACTGCAGGCAGACTCTACCATCTGAGCCACCAGGGGCTTACCTTACTATAGAAACAATTTTTCCCTCTAGTATTCCTCTGTATTATTTTTAGGACACTAAATATTTGTGTTTGTGTTTGTCATTTCGCTCTGATGTGAATTTAGGACATTTGGTCATGGGTATTTGCCTTATACCTATGGTGTATATGGGTATAATGCAAATATACTCTTTTCTGGAGGCTCAGTGGCAAAGAATTAACTTGCAATGGCAGGAGACACACTCCCCCGCTCAGGGAGATCCCTTGGAGAAGGAAATGGCAACCAACTTCAGTATTCTTGCCTGGAGAATCCCATGGACAGAGGAGCCTGGCGGGTACAGTCCACAGAGGTTGCAAAGAGTTGGACACGACTGAAGTGACTTAGCACATTTGCATTACATTCTTTTATTTTTGATTCCTTGAAAGCCTTTGACTGGTGGAGCAATCAGCATTTTTTTTTTTTTTTCCTGTGAGAGAAATGGTTTGATAGAAAAAAAGAATAACTGGTATTTCAGAGAACATAAGTAATTGCCCCTTTTCAATATTTGTTTTGATGCTAAAAAAAATCCTGGCACCTAAACATGTCTCTTGAACTGAGAGCATTTTAGCCCCATGAAAGAGAGAGTAGTAGATATAATTTCTGAAAGAATATTTTTTCCACATACATCTGTGATATTTGGTCTATCTTAATTTTTTCTTAAATGCCATAATTAAAATTGTAATTCAAGTTCTATTATTTGCTTGAGTAGTTGAATTTTTTTAGATAAAATTTACATAACATAATATTAATCATTTCAAAGTGAACAATTCAGTGACATTTCTATTTCCAAAACATTTTCATCACCTTCAAATATTTTCATCACCTTCAAAGAAAACCCAGTACCCATCACGGCTGCTGAGAACTATTTGCAGTCCTAGTTCCTACTGTCCTACTGGCATATTTTCCTCAAGTTGGAATCAGTTTCCTTAAAACTTAAAAAGCACGTCTTTGTGCATGCTCACTCAATTGTGTGTGGCTCTTTGTGACCCCATGGACTGTAGTCTGCCAGGCTCCTCTGTCCGTGGGATTTCCAGGCAAGAATGCTGGAGCGGGTTGCCATTTCCTCCTCCAGGGGATCTTCCCAACCCAGGGATCGAACCCCACGTCTGCATCTCTTGCATTGGCAGGCGGATTCTTTACCACTAAGCCACCAGCGTGTCTTTGCCCGTTCCTAAATGCCATTACTAAATTCTTCCATAGGCCGCAGACCTCTGAACCCTACCTTATCGGGGCTGACTTAGACTCAGATCCTCACCTTAGCCCTCAGGGGTACAACTCCCTGCCCCTTGAGAGTCCTATTGATTCCATACAAATAAGGAGGTCTATTGGGCTTCCCGGGTGGCTCAGAGGTTGAAGCATATGCCTGCAATGTGGGAGACCTGGGTTCGATCCCTGGGTGGGGAAGATCCCCTGGAGAAGGAAATGGCAACCCACTCCAATATTCTTGCTTGGGGAATCCCATGGATGGAGGCGCCTGGCAGGCTACAGTCCACAGGGTCGCAAAGAATCAGACATGACTGAGCAACTTCACTTTACTTTATTGGGTTTCTGGAGTTGTAAATGTACTGTTGTTAGGGAAGGAGAGAGCAAGCCTGCTGTGAGCTGGTGGCAGGAGCCTGGCAATCATCAGGGCCTCGTCCTCTCCCTGTCCTTGAAGGAATGTGCACCCCCTTGCTAGATGCTGCCCAAGGACACATCCTTGAGATGGTGATATGTTGAGATCATCTGGATGACTTATGTGACTGAGCCCAATTAAAGATTATATTCATATAAACTATTAAGAGTCTAGCAGATTGGTGAGGAGATCGACTTAATAGGAAGTCCAGACAGATTCCTATTAAAATCAGGAGTAAGACAGGGACTTCATTCTCACCCTCAGACCACTGCTTTGTTTGATTTATATTGTCTGTCATGTTAAGAAACTGCTCATGTATTTCCAACATGCTTAATCGAGTAAACAGCTAGGGAATAGAAGAGTTAGACATGGGGGATGACACAGACTTCAGTAGAATATGACTTTCCAACACAGCGAGGAGTTGGTAAAACTTCACTTTGTGTGTGTGTGTGTGGGAATAAGGGTTTCTTTCAATGCTGCTTCCATTGGCTCCTGCTGCTCTATTTTAAGAGGTCAACATGCATGTACTTCACTTAAAACCTCCTGATCTATCTTCTGTGCTGTAATTCACAGAAGTTCCTACAAGGAAACTCTTGTATGATGTTATATCCTACTTCTGTTGAGCTGTGTAAACCCAATTACCTAGAAATCAATCTAAGAAGTTAGGTGATTTTTCCTAAATTGTGATCCTCAAGTAACTTGTGTGAATTCAAAACGCAGATTTGGATTATGGCAAATCCCTAGCCTCACCTCAGATCTACTAAATCACAGGATCCATGCATGGCAACAAGGAATCCTCTTCTAAAGATAAATAAATAAATAAATCCCACATTACTCTTAAGGACAAGACAGGTTGAAAATATTTATTTAGATGGGATGTATTATAATATAAATCTTGTCTAGTAAAGCCCATTTATGTATATTTGCCAGGATTATTCAATGAAAAAAATTGTTCTGAAGTTTCCAAAATCCTCTAGCTCATAAAAGACCATCACTTTTTCCATCAGCATCTTCAGACAAAAAAAAAAAAAAAAATAGCATGAAGGGTGAAAATGATATAATAGAAATATTAAGAGCGTGCTCTTAACACTGCTAAAAATATTAAGTAGCCATAAGGCTGGGATCATGTAGCAGTTGTCTAGGTTTCTAGTGTACCACACACTTGAACAGTGTGGAGGTTAGGGCTACTGACCCCCTTTGCAGTAGAAAATCTGCTTGTAAAAAATCTGCTTGTTTTTGGTTCCTCCATATCTGCGATTCCTCTGTATCCTTAGATTCAATCAGCCTTGGACTGCATAGTTTCATAGTATTTACTATTGAAAAAAATCTGTATATAAGTAAACCCATTAGTTCAAACATTCCTGTTCAAAGATCAACTGTATATTTTTGAATAGATACATAATCTGTTGGAGAAAGAAATGGCAACCCACTCCAGTACTCTTGCCTGGAAAATTCCATAGGTGGAGGAGACTGGTAGGCTACAGTCCATGGGGTTGCAAAGAGTCAGATGACTGAGCAACTTCACTTTTTATCTTTCTACAGTTCCTTTTGGAGAAGGAAATGACAACCCACTCCAGTGTTCTTGCCTGGAGAATCCCATGGACAGATCGGCCTGGTGGGCTACAGTCTATGGGGTTGCAAAGAGTCAGATACAGCTAAGCAACTCACACAACACAAGAGAAGACTCTATACATGGACATCATCAGATAGTCAACACCAGAATCAGATTGATTATATTCTTTGCAGCCAAAAATGGAGAAGCTCTATACAGTCAGCAAAAACAAGACCAGGAGCTGACTGTGGCTCAGATCATGAACTCCTTACTGCCAAATTCAGACTGAAATTGAAGAAAGTAGAGAAAACCACTAGACTATTCAGGTATGATCTAAATCAAATCCCTTATGATTATACAGTGGAAGTGAGAAATAGATTTAAGGGCCTAGATCTGATAGACAAAGTGCCTGATGAACTATGCACAGACATAGTACATTGTACATTCGTGACATTGTACAGGAGACAGGGATCAAGACCATCCCCATGGAAAAGAAATGCAAAAAAGCAAAATGACTGTCTCAGGAGGCCTTACAAATAGCTGTGAAAAGAAGAGAAGTGAAAAGCAAAGGAGAAAAGGAAAGATATAAACATCCGAATGCAGAGTTCCAAAGAATAGCAAGGAGAGATAAGAAAGCCTTCCTCAGCGATCAATGCAAAGAAATAGAAGAAAACAACAGAATGGGAAAGACTAGAGATCTCTTTAAGAAAATTAGAGATACCAAGGGAACATTTCATACAAAGATAAAGGGCTTGATAAAGGACAGAAATGGTATGGACCTAACAGAAGCAGAAGATACTAAGAACAGGCGGCAAGAATACACAGAAGAACTGTACAAAAAAGAGCTTCATGACCAAGATAATCACAATGGTGTGATGACTGACCTAGAGCCACACATCCTGGAATGTGAAGTCAAGTGGGCCTTAGAAAGCATCACTATGAACAAAGCTAGTGGAGGTGATGGAATTCCAGTTGAGCTATTCCAAAACCTGAAAGATGATGCTGTGAAAGTGTTGCACTCAATATGCCAGCAAATTTGGAAAACTCAGCAGTGGCCACAGGATTGGAAAAGGTCAGTTTTCATTCCAATCCCAAAGAAAGGCAATGCCAAAGAATGCTCAAACTACCACACAATTGCACTCATCTCACACGCTAGTAAAGTAATGCTCAAAATTCTCCAAGCCAGGCTTCAGCAATATGTGAACCATGAACTTCCAGATGTTCAAGCTGGTTTTAGAAAAGGCAGAGGAACCAGAGATCAAATTGCCAACATCTGCTGGATCATGGAAAAAGCAAGAGAATTCCAGAAAAAAACTTCTATTTCTGCTTTATTGACTATGCCAAAGCCTTTGACTGTGTGGATCACAATAAACTGTGGAAAATTCTGAAAGATATGGGAATACCAGACCACCTGACCTGCCTCTTGAGAAACCTATATGCAGGTCAGGAAGCAACAGTTAGAACTGGACATGGAACAACAGACTGGTTCCAAATAGGAAAAGGAGTACGTCAAGGCTGTATATTATCACCCTGCTTATTTAACTTACATGCAGAGTACATCATGAGAAACGCTGGGCTGGAAGAAGCACAAGCTGGAATCAAGATTGCCGGGAGAAATATCAATAACCTCAGATATGCAGATGACACCACCCTTATGGCAGAAAGTGAAGAGGAACTAAAAAGCCTCTTGATGAAAGTGAAAGTGAAGAGTGAAAAAGTTGGCTTAAAGCTCAACATTCAGAAAATGAAGATCATGGCATCATGGTCCCATCACTTCATGGGAAATAGACGGGGAAACAGTGTCAGACTTCATTTTTGGGGGCTTCAAAATCACTGCAGATGGTGATTGCAGCCATGAAATTAAAAGACACTCCTTGGAAGGAAAGTTGAGAGTACCCTAGATAGCATACTCAAAAACAGAAACATTACTTTGCCAACAAAAGTCCATCTAGTCAAGGCTATGGTTTTTCCAGTGGTCATGTATGATGTGAGAGTTGGACTGTGAAGAAAGCTGAGCACCGAAGAATTGATGCTTTTGAACTGTGGTGTTGGAGAAGACTCTTGAGAGTCCCTTGGACTGTAAGGAGATTCAACCAGTCCATTTTGAAGGAGATCAGTCCTGGGATTTCTTTGGAAGGAATGATGCTAAAGCTGAAACTCCAGTACTTTGGCCATCTCATGTGAAGAGTTGACTCATTGGAAAAGACTCTGATACTGGGAGGGATTGGGGGCAGGAGGAGAAGGGGACGACAGAGGATGACATGGCTGGATGGCATCACTGACTCGATGGACGTGAGTCTGGGTGAACTCTGGGAGCTGGTGATAGACAGGGAGGCCTGGCGTGCTGCGATTCATAGGGTTGCAAAGAGTTGGACACGACTGAGAGACTGAACTGAATTGAACTGAAGCAACTAACACACACATAATCTATTGTATTAATACTATTATACTTTTTTTATATGCTCCAAAGAAAATATTCTAGTAGACATTCTTATTCAATGCCATAGACTTGTTTAGTATTTAAAAAAGAAATGATAAAACTTGCCAAGCTGCATCTTGACAATAAATTTTAGAACAAAATAAGCAATCATGTCAATGAGCCTTTTAATAACTGCTCATGATACAACACAGCATTTTAAATTATCATGAAGTAAGCACTTCATTTACATTTAACTAGGCATGGATTGTATACTAATTAAACCATCACAGTGAGAGATACACCATCATGTGTTAAAAATACACGGATAGTTCTTAATTGGAATTCTTATACAGGCTTTAAAAAGAGGAATGGAGATTGCATTTTAATTTTAATTTATTTTGTCAAGACGCGTGTTCTGATAGTTTTAAGAGACAGTGCTTTCAATCAGAGCTGGACAGACCCGCGTCACCTCCTCCAGTCCACAACCTGCTTTGTAAGTAAAGTTTTACTGGACATGACACCCATCTCTTTACTCACTGTCTGTGGCTGCTTTTATTCAATTCTGAGGCCAGAGTTGAATAGTTGCTACAGAGGCTGTACGACCTGGAAAGCCTGAAGTAATTACAACCTGGTCCTTTATAGAAAAAGTCTGCCGACTTCTGCTTTGGATGAACTCACTCCATTCTAGGGCACGCTGTATGTTCTCGGATAGTTTATTAAGCTTCTATTGGTCTCATTTTCTAATGAACAAAATGGGAATTAAATGGCCTAAAGTTTATAAAGTTCTTGGTGCATGGAATTATTAAGGGAATTATTCTTAAGGGAATGCTTGCTTACACTTTCTCTATGGCCTTGTATTCTGCTTATTTGGCCCTGTTCAGATTTTGCCTCACAAATTACTAATATTACGTAACCAGGCCACTCATTGCATGAGTCCACTTCAAAAACCTTTTTAGAGCAGGTGCTGAGTTAGAGCCTCGGGATACAACTATGAACAAGAAAATGTGTTCCTTGTCTTTAAAGTATTTATTTATTTATGTGGCGGCATTGGGTCTTAGCCGCATCATGCAGCACCGGGGAGCTCCGCGCCCGGAGCGCACAGCTCGGAAGTAGCGGGCCATGGGCTTCGTTGCTTAGTGGCACGTGGAATCTTAGTTATGGGACCAGGGATCGGACCTGCATCCCCTGCATTACAAGGTGGAGTCTTAACCTCGGGACTACCAGGGAGGTCCCCGTTCCTTAGTTTAATGGGATTTCTAGCCTAATAGCCGATAAGAACCATTTAAATGAGCAACTGCATGACAGCCTGTTAACTTCCTGATTAGAACAGACAGAACAGAAGCACCTCACAGTTTTGCCACACCATTAGTCTTCTAAGGCTGCGTAACAAAAGCACCACAAATCGGGTGGTTTAAATACTAAAAGTTTACTTTCCCACAGTGCTGGTTCTCTCCTGGGCTGTGAAGGATCCGTTCCGAGTCTTCCTTCCCAGCTTGCAGATGGCCATCTCCTCTCTGGGTCTTTGTATTATCTGCCTCTGTACGTGTGTTCAAATTCCCTCTCCTTAAAAGGACACCAGTCATACTTGACTAGGTCTCACCTTGATGACTTCATTTTAAGTGAAGAAGACCCTGTCTGCGCTTTAAAGACCTTATCTTCAAACGCAGTGATATTCTGAGCTATGAGGAGTTAGAACTTTAGCATATGACATTGTGACCATATGTTTAGATTTTCTATATCCTTACTGATTTTATTGCTATGTATACTGTCAAATTCTGAGGGATGGGTGTTGAAATCTTCAATTATTATTGTATATATCAACCTATTTCTCTTTTCACTTCTATCAGTTTTTGCTTTACTGTCATTTGCAAATAGGTCTGAAAGCCAAGCATGACTATTCCATGGTTCTTTTAGTGAATGTAGCCTATGTACATTTGTAAAGTATCCTTCAAAATAACCTCAATAAAAGCCACGACTCCTATACCATGTATTTCCTTGATAGCTGCTGAGAGATTCCTAAGATGCTAGGTGAAACTCCAAATTATGTTTCCTAATTGGCATATGATGTCAAAATTCTAAAAATGAAGCTTTGGTTGATAAGGACATACACTTGGCTGTGGATCTAGGATGTTCGGCCTATGTGTTGCCCTGCTATTTTTGTCCATTTGTATTCCTAAACTGCACACAAGATGATGATACTTTAAAGTGAGTGTTTTTCTGTTTTATTTCTTTTATGGTTATCTAAGTTACTCTATTTTTATAGCAAGTAACTATAACGTTAGGCTTCCCAGTGGCAAAGAAACTCCCTGCCAGTGCAGGTGACACAGAGACGCGGGCTTGATCCCTGGGCCAAGAAGATCCCCTGGAGGAGAAAGTGGCAAGTCACGCTAGTACTCCTGCCGGGGAAATTCCATGGTCAGAGGAGCCTGGCGGGCTACAGTCCATGGGGCCACAGAGAGTCAGACACGACTGAGCACACACACACACACTTGTCCCCTGAAGATCCTGGCTAAGCGTGAGTTACTGCCGTTTGATTTGAGACATACAGGTGCCAGTATCACATGAACATGTGAAACGACATATGAATGACACGAACGCCTCTCTCTGGCGCTTTGAAAGCAAAGCTGTATAACTTAATGGCCTTTAAAAAAATGGGACATATTTTGTAAAATATCAAATTACCAAATTTCTTTGGATTATGTTTGCTTTCTCTTTGCTAAGGTCACTTAGTATCTTACACAGTTACTGCCACTCCCCTGCCCCCTAAAATGAGTCTTACACAGTTTTTACAATATCAAAAGAAACCAAGCATTGGTGAATATTTCAAAGCTCTAGATAGTGAGAGAGTCGAGCAATGTATTTGTGCCTCTGTTTAAGGACATGACAATGTAATGCCACTCATGCTCATTTAAAAATTCCAAGTACACATAAATGTTAACACCATGACATCTTAAAATATTTTGGCTTTTATTATGTCACAGATTATTTTATTTAATCTCAGATGACTAAAATATATAAAAATTATAGCTTTCTAAATTTAAGTTAATTTGACACAAAAATCATTTAAAAAATGTTTTGTGAATTTCCTTATTCCATTCAGTTCAGTTCAGTTCAGTCGCTCAGTCGTGTCCAGATTTTTGCAAATCCATGGTCCAACTCTTTCCACGCCAGGCCTCCCTGTCCATCACCAACTCCCGGAGTTCACTCAAACTCACATCCATCACAGCCATCTCATCCTCTGTTGTCCCCTTCTCCTCCTGCCCTCAATTCCTCCCAGCATCAGAGTCTTTTCCAATGAGTCAACTTTTCGCATCAGGTGGCCAAAGTACTGGAATTTCAGCTTTAGCATCATTCCTTCCAAAGAAAACCCAGGACTGATCTGCTTTAGAATGGACTTGTTGGATCTCCTTGCAGTCCAAGGGACTCTCAAGAGTCTTCTCCAACACCACAGTTCAAAAGCATCAGTTCTTTGGTGCTCAGCTTTCTTCATAGTCCAACTCTCACATCCATACATGACCACTGGAAAAACCATAGCCTTGACTAGACGGACCTTTGTTGGCAAAGTAATGTCTCTGCTTTTGAATATGCTATCTAGGTTGGTCATAACTTTCCTTCCAAGGAGTAAGTGTCTTTTAATTTCATGGCTGCAATCACGATCTGCAGTATTACACATTTATAAAGAGTACAATTTAGTAGAATAACAGATGACAGAAAAAAAATTATGTAGCTATCATGTTGTAGAATTCTATTGAGCTTAAAGTCATTAAAACATAAGCCATTTTAAGAGTAATGTCAGTGTACTGAATTGTACAGTATACAATTGCATATTATGCTGTTTTATAGAAACAATGTCATATCATTTTTCAGTTAGAATGTCAAAGATTGCAATCTATAAATGTAAACAGTTTGCCCCACTCTGTTGTAAAGCAGAAACATGACAAATGGAAATATGTATCATAATCCACTGAAAACACTGATATTTCCCATATTTTAATTCAGTGATATTTTTCCCATATTTTAATTGGGCAGGGGAGCCAGTGGAGCTAGTGATTTATCACTTTCTCTTTTCTCTTTCATGCATTGGAGAAGAAAGGCAACCCACTCCAGTGTTCTTGCATCCCAGGGACCGGGAGCCTGGTGGGCTGCTGTCCAGTGAAGTGACTTTGCCTAAGTAGAGAAAATCCCATTAGGGCAGAAACTGGAATTGCCTGGAAACAAATGGCAAGTTTATTTTGTAAATATTTTGTTTTTAAACTTACTTGGATTTTAAAAGATAGGTGGCAAAATTATTTGCTACTAGCATGTCATATAATTCAGTACTACCAATAGCTACAACTTGTTAGTTACTTCTGAAAAATCGGATGTACAGTATTTCGTTATGTCTTCTAGCAGTATTTACTTAATAACCTCATGTCACATTTGAAAAAAATGCATAAATTGAAAAGAAACTTACTGACAAGTAATCCATCTTTCAACTGATGGCCATGTCTGTTGAAATATTTTTAACAATCTTCCAGTGTTCTTGCCAGATAGTGAGTTCTGCTCATGACCAGCTTACTTGGGTGGGTCAGTCCAGATTTAGCTTCCCTTTTATGATTCTAGAAAAATGTGTGCTTCCTGACTCTTAGTTCACACAGAAAACAAAAATAATTAATCTTGACATATTTGAAATTCCTAATGGTATTTGCTTGGACTGCAAGGAGATCCAACCAGTCCATTCTAAAGGAGATCAGTCCTGGATGTTCTTTGGAAGGAATGATGCTAAAGCTGAAACTCCACTACTTTGGCCACCTCAACTCTGATGCTGGGAGGGATTGGGAGCAGGAGGATAAGGGGACCACAGAGGATGAGATGGCTGGACCCCATCCTACGTGAGTTTGAGTGAACTCGGGAGTTGGTGATGGCAGATTCATGGGGTAGAGAGTCGGACACAACTGAGCAACTGAACTGAACTGAACTGAACTGAATGGTATTTGCTAGAAGGCAGAAAGTGAAAATCTGGTCAGAAGCTTGCGTTATTTCCTTCGTTCTTTTTTCCTGGGAAACCAAAGTTTGAGGGAGTGAAATAAATGATCTGATATTACACAGAAATGTGCAAAACTGGAACGTGAATATCATTCTAATCACAACATTGTCTCATTGAAGCAAAGCAAAACTATCATGTGAAAAAAATTCTGAAGACCAGGACTTAAGGACACTTGATTCCTCTTCCCAAACGCTGATTTTCCACCCCATCATAATGGCAGCTAGAGAGCTTCCCTGGGTCTAAGACCTTGTGCTGTACAATTGCAGAGCTTCCCGTCTAAGACCTTGTAGTATGTGCTAATGGTGAAAAATGAAGAGGAGTGACCTCATCAGTGAAGGACGTCATGTTTTCAGTTTTTCAATTTTAAAAGCTTAATCTGTATTCTTGAATATCAATTTCAAGTTTGTTTTCAGTTAAAATGTCCTTTTTAAAACATTGCTCTACATTTCAAAGTGAAGTGATCTATATATAAATATACATGTATTTTAATTAAGAAGTATTGAGACATTTCGTAATTACTAAACAGCATAATCTATTTTCCTTAAAAAATAATGCCAAGGATATTATGGTGAAAATGCTACAGGATTACATAAATGCTGGAGACAGAGCATATTGGAATAAGCTTTTTGTAAATGGATTTGGTAAAACCAAATTCAAGCAGGCTTGTATCCAGTCATACATAACCTTTCCTGTGACAATAAATGAAAAACAAGAATCTGCACACATTATGTCCCACTTACATGGTGAAGGGTTAAGCAATAGCTTAGCAATAGCTAAGCAATAGTTAGTTTTTGCAATGTGCTTTTCAAGTTTGTCAATAATGATTTTGCATGGTGGTAAAGCCAAGAATGGTTATTTCCACTGTGGTTTTCAAGAAAAATCTTGATAGGGGGCTGCTTACCTTTACTTGATGAATCCAAAGGCACAAACTAAACACTTAGTTCTGGGACTTTCTGTAACCCTTGACCTTCCTTAATCATTGTTCTTTCTCTCAATTTTCCTCATTCCTCTTGCTGCTGCTGCTAAGTCGCTTCATTCGTGTCCGACTCTGTGCGACCCCATAGATGGCAGCCCACCAGGCTCCCCCATCCCTGGGATTCTCCAGGCAAGAACACTGGAGTGGGTTGCCATTTCCTTCTCCAATGCATGAAAGTGAAAAGTGAAAGTGAAGTCACTCAGTCGTGTCCAACTCTTAGCGACCCCATGGACTGCAGCCCACCAGGCTCCTCTGTCCATGGGATTTTCCAGGCAAGAGTACTGGAGTGGGGTGCCATTGCCTTCTCCGTCATTCCTCTTATATTCTCTCTTATCCATGAAACCGTGCTCACAAGAAGATACAAGGTGAAAAGTTAACAGAGTCTCAAGCCATTCAATCCTAAGAGCACTTTCCATCCCAATAGCTACTTCCTACACCCTCAAATTAGGCTGGTTTTCTCCTCAAATTATCCACTGTGGTACACAGTTTATTATTATTGGCATCACTGATTCAATGGACATGAGTTTGAGTAAACTCTGGGAGTTTGTGATGCTGTAGTCCATGGGGTCACAAAGAGTCAGAGACAACTGAGCGACTGAACGGAAATGAACTGACAGGGGACATGCAGAAGAATGCTTAGTTTGCAAATCCCAAATCCCAGATCCCAAACTCAGGTATGGTTACTAAAGTTTTGTGATATTCAAGACTCAATAACTAAGGATTGCACAAAGCTTCTAACTCTATGAATCTTAGACAAAAACTCATTGTGCAAGTAGACGCCGTCTCTAATCCCAGTTTACTGATATAAACATGTGTTAAAGGTGTAGATAGGTGTGCATACTCTTCCAACTCTGGCATGAAAACACTTGTGGAAAATTCTGTCATAATGTAAAAATCAATAGAATTGTTCCTAGACTGTCAACTATACAGTATTTACTATCAATTAACACATTCCACACCATGCTTTCTAATGCCACTCAGCATGCATTCATACAGTATAAGTAACGTTACCTATGATTGCACATTGTGCCATTTAAAGTCAGCTTCCATTACATATTCTATATGCTGAAAGTAAATGATGATGTAATTCAGAATCAGACTGTAGACAGATATCAAATCATACTGGGATGTCAAGTCATAGGTCCTCTACATTAATTTTCCTGATGGCTTTCCTTTCATGCATTAGAGCTGACCCAAACACCTGAAGCTGGAAGGAATAAATAATTTAGGAGGCTCCCTTAGAGGATTACATATGCTCACACACACACAAGTTTTAGTCCCTGAAACCTTCTGTACATGTATTCATCACTCTTGTTATCCATAGCAGTTATGTTCCATCAAGTCACCTTGAAAAATGAGTTCATGAATACGGAAGCATTGCTCCTAGCCCAAATACCTGGGAGTCTCAGATCTCATAAGATCAATACACAACCTTGCTTTATATGGGTTTCTGTTTAAAGACATCTTATTTAACATATATTGTTACTCCATTGAGTTTCCCTGGTGGCTCAGACAATAAAAAATCTGCCTGCAATGCAGGAGACCTGGGTTAGATTCCTGGGTCATGAAAACCCCCTGGAGAAAGGAATGGCTACCTACTTCAATGTTCTTGCCTGGAGAATTCCATGGACAGAAGAGCCTGGTGGGCTACAGTTCACGTTAACATTGAATTCATGACCAATACACTGCAACTCATGTTAGATGAATGAAATGTATCTAACGTGTATTTTTCCACAGGGCACATCACAGGCTTCACCAGCTTAAGGACTCTAGGTAGTGCCCAAAGCTATCCTTGGGGTGGCGGGGGGGTGGGGGGGGCGTCATTTTAAACTGAGAAATTGCCAACAAAAAAGCACAAAAATGAGGAAAACATAGCACTTAATAGATCATGAACAGGACACTTGAGTTTGTAGTCTCAGAGCTCAAAGAAGAAAGCAGAGAACAGCCTTGTTTGACTCCAGCTGGGAACATACGTAGCAAGAGACTGGGGCTTTTGTTGTTGTTGCTGTTGTTGCTTTGAACATGCCCATGAAGGATGCAAAACAGCATGCATATTAAAATGTCAGTGAGTAGGCACAGAGGCAAATAAGGAATCTACAATAATGAACATTGGCTGTGTATGTTTATGTGGTGGTTATTTAGTCACAAAGTGATGTTTGAGTCATTGCGACATCCTGGACTGTACCCTGCCAGGCTCCTCTGTCCATGGGATTTCCCAGGCAAGAACACTGGAGTGGGTTGACATTTCTTTCTTCAGGGGATCTTCCCCATCTAGGGCTTGAACCCAGGGCTCCAGCATTGCAATCAGATTACTGACTGATCCTCCAGGGACGCCCTACTGTCCTGTTTTTATTGTATTTTGATATTAACATATTCTACTTGTAGACCACCACCAATAGTCCTTAACGGACAGCTATTCCCATGGAAAGTCTCCAAAATCAGGGCAGGAAAGTCATCCCAACAGGAGACGCAGCCATAGAAGTACACCCAACAGTGACAGTAAACACAGATTTTTGCAGAGATATAATTGTAAAACTCGATCTGAAGGACACCTAAGCATGATCTAATTATTTTTCAAAAATAAGGAAGGAGAAGGACAGGATCACATTGCTTTACCAGCAATGTCAGGATTAGAATGCAGCTGTCTCTTCTCCCAGGGCATTTCTTTTTCCTGCAAAATGACCCGAGCTTCCAAAGCTCCATTCTGGGATTTTCATTCTGATAGTTCATTGCTCAGCAACACAGACATATTCCATTCATGTTGTGAATAGATGTTGAAAGTGAAACTCACTCAGTCTGTCTGAGAGTTTGTGACCCCATGGACTGTAGCCCACCAGGCTCCTCTGTCCATGGGATTCTCCAGGCAAGAATACTGGAGTGGGTTGCTATTTCCTTCTCCAGGGGATCTTCCTGACCCAGGGGTCAAACCCAGGTCTTCTGCATTGCAGGCGTATTCTTTCCTGTTTGAGCCTCCAGGAAGCCTGAATAGATGTTAGGGCCATTGAAAAATCTATCCTAGTGATAATGGTGAGATGGGAACACTTCTCTAATCTGGCATCTGTAAGCGAGTAAATAACTTGCTAATAAAAGTGGTTGAGACTTAGCTTCTTTTTGGCCTATTTCTTGTTTGGAGCTCTGCAATTAGCTAATCATATTCAAAGGCAGGGATTATATTTTGCATATCTACCATGTTGATAAATATAATCATTTTTTTTACATAGAAGAATAGTGTGAGCATACCAGAGCAAGTGAACACAGCTTTCAGGATCTTACCTTTTATTTTCCTTGGCACCCTGAAGGTCAGAGTCTTTGTGACTTGCCTCAAAGCTATTTGGAGTAACATTATTTTTGATCAGAGTAAGAATAACTGAGATTAATCAACCACATGTGGCAGGGGCAATAATAAATTATGCACCACCACCACCATTTGGACAAACAACCTGCTTCAGACTTCTCTTGGCCTTCATTCTAATGAAAAATTAAACCATTTACTTTTTCCCCTCCTATAATGAAAATAATCCAGTATTTCATAAACCTGTTCCAAAATTGGAGTCACAGATTTCATCCGTCCAAAAGAATATGCAAAGCCTGTCCCACTGCATCACTCCGAGCTATATCCTTTAGCTTTCAAAGGAAACGTCAGTAGGAAAAGCTGTCCTGCCCTAGAGAGCTGTTATCACCTCTCACAGTGCTGATGCCGGCAGCCCGGAGGAAAACAACGGGGAATCGCCTCTTCTGACTCCCCGCTTCCCTGAGGACAACACATGTGTGTCTCTTAAAATAGCCATGTCTCCAATTACACATCAATGGGAAACTTTGAATTTCCACATCCCCAGCACTGCAACTCAAACAATGAGCCTTCAGCTCTAAATTCAGAGCTGTACAGCATCCCCCAAAGGAAAAGAAAGTGTTAGTCACTCAATCCCCAAAGGAAAAGAAGGTGTTAGCCACTCAGTCCTGTTAACTCTTTGTGACCTCATGGACTATAGCAGGCCAGGCTCCTCTGTCCATGGACTTCTCCAAGCAAGGATACTGGAGTGGGTTGCCATTTCCCCTAGGGATCTTCCTGACCCAGGGATTGAACCCAGGTTTCTAGCATTGCAGGTGGATTCTTTACCATCTGAGCCACCAGGGAAGGCAGAAAGTACCAAGCAATTATACCTCCTCCCTTTAAAACTTTCTCTAGTTCATTTATTCATGTGACCTCTCCCTAAGCAGACAGTAAGAGTATGCGCACTTAAACAGGGAAAGGTTGCCAAAGGCTCCAGAATCAATGGCGGTTTCTACTTCTGACAATCAATTCAAGACCTCCAGTCAATATAAATAACAGATTAAATTGTTAGCATTTCCCCATCATACAGATTTTAAAACAGCAACAAAAACAATGTGAGTCTAGCTAAAAAAGCTATTGGAAAAACGTCACACCACACCGAAGCCAGTGCTGAACCGTAATTCCTAATTCCCAGTGCAGCGTTCTTATCATTCCTTCTACACAGAAGTTGTGCTTATTCTGATCGGTTGAAAGTTTATTTCATTGGGATTAAATACAGGGGGCCTCCCAGGTAGCGCAGTGGTAAAGAATCCAGCTGCCAACGCACCAGAAGCGGGAGACGAGGGTTTGATCTCTGGATCAGGAAGATTCCCTGGAGGAAGAAATGGCAACCCGCTCCAGTATTCTGGCATGGAAAATTCCATGGAGAAAGGACCCTGATGGGCTACAGTCCATGGGGTTGCAGAGAGTCAGACATGACGGAGTGCGTGTGTGCGTGCCCACACACACACAGAAATTGTAACTTAAACTAGAAAACAAACATCTACTTGATCATCCAGAAACTGAAGTTGGTATTTCTCACCCTGACTATTTGATAGGAGAACTTAAGCAATTACCATAAAGGATTTCAGAAAATTCTGCAAAAATCTCAAACCTCGAAGAAGAATATAAAGCCATAAAAGCGTGTGGCCTGGGACTTCCCTGGGTTTTCAGGGGTTGAGACTTCACCTTCTACTGCAGGAGGTGCAGGTTCAAGAGCTAAGAGCCCACATGACTCATGGCCACAAAACCAAAACATAAAACAGAATTAATATTGTAACAAATGCTACAAAGGCTTTAAAAATGGTTCACATCATTTAAAAAGTATATGGCCTTATACGTGTAAATGTACACCTGGCTGAAGATATACTGTGATGGGATATAGATGCATATTATAACCAAGTAAAGGGAACTTTTCAAGACTAGACTCTAAATCACAGTCACAATTAGTCTGTAACAGGCCTCAATGGGAATAAAAAATCGACCTCTCCTTCAGGCAAGCTCAGCCCATCACGTCTTCCAATTAGGGTTTAGAGCAAGGCTGGAATTTAGCACCATCTGACTCCTTGAGGGGGCTCTTATGGAGGACACAGTCTGCATGGCCCATGTGGTCACCCTACCTAACTGAATGACTCCCAGCCCTCCCAGAGTCACTTGCTATAAAGTATATTTACCAGGGAAAAACATATGGATGGAATTAGAACATACTGTTCAGATTTCCTATGCTATTTTTAGGACTGACTATGTTTTTAATTTCTCTATTCATGCGTGTATTATAAAGCCTTTGTAAGTGGTTTGAACCAGCTCTTATTTTCTGTATTTAAATACCCTTTGCAACCCCACGACTGTGTAGGCCACCAGGCTCCTCTGTCCCTGGGGTTTCCCAGGCAAGAACACTGGAGTGCGTTGACATTTCCTTCTCCAGGTGATATTTTCAACCCAGGGATAGAGCCCAGATCTCCTGTTTGGATTCTTCACCATTGAGCCACCTGGCAAGACCTTAAATAGGCTTGCTGCTATACAAAAATGTCAGACATACCATCTTGAATTCTAGAGACTATAATCTACAAACGTTTTAACATGCTTTCCAGCTCCTGAACCCATTCAAGCTTTAGTATAAAGTCAGATGAAAATGAACATTCAGAAGTAAAACTATGGGCAGAAAACAAGTTAATATGCATTTGTTGGGTTGGTTGGAATCTAAAATCATAGTAAAATTATGATATACCTGAAGTTAGTAATTTGCATTTTATGAGGCAATAAAAATTCAAGATTATATATAAATATCATTTGGATTTCCTTAATTTCTCTTTATTACAATTGGAAATGAATTGTAACAGACTTCATCTTTAATGCCTCAATATTGCTTAGTATCATTTTGTGGATAATCTCCCAAAATGTTATCATCATCCATCCATTTAGTATCAAAAATATTTAAATTACATTCAGTCCAGCAACTAAAATGAAACTTATTGCACACTTAAAACTGTAATCTCCTGGAAAGCAAAGTAAAAAACTGTATCTCTTGGATTCCAGAAAAGTACAATAGCAGCTTTATGTAGAATTGATTCTATGGCTGCAGAGAATGTAGACATGATTTGAAGAAGTGTTTAATATTCCACAACAAAACAGTCAGACATATCATTTGTTCAGTTTTCTCTTTTATTTACAGCCATGAGATTGTCCATCAACCAGTGACAAAATATTATCACTACCTTTCAATTTACCTGTAAAGTGAATCACAGCTGAGAGTGTGAGCATGACCTAAATAAATTGATACTTGGCTCTAGCGGGATGAGGAATGGCATGCTAAATAATATTCCAGCAGGTGATTCTTTGCCACAAGTATGCACTTTGTCATTTCAATGGTTATTTGATTTGAGAGAATAGAATCAAGAAGTCTCTGGATTCTAATTTAAGACATTTAACAGGGAAGTTCAGAATGATGGCAATAGCAACAGACCTTCTAAAGCTTTTAGATGTAGAAGTGTTACCCAAGCTTTACTTGAATTGGAAAATTGTCGTGTTCATAAAAGAAATTGGAGAAGATTAGCAAAAGAGATTTTAGGTAGAATAAAATGTGCTTTCATTCCAGAGACAAGACCACTAAGTTTATATAGTGAAATCACACGTTAGTAAACAACGTGCGGGACTTTCCCGGCAGTCCAGTGGTTCAGATTCTGTTAACAATGTGCGGGACTTTCCCGGTAGTCCAGTGGTTCAGATTCTATGCATCCAGTGCAGGGGGTGTATGTTCAACCTGGCCAGGGAACGGGGATCCCACGCATGCCATGTGGCAATCCACTGATGAGTTCCCTGGGATTTTTCCTCGTCTCTTATATATCCCAGCCAAGTGCTAAAGAAGCTTGCAACTAGAAATGTCAACTAATACAGAGCTACAAGAGCCTCAAGAAAACCCCCTTTTATCTAGATGAAGCATCAGAATAGGGTGATCCAGTAGACTATTAGCTTTTGTCCTTTTTGTTCTTGAGATTTCAAACACCAGGAAAAGTGGTGTCCATCTCCCACCCCAGCAGATACTGGGTTAATTGTTCACCTTCCCCTCTCCTCCCTCCACTTAGGAGCAGGCAGCCCTCCTGGTAGAACCTCTGAACTCTGGTCGCCCTGCTCTGTGAAGGTGGTTGCCCCTTGCTCACTGAGCCGGGGGGGAACTCTTACCTTCCCTCCCTGCAGTAAGAAGGAGGCACCGCTCCCTGGTGGAACCTGTGAGCAGAACTCTGTCAGCGGCACTCCCCGGGCACTCCCCGGGCAGCGCTAAGAAGGCTGTGGGGTACAGTCCTGTCTTCTGAGGTACTCACAAGTGCAGCAGAGGCTTTATAAACTAAACTGACGTTTGAACCACAGTCTGCACAGATGACAGCTCCCCTGGTGGCTCAGTTGGTGAAGAATCTCCCTGCAGTGCAGGAAATCCCAGTTCGATCCCTGGGCTGGGAAGACCCCCTAGAAGGGGAAATGGCAATCCACTCCAGTATTCTTGCCTGGAGAATCCCATGAACAGAGGAGCCTCGTGGGCTACAGTCCATGGCATCGCAAAGAGTTGTACACGACTTAGTGACTAAACCACCAGACAAATGAACCAGGACTTCTGACCCTACCCTAACAGGTTGACTGCCTGCTTAAATAGAAGACTTAAAAAGGAATCCAAGTTATACAACACAATAGTTAAAATGTGAAGATACAATCCAAAAGTGTTTGTCACATGGACAGTCAGGACAATCTCAGGTCATCTGAACAACTATAATCAGCAGATGCCAACACTGAGATCATACGGATGCTGAAATTACCAAATAAGTATTTTAAAGCAGCTATCCTAAAAATGCTCCACAGAGCAGCTATGAACATTCTTAAAACACAAATGAAAAATTAGAAAAGCACAGCTAACAGATGGAAGAAGTAAAGAACCAAATTCTAGAAATTTAGAACTGAAAATGGAATAGCTAAGGACCAAGAAACTTAGTAGCAGAACAACAGTAATGGGAACGAAAGAGTGAACTGAACATGGAAGTGTAGGCATGATCCAGTCTGAACAACAGACAGAGAGCAGAATCATACAAAGGGCAGCACAAACTAAAGCAAATGACGCATCTGTCACACATGCACTAAGTTGGCAAACCACGAGAAGCACCGCTGTGCGCCGAGTAGAGTAATAAGGTCTCCAATACGCTGCTGGTGGAAAGGGAGTAAGGGTAAGCTCTTCCGCAGTGTCTGGTGGTGCCGATGCGCACAGAAGCCCAGCCTCCAGTGTTTCTACGCCTGATATTCTACAGAAATTCTACACATGTGCACAGGGAAGCTTGTTAAACTGTTAGTTGGAGGATTGTTTGCAAAAATGAAAACTTCATCAGTTGAAAAGATATGTTTTAGACCACTCAAACATTCACCATCTGAGCCACCTGGGAAGCCCTTCTTGAATACAGAGACGTTAAAATGAATTGGTTATGTTTCCATATACCAACACTTAGGGTGAGTGAAAAAATGCAAATGAGGTAACATTTCAGAGTGTGAAACGTGTTTATTAATGTAAGCATTAATAATTAATTTGCTATTTACTACTAATGTAAAAAAATTAAATAATACCATATATTTATTATGAATATACAAAGGTGTGGTAAAGTGCATGTACTGATCAGTGGTTATATTCTAGTTAGAACTTTTTCGTCGTACAGAAGCTGATTGCAGGACTTCCCTGCTGGCCAGAGGCTGAGACTCCCTTCAAGCGCGGGGTGTGCAGGCTTGATCCCTTGTTGGGAGATAAGATCCCACACGGCTTGCAGCCAAAAAATGAAAACATAAAGCAGAAACAATATTGTAACAAATTCAATAAAAACTTTAAAAACAATTGTCCACATAAAAAAAGATTTTTTTAAAAAAAGCTATTTGAGCAAAGCCCAAAATACACCTCAAGAACCACGACTTATTACTTTATTTTAAAAATATTTGAAACCAATATAGCATTATATTGCTATTTTGTTAAATCTGGTAGTGGAGGAACATCATATCTCTGCTGTACTTTCTGTATAGTTTTTTATAACAGGGTAAACCCTGTTATATCATGCACAGTGTTTCAAATAGTCTATTTTTCTAAAAAGTATAGCTCTTTTGCAGACCTCCTGGAGCACCAAGAATGAGATATTTACCCTGTAGAGTCAGATTTTCTGCGTTCTTTAGTCTCACTCTAATTTTCTCCTAACTTGTACTTGTTGTTCATTTACCATCAAGATATTCTGAGTCTCATTAAAAAGAGCTTTATTTAATTTAACTCTTTCATTTCCAAGTAGCAATCATTATATGTAATTTTCTGGGAAGATGGAAACCCCAGCGAACAAGAGACTAACATCCAAGAAGAGGGTAGCTTCACTTATTTTCTCTTTCTACTCAGAATATTTTATTTTAATTTAATTATATATAAAAATATATAATAAATATATGAATACATATTATTTTAATTATAATAAAATATTTTGTTCAGACACTGAACATGTAGAATGTAGACACTGTTGGGAGAAACTAAGGTCAGTTCAAATACATTTGAATAATTATTTTAGGACTAATAATATGGATCATAATAACAAAAATAGTAAGTATTATTTATCGATTTTATGGGCTTCTCTGGTGGTGTTGGTGGTAAAAAAACCTGCCTGTCAATGCAGGAGACATAAGAGATACTGTTTAGTTCCCTGGGTCAGGAAGATCCCCTGAAGAAAGGCATGGCCACCCACTCCAGTATTTGCCTGGATAATCCCATGGATGGGGAGCCTGGCGGGCTGTAGTCTATAGGGTCACAGAGTTGGAATTGACTGAAGCAGTTTAGCACACATGCATACATGCTAAGTCGCTTCAGTCGTGTCCGATTCTGTGCGACCCCATGGACAGCAGCCCACCAGGCTCCTCTGTCCACAGGGTTCTCCCGGCGAGAACACTGGAGTGGGTGCCATTTCCTTCTCCTCTTAGCACACACAGCACGCGCCGATTTTACTATAGGCTGATATGTTGCAAAATAATTCACGATGCAAATCTCACGTGAGAGACAATATACAAATAAGCCTTGACCAGATCTTATGTAAGAATGTAGCACTGAGAATGAGTTCCGGAAGCCCAACTGTCATCTCTACAGCAATTAATCCCAAGGATCAAAACTCAAAAACCGCCTGCTTCCCAATTTTTCACCTTTGCTTCCAACTGAGAAGCCCTGTTATGTTCTCCTCTTCACAAAGGATGCCCACTTCTCATCAAGCAGCCTCCAGCTTTCCCAACCACCCACAGCCAGTGAGGGCAGACTTAAAACACTCCCTTTGTCCACTATCAAGCTTTTACACTCTTCTGCCTGCCTCTGAGTCTCCAGTAAAGCCGGATGATGGTGTCTGATTCCCTTCCTTTAGCAACCTAAGGGTAAAGAGTCTTTTCTTGTTCTTGTTTGGTTGGTCTTCATTTATTTCCACATGTATATCATGAAATTTATTCCCCCTGAGACCCTGATAAAGAAAGGCATTACTATTCCCATTTGAGGAAAATGAGGCAAAGGAAAGCATACATAAATTGCCAAAGAGAGCACACACACACACAATAAACTAAGAGCTGTGATTTGAACTTATAAAGTATGATTCCGGAGCCTGTCCGCATAGTACTACGAAACCTATATTAAACTGTCTTAAATAGAATTGCTAGTGTCAGGCAGGAAGGGGCAAGCTGTGTCCCAGTGACACACACCCTCTAAAATCTCAGGAGTCAAACATCACAAAAGACTAGCCTTTGCTTGTGCTCCATAAACACTGCTTATTGCTTGAAAGCTCTATTCGCATCTTTTCATCTGTAACCAGGCTGATCATACGGCTATCATTGGTGGCCAAGGGAAGGAGAGAACAAAGATTACATACTGGCTCTTAATGCTTCAGCCCAGGGACTTCTCACGTGGTCCACTGGTTAAGACTGTGCTTTCGATGCCGGGGGCCAGGGTTGGACGGGGGAGCCTGGTGGGCTGCCCTCTATGGGGTTGCACAGAGTCAGACATGACCGAAGTGACTTAGCAGCAGCAAGGAGCTAGATCCCACACGCTGCAACTAAAGATCCTGTACCCCACATGCAAAGATCACTATGTGCTACAGTTAAGACCCAGCACAGTCAAATAAAAAAATACATATACTTTAACAAATGATAAAGCTTCCAGCCAGAAGTGACACTCATCACTTCTGCTTAGGTTGTCATTGGCCAAAATGGGCCATATATTCATCTAGTTTTAAGGTGCCAGAAGTACTATTTTTCCATGTATGTGGGAAGAAGAATGATTAATTCAGCAGCTGAAAAAAATAATATAGACAGTCTTTGCTGTTTAAATCCCTTAACCATATTATAAACGAAAAGGACTCTGACTCCTCTTCAAAGTAAAGACCAGTTCAATGGTACAAATACTCTTTCTTTGATTCTAGTGTACTTAAGCCTCAGTAATACGAGGGGATGTTCAGTAAAGTAGATTTGAGTGGTTAAAGAGACTGTTGAGTCTTTGAATGCAAATAGACCTATAAATACATATCAACATCATGGGTATTCACATGATGGTTATAAACCTCCTAACAGGTGGTGTTGGGATACTTCCGACCTCAGTGGGTCCCTGACTCAGTGGGCTCTAGTAATGGAAATAGAATCCCTTCTGGAGTCTCTTTTTATCTTGGGTGACTTAGTTCAGAGCATTGTTTCATTATTTTCTCAAATAAATAGCGTAGTTCACTGAAGAAAATGTTGATAAGCAAAAAATTAAGTAAAGAAAACATTTATGCAGATTATACTATCCAGAAGTAACAGCTATTAATGTCCTCTGTTTGCTCTGTAGACTTTTTCTCCCCTGCATCAGTCCAATGCTTACCACACAGTAGGCCTTGAATAAATTTTGAATGAGTGAATGAATATGCATATTCATATTTAAATATATGCATCGCAATAAAAATGAGAAGATACTCTTTTAAATAGTGTTCCTTTCCAAATGGATCTATAAATATACAATGAGTTGCTCTTAAAAACAAACAATTTGATATGGGATATGAAATCACCATTCTGAATATCTACATTTAGCAAAGCTTCTCCTACATTAAAGAAAAATTCTTAATCTTGGTGAATTCAGGATTTCCCAACCTTATTGAACAGATATTTTTTTTAATTTCATGTCAGCTGAATCTAGAAATATAAATCATTTCCTGTCCTACAGTCTCGTCATTAAAATCTCATCCTATCCGTGACCTTGAAATGGGCTACTTCATGCTCTCTTAGACATCTTGTACCCTCTTTACTGCTTATTGGATCAACTCTGAACTTCTGATCCAAGACAGGCAAATCAGAGGCTGTTCAAAAATATAAGAATTTGGGCATAGGCACTCATTTGGAAAACAAATGGAAAATCAGACGTTGAGGCCTTTGTTTAAGGACAATATGTAAGTAGATCAATGAACTGAAAAACTGATTAGAGAGAAAGTAAATAATGAAGCAGATACACAATGAGAAAGTCAGAGACAATCAATTCCTTAGAGAAGGAGGGGAGTTACCTGACAATGACCAAATTCCCCTGAGCCTAACATTCACAAGTGGATTCTAAAAATTCTTACATCTTTATATGAAATGTCATCCTTAATCAAACTTATTGCTAGCAGTAAGCACAGCTACTGCCATTTTTCTTAAAGAGTATATAAGAGTAAGCTGAGAAGCTTTGCTCTTCAGTCATTCAGTCGCGTCCGACTCTTTGCGACCCCACGGACTGCAGCACGCCAGGCTTCTCTGTCCTTCGCGATCCCCCAGAGTTTGCTCAAACTCTCGTTTGAGCTGTCTGATATACTTGAACAATCAGGTGGTTTTCAACACACCTCCTTCATTTTAGACAAGTTCAGTTTAAAAAGACCTAAACCTTCATGTCACTTGTCTCTTCCACCTCTGTGTCTCTCCCTTTCACTTTTTCTCTACTCCAATCAAGATGAAGCAGGTGTGAGCTCCGCTGCCTTTGTGCCTCCTACCCTATACAGCAAGTCCCATGCAACAGCTGTCATGGAAAAATAGTCTTGTGGAAGTACCTGTGTTATCTAAGACCGCCACATTGCATGCTGATGCACTAAAGAAAATCCCCCTTTTCTTGATAAAGCCAGGTTTTCACACTATTGCTGCCAATTTAAACAAACAAACAAACTAATGGAAAAAATCTCGTTTGACTGTCAAAGCTGAAAAATGACTTGCTTGTTTCAGGGAAAGTCTTTATTGAAACCTAGAAAGTCGTTTCTTCAAAGGGGATCAAGGGTGGGGAGAGGAAAGTCTCCAGAACAACAGTATTTACATGATATGGCAAGGTATCTAAAAATGTTGTTAAGCACTTTTTCTATTATACGTAATTAATTACAGGTTCAAAGCAATATAGGCACAAAACAAGTATGAAAAACAAAACGGTAGGAAAACATATAGGAGAGTCTCCTATAGTACAAAAGAAATAAAATTTTGTGGGAGAAATATTGTACAGGAAGATAGCTTGTTAGCTAGGAGCTGAATATTTAAAATACACAGACATACACCTTTCCTGCTGATAGTCTAACTTTTATAAATGCTGAAAGAATAACTTAATGCACTTGATATTTTTACAACAGAATAGAAATGAAAGTTCATATCCTCTGTTAGCTCGAAAATCTTCACAGTTAGAAGCCAACCAAGCAAGTCACATAACCACAGGTTACAGGTATATTGTCTTTGTTAGACCTACATGCATACTTTGGAAAGCAACATTTTATCGTCTACCATCAGGAAAGCGTCAAGAGACCCTTCCTAAAAAGATGCTCAACCTCTGGCAGGCATGAGAACGAGCTACTTAAAGGCCTGTGCTACGACTGTGCTTTACCTTTTTACATCCTTCGTGTGACGATCCCAGAGCGCATTTCGTATTATTTTGTGACCCGTTTTTGTATCTGTGTAAACTAGTAACTTCTCTGAATGATGTCAGAGTCAAAATAAATTTAACCTCTTGCTATAGCTTGTAACTTGGCCGGTCCTCTTTTCTGCTATTTAGCTCTCTACAAATGCAGGGGCTGGTGAAAACCTAGAAAGGTAAGGCTCTGCAGGAATGATAAACTCTCTTGTGTCACGTTCACCTGATTCCACAGAAAGCACAGCGCTGAAAGCACTGTGAGTTAAAGAAGAGTCAGGTCTAACCGCTGCTTAACTTCATTGCTGCTGCGTGCTGGCTGCTCAGCTGTGCCCGACTCTTGGCGACCCCATGACCTGCAGCCCGGTGATGGAACCAGGTTCAATCCCTGGGTCAGGAAGATCCCCTGGAGAAGGCAATGGCATGCCACTCCAGTACTCTTGCCTGGAAAATCCCATGGATGGAGGAGCCTGGTGGGCTGCAGTCCATGGGGTCACACAGAGTCGGACACGACTGAGCAACTTCACTTTCACTTTTCACTTTCACGCATTGGAGGAGGAAATGGCAACCCACTCCAGTGTTCTTGCCTGGAGAATCCCAGGGACGGGGGAGCCTGGTGGGCTGCGGTCTATGGGGTCGCACAGAGTTGGACACGACTGAAGCAACTTAGCAGTAGCAGCAGCAGACCTGTAGCCCACCAAGTTCCTCTATCTGTGGAATTCTCCAGGCAAGAATACTGGAGTGGGCTGCCATTCCTTCTCCAGGGTATCTTCCTGACCCAGGGATTGAACCTGAGTTTCCTACATTGCAGGCAGATTCTTTACCGTCTTTCCCACTAGGGAAATTGGACAGCTTTATTAGCCACTTTTTTTTTTTTTTTTTTTAACTTTTGCCAATTGATTGATTCTTTTGTTTACTTACTTAACTTTCTTTGCTAAGTGGAGTTGAAAAATACTACTATCTTTTTCTTAAGTAAATTTCTAAGGCAAAAATTTATCCAGTATCATAGATAATCATAGATGGCAGGCTGCAGATTCTAAAATCTAGAGCTGAAAATGTATTCTCTATTAGTTCCTTACATATTTACTTAATTGGCTAAGAGCTTATCTTCCTTCCTGAAACCCTAGAATTACCTTCTACCTGGAACATCCTTAACACTTTAGCATAAGGCTCACTGACTCAAATCAGTTTCAATCCCAAAATGACATTTTATAGGATGCTATATAAATATCAACTCTTTCTACTTTGAAGCATCTGACACAATGTCTAGCTTGTTTATATACTGTAGTCAAGGCTTGAAGAAACAAAGAATGTCCTTCCTGGATTAGAATTTAAGTATAACCTGAAACCTGAGTCTGATATTTCAAGGGATGCTCATATTTTGAAGCATCTGAAATTACAAATCCAAAGTAATTCAACAATCCTCAGTTCAAATACATTGCCAAAGGACATAACGTTATCCAATTTCTAAACTTCCTTATTCCTATTCTCAAGAGAAAGTCACTGAAGGACGCAAAGGGTCACGACATTTTGCTTGGGGTATTTCCCCCCAGTTTAAAATGCTGTAAGAACGATGGAATGGGATTGCTAATTCTAATTCTCCCTGATTCTAATATGTCACATGTCAATTTAATTCTTAGACCATCCAGTAAAACATAAAAAAAAAAACCTATAGAATTCTTCTATAGAATTTTCTATACAGCAAATATTGAACAAATTATTGTAACATCAATTACTTATGGTGCAATAGATGTAACTATCTTTGATATTTACTTTGCTATTTTTAAATGTGGAGATTTGACTCTTTTCATTTTATGATTATCCTAAAGTTTTAGCTTCTATTAAAAGGTATTTTTTTCTGAGAATTCTTTGCTTTTGTTTATACGTTTTATCATTTCATTAAAAACTGCTTGCCTTTTGTGCCACTAATGTTACTCTCCGCCTTGTTTCCTTCTGATCTATACTTCTCATGTTTGTATGTATGTATTGGGAAATCATTCAAAAATGATTTCTTTATAACCAATGTAGTGTCCTAAATTATTGCTGCAGTTCTTTGAATTCTTTTTTCCCTGAAGAACTTCATGTATCTCATCAATCGCTGCTTCTAGTGATCGCCAAATTTTACTCAAAGTGTTAGTCACTCAGTCGTGTCTGACTCTTTGCGACCCCATGGACTGTGGCCCACCAGGCTCCTCTGTCCATGGAATTTCCCAGTTAAGAATGCTGGAGTGGGTTGCCAGTCCCTTCTCCAGGGGATCTTCCAGACCCAGGGATTGAACTGGGTCTCTCACACTGCAGCCAAAAATCTAGTGTTTGTATATTTACCTACTAGTTCTAAGATGACTTCAAAATACAGTCCTATGCTACCATCTCAAGTTATGGAATATTTGTTCCACTTTTTTTTTTTTTTGGTTGAGAAATTGTGTCCAGTCCAAATCCAGTGTTTGTGTTATTTCTATTAAAAATGTCTTCTCTTAATATCAACTTATTAGCCTGTTAAATTGATTCTTTCTACAGCTGGGTAGCCTTTATTTGTCAATGTGGTGTCTGCTCATGTCCAAATTTTCACATTGCAGATGAATTTTTGAGCAATGCAAGTTTTTTTTTTTTTTTTTGCCTTAGTTACACAGATTTTTTTATCAAATAGTAAATACTGAGTTGGAGAATGAATTCTGATGTGGAAAGCTAACTATTAGGAGCAGTGAAGAAAGGCAAGGTAGGTCATTGAAGTCGCTAGAACCTCACAAAAGTGTGTGAATGAGGATTTCACGCCATGGGGAAAAGTTTCAAAACTAATCCAATAAGATAAAGTGTTGCCACTTTTCATCAGGGAAAGAAATGGTATGAGAAAAAAAGAACAGAAGAAGGCTAAACAGCTCAGTCATTTGCTCGGAAATTTTTTTATTCATGTGCAAAATCGTAATTTTAAGTGAGACTGTGCATAACAAAGCACTTCCTCTTACACGGACCCCATTGTGTTTAATATTTACTCATGTTAATAAAGTAGATTGAAAAGTAAAAGAACTGTTTAGCTGCTATAGTTATGCTGGATAAAGAAAAGAGGAGAAATTATTTAAATAGATCAAATATAATAATAACTAAGTGGTCATAAAATTAGAATTAAAAATACCTTTGTACATGATGTGTTCATATGAACAGAGATATCAGAGAGAAAGTACAAAGGTAATTTAAAAAACTAATTGGAAAAGGCTATTTTAAAAATATTTAAAATAAAATGCTATTTTTAAATAAGTAAAATAAAACAGTATTTTAAGTAAAATAAAATACTGTTTGATTTTAAATATATACTATATTAATATATTGAAGGTAAACAGGATAATGCCTTTAGCCTGCAGTATTCCCAGTACAGCACTACTGGCATGTTGGGCCAGTTAATTCTGTTCTGTGCATCGTGAGACATCTAGCACCAGCCCTAGTCTCTTCCCATCAAATGCTTGGAGTACCCCAGCCCCCAAACTGTGATGACCAAATGTCTCCAGACATTGCCAGATGTTCCCATGGAGGGGGTCGGGGGAGTTTTGAAAGGTGCTCTGTTGAGAACTATTGCTTTAATGCAATGGTCACATTTGAAAAAAATCAAAACATGCCCACTTCATTAGTCACAGTATTGATTTTCCTGGATGCTTGGGGCTAGTGCACTGGGACGACCCAGAGGGATGGTATGGGGAGGGAGGAGGGTGGAGGGTTCAGGAGGGGGAACACATGTATACCTGTGGCGGATTCATTTTGATATTTGGCAAAACTAATACAGTTTTGTAAAGTTAAAAAAAAAAAAAAAAAACACAAACAGACAAAAACCAGATATTGTCTACAGTTTTAGAGCCTACTGGGGAGATATCAACCTGTGGCACAGGTATTGAAGGCTGGAGCTAAAGCACTTCACAGTCAATGCGTATTTTACGAATGAAAGAGCTGGTAGCCATGCTAGCAAGTCTAGGCTGTTTGCCTTTAACAGCTGTAGCAAAGGTAAATGTCTCAGCAACCCAGTTTTAAGGAAATCTCTCTGCTTAGAGTCACTCCTATTATCTCGCCTTAAAAATCCCTATTGAAAACAACAGCCCAAAACATAAAAATAAAAGGTGAAACAGAAGCCAAAATATGTAGTTACAGGTTCCTGGAACTTCTCAGTGCTGATGACTGTAGATTTTGGTGTTCTGATTTTGCCTGCCTACCTCTTACTCAGCACCTTAAACTTCTACGAGGTAAAATCTTCCAAGTATTCCAGCTTCAGTCTTCATCCTAAAACCAGCTGGGTCATAGACCTGTTAAGAATCAATTCAGATGTTGCAACAAAACAGGTTTTGTCCTGCTCTGCCTGGCCATTCTTTTAAGTGGCTTGAACTGAATGTGTAGGGCAGCTGTGTCTCTAGAATTTTCTAATCGCTCATAAAATCGAAGTAAAAATTATAAAATATTAAAAGTTTTTAATCTATCCCAGAATATAGTTATTTATAAATCATGAACCAATGTTGTTCTTCTAATGATAATAGGCATCATAAAACACACAGAAATAGATATTAAAAAGGGATAGAATAAATAAAGCATGTGATAGATTTTATATTTAAATGGTACAAATATTTTTGATCTCACTACAAATGTTATTCATCGTATTTTACTGAAAGCAAAGTGATTCAATATCTACCTTTGGAAAACCTTGTTTTTTTTTTTCTGAAACCAGTTTTACTCAGAGCAACTAAAAAGCCCACAATTCCTCGTAGTTCAGAGCTGGTGGATGGGATCCAGGGGACTATATGTTGAGATACAGCAGCTCAAGAACCTAGTTTGAAGTTCAGTATTTTTTGATATATGATTTGTAATGACCATCACTGAAAAAGATATATCACAATAAAATAACACAATTTATAAAGAAGAAAACATATACTTGGGCAAGTTTGCCATATCAGTAGTAAACAGAAATCCATACTGAAAATAATATTTGCAGTAGTTTAAATTTTGGCTGGTTTGGTCAAATCTGATTAGTTTGCCAGTATTATTACTGAATAACCTTCCCGCCTGCAATGCAGGAGACCCAGGTTCAATTTGTGGGTTGGGAAGATCCCATGGAGAAGAGAATGGCTACATACTCCAGTATTCTTGCTGGCAAATCCCATGGATAGAGGAGCCTGGTGGGCTACAGTTCATGGGGTCACGAAGAGTCGGGCGGGACTGAGCAGTTAACACACACGACCTGGCTTAGGAAGAGCTTATGCCAGAAGGAAAAATGTCATCCCTGAGGAATCAAATTTTCAGTATCATTTTAAATTCTTGTTCTCTTCTCAGGAATTTATTTAAGCCACTTCTTCATTTTCTGAGATTAGTTTCAGTTAAAACTAGAAAATATCATACATAAATCCACTTAACTGGCAGCCAATACATTTTAATGCTTTGCAAAATACGGCAAACAGATGAGGGCATTTTTGGGTATATCTCTGAATTTTGGAACTTGTAATTTTCCTTGAAGATAGCATTCTAACTCCAGTTGATGTTGGAAGGCCTGAAAGTCAATCTGTATATTAAATGTTAATAAAGCCTAATTGTCATATGTTAGATTAAAATGAATGGAAAAGGAAATGAACCATACTCCCCATGCATACGTTTGGGCTGCTGTCTATGGGGTCGCACAGAGTCGGACACGACTGAAGTGACTTAGCAGCAGCAGCAGCCCTTTCTTCAGAGTTGTGTGTCTTCCTTAAGCCTACTGATTTATGGTTTTTTCCCTCTTCCTAAACATTCCATTTGTAACTTAACTCCTTTAATGAAATAAAATTATTTTCTAGATTCTGTAATCAGTGAAATTATTAGTATTTTTTGGTACTCAACAAGATCTGTGCCCCCACATTACAAATAGCAAACATACAAAGGAAAAACAAGACTCCATGATGACATAAGATTTTGGCTGTTGATTGGAAACGAAGAAGTCGAGATTGGAAAATGTTCCATTGCTGTGAATGAATTCAGCCGTTAGTTTATCAAGATTCTTAGGGCCTAAAATTATAGAATTATTTTATTGATAAAATATATATGTATTTTAAAATCTCAATTAGCTACATACCAGAGCAGTTTAGAAAGAATGGGCTATAAATTACACTATTTTATCTCCTCAAGATAATGACATAATCCATGTAGTCTGCTAAATCTTCCTATTTTCCAATATCACAGTCAAGGACTGTCAAGTCACAACAGTCTGAAGACAGCTGATTCTACATGTACAAGTCTAAAGACTGCCTAGGTGCTTACCCCCAGGCCCAGGTAAACTCAATCCATATATGTTTGTATACTAGCAGAGATATAAAATAGAAATCAAAACTTTGGGATATGTTGGGATAAAGAAATTATAAGCAAAAGAAAACACAATTATCCAAGTTAAAAATGGACAAACAAGTCACACAGGAAATGATTCATAGCATCGTCACAGAACTATACTGATGAAACCATCTGGTATTCTACTGTAAGGAAGTAGCATTGTATCCAAATTTTTATTCTTATAATTAATCTGAACTTGAATTGCAAAGGTAGAAATCTGAGATGACAATTCATAAGTGCACTCTTAAATTAGTATTTTTGTATTTTCATATGGGCTTCTCAGGTGTCTCTGGTGGTAAAAGAACCTGCCTATCAATGCAGGAGACGTAAGAGACACAGGTTCAACGACTGGGTTGGGAAGATCCTCTAAAGGAGGGCATGACAACCCACTCCAGTATTCTTGTCTGGAGAATCCCACTGACAGAGGAGCCTGGAGGGCTAGGATCCACAGGGTCACAAAGAGCTGGACATGACTGAAGCAGCTTAGCATGTGGCACACATGTAGTCACCTTCGCTCGGAAATCTTATTGCTATATTATAGAAACTGTCTTTTTTTTCTACTTAAAGAATTTATTTATGGAGAAACCATGTTAAAAACAAATCTAGATGGGGAAAAATGGAAACAGTGACATTTTATTTTCTTGGGCTCCAAAATTGCTATGGATGGTGACTGTGTCATGAAATTAAAGGTGCTTGCTCCTTGGAAGAAAAGCTATGACAAACCTAGACAGTGTATTTAAAAGCAGAGACATCACTTTGTCAACAAGTTCTGTATAGTCAAAGATATGCTTTTTCCACTTGTCATGTGCAGATATGAGAGTTGGACCTTAAAGAAGGCTGAGCACCGAGGAATTGATGCTTTTGAATTGTGGTGTTGGAGAAGACTCTTGAGAGTCCATTGGACTGCAAAGGGATCAATCCAGTCAATCCTAAAGGAAATCAGTCCTGAATATTCATTGGAAGGACTGATGCTGAAGCTGAAGCTCCAATATTTGGCCACCTGATGTGAAGCGCCAACTCACTGGGAAAGACCCTGATGCTGGGCAAGCCTGAGAGCAAGAGGAGAAGGGGACAACAGAGGATGAGATGGTTGGATGGCATCACTGACTGAATGGACATGAGTTTGAGCAAACTCCGGGAGATGGTGATGGACAGGGAAGCCTGGCATGCTGCAGTCCATGGGATCACAGAGAGTTGGATACAACTGAGCGACTGAAAAACAACATATTAAAAACAAAAATCACTGTGTTTAAGTAGAATGCTTCTCTACTTTATAATCCCCTGGAGAAGGAAATGGGAACCCACTCCAGTATTCTTGCCTAGAGAATCCCATGGACAGACCATAGGATTGCAAAGAGTTGGACTCGACTGAGTGACTAACACACACTGCTTTCTCATACCTTATCACTTCCCTTCTTTATCAAACTGACTCAGACTCATCATTAAGACGGCTCTTACATTTGTTCTCGTGGCTCAAGAGATGGAAAGATGACTCATTACAATTGTTCTAGGAACAATTTCATGGATCATCCCTTGCTCCCACTCTTCACGGTTTTAGATGTTCCATCTTTAAACCTCTTCAGCAGTGCCTATCCCAGCACTGTACTTCTGATCAGTATCATGCTAAGCTGTATTGGAGCTTGAAGCCAAAGGAAAAGTCAGTAGCAGTGACCTTGCTTTATTTAAAACATGGATATTTTCTTTATCATGGAATGTGTGCATCAATTTTTATTTTTAAAAATGTTTAATTAAAATATGGTTTATTCTGATTACTGAGATTTTTTTGTGCTCTCTTCAACTTTATGCCTGAGGCGAGCGCTTCGCTAGTGCCTCTCATGCCTGTCCTGCTCCTCCCTCTCTGTGTGCCTGTTTCCTTGTGCAGACTGCGGACTTTCTGAAAACAGCGGTGACGTCTTTCCATTTTTGAAGCACCTGGTGCAGCCCTGGCGTTCTGTAAGTGTGCAACAGGTCCTTACTGAATATAGATTAAATGCATATGCATGTCTTTAAACCTTATGCGCTCTCTATACGAATTATTCTTCAGGAGTCTACTTGGTTTCAAATCTAACTTTTATAACTAGGCAAGACAGTCATATATTTTTAACTTTCAGGAATAGCGACAATTCCAGCATTTCCTTTTAAAATTCCATTTGCTCTGACATCATGCCCAACCCTCGTTGACTTCCCTTGTTTAGAGAAAATTGTGAACTTTTCACTAATTGCTCTCCCACTTTTTTTTTCAGTATTTTGCTAGCTTTTTGTCTGACTTAACTGAGTTTTGTTTTAAATGAGCTGCTGCCACGTGTATTACAGCTTGATGTATATCTCAGTAAAGTGTGAACTCAAAAATGTGTCCCTCAAAGATTCAGATGTTAGAAACCAGCTACTGCTGACTGTTCCCTTCCACCTTCCACTTTTACACATTTCTAGATCTTTATCTCTTCTTCAAATAATACACATTCCCTATCTATTGTTAGTATTTTCTGGATATTTTCTTATCCTTCAATTATTTTAATGTTATGGTCAAAGAGGAACACTATTCTGAAGTTGTAATCAGACTGTAGGAAAGCTGTACTGATTGGTTGAACCTGTGGATGCTGAACCCACATATCCGGAATGATGACCTGGTTCCGGCATTTTACATGACAGATGTGAGCATCTGCAGATTTTGGTACCCACGGGGGCTTTTGGAACCACGCCCCTGCAGACACCGAGGGACACAAAGTAGTGAGAGGCTTACAGGATAAAACTGAAAAGTGAGCTGGTTATGAAATTATTGAAGACAGTGTCTGGAGTACCAAGGAGGAGTGTTCTGAGCAAAAGCAGGCCATTTCTCTTAATTGCCAATTTACTTATATATAATGTAATCACTGGCCCATTTCACGAGTGAAAATCTTTTCAGATTTACTTATTTCTTATAACTGTTTAGTTTAACTTGACCAGTTTCACCTTTTTTTTTTTTTTAATGGCTACACTAACAGAATAGTTTGATTAACCTAAGCAGCTCTTTCTTGTCGTGGCTAGAGATTTAGGAGCAGATTGAATGAGACTGAATGCCCTAAAAATATATTCCCAGAATATATTACCTTGTACATTAATTGTTCTTGTTACTATATCCCCATTTATATTATCATAAAATATTATAATTTGTAGAAGTAATATTTATATCATAACTATGTATTGATAAGATACTTCTTTTAAAAAAACGTTTACTTATTTACTTATATGGCTGCATGTGTCTTAGTTGTGTTTACGGGACCTTCCACTGCAATGCATAGGCTTCTCTCTACTGTGACGCACAGGTGCCCAGGCCTCGCCTCCCTAACGCATGCGGGATCTTAGTTACCGACCAGGGATCGAGCCAGTGTCACCTGCGTTGCGAGGCGGATTCTTAACCACTGGACCTGGTAAGTCCAGTAAGTCCTAGGAAGATACTTCAATATTTTTGTGGATATGTTTTTAGCTATACTTGGATATATTTAGTAAATATATTATTCACAAAAGTAAATTATATAAACACTCTCAAGAATAATATATTCATGAAAAATGCATCAAAGAATTGCCCCTTAAAGGTTAATGCTAGTTATGTTTGATGAATAATCACGTTTAGGAATATCGAATGGTGACAATATTGGAATAGCATTCACAGTCATAATTCATAGAGATCACTGAGTCACTGTGACGCTTCATGGTGCTTTTTGACAGAATTAAAATATTTTCCAAGAATTTTGTCTGTGACTTGGGAAGTCACTTCATTACACCTGGTCCTGCCCACATGGGTAGAGAAGCTTTGAAGCATGAGATAAGGATTATCTCCCCTGGGAGGTTATTCAACTGGAAGCTTGACACAAGAGTCATTGGATAGAGGTAGACAAGGTAATTACCAAGAGTCACAGGCAGATACGCTCAAACAGATGCTTTAAAACTGTGGTGCTGGAGAACTCTTGAGAGACCCTTGGACTACAAGGTATATCAACGAGTCAAGCCTAGAGGAAACCAACCCTGAATATTCATTGGAAGGACTAATGCTGAAGTTGAAGCTCCAATACTTTGGCTACCTGATATGAAGAGCTGACTCATTGGGAAAGACCCTGATGCTGGGAAAGATTGAAGGTGGAAGGAGAAGGGGACAACAGAGGATGAGATGGCTGGATGACATCACCGACTCAATAGACATAAATTTGAGTAAACTCTGGGAGATAGTGGAGGACACAAGAGCCTGGTGCACTGCAGTTCATGGGGTTGGTTGCAAAGAGTTGGATATGACTTAGCGACTGAACAACAGCTAGCAGAAAACGTTATAACTAGATCCAGAATTACGGAACAGCATGACTGTGGCAGGGACTGGCACTCAGCATCACTGAGTCATTTCCAGGGTAAAGGCAGCAAATCATGGTTGTTTCACCCCTGAAACTCCAGAACTGTACTGCTCAGCAGGTGACAAACCCCAGCCAGTTCCAGAGGCTGCAATGGTCCTGGCAATCATTTCATTTGGAAAAGACAATAAATTTCCGTATCACTGAGGGATTTTTCGAAGAGTCTCAGCCACAGCAGAGTTGGTGAAATAGATTAAAATAAAACCCTCTAATTATAGTGACATAAATTATGGATACATCCTCTTTCTCTAGGGGCCAAAGATGTGTCCCAGAGAGCACGACAGAGCGAGCACCTAGATCTCATAAGCAACGACTGCATCTCCACGGCAACCAGGGTACACTGAAGAACAAAAAAGGAGAGGGTTTTGTACAGAACTTTAAGTGTTTTCATTGTCATCAAGATGATAACAACTGCACCTCAAAGACGGCATGAGCAATTTGACACCCTGCTAAGCTGGATTAGGACATAAGTATCAGGCAAAGCAAGAACTCCACTCAAATGTGTGTCTGTTCAGCTGACCACCTGATGCAAAGAACTGACTCATTGGAAAAGACCCTGACGCTGGGAAAGATTGAAGGCAGGAGGAGAAAGGGACGACAGAGGGTGAGATGGCTGGATGGCATCACCGACTCGATGGACGTGAGTTTGAGTAAACTCCGGGAGTTGGTGATGGACAGGGAGGCCTGGCGTGCTGCAGTCCACGTGGTCACAAAGAGTCAGATATGACTGAGCAACTGAACTGAACTGAATGCGACTGTTTGCAACCCTATGGACTGTAGCCACCAGGCTCCTCTGTCCATGGGATTCTCCAGGCAAGAATACTGGAGTGCGTAGCCGTTTCTTTCTCCAAGGGATCCTCCTGACCCAGGGATCGAACCCTGGTCTCCTGCATTGGCAGGTGGGTTCTTTACCACTGAGCCACCTGGGAAGCCCCTCTCCTCAAGTGAAGCCACAAATCATGATCTCCCACCTTCCTCATCAAAACAGTAGGGAAGGCTTGGTTTTCTTTCTTTCTAATATTGGGTTTTCCGGGGACTCTGAGGTTTAGATAAAAAGATACTATGTTCTGAAGATGAGTAGACTCTATCAATTAGTAAAAATAGAGAATAAATGAAGAAGCATATACATAACATATGTACATACATACATACAGTAAATCATGGTTTAATCCCAATGGATTGTGGAAATCAACTAATTCAGTTCTCCTATTCATCAATAATACTTATTTTGTCTACTAAATAGTCTATTATTTATGCACTCTGCTCTACTGGATATTATGAGTCAGAGCGGTGATGCTTTGAGCATAGTAACTTGTACATTGTAGTGTTTCTTAAAAATGACTGAATGAATAAATGAAAACTTGGGCAGTAGAGGCTGTCCGACATCCCCAGTCACACGGCCTTCATTCAGGCCTGCCGCTTCCTTAATCTTCCATCGTGTATTGAACCCCATGAACATATTTCAAACACTAAAGTTAGATGGCTTGTAATTGATTATTGATAGATTCAGAGGATCATAAAGAATCTGAGAGCACGTCAAGATAAGAATCTTTGCCTGTCACTCAATTTCATAGTAAAGAAAATGCTAAATCATAGATATTTCTGGTTAACCAAAGGATAAATATGTGAAGTTGGGAGCACATTGTTTAGCCCACTTTTTAAGAGCCTCATTATTATCAAGGTAAGAACAGAAAGGATCCTTCTTAATTCTATTCCACAACTACTCTTTGAATCTCACTCTAAAGTAATGTAGGTCTGTACATTCTGGAAAGCTCAGAATTATTTTCTCTGTGCTTCTCTGAGCCTCTGTTATTGAGGATGCTAGTTAAGAATTACAAAGAAAGTAAATCATGATTAGTTATTTAAACATAAAAAAAATGTTATGTGTCGCTTAGAGGCTTAGAGCTAAATAACACTCCTATGCTGTTTTTTTTGTGTTTTTTTTTTTTTTTTTAAAGCAGAAGGTCATTTATCTCCACTGCTGGCATTAAGGTGTCATTAATATTGAAAAGCCCAATATCAATAATAAAAACGTCTTCAGCACTGAGGCCTGGATTGTGTGGAAGCATTGGATTTCTGCAATTAAAAGATCATGTAAGGGAAAAACCGAAGCAGAACTCTGCAGCATCACTGGAGGAGAACACAGGATACATGTGGGAGACAGATCAGACGCTTCGACGATTCAAATCCTGATGACATGATAAGCATACTTCTGACCTCAGTCCGTCACCATGGTTTTCACTCCTGGTAAATTCATTTGTTTCATCAGGTAAGTGGGTGCCAAAAGAAGCTTCTTTCTTCTTATCTTGCAAGTACAGTATGTATAGAATGCAATTTATTCAGCACCCAGGGTACAGAGAAGAAACAAATTTACAATGACCTAAATTTAAAGGACTCCTAAGTCACCCAGATAATTGTAGTCAACATTGTTGGCTGGTAAATCATGTTGCCCATGATTTGAAATACCAACCAGTTGTGGGTTTTAAGTCTTAAGGAACAGCAATGATTCTCTGGAAAATTAATACTACCACTCTAGGACTAATTCTGTGGCATCTCTCTGGTGGCTCAGACTAAAGAATCTGCCTGAAATGCAGGAGACCTCAGTTCAATCTCTGGGTTGAGAATCCCCTGGAGATCCCCTGGAGAAGGGAACAGCTACCCACTCCAGTATTCGTGCCTGGAAAATTCCATGGACAGAGGAGCCTGATGGGCTACAGTCCATGGGGTCACAAAGGGTCGGACATGACTGCACGAGTTTCACTTTCACTTTCAGGGCTAATTCTAATTTGCTTCATATTGCTACATACAGTAAATTTGAATGTTTCTAAAGCCATCTTCGGAGAAGGCAATGGCACCCCACTCCAGTACTCCTGCCTGGAAAATCCCATGGATGGAGGAGCCTGGAAGGCTGCAGTCCATGGGGTCGCTGAGGGTCGGACACAACTGAGCGACTTCACTTTCACTTTTCACTTTCATGCATTGGAGAGGGAAATGGCAACCCACTCCAGTGTTCTTGCCTGGAGAATCCCAGGGACGGGGGAGCCTGGTAGGCTGCCATCTATGGGGTCACACAGAGTTGGACACGACTGAAGTGACTTAGCAGCAGTAGCAGCAAAGCCATCTTAAAGTTGTTTATATTTTAAGAAAAATATAAGGACTCTCTTGAATATATACTTTAAAAATTTATTATGTTCCCATGTTTTCTAAATTGAAAGATATGACTTTCATATCTAATATCTTATAAATTTCTAATAAATGTATTACAAAAATTAAAACATTTATTTATAATAAATATGAAATATATGACTTCAATATTTCATATCTAATATCAAGGTCTAATACAGGATATGCTTTTCTATTTATATGGAGAAGAAGCCAGTGAATTTACATCAAAGAAATAAAGATGAGAGAAAAACTTAAAATGGCAGGTTCTACTTTAATTTTCATATCATCAAAATTACCATTTCTTATATTAGTTTTTAAATTGTACTGATTAGCTTTCTCACTTACCTGTTGATTATAGTGGGTCTCTTAAAACTATAGTCATAGGGTCAAACCAATACTAAAATGTAAAGTAATAGCCCTGTGACATTGTACTCAGTATACAGCTAAGTCCATAATTAGGATCATCTTATTAGAAATGAGCATATATTATTTCGTGAGTGAAGGTTATATTTTTGTGTGAAGATTATTTACCAATTTCAGTTGCATTAGGACCAAAGCTGAGGAGTGTAGAGAATTTCAAACACAGCTCCTCTTACCTTGGCCGTATATGGTTTGTCCAATTACATATTGTTTGTAATAAATTACCCACAAACCTAGTGGCTAAATTTTTTTTTTATTATTATTCCCACAAATCTGCAGCTTGGGCTATCTCTACTCAATAGACTGGGTGAATCAAAGCCAGAGTCTAACATCTTTTGGAATCTTGCTCACTCACATCTAATGCATGGGTTAGAAAGAAACCGACACCTCGGTGGTAGAAAAACAGAGCCCATAAGACTTTAGAAGTTTTATTGTAATGATGTCGACCATTTGTTTTTTCACACAAAGAGAGAGCATAAAACAGTAGATACACCCGTGGGGCAAAGGGCATAATGTTTGTGTCTGAGGAAGAAAACCCTACCTGGGGGTACTACTTACTTATTGCTCACTCTCTCTACTTTTCTAGCATATGTTTCAGTAAAATCTATTTAAAATACAAATGCTCCTTCAGAAAAATTAGTAATGATTAGAAAGAAAGAACATGGGAGAGAAAAATAGATACAATTCAAAAATTAGGGTAAAAGACATATACTAAACAAAATAAGGATAAACATGTTAGAAAATTGTGGCAAGGTTTAAGAAAAAATTAAGATATTTTCATAAATAGGTTTTGTAGAAAAACAAAACTGAATCACCTCAAATAGATATCAAAAGCAGAAAGGGGATAGAATGTTAGCGTTGAACCTAAAAAATAATTGGGAAAATGTTGCATCATTACTAAAATGCTACCTCAGAAGCAACACAAAGTTAAGCTTATCAGTATAGATGAGGCAAGAAGGCTGGACTTCAAAACAAACCACAGAAAACTAAATGGAGATTAACAAAAAGATAACAGTGAAATAATGAATAGGGAAAATGAAATAGATGAAAGACAGATGAAAAAATAGGACATACTGTAAGCATAATTTATGCTGCTAAAGAAGAGCATATAAATAAAGATGAAATTAAAAAATAAATGTATTTCTCAAAGTATAGAATTTTCAGTAAAAACCATAGTGTGTTTGAGGGAGAAAATGATATGGAATAATTACTATCAATATACAGTAGTAAAATTTTTAAACATCTTTGAAGATTAAAAAAAAAATCCGAGAAACATCCAAAAAGAAAAATCATGTCATTTATCAAAGAGAAAACATAAAGGTGATATCAACATGCCAAAGAGTACATTTTAATTCTGAATTACATTTCCAAAGAAACAAAAGTTTAACTCAAAAGGCTTTCATACTCAGCCATGTCATTAAAATATTTTTACATATGCAATAATTTGAAGGATAAAACAACCCTACAATTTATAGAAAACAAGAAACATCGCCTACTAAAAGTGATCAACCATCAGCTGTTGGAGCCAACTGACACACCTAACGAGGACCCAGGGAAGAGCAACTTTGACTTCAGTTCAGCTCAGTCGCTCAGTCGTGTCCAACTTAGGCTGTAGGAATCTGTGAGAGGACTGCTATCTTCATTAACAAGTTACAGCCAGACATTCCATAAAATCAGAACTTCTCTTGAAACCCCTGAAAGGTGGAGTTCTTACAGTAACAACTAGCCTTAAATTTAAAGAAAGGCAAGGACCTCCAAGGAGAGATGGAAAGAGCTCCGGGTTCCCTAGAGCAGAGAACAGGAGGAGGATGCGACGGCCACACAAAATGATAAGAAGAATTCAGCTAAAATGTTTGCGAATTCTTAATAAGCTGCTAGTGGCCAAGTGTGGGCCAATATGAGCGCGCGGAAGCTCTGGGAGCCACAGACCCGGGGGATTCGCACCCACGAGCAAGTCCTTCTCCGTGGACCGCACCAGGTGCCCCAGACAAAGACGGGGCAATGAGCAGGCTGGAGGGTGCTCCCACAGGAGCAGGCTTTGGGGAGGAGTCGGATCCCGCTCCTGGGAAGCCCGCAGTCTTCTCCCCAGCGGATCAGAAGGCGTTTGCGGCTAGGGGAGCAGGGCAAACTCTGTGGTCCCCAAGGTTCACTTGAAGACCCACGGCAGCTGTGAAAGTGAAAGGGTAAAGACCCTCTATCTTTGACGAGGCTGACATAAGGCAAATTAGAGTTTCACTGCACGCTGTATCGTCTGTATGTTCTGAATCCTCAGTATCATCAAGACACTTGAACAACATGATGGTATATGTATGTAGTACTTAATAAAGATGGGCTTCCCTGGTGGCTCAGAGGTAAAGAATCTGCCTGCAATACAGGGGACATGGATTCGATCCCTGGGTTGGGAAGATGCCCTGGCGAATCAAGTGGCGACCCGTTCCAGTATTCCTGCCCCGGGAAATCCCATGGACAGAGGGGCCTGGCTACAGTACCTGGGGTCACCAAGAGTCGGACATGACCTTGTGACTCAACCATCACCACCACCACTTAATAAAGATCAGGGAAGAGCAAAAAAAAAAAAAAAAAAATACAACCCTCTGTCTTCAGGAGGGGCAGAAAAATGTCCTGGACTCACAGTGTAAAGAAGGCCTCACGCTGTGAGGAGGGCGGATGGATTCGTACCGGCTGACACTGGCCCTTCCTGTTCAGCCTCCTTCATCCACCGGGCTGCAAACCAGGCTCTGACAACATGCATCTTTAATTCCGAATGCCACAGACTCTATGCATATTTTTTCCTCTCTTAAAGTAAGGATTCACATTTCTTATTAGAACAAGAAGATACCAGAGAGAAAAATAATAATGGTACAATTTCATGTATTCATGACGGATACTTCACAGAATCAGAATTCTCAATGAATATTACCAAGGGAGGTCAGATAGTTTAGCTTTGATACAAGAAACCATTTAAAAATTCTAATTAGATGAAAAAGGAATATGGTTTTTTTAAATTAAATTTGGCAATCATTTCAGTTTAAAATTTCCCTTCTGTTAAAAAAAAAAAAAAAAAAAACCTTATGTAGTGTGCTAATACAGATACTTTTTTATCTACTAGCTGCCAAACAATCCCTGATTAAAAGAATGAAATTTCATCATAATAGGAAAATTTAATGAGTTCTCATGAACAATTAAAAAGATTATTTGCATATTTTTAGCCTATTGGAGGAAAAAATACCAAGCAGGAAAGGTTTAGCAATAATTGCATGCTGAGAAGGAGTGGAAAGGGAGACATTAAATGCTTCTCTTCCTGAAGCCTTGGATAACATTTCAGGAGACTTATTAGCCTGCCTGTTAGTGACCTGGTTTACCAAGTCTCTGCACTTAGGCAGGCATTTATTGAAGGTGCTTCATCTCTGGTATCTTTATCCCTCCAAGAAACATTAGGAATACAGAGAGGACCCATGTCTGATTACCTTCACAGTGGTGTATACTGCAGTAACTGGAAGAGGAAATTACACCCAAAGCAAAGCTTGAGAAACATGTCACAAGCTCTCTTTGAAGAGTCTGTTTTGTGACATTTGTTGTTTGTTCCCCACCTTCTGGCACAGAGACCCATCAGAAACATCTGGCCCCAAAGTCCAGGCAGCAAAGGAGCTGGAAAGTATATGAACTTTGAGTCAGAAATATTCAGCCATTTACTGCCAAGTGACCTCAAACAAGAATTTCTTTTTCCTCTATAAATTTATAGATTACATTTGTGTAAAGTTTGCAATAATGTCTATCTTTTAGGATTGTTATGATGATCAAGGAAGATGTACTCTTCCCAGTACAGTTTCCTGTATATAGAAGGCGCTCACTGCTTGGCAACTAGGGCATGAACATCTAAATAATAATAAACACGCCCTAGCGGACAAGCGGCACATCGTTAATGGGGGGAATACGCGTTAGTATTTAACACGTGGAAAACAATAGAGTCAATAGAGACCAACAGTGATGTCTGCTACCCTGCATCTTCCCCACCTGCATCCTTAATCAACCCTGACCCTGGAATGTCCTTCTTTCAATAGGAAATAAACTGAAAACACTGGCATACTCCCACATCTCTTTCCCTCAGCTCATGTTTCTTTCAGCCATGACTTGAGGGGCTTGGCTGACTCAGCTGCCATTGCCCCACCCAAAAGCACGCTGCTTATCTTTTTGGGTTTTTGCCTCAAAGCTTTTTCAGGAGCCACACAGCTCTCTCAGACTATAAATAGAAAAACACAGCCTCACTGCAAGAGAGGGACGGAAAGAAAGTAGAAGTGAAGTTGCCTAGTCATGTCCTACTCTTTGCAACCCCACGGACTGTAGCCCACCAGGCTTCTCCATCTGTGGGATTTCCCAGGCAAGAATACTGGAGTGGGTTGCTCTTTCCTTCTCCAGGGGATCTTCCCGACCCAGGGATCGAACCCAGGTCTCCTGCATTGGAGGCAAACATTTTACAGTCTGAGCCACCAGGGAAGTCGAGAGGGATGGAGGGTGTAGTGAATTCCTGAGGCAACTTTCAACCAATGGGAATAAGATCCAATGGATAAGTCCCCCAGACTCCTGTTCTTAGGAAGGAAAATTCTAGCAGGCATTCTTCACACATGTAGATGCCTTCTGGGCTGAGCCCCTTTTGCTTTCAAGGGGGCTCCCTACAGTGCATAATTGGCTTCCATTCTCTTCTTTTCTCTCTCCAGCCCCCTTTTCCAACTCCCTGGCATCTTCTGCCCGAGAAGTGTCCTCTTTCAGGCTCTGTTCTCAGAAGGGTCCCACTGTTCGAAAGTGGAATGCATATCAGTTATAATTCTGATCTGGGTTCACTCAAAAGGCACATACTCTGTAGCTTTGATATGCTATGATTTGAATTGAAAAAGCAGCAATTACTTTTCACAAGTTCTTGCATACACATGGAAGATAGGCATGCAATAAAAAGAGGTGATAGATTGTCAGGAAGAAAACATTTTGGGAGGAAAAATATGTAGCTCAATTATTTAGTATTTCATATTCATTTTACTTGGTCTTATGCACATGGAGATAATGAACTCTTAAGAAATATAACAGATCAAAATGCAGAAGAGAATCTTAGTTGAAGATTTTTTATAGTTTTTTATATAATGTAATATATTCAAGGATGAATTTTATATTTCAACATGGAAAAAATGTAATTTTCTAACACCTACACCCTTAAAGAGATGGGAATACCAGACCACCTTACCTGTCTCCTGAGAAATCTGTATGCAGGTCAGGAAGCAACAGTTAGAACTGGACATGGAACAGCAGACTGGTTCAAAATTGAGAAAGGAGTACATTAAGGCTATATATTATCACCCTGCTTATTTAACTTATATTCAGAGTACATCATGCTAAATGCTGGGCTGGATGAAATACAAGCTGGAATCAAGATTGCTGGGAGAAATATCAACCACTTCAGATAGGCAGATAATACCACTCTAATGGCAAAAAGCAAAGAAGAACTAAAGAACATCTTGATGAAAGTGAAAGAAGAGAGTGAAAAAGCTTGTTTAAAACTCAGTATTCAAAAAACAAAGATTATGGCATCCAGTTCCATCAATTCACAGCAAATAGATGTGTAAAGATTGCAAACAGTGACTGGCTTTATTTCCTTGGGCTCCACAATCACTACAGCCAGGAAATTAAAAGCCTTGCTCCTTGGAAGAAAGTGAAAGTGTTAGTTACTCAGCTGTGTCTGACTCTTTGAGGCCCCTGGAGTGCTATGACAAACCTAGACAGCATGTTAAAAAGCAGAGACATCACTTTGCCAACAAAAGTACGTCTAGTCAAAGCTATAGTTTTTCTGGTAGTCAAGTACAGTTGTGAGAGGTGAACCATAAAGAAGGCTGAGCACCAAAGAATTGATGCTTTTGAACTGTGGTGTTGGAGAAGACTCTTGAGAATCCCTTGGAAAGCAAGGAGATTTGCTTCTTTATGGAGTGCATGTAGTCTTTTAAATTTCTACCAGCAATGACAGAGAGTTTTTGCTGTTTCACATTCTCATCAAATTTGAAATTTGTCTTTTAAAAATTCTGGGAATTCTAATAGTGTCATATTCTGTTTTAAATTTTTACTTCTATGGTGACTAATGATGTTGAGTTTTTTTTTTTTATGTGCTTATTGGTCATTCTTGTTTTCTAGACTGTTGAATTCTTTTATCTATTTTTATTATTTTGTCTTCTAATTAATATGTTGCAGAAGTTCTTCATATATATTTGATATCAGTCCTTTGCAGGATATCGTAATTACAAAAAGGTCACTCAATATGTGACTTGCTTATTCATTTTCTTAAAATTTTTTTGAAGAATAAATCTATTAAACTTTGTCTAATTTATCATTTTATTACTGCTATTATGTCCTGCTTTTAAAAAGTATTGCCTACACTCTATTACAAAAATATCCTTTGATATTTTCTTACAGTTTTATAATTTTAGCTTTTATATTTAGATCTGTGATCTCTCACAAATATTTTTTTTTTTTCTGTATGGTGTGAGATTGGAGTCAAATTTCTTTTTCTTTTTTCAAGTGGATATCCAGTTTCTCCAGAACCATTGGCTGAAAACCTTATCCTTTCTCCCACTAAATTAGCTCTTTGCCATTGTGAAAATCAATTGGCTGTAGACATGTGGATCTATTTCTGAACTCTCAATTCTGTTGCATTTGATCTATTTTTCCCCACATGTACTGTTATTTAAACTGTCTTGGTTGCTATTACTTTATATTGATCTCTGAAATCAGGTTGATCAAATTTTACCTTCTTTATCATACATTTTGGTTATCCGATGTCTTTTGCATGTTATTGAATTAAATTATTCAATATTTTAAATTATAAATTTAAATTACTGAATCAGCTTATTAATTTCTACAAAATAGCCTATGAGAATTTTTACTGGAGTTGTAGTGAATACATATAAACTTAGGTATAACTGATGTCTGACTATCAACATTGCATCTCTCAGTCTATGAACATAGTATACCAACTTACTTAGGTGTTCTTTTATTTATTTCAGCAATGTTTTGTAATTTCCAGCATATAGTTCTTACACATAGTTCATTAATCTCATTCTTAAATAGTTAATGGTTTTTGCTATTTATAAATAATTATTTTATTGTACTTTTCTATTAATTGTTGTTTATGTTTAGACCTACAATTAATTTTTTATATTGAGCTAGTGTACTGTAACATTCTAAATCTCCTTCCTAGTTCTAGTCGAGTATTGTTATTGTTTTGTTTCTGTACATTACTTAGAGTTTTCCAAAATAAGCTGTCATGCAATATTCATTTTTCATTATCCTCAGATGTTATTAAGAGTAATGTAAATAAACAAAGAATGGGAGAATCACATTATTGGTTAATCATTATGAAGTAACTAAAGAATATGGAACATAAAACATTTCAAAACCTATTTCTCATTCACAGCACTGCACAGATATTGTCAGATTTTAAATATAGAATAAGATTTCATTGACTTAGTGCTATTTAAAAGTAGGTCAACTTTCACCCCATTGCTTTGGATGGTATTTTAATCCTCTGTATTTTGTATTTTATGCTCAAAGAAATACATAAAGGTATTATTTCATTACCGTATTTCAAGAAGAAATATGATAAGGACTTGCCAAGCACTGGTGTACCAAACAAGAGAACTGCCCAACAATATCACACCTGCACATGTGGACAGAATGTTGTGCATATACTATGCGTGATCTTGGTTGTCAGTAATTTCAACAGGGGCTTCCCCGGTGGCTCAGCCAGTAAGGAGTCTGCCTGCAATGCAGGAGATGTGGGTTCAGTCCCTGGGTCAGGAAGAGCCCCTGGAGAAAGGAAAGGCTCTCCACTCCAGTATTCTTGCCTGGAGCATTCCATGAACAGAAGAGCCTGATGACTACAGTCCACAGGGTCACAAAGAGTTAGAAGGACTGAGTGACTAACACGTTCACTTTTCAATTACAACAGGGCTTTTTGCAGTGACAGGAACAGAGCATCTGACTTGTCAACAACTACTCTGGTGGCTCAGATGGTAAAGATTCTGCCTGCAATGCAGGAAACCTGGTTTGATCCCTGGGTTGGGAAGATCCCCTGGGGAAGGGAATGGCTACCCACTCCAATATCCTTGCCTGGAGAATGCCATGGACAGAGGAGTCTGGCAGGCTACAGTCCATGGGGTTGCAAAAGAGTTGGGACATGACTGAGCGATGAACACTAGAGGAATTAGTTGCCAATTCAGATGCATATTTGGAAATAGAAAATTGGTCTTGTGGTGCCTATAAAATTCCCTTCGTGCAAGCCATTGTATAATATCGATGAGAATTGCTCTGAGTTTGTCATAAATTCCAGCCATCGAATCTTGAAGTCAAAGAAACGCACGGTGCCTTATGTCGAACTCCTCTTCTGAAGCACATCAGCAGGTACACCTTGCTGTGCTGAGTTGTCTTGAGTCACAGTGTGCTCTCTGTGACCAAAGGCGTAACAAAGTCTTTTGTGATGTTCAACATTACTTTTACTCTCATTTGAAAACGTGACATTGATGTAGCACGGGAGACTTAGGCTTCAGAAAAAAAACCAAAAATGGCATTTCAAAATATTTCAGAATGCTTTGAATTTTACTTGTTTCTTGGTGATGTTACTTTCAACTATTCTTAATTTGCAGAAGAAGAGAAAGATAGATCCAAGGAAGTAAATTTTCCAGTGTTAAATTATGAATGACAATATATTTGCAAATGAAGCAACTGACAAAGAATTAATCCAAAAAATATAAACAGCTCATGCAACTCAATATCAAAGGAAACAAAAAAAGCAAACAATCCAGGCAAAAAACAGGTAGAAGACCTAAATAGATATTTCTCCAAAGAAGACAAACAGATGGCCAACAAACACATGAAAAGATGCTCAACATCACTAATTATTAGAGAAATGCAAGTCAAAACTACAGTGAGATAGCACCTCACACTAGTAAGAGACGCCATCATCAGAAAATTGCAATCAGTGCTGGAGAGGGTGTGGAGAAAACAGGAAAACCTTCCTGAACTATTGGTGGCAATGGAAATTGATACAGACACAATAGAGAATAGTATGGGGTTCCTTAAAAGTTAAAAATACAACTACCATATGACCCAGCAATCCCACTACTGGACATATATCCAGTGGAAACTATCATTCAAAAGATACATGCATCCCGTGTTCATTGCAGCGCTATTTACAATAGCCAGGCATGGAAGCAACCTAAACATCCATTAACAGAGGAATGCATAGAGAAGATATGGTACGTATATACAACAGAATATTACTCAACCCACTCCAGTGTTCTTGCCTGGAGAATCCCAGGGACGGGAAGCCTGGTGGGCTGCCGTCTATGGGGTCGCACAGAGTCGGACACGACTGAAGCGACTTAGCAGCAGCAGCAGCAGCCACAAAAGGAACGAAACTGGGTCATTTGTAGAGGTGTAGATGAACCTAGAGGCTGTCATACAGAGTGAAATCAGAAAGAGAAAAACGAAGTCTATTAACACACATATGTGGAATCTAGAAAAATGGTATAGATGATCTTATTTGCAAAGTAGAAATAGACAACAGACGTAGAGAATAAACGTATGGACATCAAAGGCCAGGGGTGGGGGTGGGGCGGAAAGAGTGAGGGAAGGATGAATCAGGAGACTTGGATTCACATATACACACTAGTGATACGATGTATGAAGTAGATAATGAACGGGAATCTACTGGATAGGTCAGGGAACTCCACTCACTGCTAGTTCAGTTTAGTTCAGTCGCTCAATCGTGTCCAGCTTTTTGCAACCCCATGAACCACAGCACGCCAGGCCTCCCTGTCCATCACCAACTCCCGGAGTTCACCCAAACTCATGCCCATTGAGTTGGTGATGCCATCCAACCATCCCATCCTCTATTGTCCCCTTCTCCTCGCGCCTTCAATCTTTCCCAGCATCAGGGTCTTTTCCAGTGAGTCAACTCTTCGCATCAGGTGGTCAAAGTATTGGAGTTTTAGCTTCAACATCAGTCCTTCCAATGAACAAACACCCAGGACTGATCAGGATGGACTGGCTGGATCTCCTTGCAGTCCAAGGGACTCTCAAGAGTCTTCTCCAACACTACAGTTCAAAAGCATCAGTTCTTTGGTGCTCAGCTTTCTTTATAGTCCAACTTTCACATCCATACATGACCACTGGAAAAACCATAGTGTTGACTAGATGGACCTTTGTTGGCAGTGATGTCTCTGCTTTTTAATATGCTGTCCAGGTTGGTCACAGCTTTCCTTCCAAGGAGTAAGCGTCTTACTGTGAATAGTTCTACACAATTTTTAAAAGGCTTTCTGAGACTTATTTTTGAACCTGTAGCTATATTTGATTTGCTGTTACTGTTGCATACTATACCATCAAGTGAAAGAATGACAATGTATTTCTCCTTCTTCAGTGGATATGAGTTTTTTCCAGTTTTCTTACTACTCCAAAAGATGCTTTGCATATTCTGATATATTTCTCCCATAGAACATGTGTAAGAGTTTCATTAATGTATGTATTTTGAGTAAAATTTTTGTAATTTTTAACTTTATTGGAACATATCAAAATCTAAAATGGTTGTTCCAGTTTACAGTCCCACCAAAAATGTGCGATGATTTCTTGGCTCCACGTACTTAAGTACTGTCACCCTTTTAAAATCTTGCCTATCTTAAATACAAGAGATGGTACATTGTTTTCCAATTTGGATTATGCTAATTGCACTTTGAGTATTGCAAATAATGCTACTATGAAAATTGGTATACTTTTGATTGACTTTTAAATGTGAAGTACCTAGAATACATTCAATTTGGTCATAACGTAGTATGCTTTTAAAATATGTTAAGTTATGGTTTGCCAGTGCTGCGTTAAGGAATTTTGTATCTGTATTTATGAAGATACTGGTTGGCAATTTTCTATTTTGTCCTGTACTTTTTTTTATTAACTTTTGGTATTAGAGATTTGCTAGCCTCATTAAACAAGTTAGTCCTAGCCAGTAATCCCTATTCTTCTGTTTTCTGAAAAAGTTTATGTAATTTCTTTCTTGACTGCTTGATAAATCTTACCATATGATTCTTGAGCTTTCTTATTAGAAAGATTTTTGATAAACAATTCAAATTTTAATAGTGGGCTTATAGATTCTTGTGTCAATTTTGCAAGGCTGAATTTTTCAAGAAAATTTGTCTGTTTCATAAAATTTAAAAAAATGTTGTCATAAAGTTTCTTATACTAGTCTCTCTATCATATATAAATATGATAGGATACATATATCTGTGTGTGTGGATGTTAGCCGTTCAGATGTGTTTGGCTCTTTGTGACCCCATGGACTGAGCCTGCTAGGCTCCTCAATCTATGGAATTTGAATACTGGAGTGGGTTGCCATTCCTTCCTTCCAGGGATCTTCCCACCCAAGGATCGAACCCAGGTCTCCTGCATTGCAGCAGATGCTTTACCATCTGAGCCACCAGGGAAGCATATACATATATATATATACATATATATATATAAAACATCCAACCCATATAATCTGTCATGATAACTCCTTTTTCACTGCTAATCTGATTTGTACTGTCTCTTTTTCTTGATCAGTACAGCTAAAGAGTTTGTCGATTAATTAATATTTATATTAGTTATTTATGTGTATTAATTATATTAAATAATTTAATTTATTTATATTTTCAAAGAACTAGCTTTGGGCTTGACTGATATTCTCTATTACCTGTCCCTTTTCTATTTAATTAATTTCTCCTCATTGCCATTTTCTTTTCCTATATACTTTCTGTTCACTTTTCTTCTTTTTTAAAGTTCGTAAGGTCAAACCTGAAGGCACTGGTGAAAAATCTTTTGTCTTTTCTAATATCAGAAATTTCTAAAGTCAGTTTCTCTTTAAGCAATGCTTTAGCTCTATCTCACTAATTTTGATATGTTATATTTTTTGTTATTTATCTTAATGTCCATTAAGATTTTATCTTTTTCTCTTATATAATTTTAAAATACATTGTTTTATTTCCCAGTACTCGGGTTTCCTAGATATTTTGCTATTATCAAAAATTTAATTTGTATAATTGTAACTATTTTAAATTCAAATGGGAAACCAGTGGTCCTTTTTTGTTGTTGTTGTTATTTATTTGCTTAGTTGTATCCAACTCTTTGTGACCCCATGAACTGTAGCCCTCCAGGCTCCTCTGTCCATGGGATTTCCCAGACAAGAATACTGGAGTGGGCTGGCATTTCCTTCTGCAGGGATTGTCCTGGCCCAGAGATTGAACCTGAGTCTCTGCATTGGCAGACGATTCTTTACCACTAATTCTTTATCAGGGAAGCTCCCTTAAATGCACGTTACATTGAAGTTAAACTTAGGTTCAGTTTAATTTTAAAATAGACTATGTTTTCCTATTATAAGTCTTGTAGAAAAAAGATGGACAGCATTATATATTGTTGTGATTAAAGAAAAGCATCTCATAAAGGAGTCTCCAGAAAGAAGTTAACTGTAGAATTAACTTGTAACTTGTCTGTTTAAGTTAACTGTAAAAAACAAGATGTTTTTTCTTCCTTCTATTAAGTTTATCAGCTTTGGCCTAACAACTTATATCATTTCTGAATAAATATGGGCTTTCTAAAAGATGAGCCATTTCCTTTTTAAATACTGCACAGAGACTTTCAGGCTTCTTAGAATTTCTGTGAAGACTATTGAAATTTCAGAAGCACTTTTCAAACATTTTTGGCAAATGTATAGATGTCACCTTCAAAACCAAATTGCATGAAAGTTAAACATCCAAGGAAGACTTTATTCTAGGGGAGAAAGATCAGAGCTCATTCGAGATTTGGGGCGTGGGGATCACAGGCCTTCTGTTTGCTAACTGGTCAGACCCAAGGCACGAGGACACTTTCCTGTGCCTTTGTGATAGGAGGAAGGTTCACACTCAGAGCAAGGTGCCCCGGAAGGGAACTCGAGCTCCCACCCTCCCATGGAGACTGGTAGGTAGGAACACCTCCTTCTTCCATAATGTCATTTCAAAGGGTTGGCCCCAGGTCCTTGAGAAACACAGTCCTGGGTATAAAACTGGCAAGAGGCTTTTTAAAAAAGATTTGCATTTCAAAGGGGCAAAGAAAGACTTTACAATGATACATTTTTCTAAAGTAAACGCTCTAAGAAAAGGGAGCCAAGGGACCTCTGTGGTTAGGCCATCTGGATTCTGTAAGGGCCTGGGTGAAAGGGCGGTCAGGGGCCCGGAGGCAGGAAGAGCTTGTCTAAAGCGCACTTAAGCTGAGGGAACTGTTAAGGCCATCTTGACCATCAGTTCTTTAGCTGCTGAGTTCGTGTTTCTGACACTCAGTCTTCGTTGCTCCATAACACCATGGAAACAGTCCTTAAGCAGAGAATGGACTTCTGATCCAGGAAGCTGAGGCTCCAAGGCCATGTCATTTTGCTCTAGGCCCAGCTGAATGTGACCATAATAGTCAGTACTTCAAGACCACAGTGAGAACAGGATGGATTCAAGTGGCCTATGTAGTTGTACACATTGTACTTTAACAGGAATAATTTTTCCTAATTGATCAAGAAAACTGAAGTCTCCTCCAATACTAACGAAAATAGAATTGGTGATACTTGCTGTGGTCTAACTCAGATCTTTACCATATTGTTTGTCAAAAATGATGCAGCATACATATTATTCTGGGAGCAGAGAGGTTGAATTTAATCAGTGCCTTTTGTTTTCTCGCTATTTGCTTTGATTGCTGCAGTTTAGCTGTTTGGCTCTGTTGAGTCATTATCTCTCCCCCCCCCCCCCGCCTTCCTTACTTCTCTTTGTTTCATTACCATCTTTATCTTATAATTTCTTTATTGTTTGAGCTGTACTTCTCAGTGTTCAAATGATTGTTTTGTTTCCAAATTCCTTTTTGCATCAGAAACTTTTAGTTCAAACTGAAGTTTGGAAATAATAAGTTCGAACAAATCTGATATCTACTTTGGAATTGCATTCCTTCATACATTTGTGGACAGTTGGTAGAATACTATTGAATGATGTGGATAATTATGTAAATTAGCATCATACCTTGTAGGTCAGTTCAGTTCAGTTCAGTCGCTCAGTCGTGTCCGACTCTTTGCGACCCCATGAACTGCAGCACGCCAGGCCTCCCTGTCCATCACCATCTTCCGGAGTTCACTCAAACTCACATCCATCGAGTTGGTGATGCCATCCAGCCATGTCATCCTCTGTCGTCCCCTTCTCCTCCTGCCCCCAATCCCTCCCAGCATCAGACTCTTTTCCAATGAGTCAGCTCTTTGCATGAAGTGGACAAAGGATTGGAATTTCAGCCTCAGCATCAGTCTTTCCAATGAACACCCAGAACTGGTCTCCTTTAGAATGGACTGGTTGGATCTCCTTGCAGTCCAAGGGACTCTCAAGAATCTTCTCCAACACCACAGTTCAAAGCATCAATTCTTTGGCACTCAGCTTTCTTCACAGTCCAACTCTCACATCCATACATGACCACTGGAAAAACCATAGCCTTGACTAGCGGACCTTTGTTGGTAAAGTAATGTCTCTGCTTTTGAATATGCTATCTAGGTTGGTCATAACTTTCCTTCCAAGGAGTAAGCGTCTTTTAATTTCATGGCTGCAGTCACCATCTGCAGTGATTTTGGAGCCTAAAAAAACAAAGTCAGCCACTGTTTCCACTGTTTCCCCATCTATTTCCCATGAAGTGATGGGACCAGATGCTATGATCTTCATTTTCTGAATGTGGAGCTTTAAGCCAATTTTTTCACTCTCCTCTTTCACTTTCATCAAGAGGCTTTTTAGTTCCTCTTCACTTTCTGCCATAAGGGTCACGTCATCTGCATATCTGAGGTTATTGATATTTCTCCCGACAATCTTGATTCCAGCTTGTGCTTCTTCCAGCCCAGCGTTTCTCATGATATACTCTGCATATAAGTTAAATAAACAGGGTGACAATATACAGCCTTGACATACTCCTTTTCCTATTTGGAATTGATTGCCTTGATAGCCCCTGTTAATGCCCTCACTATAACCATGCTCCTTGAAGTATGATTTTGCTGCTCTCCTCATCAAGAGGTAGAGTGTATTTCTCCACACTTTGAATTGGTACAGTCTTATGACTTGATTTGACCAATAGAATGAAGCAGAAGAGCTATTTGCCAGTTCCAAGCCTAGGAACTTTAATGGATACCTGCATCTTCCCTGAGTATTAAAGCCAGACTAGTCAATGGAAGGGTTAGAGACCGCATTGAGGACAGCTGAGTATTCTCAGCCAGCCAGTCTACAAACTAGCAACCACCTGAACAAGAGCACAAGATCAGCCACATCTGTTCATATCAGGGGAACCACTGGTTGATACATAGACCAAGAACAAAAATAAATGTTAATGTTTCCCACCACTAGGGTTTTGTAGTTGCTTGTTGCACAGCACTGTTAGAGTATTAAGTAACTGATATAGCAACTGTCTTTTCCCTAGATGGTTCCCACCTAATTATTTCAAACATCTGTTGACTGCTATATTATGTACCAAGGTACAATGGTCAGTACTAAAGACACAAAAACAGATATCAAGAATCCTTCTCTCTGTTGACATGCTCAGGCAAGAGACAGAGGGAGAAAAAATAGTCAACACTCTGTAACAGATTGTCATGTGTTATATCCGATGAGCACAGGGTTCATGGAGCCCCCATACTGGTATTTAACACAAAGAAACATCCAATGATCTTCCTGGCAATGACTGAAGTGTGTGGAATCTTGATTAGGATGAGTAAGAGATAAATTGGTTAGAAAGATGTGATAGAAAAACATTTGAGGAAGCAGCAAATTATTTTTAAATCATGAGAGAGCAAAGGATACTGCAAAAATGTTAAGTACTTAAAAATAATGACATATGTGGGTTTAGCAGAGATGATTTGGGGAATTTAAGTAAAAAAAAACAGATTAGAGCATAAATATCCTTGAGTTCCAAAAGTTTGATCTCTATCTCGAAAATCTTAGAGAAAAGCAAAGATTGTTAAAAGCTATAGTTGATGTGGTTATTCCAAGCATTTGAGAAGGTCTTTGTGGTAGTCATGATGAGAGTCAAAGATAGGAGCCGTGCAGTAAGAGCCAACTGCAGGCGTACAGGCAACGAGGGGGAAGCTGTGGTGTACCTGCGGCCATTCAGAAAATGCCAAGAAAAAAGGAGTAACGAGGACAGAGAGTTGCTTTTGCCACTATTCAAAGAATGGATAGAATTGAGTTGGCATGTACTAAATGCTGTGTAAATGTTATTTGCTTTTATTATTGTTATTTCACTTTTACTCCAGCCTCCATTTCAGGCCTTACCTTCCACTACACCATTGCACATACCTTTTTATAATACCAAAGTCAACAATAACTAGTCCCCAGATGTGCCCTGTGCTTTGCTATTTCCCTACTTATATTCATGTGCTCACCTCCTCTTTGAAATTCCCTTTTCATCTTGTCGAAATTCTGCTTACCCTTCACCTCAAATACTGCCTCCTCCTGAATTACATAATGGCTGTGTAATCTTGGGAAATGCATGTAACTGCTTAAGCCTTGGTTTTCACACCTGTTAAATGGAAGGTAATAGAAATCGTAAGGATTAAATGTGATAAAACAAGTAAAAAAAAAAAAAAAGAATGGATAGAGACATAATGAGAAATGTAAAAAAAGAAACCCACGATATGTATAGAAGGAAATTAAACTATCCCATGGCATCAGTTTCATAGCTGACATCCCGTGTGTGTGTGTGTGTGTGTGTGTGTGTGTGTGTGTTCGCATGTGTGCAGTGTGCACGCTCAGCTGTGTCTGACTGTGGCCCTATGGACTGTAGCCTTCCAGGCTCCGCTGTCCAAGGAATTTTCAGGCAAGAATACTGGAATGGGGTGCCACTTCCTGCTCTGGGGGCCGACACAGAGATCGAACTTGTGTTTCCCCTGTCTCCCTCGTAGGCAGGGGGTTCTTTACCCGCTGAGCCAATAGGGAAGCCCCAACTGGCATCCCCATGGGGATTTCCAAGTTTCTGGGGCAGAGTCTCACTACCACTGAGGGAAGAAAGAGAGCAGCGAGCTAGAAACTTTGAGCTCAGAGGTGTCTGGGGACTGAATCTGTGTCCTAAGTTATGAATTAACTTTCATCTCATGGTTGTACCTTCATGAATGAGAGTTCCTCAAAGGAGGCTGAGCGCAAAAATGTGCACATAACCTTTCCTTCAGGAGGTAGAGTCTCTTTCTCTGCCCCTTCAATCTGGGCATCCCATGTAATTTGATTTGACTACAAGAAATGATGGAAAGGAAACTGAGCAAATTCTGAGTCTGACCTCATGACACTTCTATATGCGTCTCACCCTTGGGACACTGAGACCATCGTGTGTCCAAGTCTGAGTTAACCTGCGGGGGGCTAAGAGACCAAGTGGAATAAAGACAAGCCCAGGTGACACGGTGCTAAAGAATCTGTTTGCCAATGCTGGAGACACAAGAGATGCGGGTTTGATCCTTGGGGTGGGAAGATCTCCTGGAGTAGGAAATGGCAACCCCTGTTTGCCTGGAATTCCATGGACAGAGGAGCCTGGCGGGCTACAGTCCATGGGGTCACTAAGAGTCAGACACACCTGGATGACTCAACACACACAGTCTAGTTAACACCCCTTTGACCAGCTAGGCTCTGTCAACCAGGAAGCTTGCCGTGGGTGAATGAGAGAGTCTAGCTGAGATCAGCTGAAGGACTTTTCTAGCTGACTCAGAAAAAAGTGCATATCCAATGACGAACATATGGCTATTGTTTCAAGTCACAGTGTTTATGAGGATTTTTAAAGCTACAAAAGACATAAAATATGATAAAGAAGTTTCCCTAAAAGATGGTCCCGATTATTGTCTCTGTGATGCAATGGGTTAGTGCGTTTGGCTGTTAACCAAAAGATTGGTGGTTTGACGCCACCCAGGGACAGTGCTTTAGATTTTAGGAATTCCCTGGTAGCTCAGTTGGTAAAGAATCTGCCTGCAGTGCAGGAGACCTGGGTTCGATCCCTGGGTCAGGAAGATTCCCCTGGAGAAGGGAATGGCAACCCACTTGCCATTTCTAGCATTCTCGCCTGGAAAATCCCATGGACAGAGGAGCCTGGCAGGCCCCAGTCCATGGGGTAGCAAGAGTTGGATATAATTTAGGGATTAAACCACCACAGAATATCATGGCTTCCAGTTGGAGCCGAGATATTTCTATTTTTCATGCTCTGTGTTCTGTGATAGTATCTGCGTTTTGAATTTGTGACATATGAATATAAAAGTGAAGAAAATGAAGCAGGGTGGAAAGAAACTGATGACTCTACTTAACTAAACTAGGTAGGGATAAAATCGATAACCTTTATGGTTTGAATTCATAAGCCCATTTTACCCTCAATTTAGTTTTATGTCTTCAAAAGCATTTATCCAATTTTTACAGATTTCATACAAGAAATCATTTTCTTTTGAAATTTCAAAATTGCTTTTTGGTTCAATTAAACCTTGATGCCAGGGCAACTGAAGCTGTAACCAGTTGACTGTCCTCCACATCTTGGCCAAGTGAATACATTCTGCATTTTTCCTTTATCTGCTTTGGATGAATTATTCATTGATTGAACTCACATTTCCAGGAACACAGATGGAAAATGGTTTTTAAAATGTGCCCTTTAATAGAGTATTCTATTTTTTTCTCATTAAATGCCTTTGTATAGTCAACTATTGCTTCTGACCAACCACAGCTATGCCCCGGTGGCTCATCGTCACCTCGGATTCTTTCACTCTCCCACATTTCCCTTTCTTCTAGACCCGAGTTTGCTATTCCAGACATGCCTGTGCAGTCATCACATCTGAAATCTTACATGTATCCTGTTCCTTCTGACAGATGAAACACACAAGATACAACATGTGGGACTGAGCAAAATGTGCAGCGTTTTCTTTCTTTTTCCCCCCACTACCTTCCCTCTTTTCCTCTATTCTTCCTACCTTCTTCCTTCCTTTTATCTTTGATTAGAATACTAAAGTATTATTTGATACACTGTTTATCAGTGTGACTATATCCAACTTATTCTGAACGCCCAACTCTTTCAAATGTTTCATATTTTGAACCCATTTAAATATTTTTTTTTTTCTCTTAAATGTAGTATAATAGAAAAAGAAGCAATTTTGAAGTCACACATTTTGTATTTAATCCAGACTGAACCACGTTCTGGTAAAGAAATGAGTTAAGTAACCTAAATGATTCTCACTATCTTGCCTACAAAATAAGGCAAATAACCCTATTTTAGAAGAGCATTATGAGAATAACATTGTCTATATTTTTTTAAAAATTGTGATATAGGTGGTGCTTTAAACACTGTAGAACAGTGTGAGAATTTCTAGGGAGTGAAATGAATAGTAAGTTCCTAAAGTGAACTGAAGTAGAGAAAGGCTTTTCTTGGACTTGAAATTTTAAATGATCCTTGAAGGGTCACAAAAATTGATAATTTTAAGAGAGGTGAGTTCTTCTAGGAAGAGACTTTTCCAAATATCTGAGTCCCTATGGTTATTTCTTGTAGCCTTCTGAATATTTAAAATGGAGACTTTTGCATTTGGGAGATTAATCTATGTCTCCTATTGCAAGACTGACATCATATGTATACATACTCTTAAGTAAGAGGCATCAAAAGCTATTCTCTTTCATTGTGGTGTTTTAACTTTTTTAAGAGAAGAGCTGTCCTTATATAGAAAGAATATATTTCTATTTTCATATTCACAGCTTTTCTTCCATTTTCATCTATTTTTTGACCACATTTTTCACTTCACAAACTTGGCATGTATCTTATGCAAGAAAACAGAAAGTAAGTACAAAGTCATATATATATATATATTTCAAATAGAGGTTTGGCAGACAAAAAGATTAATTTGCTTTTTGTCAGCCTCACCCTCCATTATTCCTTTCTCACTTACTTCTCTGTGCTTCTTGGTAACTGGGAGAGACATTCTGAGTAAATTATAGGGAAAGAGTTCATCAGCTCGTAAAAATCCGTGTAACGAGGTGAAATTCAGATTCAGCTTAACTTTGCCATGCTGGTTGTACTACCTTGGATATTCTTGATTGCAAAGGTAAGAGATAGAGTTTGATTTCAAACTTGCAGCATCAAATATGCCGTTAGATGGGAGAATCACTTGGTTTGTGGTTTCTATTTGTGGCCTCCAGAGGGCAGTGTCCATCCTTTCAATACTCGCTCGCTCGCTTAGTCGCTTCAGTCGTGTCTGACTCTGTGTGACCCCATAGACGGAAGCCCACCAGGCTCCCCCGCCCCTGGGATTCTCCAGGCAAGAACACTGGAGTGGGTTGCCATTTCCTTCTCCAATGCAGGAAAGTGAAAAGTGAAAGTGAAGTCGCTCAGTCGTGCCCGACCCTCAGCGACCCCATGGACTGCAGCCCACCAGGCTCCTCCGTCCATGGGATTTTCCAGGCAAGAGTACTGGAGTGGGGTGCCATCGCCTTCTCCGCCTTTCAATACTATAGAACCCTAATAGCTGTCTATGTATAATCTATTAATTAACTATCTATCTCCCTTCAAATTTATGTTAGTGTTTTTGCCTAGGGGCAAAGAATCCTCCACTAACAAAAGGTTTATGAGAAGATAGAAATACATTGTATGTGCGCATGCGTGCTGTTGTTTCGGTCGTGTCTGACTCTTGGTGACCCCATGGACCCTAGCCGGCCAGGCTCCTCTGTCCGTGGGGTTCTCCAGGCAAGAATACTGGAGTGGGTTGCCATGCCCTCCTCCAGGAGATCTTCCCGACCCAGGGACTGAGCCCGTCTCTTACACCCCCTGCATTGGCAAGAGGGTTCTTTACCACCAGCGCCACCTGGAAAGCCCAATACATTATATATTATCATTTAAAATAGTTATCAGATACTTTCTTTGCGCTTCTGAAAGAACAAATGCAACATGGCCAACAAAACAGAAACACTAAACAGCAACTACTTTCATAAGGAAAAACCCTCCTTGCTTTCGTGTGTGGGTGGGTGCACACGCGCACACTGGCTCCATCATGTCCGACCCTCTGTGACCCTGTGGACTCCTCTGTCCACTGAGTCCTCCAGGCAAGAATACTGGAGTGGGTCGCCATTTCCTTCTCCAGCTGTTCTTCTCAACCCGGGGATCGAAGCTGCATCTCTTGCATCTCCTGCATCTCCTGCATTGGCAGTTTCTTTACCACTGCTTTTGTAAATAATTATTTAAATAGATGCCAAAAATGACCCCAGTCTCCTCCAAATCCAGAAAGCAAGCATAGACGAAGATCGGACTTTGACCAGGACAACGAGTCTTTCTAAGAGTAAACAGTGACAAACTGGTATATTCTCAACAAAGCTCCGATTTCCCATATACTGCAAGGAAAACTGTGATGCTCTCTCTGGAAAAGGGGTTCTTCTACAGATACTTGTTTAGGTTCTTAATAAGTCAAGACCAGTGAGTGATCACTTATAAACTACTGCTATTATTCGAACTATAGAAAGAATGTGTGATATAGAATCATTTGGGAGTGTAGGGAGGTAAATGTGTGTTGCCTGACTAATGAGACTTTGAATGACCTTTCTTCTGACAAGCTATTCAAAGAACAATGCTGAGAGAAGGTGAAAAGAGTTTTACTCTAATTGATTCTTTCTTAATTCCATATTTGAGTTTGCCTATAATAAGAAAAGACAGGACAAAATGATCATTTCCACGGAGACATTTCAGTTAGTGGATTAAATCCTTGGATTTCGTACTAAAAATTTGTAGCAAGTGGGGGACATTCTGTTTACAGAGAGAACAAAGACCATGAACGAGGACCATGGAGAATGTAAAAGTACAAGATGTGTTATTAATAATTGTACATATACCACAGCAACTAAATCTATCCCCCCAAATTAAAGAAAAATAAAGTCACAACCAATGTTTAAAAACGCAACAAATGGAAAGATATTACTTTGATATGCTATGGTTATTTGCACGACCTGGTCACAAAAACTTTCACAATGCACTTTTTTTTTTTAATGTAAAGGTAGCCCAGGATCCTAAAATCCACTTGCAAGAAAACGAATACTTGGGGGAAAGTGCAGAATGATTGAAAGATATTAACAAATCATCACATTTTTTTTTCTTTCTATGCTTAATAAGTAAGAATGAAGCTACATCTATGAGAGTCTTCTTTAACCCTAGCACTGTGATTTACACACAAAATAAATTCAGGTAGAGCTATTTGGGGAGCCTAGATATAGCAGGATCGCCATTTGTCAGAGATTATTACTCTAGAAGGCTCCCTGGGAGAGGCATAAATTTGCCCTGAAATAACACATCACATCATCACAGCAAGGAGCCTGTCTCTGCTCTCCTCACAGGCTGTTCACCTGCTCAGAGGGACCTTCCTACTGAGCCTACAAGCCAACCTGCTCATTCGTGTGGCAATCTCAGCCCTTAGGAACTACTGGAGCGAAACCAGACCATCAAATCACCCACTAACATGCTGTCTTTGAGGCACAGAGAGGATAGATCTGTTTTGTTTGGAAATCTAAATATTTTAAGAAGGACAGAATGGTTAAGTGGGAAGATAGGAGACACTGGAGTCAAGCAATTCCAGTTTAATGCAGACAAAGAACAGGCTTGTGAATGCAGTGGGGGAAGGAGACAGTGGGATAAATTGAGAGAGTAACATTGAAACATATAGATTACCATATGGAAAAGAGAGCCAGTGCAAATTTGCTATGCAATGAAGGGAGCTCAACCCCCGGGCTCTGTGACAACCTAAAGGCAAGGGATGGGGTGGGAGGTGGGAGGAAGGTTCTAGAAGGAGGGAGCATACGCATGCCTATGGCTGGTTCGTGCTGATGGGTGGCAGAAGCCAGCACAACACTGTAAAGCAATTAGCCTCCAATTAAAAATAAAGAAATTAAAAATAAAATAAAATACCCATAATTTGGCCAATTTAGTAGTGTGATGATCAGTGTCCTCATGTCTAAACTGGGAATAATAAAGCTCTTCTCTGGATCAGGAAGATCCCCTGGAGAAGGACATGGCAACCTGCTCCAGTGTTCTTGCCTGGAAAACCCCACAGGCAGAGGAGCCTGGCGGGCTACAGTCCGTGGGGTCGCAAAGAGTCAGACAGGACTGAGCGGCTCACACACACACACCTCATACGGTTGGTGTAAAGACTATAATTGAGTTGTTGCTTAGTCACTCATTCGTGTCCAGCTTTTGTGACCCCATGGATCATAGTCCGCCAGGCTCCTCTGTTCATGGGATTCTCCAGGCAAGAATCCTGGAGTGGGCTGCATGCTGTCCTCCGGGAGATCATCCCAACTCAGGGGGTCTAACTTGCCTCTACTATGTGGACAGGCAGATTCTTTACCACTGAGCCTTAAGGGAAGCCTAACTGTGTTAGGCCTGGTTATATTTTGCATTTTTTTCTGGGTTAGAATCAGAGGACTTTTTATACACAACTACAGATGTTGTGCTTCATGTAAGGTGACAGAAAACCCCTCGAGCAGAGTAAGCCCAGGCTCTGGGCAGTAGTACTGACCTAATCCTGTTAGATGTCTTTGCCCACGTCTGATTTAGGGATGCGATGGTGCAGTATAGGTTGATTCTGGCCATAGGACTGCAAAGAGCAAAGTGGCTTTTACTGGAGTCATACTTTGTGCTAATTCAGTTGTTCACTCATTAAGTCGTGTCTGACTCTGTGACCCCATGGACTGCAGCACACCAGCCTCCTCTGTCCCCCACTATCCCAGAGTTTGCACAAATTCACGCCTATTGAATCAGTGATGCTATCTAACCATTGAGTCAGGGATGTTATCTAACCATGAATTGCTCAAATTCATGCCCACTGAATCAGTGACGCTAGTCAGCATCAAGTTCCAAATAACACCTTTATACTGAACTAGTACTTGAGCCACTTGTAAGGACATTTTAACTCAAAGATACCACGTTGAAGATGGGAGCACACCTCATTGTTATTGAATCTGTTTTAGTTAGTAGCACTATTAAGCCTTGTAATCTTTACCCATTTATAGCTCCACTGGCATTTTGTCATTTTGGAAGAGTGAATGCAGGGAGTGTACTCATTTACCAAGACTACCCTAAGAGCTGGTAAATGTGGTTTTGCTAAACATAAATGAAAAACTAAACTCAGCAATTTAATCCAAATAATGAGTTACTAATTATTTTCAGAATCTTAGATCCTCTTTTGGTTGTAAATTTCTGTTTCCCAATAGTAACTAGTCGGTCATTTTTACCATAAACCCTATTATTATTTTAAATGGTTTTAATCATTAAAAGTGTTTGGAGTTTCAGAAAGTCAGACAGCATTAAAATACCTAATAATACACTCCAAGCCATCTACAATGCATTTTTAACTTTATCTGGTTCCAAAGAGAAAATTGACTAAAATATTTTTGTTAGATGAATATCAGTGGGTTTCCACTGCATTCATTATTTCCAACAGGGATAAGCATATGGTTAAGCAGAAAAAAAACTGACTGATTTGATTAAAATTTTTTTCTTAGAAAACCACAAATAGAGATAATGTAGGGAAACATGGCAAGACTTTTCAGGGCACTATAATTTCAGACATATATGATTATACATAGTTATATGTACATAGCTATATGCTCACTAAGAAATAATTAATATTGTAAAATAATATTGTAACTCCCCATTAAAACACCTTTCCTAAATAATCATTGTTTTCTTTAAAAAGCATCTCCCTGCTGTATTATTCACCCAAACAGCCCACAAATCAGCAGAGGACAGGATCACAACCACAGTACTTTAAAACATAATTTTAAAATAGGAAAACATGAACTACTTAGAGAAGATGCCCTCATCTGAGAAAAAAATAAAGCTATATTCTAGAATTAGTTTTAGCTTGCACAAAAATTCACTAGTTCAAAAGAGAGATGTTTCCAAGACTACTCAGTATATCTCCAAATTCTATACATTCAGGAATTTTGGGTCAATGTATATAGAAGCTGTGGTGGTTTATGCTATATAATTATAACCTTATAAAGACATATTCTACTAATAAAACAGGCTGAGGAAGTGCCTATTATGGGGCAACAAGGATTCCTTCTTCAGAAAAGAAAGGAGCTTGTATATGAAACATAAAAATGCCAGGAGAACGTCAGGACCCACCTTCATAACTAATTCCTCTTCCAGGCTAGATTCTAGACTTCCAGACAGAAACTCTGTACTGAGTAAGGTCTAACTCCTCATCCCACCCTCCCTCTAGATGCTGGTAACCACTCTTCTAGTTTCTGTCTGTATTGATTTGATTACTCAATGTACCTCGTGAAAGCAAAATTATACAAAATTTTTTCTTCTGTGTGTAGCTTATTAGCCTAATGTCTTCTAGGTTCATCTATGTTGTGGCATGTGTCAGAATTTCACTCATTTTTAAGGATACATAATATGCTACTGTAGGTATATACTAAATTTTGTTTCTCCACTCACCTGCTGATAGACATTTGGCTTATTTTTTACCTTTTGGCTATGAGTGGAGGTGATGAAATTCCAGTTGAGCTATTTCAAATCCTCAAAGATGATGCCGTGAAAGTGCTGCACTCAATATGCCAGCAAATTTGGAAAACTCAGCAGTGGCCACAGGACTGGAAAAGGTCAGTTTTCATTCCAATCCCAAAGAAAGGCAATGCCAAAGAATGCTCAAACTACCACACAGTTGCACTCATCTCACACACTAGTAAGGTCATGCTCAAAATTCTCCAAGCCAGGCTTCAGCAATACATGAACCTTGAACTTCCAGATGTTCAAGCTGGTTTTAGAAAAGGCAGAGGAACCAGAGATCATAACTGGCAACATCTGCTGGATCATCAAAAAAGCAAGAGAGTTTCAGAGAAACATATACTTCTGCTTTATTGACTATGCCAAAGCCTTTGACTGTGTGGATCACAATAAACTGTGGAAAATTCTGAAAGAGATGGGAATACCAGACCACCTGACTTGCCTCTAGAGAAACCTATATTCAGGTCAGGAAGCAACAGTTAGAACTGGACATGGAACAACAGACTGGTTCCAAATAGGAAAAGGAGTACATCAAGGCTGTATATTGTCACCTTGCTTATTTAACTTATATGCAGAGTACATCATGAGAAACGCTGGACTGGAAGAAGCACAAGCTGGAATCAAGATTGTCGGGAGAAATATCAATAACCTCAGATATGCAGATGACACCACCCTTATGGCAGAAAGTGAAGAGGAACTAAAAAGCCTCTTGATGAAAGTGAAAGAGGAGAGTGAAAAAGTTGGCTTAAAGCTCAGTATTCAGAAAATGAAGATCATGGCATCTGGTCCCATCACTTCATGGGAAATAGATGGTGAAACAGTGGAAACAGTGTCAGACTTTATTTTGGGGGGCTCCAAAATCACTACAGATGGTGACTGCAGCCATGAAATTAAAAGACGCTTACTCCTTGAAAGGAAAGTTATGACCAACCTAGATAGCATATTCAAAAGCAGAGACATTACTTTGCCATCAAAGGTCTGTCTAGTCAAGGCTATGGTTTTTCCAGTGGTCGTGTATGGATGTGAGAGTTGGACTATGAAGAAAGCTGAGCACCAAAGAATTGATGCTTTTGAACTGTGGCGTTGGAGAAGACTCTTGAGAGTCCCTTGGACTGCAAGGAGATCCAACCAGTCCATTCTAAAGGAGATCAGTCCTGGGTGTTCTTTGGAAGGACTGATGCTAAAGCTGAAACTCCAATACTTTGGCCACCTGATGCGAAGAGTTGACTGATTGGAAAAGACCCTGATCCCGGGAGGAATTGGGTGCAGGAGGAGAAGGGGACGACAGAGGATGAGATGGCTGGATGACATCACTGACCCGATGGACGTGAGTTTGAGTGAACTCCGGGAGTTGGTGATGGACAGGGAGGCCTGGCCTGCTGCGGTTCATGGGGTCACAAAGAGTCAGACACGACTGAGCAACTGAACTGAACTGAACTGATGCTATTATTAACATAGATGCACAAATATCTGTCTGGGTCTCTTCTTTCACTTTTTTGGGTATACAGTCAGAAGTGAAATTGCTGGATCATTTCCATCATCAGTCGGTGCCCAAGAGGTCCAATTTCTCCACATTCTCACTAATATTTGTCAATTTCCATTTACTTTTTTATAATAACCATTCTAATAGGTATGAAGTAGTATCTCAACTTGATTTTTAATCTGTGTTCCATTTTTTAATCAAGGTTTTAAATAATTGAATCAAGATTAAAGATAAAGTGAATAAATCTGATTCCACTGGCTTCAAGGAAACTTGTTGTTTATGGAATGATCTAGAAATGACAGTGAGGTGCCCCACCCAGGAAGCAGGGTGTAGTATCCGTCTGAGAGAAAAGCACAATTATTTGAGAGTGCAGTAGTAAGGATTTTGCCTGCCAATGTAGGAGATATAAGACCCTCGGGTTTGATCCCTGGGTTGGAAAGACTCCTTGGAGAAGGAACTGGCAACCCACTTCAGTATTCTTGTCTGGAAAATTCCATGAACAGAGGAGCCTGGCGGGCTATGTCCATGGGGTTGTTGCTGAGAGTCGGATACGACTGAGTGACTGGCGCCACACACACACACACACACACACACACACACACACAAGACTAATTATGTCTCTAGGAAAAAACAGATTTCCATCATATCAAGAACTTTCAGTGGAGAGATTGAGGAAATAGATGTTGCTGATGAGTTTACTATGAGTTGTTGAGTACAGAGTGAAAAGTTTTGTGTGAATCAGAGACAGGATGAAATAGGAAGTGATGGAGGGTATACAAGACTTTGTAGGGGTTAGAATAGCAATGAGGACAAATATCTAGAAAGCACGCATTTCTCGTTGAGTAGAGGCAGACAGACAGACAGAATGTGAAGGGACCTTCTGCTAGTAAATGCACATAATTACTTCCCATTGTCCCCCTTCCTAAGGGTGTATTTTGCGTCATGTTAGGATACACGTGAGGACCGCAGGGGTAACAGTGGGACAGGCACGGATGGCCTCACCAGACACAAGTCAACTTCTTGGGTTTCTTTTAAAAATTGTGTTCAGTGAAGAACTCTATGATAGATTCCTAAAAGAGTGATGGGGTCAAATTGTATGCTCTTTATAAAGTGTGACTATTACATATGTAGAGCTGATATCCACTTTTAAAAATATTACTTAATAGAGCTAGAGTAAAAACAGAGAAAGAAAAACTAACAAATCCCACCATTCAGAAAAGAAGTACCTTAAATAGTACACAGTGTCTCAATATAGGTCTATGTATATGCAGATAGAAAAAGAACTAGGAAATATTCTGTAAAATCACTTCAATGACACTTTAAAGATGTCTTAGTTCATAAAACCTGAACTTGATTTTGTCAGATTTATAGTAATAAACGCATTGTGAAATAAAGCAGAAGAAACTAAAACTTCTGACAAATGTTTTACACAGAAAATAATTTCCTAAGAAATTCTACTAAGGTAATGAGAATGATTATGACAAGCGCTGCAGTTGGAATTACCATTTATAAGTACATATTTGAATTTTAGACACTTTATTCCCCCCTCAAAGTGTTAAAAAATTTTACCTTTTCAATTTTACTCTCAATTTCCCCAGATCTCTTCATTTTGTTATTTTTTATATTAAGGTCACATTTATATTGTAACACATTTCACAGAGCTATTTCTTCTAACCTTCATATTTAAAAGAATTTAGTACTAAATACTTTTCTTCCCCCAAAACTTCTCAATTCTTGCAGTCTTTTGAATCATACCACGAATGGCTGGATGTCCTCATCAAGTGATATTTTTAAGCAATATTCATAAGAATTAGATTCTACAGGTTTTTGTATAATTCAAAATATAGCTTTTTTCTTTATATTAAAGGTAAGAAAACTAAGATCATGGCATCTGGTCCCATCACTTCGTGGGAAATAGATGGGGAAACAGTGGAAACAGTGTCAGACTTTATATTTTGGGGCTCCAAAATCACTGCAGATGGTGACTGCAGCCATGAAATTAAAAGACGCTTACTCCTTGGAAGGAAAGTTATGACCAACCTAGATAGCATATTCAAAAGCAGAGACATTACTTTGCCAACAAAGGTCCGTTAGTCAAGGCTATGGTTTTCCAGTGGTCATGTATGGATGTGAGAGTTGGACTGTGAAGAAGGCTGAGTGCCGAAAAATTGATGCTTTTGAACTGTGGTGTTGGAGAAGACTCTCGAGAGTCCCTTGGACTGCAAGGAGATCCAACCAGTCCATTCTGAAGGAGATCAGCCCTGGGATTTCTTTGGAAGAAATGATGCTAAAGCTGAAACTCCAGTACTTTGGCCACCTCATGCAAAGTGTTGACTCATTGGAAAAGACTCTGATGCTGGGAGGGACTGGGGGCAGGAGGAGAAGGGGACGCCAGAGGATGAGATGGCTGGATGGCATCACGGACTCAATGGACGTGAGTCTGAGTGAACTCCGGGAGTTGGTGATGGACAGGGAGGCCTGGCGTGCTGCGGTTCATGGGGTCACAAAGAGTCGGACACGACTGAGCGGCTGAACTGAACTGAACTGAATGCAGGCGTCCCTGATAGCTCAGCTGGTAAAGAACCCGCCTGCAACGCAGGAGACCCCAGTCCAGTCCTGCGTGGGGAAGATCCACTGGAGAAGGGATAGGCTACCCACCCCAGTATTCTTGGGCTTCCCTTGTGGCTCAGCTGGTAAAGAATCCCCCTGCAATGTGGGAGACCTGGGTTCAGTCTCTGGGTTGGGAAGATCCCATGGAGAAGGGAACAGCTACACACTCTAGTATTCTGGCCTGGAGAATTCCATGGTCCATGGGGTCACAAAGAGTTGGATATGACGAAATGATGTTCACTTTCACTTCAAAGGTTAAACCTTGCTTGTATATAATATTTTTGAAGTATGTTATTTTTTACTCAGTACTTTGTGCATATTATTCTAGAGTATTTCAGTCCTTGATATTTCTATGGAGAAATAGGTCAATTGGAATTTTTCCACTGGATTTACCTAGCATTTTCTGCCCAAAATACTATTTTTCTTTTTCCATCATTTAAATAATTTATCTAGGATATGACATGGTGTCAACTGCTACATGATTATTTTTCCCCTTGGGATAAAATCCCTTTCAAACTGAGTTTTACAACTTTCTTCCATTAAATAGAATTTTTTCTATAATAACATTAGAAACATTTTATTAGATGTTGAGCGGTAAAACATATTTATGAAACTGCCTAATTTTCGTTTTCCTTTCACCTTGTTTAAGCAAGAAAATGCTTCCAGTAATTAGATACCCTCCTTGTACTCCAGAATGCATCCACTCCTTCCCCCCTCAGAGGTAACCCCCACCATGAATTTTGTTTTAGTTATTTCTGAGACTTTAGAAACTGTTTTTCATCATGTTTTTCCCCCTGAACAAAGTGTTGTTTAGTTTTGTATGGTTTTGAAATTTATGTAAATTGAGTAACATCATAGGTATCCTTCAACTTTTATTTTTATTTGATACTGTTTTCCATAGAGCCAGCCATGGTATTCAACGTGGCTGCACCTAATTTTACTGTTCTATATCATGATATTGTATATGTTGTCCACAATTTATTCATTCTATAATAATAATATGTGAGTTACTTTTACTTAGGAACTATTGGCAGAAATACTGCTATATTTCTGCAGCTTTGGGAACTCTTATACAAGAATTTCTCTAAGCCCAGGAGTAGAACTGCTGAGTCATGGGTTTGAGACATCTTCAACTTTACTAGATAATGCCAAATTGTTTTCCAAAGTGATTATAAAATTTTATACTCCCCAAACGTGACATAAAAGTCCAGGTTCCTACCCACCATCAGTTACACTTGTAATTGTCAAATTTTACCTGTTATTTTGTTAAGTGTAAAACAATATCTGATAGTTGTTGCAACTGGCAATTTCACGAGCCTATAATTAACATTTGCCCTTTTCTGTGTTCTTTTCTGTGAAGTGCTTGTTCATAACTTTGGATTGTTGACTTGAAGAAGTTCTTTGTATATTTCAGGTCCAATTATTAATCAGTTATAATTCTGCTGGTACTGTTTCCCAGTTTAAGGATTATCCATCATGTCTACACACTTTATCTGTAAGATCTTTGGATGCATAGATACTCCTCATTTAATACAGCAAACTTTGCCATCATTTCCACTATGCTCTGTGGGTTTGCATATTTTTAAACTATAAGTTACTTATATGATAAATCATAACATGTTTATGCTTTGTCTCTCACCTTTACCCCATCTAGAATTGCCTATTTTGTCCTTTTATGCAAGTTGTCTATCATATAGACTTGTAGTCTGTATTATCATATTTTTATGCAAGTTGGGGCTCTCATTTTTCCATTCTGCATGTGGGGCTTCCTTATCTCTTGTATTGATATCTAAGCAATTATATCTTTAAGTATATTTCTTACATTGTTATCAAAAATGTTTTCAAGATAAATAATATGGCTTCGCTGGTAAATCCTACCAAGCATTTACAGAAGAATTAATACTCATCCTTCCCAAACTCTTTCAAAAACTGAAGTAGAGATAACACTGTTAAACTCATTTTGCAATGTCAACATTATCCTAATTCCAAAGCCAGACATGGACACTACAAAAGAAAAAAATGCAGACCACTTTTCCTGGTGAACATAGATGCTAAATTCCCAACAAAAACTAGGATGCAAGAGTGACTCAATATATGCAAATCAATAAGTGTGATTCACCACATTATTAAGTTAAAGGGTTAAAATCATATAATCCTCTCAAAAAATTCAGCAGAAGTATTTGAAAAAAGCCAAGATTTTTTCATAATAAAAGTCCTCAATAAATTAGGTACAGAAGACATGTTCCTCAATATAATGAAGGTCATCTATAAGCTCAAACCTAACATCATATACTCAGTGAGGAAAAGTTGAACAAGACAAGGATGCCCACTCTCACGATTTTTCTTCAGTATAGTACTGGAGGTCCTAACTAGAGCAACTAAAGAAGAAAAGGAACTAAAATGCATCCAAACTGGAAGGGAAGAGGTAAAACTGACTGCAGATGATATGGCCTTATACATAGAAAACCCTAAAGATTCCATTCCAAAACTGTTAGAATTAATAAGTGAATTTAGTCAAGTTGAAGGATACAAAATACAAAAACTTAGTTGTGTTTCTATACACTAAAAATGACCCATCTAGAAGAAAAATAGAGAAAACAATGCCATTCACAATAGCATCAAAGACAGTAAAATGGGATTGCCTCAAACTAAAAAGTTTCTCTACAACAAAGAAAAACTATGCAGCAAAAATATCAACCATGGAATGGGAGACAACTCCTGCAAACCATCAACTGATAAGGAATTGAGATCCAAAAATGCAAAAGGAACTCTAGCAACTCAAAAGCAAGAAAGCAAATAAAACCAATTAAAAACTTGGCAAAGACTTAAATAGACATTTTTTTTTTCCAAAGTAGGCATACACATGGCCATCGGATATATTACAAAGTACTCAACATCACCGATCATCAGGGAAAAGCAAATCAGAACCGCTTAATAAAAGTCTGCTCATTAATTCCAAAGGAGGAATGAAATGGCTAGATAGAGCCTTCAAATCCTCTCCTTAAGCACCTAAAGTAGATGATGGTTTATAATTCCTACAGTGATGCTCAGGATGCAGATGAGAGACTGACAACAGAGTCTTTAACTCGACTCCAGGACATTTTAGTGTCAAAACAGCATACGGCACTCTAGATGAGGCTACAAAGGTTTCTTCTTTCATTGTGCATAAAAGTTATACATTCTACTGATAACTTGAGTGCATTTTATTTCTTTATTTCTTTTTATTATTTTTAATTTTTACGGCTACTGTTTGAATGAGACACTAAGGAGTAATGCAATTTTGAATAATAATTTAGCAGCAATGATAGAGAATATGCTTCCATCCTGAGTCCCTGGGATCATTCTAAACATTGATTTATGATATGTTCTACACATTCTATCTGCCGTGACTGACCTGGGTCTGCCCATTTGTAAGGTTCTCAGTGATCTACTACTTGTGTTGCTGATACGAAAAAATGACCTGGGAAATTGGAAAGTCAGTCTCTTTCTTGTTCTCAATCTGTCTGATAGCACTGTGTTTAAGAACACGAGTTTTGGAATGTTATAAATCTAGGTTCAAAGGCCAGTTATTTGAGTTACTTCATCTTTTACAATTTCATCAGTAAAGCGATGATAGTAATAGCTAGTTCATGAGCTTTTTGTGCAAATTAAGTGGGATAATGTGTGTAAAACAGCCCAATACCTCACCATTAATATAAGCTGTTCCAAGACGGGTGGGTCATGGTGGAGAGATCTGACAGAATGTGGTCCCCTGGAGAAGGGAATGGCAAACCACTTCAGTATTCTTGCCTTGAGAACCCCATGAACAGTATGAAAAGGCAAAATGATAGGATACTGAAAAAGGAACTCCCCAGGTCAGTAGGTGCCCAATATGCTACTGGAGATCAGTGGAGAAATAACTCCAGAAAGAATGAAGGGATGGAGCCAAAGCAAAAAATATACCCAGCTGTGGATGTGACTGGTGATAAAAGCAAGGTCTGATGCTGTAAACAGCAATATTGCATAGGAACCTGGAATGTCAGGTCCATGAATCAAGGCAAATTGGAAGTGGTCAAACAGGAGATGGCAAGAGTGAATGTCAACATTCTAGGAATCAGCGAACTCAAATGGACTGGAATGGGTGAATTTAACTCAGATGACCATTTTATCTACTACTACGGGCAGGAATCCCTCAGAAGAAATGGAGTGGCCATCATGGTCAACGAAAGAGTCTGAAATGCAGTACTTGGATGCAATCTCAAAAAACGACAGAATGATCTCTGTTCATTTCCAAGGGAAACCATTCAATATCATAATAATCCAAGTCTATGCCCCAACCCGTAACGCTGAAGAAGCTGAAGTTGAACGGTTCTATGAAGACCTATAAGACCTTTTAGAACTAACACCCAAAAAAGATGTCCTTTTCATTATAGGGGACTGGAATGCAAAAGTAGGAAGTCAAGAAACACCTGGAGTAACAGGCAAATTTGGCCTTGAAATATGGAATGAAGCAGGGCAAAGACTAATAGAGTTTTGCCAAGAAAGTACACCAGTCATAGCAAACACCCTCTTTCAACAACACAAGAAAAGACTCTACACATGGACATCGCCAGATGGTCAACACCGAAATCAGATTGATTATGTTCTTTGCAGCCAAAGATGGAGAAGCTCTATACAGTCAACAAAAACAAGACCGGGAGCTGACTGTGGCTCAGATCATGAACTCCTTATTGCCAAATTCAGACTTAAATTGAAGAAAGTAGGGAAAATCACTAGACCATTCAGGTATGACCTAAATCAAATCCCTTATGATTATACAGTGGAAGTGAGAAATAGATTTAAGGGCCTAGATCTGATAGATAGAGTGCCTGATGAACTATGGAATGAGGTTCATGACATTGTACAGGAGACAGGGATCAAAACGATCCCCATGAAAATGAAATGCAAAAAAGCAAAATGGCTGTTTGGGGAGGCCTTACAAATAGCTGTGAAAAGAAGAGAAGCAAAAAGCAAAGGAGAAAAGGAAAGATATAAGCCTCTGAATGCAGAGTTCCAAAGAATAGCAAGAAGAGATAAGAAAGTCTTCCTCAGCGATCAATGCAAAGAAATAGAGGAAAACAACAGAATGGGAAAGACTAGAGATCTCTTCAAGAAAATTAAAGATACCAAGGGGACATTTCATGCAAAGATGGGCTCAATAAAGGACAGAAATGGTATGGACCTAACAGAAGCAGAAGACATCAAGAAGAGGTGGCAAGAATACACAGAAGAACTGTACAAAAAAGATCTTCATGACCCAGATAATCACAATGGTGTGATCACTGACCTAGAGCCAGACATCCTGGACTGTGAAGTCAAGTGGGCCTTAGAAAGCATCGCTATGAACAAAGCTAGTGGAGGTGATGGAATTCCAGTGAAGCTATTTCAAATCCTGAAAGATGATGCTGTGAAAGTGCTGCACTCAATATGCCAGCAAATTTGGAAAACTCAGCAGTGGCCACAGGACTGGAAAAGGGCAGTTTTCATTCCAATCCCAAAGAAAGGCAATGCCAAAGAATGCTCAAACTACCACACAACTGCACTCATCCCACACGCTAGTAAATAATGCTCAAAATTCTCTAAGCCAGGCTTCAGCAATATGTGAACCATGAACTTCCTGATGGTCAAGCTGGTTTTAGAAAAGGCAGAGGAACCAGAGATCAAATTGCCAACATCAACTGGATCATGGAAAAAGCAAGAGAGTTCCAGAAAAACATCTATTTCTGCTTTATTGACTATGCCAAAGCCTTTGACTGTGTGGATCACAATAAACTGTGGAAAATTCTGAAAGACATGGGAATACCAGACCACCTGGCCTGCCTCTTGAGAAATCTGTATGCAGGTGAGGAAGCAACAGTTAGAACCAGACATGGAACAACAGACTGGTTCCAAATAGGAAAAGGAGTTTGTCAAGGCTGTATATTGTCACCCTGCTTATTTAACTTATATGCAGAGTACATCATGAGAAAAGCTGGACTGGAAGAAACACAAGTTGGAATCAAGATTGCCGGGAGAAATCTCAATAACCTCATATATGCAGATTACACCACCCTTATGGAAGAAAGTGAAGAGGAACGAAAAAGTCTCTTGATGAAAGTGAAAGAGGAGAGTGAAAAAGTTGGCTTAAAGTTCAACATTCAGAAAACGAAGATCATGGCATCCGGTCCCATCACTTCATGGGAAATAGATGGGGAAACAGTGGAAACAGTGTCAGACTTTATATTTTGGGGCTCCAAAACCACTGCAGATGGTGACTGCAGCCATGAAATTAAAAGACGCTTACTCCTTGGAAGGAAAGTTATGTCCAACCTAGATAGCATATTAAAAAGCAGAGACATTTCTTTGCCAACAAAGGTCCGTCTAGTCAAGGCTATGGTTTTTCCAGTGGTCATGTATGGATGTGAGAGTTGGACTGTGAAGAAGGCTGAGCACCAAAGAATTGATACTTTTGAACTGTGGTGTTGGAGAAGACTCTTGAGAGTCCCTTGGACTGCAAGGAGATCCAATCAGTCCATTCTGAAGGAGATCAGCCCTGGGATTTCTTTGGAAGGAATGATGCTGAAGCTGAAACTCCAGTACTTCGGCCACCTCATGCAAAGAGTTGACTCATTGAAAAAGACTTTGATGCTGGCAGGGATTGGGGCAGGAGGAGAAGGGGACAACAGAGGATGAGATGGCTGGATGGCATCACGGACTCAATGGACGTGAGTCTGAGTGAACTCCGGGAGTTGGTGATGGACAGGGAGGCCTGGCGTGCTCTGATTCATGGAGTCGCAAAGAGTCGGACACGACTGAGCAACTGAACTGAACTGATGCTATCTTATGGGTTGAAAGAAGTGGCAGACATTAATGGTAAATGTGTGTTTATCTTTGGGAACCAAGGCAAAAGATCATGAAGACTTGATCAACAGATCAAGAGATGAATAAGAAGAGGAAACCAGTCAAGACAGGAAGAGATAATAGATGAAAGAAAAGTGGAAAAATATGTTTTTTTTAAATGTATACAAGTAATTTTAAAAAGTAAGAGACTTCTAAAATCTAGTTAGGCTTCTGACTTTAAATGAAGAATATCCTTATGAAAGTTAAAGTTGCTCAGTCCTCAGTCGTGTCCAACTCTTTGAGACCACATGGACTATATAGTCCATGGAATTCTCCAGGCCAGAATACTGGAGAGGGTAGCTTTTCCCTTCTCCAGGGGATCTTCCCAACACAGGGATCAAACCCAGGTCTCCAGCATAGCAGGCAGATTCTCTACCAGCTGAGCCACAAGGGAAGCCCAAGAATACTGGAGTGGGTAGCCTATCCCTTCTCCAGCAGATCTTCCTGACCCAGGAATTGAACCAGAGTCTCCTTCATTGCAGGTGGATTCTTTACCAACTGAGCTATCAGGGAAGCCCAATTTGCTTATAATAAAGAGCATAAATCCTAAATATTGAGCTCCTAAATATAAACCCTAAATATTGAATTTATATAAATGCCTCTACAACTACCAAACAAATAAAAATAAAAGACAATTTATAGTTCTCCCAGAAGGCTCTGTCATAATTAATACAAATCAACAACCGCCTTCCAAAGATAATAGCTATTCTAACTCCTATCTTGGGTGTCATACAAATGGAATGACACCACATTCACGCTTTTGTGTCTGACTTCTTTCAGTCAGCATAGTATCTATGAGAATTATCCATGTCCCTACTGCTATTAACTATTCTAGTAGAAGAATATCCCACAAATGTGTTTATCCTTCTACTGGTGAACTTGAGATGGTTTACACTTGAGGACTATTAAAGCAGCTATGCGTGCGTGCACAGGCTCTAAGGTGTGTCTGACTCTGTGACCTCAACTGTAGCTCAACAGGCTCCTCTGTCCATGGGATTTCCTAGGCAAGAATATTGGAGTGTGTTGCCATTTCCTCCTCCAGTGAATCTTTCCAACCCAGGAATCCAGCTTGCGTCTCCTACATTGGTAGGTGGGTTCTTTACCACTGAGCCACCAGGGAAAGCCCATTAAAGCAGCTATCATTTATTATAAACTTTTGAATACATGTCTTTTAATAGAAACAAACACTCACTGTTTGGTTTATAACCAGAACTGAAATCACTGAATTAAAGAGTAAATGTGTTTAGCTTTTGTGAGATACTGCCAAATAATTTCATATGTGGTTGAAACAAATTACACTCCTACCTAGCAATATCAATGCCCCAAATATGCCACACCCTTGGCAACATTTGATACTGGCCATTGTTTGAGTTTTAACTAACCTGATCTGTGGTTATTACTTTAATTTGCATTTCTATAATAGCTAATGAAATTGAGCATCATTTTCTATTCATCACAGCCATTTGGACATTCTTTCTGAGGTGACTGTCGAAGGATTATGCCTATTTTTTTTATTAATAGAAATTGTACTGCTCACTTATTTAGTTACTTAAAAACTTACATTGCACTTAAACCATCTGTTATTCATCTCAAATCCTGTGTGTGATATAAATTCAGAATGAAGATTCATATTTTAAAAAATTTCTATACAGCTATCCTTTGACTGGGCTTCCCTGGTGGCTCAATGGTAAAGAATCTGCCTACCAGTGTAGGAGACACAGGTTCGATCCCTGATCCAGGAAGAGCCCTTGGCGACCGAAACTGTAATCCATTCCAATATTCTTGCCTGGGAAGTTCCATGGGCCTTGGAAGTCTGGTGGGCTAGTCCACGGGGTCACAAAAGAGTCGGACACGACTGAGCAACTGAACAAATGACTCTTTTGCTGCCACACAGTTTAGTGACTGGTTCTGGGGCTCTTGCTGTGTGTCCTGTATGTGGGTCTGTTCCCGGGGCCTTTGTGCTGATCCATTTGACTGTTCTTCTATTCTTGTGCCAATGCAACCCTTCATATCTGTATCTTAATAGTAAGTCTTGATACTTAGTGGTATAAATCCTCCAATTTTGTTTTTCTTCTTCCAGACTACCTTGGCTATTCTAGTTCCCTTAGATTTGGATATAGATTTTAGAATCAGCTAGAAGCCCATTTCCCAAATCGTTCTGTTCCTCTGTATCTTTGAGAAGCAGGTAGTCAGTGAGAACAGTAAACTCTAGTGCAAATGTCCCAAGTTACTTAAATTCCTAAAATATGCGTCTGTATTTTTTTAGCCTTATTTTCCAAGCATTCCTCTTCACTAACCTCTCACTGTCCCCTGCGTGTTTATTTAAATCCCTGCCTCTGTCATTCAACAGCTGTGTCCCCAGCTGGAGTGCTCTCCCAAGTCCCTTCTACCCGTCTAAGCCTTATTTCCGTCTCTGAAGTTTCTGTTCCCAGAATCACATGCCACTTCCCACAGCAGCTTTCTCCTCTCCCTCTACCCCTCGTTGAACACCGCCTCATTGGACCTCCCACCGTAGTTGCTTCCTGCTGCACCAAATAAAATTTGGACTAATATAGCCTTACAGTTTTAGTTCCTATTTTATGGGATAACTTTTGGCAAGAGTCTTGCTTTCAGATTTTGTGTGTGGTATAAATTCATTAGATGTTGTGATAGACACTAGGATTCAAAGGCCCGCAGAGAGTCCACATCGCCACATGGGTCACTTCGGCTGTGATTTTGTTTCAAAAGTCCTTTAGACCCGACGGACTGTAGCCCGCCAGGCTCCTCTGTCCATGGGATTCTCCAGGCAAGAATACTGGAGTGGGTAGCCATTCCCTTCTCCGGGGGATCTTCCCAACCCAGGGATCAACACTCAGTCTTCAGCATTGCAGGTGGATTCTCTACTGTCTGAGACAACAGGGAAGCCTTTAGACTTGACTACACAATCATAATAACTAGAAGGAAAGTACAGTCTTATAATAATATTCATTCTACATGCTTCATGAATCCAGAATCATGCAACAAAACAATTAACACAGTGATAGTTGAATTATGGGTAATATCAATTAGGATGGAGTCCCTCCCTGCAGTGAGCTTACTCCCTACTGTCCTGTCGTGACTAAATCAGGACCCACAGGCTTTCACGATACAGTGTAAACGGTGCTCCATTATGTGCTGGGCAGAACTTACTGACTAAACCCATGAGCTAGTGCGGTCCAAAGGAAGCCACGTGCTAAGTCGCTTTAGTTGTGTTTGGCTCTTTGTAACCCTATAGAATGTAGCCGGCCAGGCTCCTCCTTCTGCGGGATTCTCCAGGCAGGAATACTGGAGTGGGCTGCCATTTCCTTCTCCAGGGGATCTTCCCAACTCAGGGTTTGAACCCACATCTCTTACGTCTCCTGCATTGGCAGGCAGGTTCTTTAAAGGAAGTAAGTTCAGATATTACTTGAGGTGGCCAATTTGGTACATAAGAAAAGTTCCATTTTGAAGAGTAGATATACATGAACAGCTGCACATATTACTACAGGTTTTAGGGATATACATTTGATCTACAGAAATAAAGTCCTAACAGGCTTGTCTCCGGTCTGAGGAACAGAATCTCAAGCAGTGACGCTGGGTAAAGATGGTGCCATGGAGAACTCACAGCCGATTAGCGATCCATCCCCTTGGAAGCAGGGCATGATAGAACGTGAAAGAGATCTGTCTTCAACCTAATTTTTTCTTTACTGTTACTATAGTCCTTAAGAGAAAGATGACAGCCTACCATTTAGAAAATGTTTCTCTTAATGATTGCTTATTTGCATGAAATCTTAACATACTAGATTCTATAACTGTTCAACTTCCTCACTAAAATTACCTAACTTTTATTTTTGCACAAATATAACATGCCTATCATTTTGAAAAAATGTATCCGACTAATATCACTAATTACAGACTTATTACAATCTTGCCTGCCAAGATAATGAAAGAAATTGTACATGAATCACTCTTAAATTACATATTGGTGAGCAATAAATTTTCTTTCTATCAATCATGATTTTTCCCCAATGAACTATGCAATTTGTGGATCCATTCATTCCTCTGAATTGTTTTGCTATCACTGGTATATTCAAATTTGCAGGAAGAATTGTAAAGACTGGTTAGGGAGAAAAGACGGTGTTTCACATAATGATGTGTACTAATGAAAATGCATTGAAAAAGTCATTATTAATTAACTCACTGAGGTTACTCAAGGGCAGAGAGAAGCAACACAGGGCTAATAATCATTGAACAAGAATAAAATGTAGCGAGTAATTCCTATTGTGTGGACATTTTGTGTAACCCTGTTGCCCATGCACTCAAGTGGGAAGTCATCTTCTGGGGTTATCTTTTGGAGGACTGCCACAATTTGTCTCACACATCACACTTCCCTCAAAATAAAATCGGAGGATTCGTCCTTTTGGACAATACAGCTCTCATCGATTGCAAATCCTCTGACCACTTTGAATTAATAAGAGATTTATAAAGAAAGGGGAAAAATAATTGGCTTCCAACATTCCATGACACGTCATAAAACAATAGGTGGCTCAGCACAACGTCCCCCCTCTATGTAATCACAGTCTTACCCTTTTCATGTCTGCCATCTTTTACAAAACGTGCTTTATTCTTCTTGTCATGGCTCTAGTGCCCCCGTCTAAGGCCATGAGAGTAGATTTTGAAGAAACGCTGGTTACTCTCCTTGTAGGGATTCCTGTGTTCTCTGTGGCTATGGTTTTCTCCCTGTAGCCTGTGGCTTTTACAGTGAGTCTACCTCTACACTGCTACATCACTTTTGTTCTTAAAGTATCTCACGTGTGAAAGTGAAAGTGAAAGTCACTCAGCTGTGCCTGACTCTAGTGACCCCATGGACTGTAGCCCGCCAGGCTCCTCTGTCCATGGGATTCTCCAGGAAGGAATACTGGAGTGGGTGGCCACGCCCTTCTCCTGGAGATCATCCCAACCCAGGGATCAAAGCTGGGTCTCCTGCATTGCAGGCAGATTCTCTACCTTTCTTTACCATGGAGTAATCTCCAGTTTCCATGGTGGTCATGAACTTGGAGTTGCCTCCCACTAAGCGTCCTCTGCAGGGTGTCTTTGCTTGTCTCTCCTCTGCTCTGAGGCCTGTGACTTTGCTATTAGGTAGGATTATTGTGGCTTCCCAGGGGGCTTAGTGGTAAAGAATCCACTTGCCAATGCAAGAGACTCAAGAGACATGGGTTTAATCCCTGGGTTAGGAAGATCCCCTGGAGGAGGAAATGGCGACCCACTCCAGTATTCTCGCTTGGAAAATCCCATGGACAGAGGAGCCTGGTGGGCTTCAGTCCTTGGGGTCACAAAGAGTCAGACTCGACTGAGCGACTGAGCACATGTGCGCTGTGGCTTTGGGCTTTCCATTTGATCTGTAACATCTTTGACTGCTATTGAAAACACCTATTTGAGAAGGTTTCTATTGCAAAGTGTTCCATGGGGAAAAGAAAATCACGTTGATATTTCAGAACTTTCCTGTTTTGCCTCAACTAGCTCAAAACTGGGGGCTACATGAAATTACAATCAAAGTTAAATTCTCTCCAACAATTCACACGGTTTGATGTAAAATCATACCCTAAAAATTCATAAGCTGCCCAAAAGAAATACTCCAGCTCACCCCAGGTCCCACCTATTTCAGGAGTTCGGAGTGTTTTAAACACGATGAGAGTGCCTAGGCAAGCGTAGGCACACACGAAAAGTGCTGCCTGACTGCAAGCAGCAGCGAGACAGTGGCTCCTTATTGGACCGTGACTGGACAGGTTTTCTGGCTCTGCAGCCACAGTGGTGGATGGCACTTCTTTTTAACTGAGTAGAACAGGACCGTCTTTTCTACATTTGGGAAACCCCTTTATGTGTCTTGTGAGGAAGAAACCACCTCCAACTATAAAGGATGCACGTGCTGGTGGCTTGCCCTCCGTGGATCCGTGCAGCTGGGATACAAGCGAATGTGTTGCTCCAACCAGCTGGATGCGTCCTTACCAGACTTCGAGCCTGCAGCTGACAATATAAATAACTATGAGTGATATCTTAGTTATTTATTGCTGCATCACAGATTTTCCCATCATTTAGTGGCTTCAAGCATAAGTTATGAGTTTTGTGGGTCAGTGGAGCCTTCTGCTGTAGAACGTCCTTCAAGGCTGCAGTCGGGACACTGGTGGGACCACAGCCATCTGAAAGCTCGAACAGGGCGGTTCTTTCTCTAAGCGCCTCACACAGTTGCTGGCAGGATTTGGCTCTTCCTGGGCTGTCGGGCTGTGGACCTCTGTTCCTCAAGCCTGCTTGCTAAGGCTGCTCCCATTTCCTTGCCACATGGGACTCATAAGGGGCAGCTCTCATGTGGCAAGGAAACAGGAGCAGCCTTAGCAAGCAGGCTTCTCTTCACATGCACTCTTTCTGTTTCCAGAATGAGGAAATAAAAATACAAAGCTTAGTTGTGAGAGATGACAACTAAGATAAAGATGAAACATTGAACTTATATTAGGAGGCTCACTGGGTTGAAGAACATCCCTCCAGAATCCTGGTTTACTCAGAACCTCAAAATTTGATCTTATTTGACATCAGGATTTTTGCAGATGTAATTAGTTAGGATGAGGTCATGCTGAGCCAAAGTGACTTGGGCATGCACGCACCTAATCAAAAGACTTGTATCCTTGTATGAAGTCCTTGTGGAGACACACCAGGGAGAAGACTGGTGGGCCTGGACCGGGGAGGGAAGTGATGCAGCTACAAACCAAGGGCACCGCGCATTTCCAGGAACCACCAGAAGCCAGAGAGAAGCCCAGAAAGTTTCTTCACAGGAGCTTTCAGAGCTTTAGGCTGCAGCCTCCAGAATCTTCTGGAAGAGAACAAATTTCTGCTGTCGTAAGTCACCTGCATGCACACTCAATGACTTCAGTTGTGTCTGACTCCTTGTGACCCGATGGACTCTAGCCCACCATCCTCCTCTGTGCATGGAATTCTCCAGGCAAGAACACTGGAGTAGGTTGCCATACCCTCCTTCAGGGGATCTTCCCAACCCAGGGGTCTAACCCGAGTTTCTCACGTCTCCTGTATTGGCCGGTGGGTTCTTTAGTGCTGAGCCACTGGGGAGCCCCTGTAAGTCACCCTGCTGCTGCTGCTGCTAAGTCGCTTCAGTCGTGTCCGACTCTGTGCGACCCCATGGACTGCAGCCCACCAGGCTCCCCTGTCCCTGGGATTCTCCAGGCAAGAACACTGGAGTGGGTTGCCATTTCCTTCTCTAATGCATGAAAGGGAAAAGTGAAGTCGCTCAGTCATGTCTGACTCTAGCGACCCCATGGACTACAGCCTACCAGGCTCCTTGGCCCATGGGATTTTCCAGGCGAGAGTACTGGAGTGGGGTGCCATTGCCTTCTCCAGCTTGTGGTAATTCATAACAGCAGCTCTGGGAAACCAATGCAAGGAAGTTACAGGATTAGTTATGCTCCCTCAGAGTTCATATGTTACAGTTCCAAACTTCAGTACCTCGCACTGTGACTATATTTAGAGACAGGGCCCTTAAAGAGGTGACTAAGGTAAAGCCAAGCCAAATGGATGGGCCCTAATCCAATCTGACTGGTGTCACAGGAAGAAGTGTGGACACAGGCACCACGAAAATGGAGGGACAACCACGCAGACGCAGAGAGAAGGCAGCCTTCTGCCAGCCACAAAGAGAGGTCTGAGGAGAAGCCAAACCTGCAGACAGCTTGATCTTGAACCGTAAACCTCCAGAACAGTGAGAACATGACTCTCTGTTGTTCAAGACACTCAGTCTCTGGTGTTTTGTCATAGCATCTGCAGCAAACTAGTACCAGGGGCGCAGGGCAGGAGAAGGATGGGAAACAAGCCTGCACCTTTATCCTTAATATACTTCTGCTCATCTGCTTTAGGGGCAGAGACATGACTGAGGGATTCTCTGAAGAGAGAAGGAAGAGGTTGAAACATGAGGGGTGTTGATTGCGTGTTGATTGGCAGCCCCCTGTTGGCCAGGGAGAGGACAACACTGAGTCGGAAGAATCTTCTGCATCCTTCAGAGTGTTTACTTTTCATTTTTTTGGCCGTGCTGCATGGCATGTGGGATCTTAGTTCCCTGACCAGGTGTCAAACCCATGCCCTCTGCAGTGGAAGCATGGAATCTTAACCATGGGGATCACCAGGGAAGCCCCCCTTAGGGTGTTTATGTAGCCATCCTTGGTCATTGCTTTTAAAGAAAAAGAGAAGCAGGGATGTAATCAGTGGGTATAAACAAGGAATTAGTGATTTCCAGCAACTACAGACTTGGGAATCTGTGTGTCCAAGATTCCCTGTAGTTCTAATACAGAAAATTAGCATTTTGTATAAGACAGACATTCAGGAAAAACAGTCTGGGAATGAGCAGTGCTGGCCCTTCCCTTGCAATGTAACTTTCATGTGCTTGAGACTCACGCAGATTTAAGAAAGATTTAGGAAAGACTAAAGCCCCTGGAATTTCTATGACATTATTTACAACCCAGACAGTCACTGAAGCATAGAGATTTGGGAAGAAAAATTATTTTACAGAGTAGAAATACCAGAGTGCTGAAGGGGTTTTTGGTAGGAAAATCCAGTCCATAATGGGAAGATACTACTGTTAAAGAATAGTCAGATTCCCTATATACTATATATTTTTTTAAAAAGTAAATGGGCCAGCAAGGCAATAGAAATGAAAACAAAAATAAACAAATGGGACCTAATCAAACTTACAAGCTTGCACGACAAAGGAAACCATAAAAGGAAATGAAAAGTCAGTCTATGGAGTGGGAGAAGGTGTTTGCAGACAGTGCGATCAACAAGGGCTTCATTTCCAAAAGATGCGAAAAGCTCGTAATTCAACAACAACACAAAACAAAAAAAAACCCAATCAAAAAATAGGCCCAAAACCTAAATAGACATTTCTCCAAAGAAGATATACAGATGGACAGAAAGCACATGAAAAGATGCTCAGCACTGCTAATTATTAGAAAAATGCAAACCAAAGCTACAATGAGGTGTCTCCTCACATTGGTCTGAAAGGCCATCATTAAGTCCACACAGAGAGAGGGGGTATATGTACACTTATAGCTGATTCAGGTCATCGTACAGCAGAAACCAACAGACCATGATAAAGCAATTATCCTACAATTAAAAAAAATGTCTACAAATAACAAATGCCGGGCAGCTGTGAAGAAAAGGGAACCCTCCTACTCGGTTGGTGGAAAAATAAATTGGTGCAGCCGCCACAGAAAACAATATGGAGGCTTCTCAGAACTAAAAATAGAATTAACAAAGATCCAGCCATCCCACTCCTGGGCACACATCTGGACAAAACTCTAATTCAAAAAGATACATGCACCCACATGTTCATAGCATCTCTATTTACAATAGCCAAGACATGGAACAACTGAATATCCACCGAGAGATGAATGGATAAAGGAAATGTGGTACCTATGCACAACAGACTACTACTCAGCAGTAGAAAGAATGAAATAATGCCATCTGCAGCGACGTGGATACAGCTAGAGATTGCCATACTATCTGAAGCAAGTCAGAAAGAGAAAGACAAACAGCAAGTGATACCACTTGCGTGTGGCCTCTAAAATATGATACAAATGAGTTCATCCATGAAACAGAAGCAGACTCACAGACACAGAAAGACACTTGTGGTTCCTCCGGGGGAAGGGATGTAGGGACGAGACGGACCGGGCCTTCAGTGTGAACAGATGCACGCTGTTATGTGTAGAATGGGTAAACACAAGGTCCTACTGTAGAGCAGAGGGACCTATATTCAATATCCTGGGATAAACCATAACAGAGAAGAAAATTTAAAAAAGAACGATAATATATAGTGGAGGTGATGGAATTCCAGTGAAGCTATTTCAAATCCTCAAAGATGATGCTGTGAAAGTGCTGTACTCAATATGCCAGCAAATTTGGAAAACTCAGCAGTGGCCACAGGACTGGAAAAGGTCAGTTTTTATTCCAATCCCAAAGAAAGGCAATGCCAAAGAATGCTCAAACTACCGCACAATTGCACTCATCTCACACGCTAGCAAAGTAATGCTCAAAATTCTCCAAGCCAGGCTTCAGCAATATGTGAACTGTGAACTTCCTGATGTTCGAGCTTGTTTTAGAAAAGGTAGAGGAATCAGAGACCAAATTGCCAACATCCGCTGGATCATCGAAAAAGCAAGAGAGTTCCAGAAAAACATTTATTTCTGCTTTATTGACTATGCCAAAGCCTTTGACTGTGTGGATCACAATAAACCGTGGACAATTCTGAAAGAGATGGGAATACCAGACCACCTGACCTGCATCTTGAGAAATTTGTATGCAGGTCAGGAAGTAACAGTTAGAACTGGACATGGAACAACAGACTGGTTCCAAACAGGAAAAGGAGTATGTCAAGGCTGTATATTGTCACCCTGTTTATTTAACTTATATGCAGAGTACATCATGAAAAACGCTGGGCTGGAAGAAACACAAGCTGGAATCAAGGTTGCCAGGAGAAATATCAATAACCTCAGATATGCAGATGACACCACCCTTATGGCAGAAAGTGAAGAGGAACTAAAAAGCCTCTTGATGAAGGTGAAAGAGGAGAGTGAAAAAGTTGGCTTAAAGCTCAACATTCAGAAAACGAAGATCATGGCATCTGGTCCCACCACGTCATGGGAAATAGATGGGGAAACAGTGGAAACAGTGGCTGACTTTATATTTTGGGGCTCCAAAATCACTGCAGATGGTGACTGCAGCCATGAAATTAAAAGACGCTTACTCCTTGGAAGAAAAGTTATGACCAACCTAGATAGCATATTGAAAAGCAGAGACATTACTTTGCCAACAAAGGTTCGTCTAGTCAAGGCTATGGTTTTTCCAGTGGTCATGTATGGATGTGAGAACTGGACTGTGAAGAAAGCTGAGTGCCGAAGATTGATGCTTTTGAACTGTGGTCCTGGAGAAGGCTCTTGAGAGTCCCTTGGACTGCAAGGAGATCCAACCAGTCCATTCTGAAGGAGATCAGCCCTGGGATTTCTTTGGAAGGAATGATGCTAAAGCTGAAACTCCAGTACTTTGGCCACCTCATGCGAAGAAGAGTTGACTCATTGGAAAAGACTCTGATGCTGGGAGGAATTGAGGGCAGGAGGAGAAGGGGACGACAGGATGAGATGGCTGGATGGCATCACCGACTCGATGGACTTGAGTCTGAGTGAACTCCAGGAGCTGGTGATGGACAGGGAGGCCTGGCGTGCTGCGATTCATGGGGTCGCAAAGAGTCGGACATGACTGAGTGACTAAACTGAACTGAACTGATATGTATAACTGAGTAATTTCTCTGTACAGCAGAAATTAAGCTAACATTGTAAATCAACTATACTTCAATAAAAAATGCGTTAAAAATAAAGAACATGGGAGAGCAGAGGCTGACCAGTAGAAATACCTATAAACTAAATTTATATATAGCATTCCAAGACCAAAAAAAAAAAAACTCCTAAGAGTGAAATGTGTGTAGGAACACTTGACAAATATAAAAGTTAAAGTGATTATCAGTCCCAATGTCAATTTCAGTTATCATTCTTAAGACTGGCATTAAAAGCCATTAAAGAATAAAATAAATGGGTCAGAATGTTTGTGTCGAATGAAGTAAAGTTACTATATGACTTGTTTAGTTTGGATAAAAGGGAATGCCTATTCCTGGCACTGCATGACATATTCATACCTTAATATATAATTGAGTTTTATTCGTTACACAAGAAGACATGAACTGTAGTTGAAAATGGCATTTCTCAAATTCTTCTGGATGAGAGACTCATGTTAGAGTGCCTTCTGGCAGTACTGAGTATATTAAGGACAAGAAAATTTCAATTTAGGAAGAACCACCCAAACTTCTTTGATTCTTTGAGAAGAAAGGTATTTCTAAAGGGAAAACAGTTAAATATCGTTTTTCAGTATAGATAAACTTGTTACCTCTAATTATTTGGGCTTTAAAACTCCTTCAGCAGAGCAAATTTTCCATTATTGCATTTCTCCCGGGTAACGGCCATCTTATATAAGGGGATAAAGTCAAAGTAAAGGTAATTTACTGTCCACTAAAATTTTCATCTTCTGTCAGCATCCAAAATATGAGATCATATATATGAGCCCAAATACAAATTATAGAGATTAATTTTATTAAAATGCAGCAACAAGCAGAATTTTTCCCCAATACGATAAATCTTTCAGACACATTAGAGACCTTGAATTTAAACCTGTGATGTTATCTTGCCCTCTTAAAAATGGCTATAAAAGCTGTAGTTAATAGAGTTGTTCATAGACACTTCCATAGCCTGATTCATTTTTCCTTAGCTCTCAGGAGCACGAAATAAAAAGTTAAAAGAAACCCATGATTGGAGATTATTTATGTTATAATTATACATATGCTTGTGTAAGTATGCTAACAAAATTATATATACACAGATATATATATATATATATATATATATATATATATGAGAAAGCCTTCTAAGTAAAGTCTTGTAAGGCAGGACCTCAGTTTTAAGCAATTAAGATGGTGATAAAAAATCATGGCTTGCTGGAGTTTTGCAATCACCAGAATCTTAGGCATACTTCAGAGCTTATAAGAGAATTTCTGTCACCTCAGGAGCTAGCCAGTCCAGCTGCCTCCTGTCTATATGGGCCTCTGAGATATGATCTCGCAAGTATCTTTTCATGTCATGATAACCAAAGTGTGGAAGTCATCAGGGGATGCTCAAAGGCACGCAGGCGCCCTGAAAAGGAAGCCCTCTGTGCTAAGGTCTGGTCCTGTTGGGATTTTGGCAGCAGGCTTATGGTGGTGACTTGAGTTTGCTTTTTAATCATAATTAATGTTAAGAATAAATCCTCTGTGACTACAAAGCATGACCTCTTCTGCTCCATTGCCTCTTCAAACAGGAGAGCGCTCAAGATTCTACATGTGAGCTGAGAAGGAGGGTTAGAGAAAGACTGTCCTGTGCCCATACAGGATTTTAATTTCATGTATGGTCAGTAGCAACAGTTTTCACTACCTTTATTTATGTCCTTTTGTTATAGTACAAGCTCACTGAAAAATACAATTTCACAACATTCTGTCCATGAATTTTACATGATTGTGTTATTTTTTTGAACTTCACTTATCAAATGATGGCGAGTTCCTTCTGCATTCCTACAGAAATTCTGTTACAGTTGATAGAAAATTTTTATCTGAGATCCTTCTGACATAATCAGACATATTTGTCTAAATCAATGATTCATAGTAGTACATGGAGTTTTTGTACATAGGGGTATGGAATTACTCCGAAGCTTTCAGAAGCCACTTCCGGAAAAAAGACCCAAAAACCTATCTTCTTAAAATCATCAGTCTAGATGTAATGTCTTGTGTAACAAACAGAAGCTCTTTCCCTTCCCCAAATTATAAGAGTGACTTTTAAAATTGGAATTTATGCCAAATGGTAGCTGATATTATCTACAGTTTCATTACAGTGTGCTCCTGGTTTCACATAGAAGTACTTTATAGACACTTCTTTTTGGAAACATGATCATTATATTTATTTTTCTTAAAAAGTGCACAGGCAATGGGAGACCATGCATGAAGTTTATTAGGCTTAGCTAATTTTCTGTCAGTTCTAGGAATCGAGATTAGCCATGTGCAGTTCATAGCTGGCACTGGCAAAGGACAAAAGGTCACCTAGAGAAAATCTAGAAGCAACTTTGTTCCTTAAAAACTAAAGTAGTGTGAGATATAAAATATCACAGTACTGCTGAGAAAAAAAAAACCAGCAAAATTCTCAGAATCAATCAGCCATAGATAATTGTGTTATTAAGAAACCATTTGACTGTGTATAGATGAAAAGCCATATTTTGTTCAACCTAAAAAAACTTCACAGTATATCTAAAACATCTAAATTACTTTTAGTAAAGTATATAAAATGTATAATTTTGAGTAGTATGCTGGATTAATTGCCTAACAAAGTGAGTGAGTCCCCATGAGCATGCTATGCAAATCATTTTGGAAAAGGTCTTTTTTTTTTTTGGAACAGTGGTCATTTCAAATATGTGATTTATGGAATAATGCGGCACATAATGTACTATTACATTCCAAGCCTATGAATATTAAACCTAACAAAGCCTTATTTTCAGAGACTAAGCATAAGTTAAGCGAATCTGAGCTATTTGTGATTTATTCAGTGTTCGCTTACTTCACAAATGTTCACTGATGATCTCCTAAGTGCCTAGCACCCAAAAGGATACAATCACCTCTCTTACTCATTCTGGTCTTTGCAGCCATAGAGCGTTTTATCCACAGAGATTGAGCACACAGACATAGAGGAGCTATGCAATAAATAATGGCTACTCTCCCTGATGAAAAGTTATGGAACATGCATCGGGTATAAGATACTGATGCAGGTCTTGAGAATACAATGGTGAGTAAAATGGGCACAGTTCCTACTCTCATGGGAAGTATCATGGAGACCATAAATAAGAAACAAACAGGATCCTTTCAGACAGCAATAATTTCCCGAAGAAAGCAAGCCCCATAGAAAGACAAGTGTGGGCAACGTTTGATAGAAGGATCAAGGAAGACCACTTCACTTTGGAGCTGAAAACTGGGCAGTCAGAAGAGTTAGCCAAGCAGAAATTGACAGAAAGGATTTTTTAAGCCAAAGTTGCTGGTGCAGAAGTCCCATGCTCCCAGACCATTTTTAATATTAATATTTGCCACAAATGTGGAGTCTTAAAATCTCAGGTGTTTCTTATTGTTCATCAAGAGCAGAGGTTCCAAGAGAAGAGATGGTCACTGGGTTAGCACCAACGCAGTGTCTGGATGCTGTTTTGTCTGTTCTATTATTTTAAGCCAACAGTTAGAAGTTGGGAGATTTCGAATTAAGATCTAGATTTCTTTCATTAGACTTTTCGTTGGAAACCAGAAGGTGTGGCAAGCCTTGGGACCTGAATTCCAGCTCAGGAGACATCGCTGTAGCTGGTGACAGCTGCCTCCTGTAGATGAGGTGTGAGGTTTTGCATCCAATTTGCTAATCTCTTGACAATTTCTTCTTTTGTCCCAGAGATGAAGCCAAAGTTCAGCTTCCATTTCTCATCATGCTTCTGATATTGGTTTTTCTCCATAACTGTGATTCCGTCAAAAGTTGGGAAAGAAAATCTAGGTTGAAAGGGTTATGTGTTTCAAGAAAAATCGTAGAAAAATATGGAAAACAGTCTATGTCATTTGAATACAATCCAGTCTTTCCTCTCATTTGTATTTTCTTCCTGGCCTTATTAGGTATAAGAGTTTGGATGCTTAAACTAGGATTTTAAACTCAAAATCATAGTCCAAAATTCCATTTTGGAAAAATAAAACGAATAACTGCAGTTTTAGGCTGCTTCTCGGGAGACAGTTTTGGATATCTGAAGCAATTGAATTAGAATTTTATTTTCAACACTTACTAAACTTATAATGGGCCATATAATGTCTTTCATTCTCAGGGTTCTCATCTATAAACCTGTTGATTTGGATATATAATAATTAACTTTGCCACATTATTCTAAGAATTAAAAGAATCAATCTATATCATCACACAGACACTCAATAAATGCAAAATTCTCATTATTACATGGTCAATTTGTGCTTTGGCACCGAAGCACTCAGAAGAATGATTCAATTCACCTTAGTTATATTCTGAAGTTCTCCTAAGTGAAAGTGTTAGTCGCACAGTTGTGTTTGACTCTTTGTGACCCCACAGGCTATAGCCCGCCAGGCTCCTCTGTCCATGGAATTCTCCAGGCAACAATAGCAGAGTGGGTAGCCATTCCCTTCTCCAGGGGATCTTCTTTATCCAAGGATTAACCCAGGTCTCCTGCATTGCAGGCAGATCCTTTACCATCTGAGCTACCAGGGACGTTCTCACAAGGTGGCTAGAAAGGGAAGAGACTGGGGAAGTAGAAAAAAGGAGAGGAGGGCTTCTCAGGTGGCTCAGGGGTAAAAAATCTGCTTGCCAATACAGGAGTCACGGGCTTGATCCCTGGTCCAGGAAGATCCCACAAGCTGCAGAGCAGCTAAGCCCGTGTGCCGCAGCTACTGAGCTGCTTCTCTAACGCCTGGGAGCCTCAACTACTGAGCCCACAAGCTGCGGCTACCGGAGCCCAGGCGCCTAGAACCCGCGCTTCCTGACAAGAGAAGCCCCAGCAATGAGAAGCCCACGTGCCACAACCGAGGAGGAGCCCCTGCTCACCAAAACGAGACCAAAGCCCTGCACTGCAAGAAAGACCCCGCACAGCCTAAATCAATAAAACTACTTTTAAAGAAGAAGAGGAAGAAAGGAGGGAGAAACAGTAAAATTATTCAGTGTTCAATGAGTGCCAGCTACCTGCCAGGTTTTTGACTCATACTACCTTCTGAAGCAAAAATCATACTTAAAATTTAAATCTCTCTGGTCAATGGTCCACTTTTTTTTTTTTGTATACCTGTGGTTTCTTTTAAACTAAGGAAGCCGTCCATCCAGTGATTTGACAAATAGTTAATGATACATTATTTAATTTTTCTATGGTTTGATATTTTTCAACCCAAATGCATCAGAAACTTACTTCTTAGTGTGATGTGAGGTGAGGTTTCTAATTTCTGGCTTGGTATTTATCAGATAAAGGATCTTAATTTACAATTCGAAATCATTTTCTTTTCATCCTTAGAATCTTCACTTTCCCCATGGCCAAGAAGAGAGATAAAAGATAGCAAAGCAAGCGTGAAATACGGTATTGTTGTTTCCCTAATTAACATGGAATGAGTATCTATGTCGGGAATGGCTTTTCTGAATATCTTCTAGTTAATAAATTGACTTTTGCTTGTTTGTAGAAAAAAATTAGATAGATTGACTAAAACATACATAAAATGCTCATAATTAGGAGAAATAGAAAAAAAAGAACACGGAAACGCTCAACTTTTACCACAGTCTTTCACCTATGAAAGGTAAATATGAATTTATGGCTTCTAGATTATTTGACAAACGGAGCAAAAATGTTTTTTAGGCAAGTTATGTATGGAATATCAAGAGAGAACTGTGAGGTGGGGCAGGAAGTGATGTTAGCAAAGGATATCAATGTGAGTTGAGCAGAGCTAAGAAAACAGTTCTGTTGCTACTTTCTGGAGAGTCATTTTGGTTGCTTTAGGCAGAATCATCCGTCAGAACCACTGAGGGAGACCGTATAAAAGAGCAAATCTAAGCAGGAGTCCCAGGTGGCTGCAGAGTTGGTGGAGAACCTGCAGAAGAGCAGCGCCCTAACAGCAAACCCTGTTAGTCCCCGGAGATCTTTCTCTGGTTGCTCTTCTTTCTCTCTGTTGGGTGCACCACATGGCGTACAAGATCTCAGTTCCCCAACCAAGGGTCAGTCTCACGCCCCTGCAGTGGAAGCATGGAGTCTTCTCGTCTGGATTGCCAGGGAAGCCCGTAGTTACTCTTACTTCTATCTTTAGGTAGAAAACAAAATCAGAGGTGAGAGCAGAGAAAGACATGGTAAAGCTGCGTGGTCACGGCAGAGCGACCCTTCCCAAGTCACCGACTGGAGGGAGCAGAAGGAGAAAGGGACAAGATTGTGTGGTTAGGGAGCACGGTCTAGCTTTCAAAAAAATGTTTTTGTTTGTTTCTTTGCTTACTTGTTTGTGTGCTCGTTGTCAGGCCAAAGTACTAAGTGTTATGGTCAGAATCAAAGACAAGTAAGTCAAAATGGTCTGAAACTTACATCCCTCTACCAAATATTCATTGAGGTCTGACCATAAGCCATCATCCATCCTAGGGGTTTGAAATACCTGCAGGAACAATGCATATATGGTCCCTGCCCTCATAGAAACTCTTATTATTATGTTCTCTTGAAATATTTAAAATGGAAAAAACAGAGAATAATATAAAACACATTTTTGTATCCTCAAGATTTAACACTCTTAACATTTTGCATGTTTGTTTTGAAACTTTTATTTAAAGAAATAAAATCATATAGCTACAGTGAGAGTTGTTTTGGCCTCTCTCTAATTTAATTTCCCTTTTTCTCTTCAGGAAGTAATTAATTGTCTTAAAGTTGGCGTTCTTCAAATTCTTTTTAAAAAATATATCACCACACACATGTGTGTGTGCTAAGTCACTTCAGTTGTGTCTGACTCTTTGCAACCGTATGGACTGTGGCCCACTAGGCTCCTCTGTCCATACCACATACACCTGTTCATTAGAACTGTGTAGTCTAATTTGGCATTTCGGAAATTTTGAAATGATGTTTTTAGTGTAGAATAACAACATGCTTTTTAGACTTCATATCAGGTTTTTGAGATAATCCACTTGATATTTACTAAATACATACTATGTCCCAGGCATTGTTCTAAGTATTAGAATAAAGGAGTGAATAACCTCCCTCCCCCTAAAATCCATGACCTTATGAAGATTTGATCACAGTAGGGTGAACAGACAATAAACAACAAAATATGAAATACTCTATGTAGGCTGCTGTTTTGGACTAAATTGTATCTCCCCACATCCCCCACACCCCCCCAAAAAAAATCATACATTGAAGCCCAAACCTACAATGTGGCTCAATTTGGAGACAGGGCCTATAGAGAGAGGAAATAAATGTTAACAACAGACATACAGGAAGGGTCTTAACCTGATTGGACTGGTATTCTTTTTTTTTTTTGGAGATTTTTCTAATTGGTCTTTTTAAAAATTAATTGAATCATTTATCCGACTTTGCTGTTTCTTTGTGGCATGTGGGATCTTTATCTGTGGCATGAGAACTCCTAGTTGTGGCATGCAGGATCCGGTTCCCTGACTGGGGCTCGAACTCATGGTTTCCATACTGGGAGTGTTGAGTTTAGCCACTGGATGGCCAGGGAAGTCCCAGAACTAGTGTTCTTGTAAGAGAAAGAGACACCTGAAATTTATTTTTCTCTCAGTGCCTGCACAGATGAAAGGCTCTGGGAATACACATGAATAGGCACTATCTACAAGCCATGAAGACAGCGCACACCAGGTCCCAAATCTGCTGGCAAAACCTACTGACATCTAGCGACATCTCAGTCAGAAGCTTCAGCCTCCAGAACTGTAAGAAAATAAGTGTGTGTTGTTTAAGTCCCCTGTTGTTGTTGTTTAGGCCCTAAGTCATGTCCACTCTTCGCAACCCCATGGACTGCAACACATCAGACTTCCTTGTCTTTACCATCTCCCCCAGAGCTTGCTCAAACTCATGTCCATTGAGTCAATGATGCCATCCAACTATCTCATCTTCTGTCGTCCCTTTCTCCTCCTGCCCTCAATCCTTTCTAGTATCAGGGACTTTTCCAATAAGTCAGCTCTTCACATCCGGTGGCCAAATTATTGGAGCTTCAGCTTCAGCATCAGTCCTTCCAATGAATTTATTTCTCAGACTGAATAGATTCATTGGGAGTCCATAGTCCGTAGTCCCCATGGACTGCAGCACACTGGGCTTCCTTGTCTTTCACCATTTCCCAGAGCTTTCTCAAACTCATGTCCTTCCTGTCATCCCCTTCTCCTCCGGCCTTCAATCTTTCCCAGAATCAGGGTCTTTTCCGATGAGCCATTTCTTCTCATCAGGTGGCCAAAGTATTGGAGTTGCAGCTTCAGCACCAGTCCCTTCAATGAAAATTCAGGGTTGATTTCCTTTAAGATTGACTGGTTTGATTTCCTTGCAGTCCAAGGGACTCTCAAGAGTCTTCTCCAACATCACTATTCAAAAACATCAATTCTTTGACACTCAGCCGTCTTTATGGTCCAGCTGTCACATCCATACATGACTACTGGGAAAACTATAACTTTAACTATTAGGATCTCTGTCAGCAAATTAACGTCTCTGCTCTTTAATATGCTAGGATTAGTGCCCTTATCAGAAGAGACACTAAAGAGCTCTCTTTCCACTGTATGAGGACAAAGTGAGAAGGTGACCATTTGCAATACAAAGAAAGAGCCCTCTCCAGACACATCTTGCTGGGACCTTGATCTTGGACTTTACTATCCACACCTGTGGGTAAAAAAATAAATTTCTGTTGTTAAGTTACTTAGCCTATGGTATTTTTTTATGGAAGCCTGAGCTGACTAAGACATGGGGTAAGGGAAAATGAGCTGCCTCTATCTGAGAGGCCTCAGCAAGAACTGCATTTCAAAGGAAGAGTAAGATTTCAATCAAGGTAGAGACAGAAGAAATTTTCTGTAAGCAGCTAATGACATTGGTAGATTTGTTTCCCAGGAAACTGCATCTCGAATGGGCATACTTTTCTGTATTCCACAAAGATGTCCCACAACTAACTGTTGGTTTTTTTAATTTGAAGTTTGGAACTCCATATTATTAAAATAGAAATTTTAATACTTATGAGAGAAAGATGTTTTAACTTCATGTTTGGGCTTTTTGTAAAACTTCATAGGCTATTTTTTCCATAGATTTAAAAAAAATGATTATTGTATTATTTTTCTAAATGGCAATATGTGAGAAAAAGTTTCTGACTGCCATTTCTTAAATTCCAATTTATGAGAAATCTAGTTCAGTAAACATTTTACCATGTTTTATGTCACTAGCTTTTGTTGTATAAGTTTTCCGAAGGTGATATAGAGTAATTTTTATACGATGAACATTACTTACTGATCTGTTGATGACCATATCTTAAGGAAAGTTTGAAGACCTTATTTCAGCACTTTAATTGATATTCCAATGTAAGGATTCCTTTGATTTTTTTTTGTTTTTAAAAATTGGGTTGTATGCATAAAAATAAATCTCAAATAATAAAAATGTGAGATTTAAAACCATCATGACTCCTATATTAGCTATCAGTATTCCAGTAAAGGTTAAACCAATGGTCATGAATATGCTGCTCCGATATGTACTAACTTCCAAGAATGTTGACTAATGACATGCTTAGTGGTTCTATGGTTGTATTTAAAAATGAAAATAATTGTGTGGATTAGTTTTTATCGACTCAGGTACTCAAACGGATGACACTGGCACCTTTACGTGAAATCAGCCTCCAGATCAACTTTTCAATTTGCTGAAGTCATAAACCAGCCTTGCTCAAACATTCACGTATTTAAAATTTCATCAGCATTCTCATCATTCCTGACTTAGATTCTTTTAACTCAATATATTTTTAGATACTAGCTTTACTATGTTCATCTCTTCATAAATAAAGTAGCTTCTATTGTTTTAAACCATCATTATAAACCACAGTTCAGAGACAGTGTTTAAGATCTACTAAAGTAAGGATGTGTATGAAATCTATGAGGGTATATTGGGAATACTTCACTTTGCTAGTGGCTTTGGAATAAGAAATTCTCAGTGTTACATCATTCTGCAATGGCTACTAATGAGTTCCAAAGCTATAAAAGAATAATAAGTTCTAACAATTTTATGTAGAGATGTTTTCTCATTTAGAAGTTTGACTTTTACTATCACAATGTAAATGCATCCTCCATGATAAATCTAGTTGCTCTTGAAGATATTTATTATTTATCTGTATACCCTGCAAATACCTTATCAAAATCAGGAGTAGGATAATGATCATGGCAATAAATCTATTTTAATATACTACTTTTTCATATTATATAAAACTTTGAGAACTTTAAGGGCTTCCCTTGTGGCTCAGCTGGTAAAGAATCTGCCTGCAATGGGGAAGACCTGGGTTGGGAAGATCCCCTGGAGAAGGGAATTGCTACCCACTCTGGTATTCTGGCCTGGAGAATTCTGTGGACTGTATAGTCCATGGGATTGCAAAGAGTTAGACACTACTAAGTGACTTTCACTTTGAGAAATTTAAAGACTGAAGATTCAAGAAAATAATTGTTTAAGACAGAGGGAGAAAAAAGTAGCAAATAGGTTAAACAAATCGTATGTGCAATTCTGAATTTACACATTTTTGAAAACTCTGAATTTATTTTTGTTTACTTGGAGTAAAGTAGATAGATAAAATATTGAGCTGTATATATGCAAGCACATCAAATGAGTAGACAACAATGCAATTGTTCATTTTCAATATTTTTTCTTGTATCCTTATCAGAGCCTTTTCCTTATTCTCTTTCAATAGAACATTAGGGATGTAATTAGTGTTAATGGCTCTTTATCAGCAGCACAAATTCACTTTTATGCCTTTCTGTTTATGTTGCGTTTTGCTGGTTCCAGAAAGGTACTTTGGCTCTTACAAAAGACCTGTCAAAAGCCAAGAGGACAAAGGAAGATATGTAGATTTCTGGCAGGAGATTAGGGCTCCGTTTGTTAATAGAACATTTGTACCTGGCTGGGCTGGCTGTCCTTGGAGTGGACACAGCTGGTGAACCTTCGGTCTTCTGAACATATGTTCCCTTTCTCCAGAGAGCTAAAAGACCTCATACCTCTTATTGCTCTGAAAATGAAGACGCAAGGTATCAGAAGACAGAACAAAGAGGCTTCCATAATTCTTCCACTGTCTTTAGTCACACTTTAAGCATGCTAGATGGCCCTGGGTATAGTATATGCTGTTTTATTTCACCAGCCCACATGGAACTGAAATAAATATGTCTGTATAGAACTAACTTTACTGTTAGAATTTTAGTCACTTCACTCAGTAATTGCAACCTGTAATTATAATCCTTTCAGTTAAGCAAAAGCAAATATTAATCTTAGTTTTGAAATTAATAATGATCGTTCAGTTAATGTAATTATCATTGCAGGAAAGTAAAAGGATATATCTTAGCCGTGCCCAGTTAGAGATAATGCATTTAATTAATACAGATGTTTAAACAATTATGTTTTTAACACACATTAAAAGTTGGGTTCCATTGTCAGACTTTAATTCCGAATCATTTTGGCACCATCAGAGGTGCATTCCATCCCAAGTTAAAATGATTTATTTCTTTTTTTCCTTTTTTTAGTGTAACTGTGGAGAATTTAACAGTAATGTTTCCCATAAATATTTTTGTAAATTTTCTTATTCTGATGTGAAATTCTAACATTTCTAATTATTCCAAGGGTAATTCAAAACATATTTAAAATATAACATTTTCTCCAAATTTATATCCATCTCATTTTCACTGGAAAGAGACAGTCTATTATTCTAAGAAAAATTGTAGGCGTTTGCTCCTGTGTATTTCAAGGCCAAGGAAGAAAGGACTAACATACGATCTTGCAAACTGTAGAACATGAGCAAATGTAACTGTCTTCAACCGTATTTCTAAGATGTCAGTTGATTCATAAAAATAATCCGGCTTGTGAACAAAAATGTTGACTGACTCTCTGACAGATCAGTTGTCATGTGAGAAAAATCATTGAGAGGATGCCTAGTTATGCTTGGAGTTTTTTTCTTAGGATTTTAGAGAGGAAAGTCTTCAAGTACTGGGAGAAATAAACCAATTTAATGTGGCAAATTTTTTTACATTAAACGATTAATGAAAATATCCAAAGAACACTCAGAGAAACTGCGTTTTCCCTGTGATTTTTTTCTATTCTAGTTTTGTTCTTAAAGACACAGTTTGCCAATAGTATAAAAGAAAGAATCGGGTATATCAGAGAAAGACTAATCTGGAGCACCACGGGGTAGTGTTTCTTTCATATTAAATAGAAATATCAGCTTCAAAACATATTACTTGATAATCATCTAGTAGAGCTCCAAGTTAAAATGGTGTTTAATTTTCCCAACTCAGCTTTTTGCGATTGACTGCTAAGATAAGAGAACTGGCAAAGCAAGGGAAGCCATTACTGACATTTCCACTGTTAACAGGGCCTTGGAGCTCCGTTCCATTTTCTCCTGGTGGCTGGCCTTCAATTTAACCCAACTGAAGGAACACCCACGGTCGCTGCTGGCATCATCATCACCAGACTTATTTCCCTTCAGAAACATACTTTCTCTGGGGAGCGGAAATCAGAAATGTGTCTTTATTCTAGATGGGTACACTTACTGCTCCCCACACTTCAGCAGCTTTTCTTTCCACTCTTAGTTGAAGAGTAAAACTTCCAGAGAATAAATTTCTATGAAGCAGGCAGAGGAAATAGCACTGGGATATTGCATCCCAAGAATTTGGTGGTGATGGGAATTGGAAAATCTGAGTGTCTCCTGGTGTTTAATTACATTCTCTTCTGTTCAGAGTGAAAGAGGTTTAGGAAGTGGGAACTGAAAACCTTATCATAGTCTAGTAGAGTTACACTTGATAAAATCCTAATGACAGACGTTAAAACTTGGTCTAGGAGCTATGCCCACTAACTGGATGTCTGGCCAAATCTCTGCAAGGGGATTTTCATCCAACACTAAAAAGCCCGGAGGCTGGGACCAAAGGCAAACACATCCTTTGTCCTTTGACAGATGTGAACCTTGACAAAAGGCATCCGTCTGACGATGAGAAAACAAAACAGTCACAACAACAAAATAACAAGAAAGAGACTTATCAAAGATATAGCAGGTGTAGGGAGAAACAGAAATCATCATCCTAAAAGCTGAGAAAATGACACTAAGAACCAGAAATAATAATAAAAGGAAATTGCAATGACATTTTGGACTCATTATAAGATGCAAAACAATGTACAACGTCTATGATGTAGCTTTAAAAGGCATACATAAAAATATGGATATAAAACAAGATAAAATGAAATGAGAGGTGATTAAGTAAAGGAAGCATGGTGGAAAAATTCAAATGCAATGAAAGAATTAAAATCACATTAGACATTACAATTCATTGAAAAATAAAATCAGTGATAAAGTCAAAATCTCATATTTTTTCAGAATGTAAAAAAAAAAAAAATGACCAAGAGATTAAAAAGAAGGGGACAGAAGGAAAAAAGAAGGGGACAGACAAGTCGTCAACAACACGTTATGGAAGAGCGGTAATGTTTGATACGTGAAAAATATAAGCAATCTGAACGTCAGGAAAATCTTAAACGAACAAGCAAACAAGAATCTGAGTGAGTCAACCAAAAAATCATCCCATTCTATCCATAGGATAATTGAAGAGTCCTAGTCCAAGACACCGTTGGCAGAAATTTTGATTTAAATGGATAAAGACAGTACTGAGAGAACACGGGGAAAAACTAGCTTGCCTTTATATTTTTCCTCTGCATTTACTAAGCACCAGAAAATTTTGATATAACATCCATAATGTTTTTAAAGTGAAAAGTTATAACTAAAGAATTTTGAAGAAATTGTTTTTCATTTGTGAGGCCAACAAAAAAATATTACCTTATAAACAAAATGTTCAAAGTATACTAATCACTTACCTATCTTGGAAACATAAGGCTACATTTCAGATGAGAGAAAAATTAGAATTGAAAAAGTAGAAGTAGTGATAGATACGGTAGAGGCAAATTTGCATTTATTTTCCCCTTCTAGAAAAGATACCAAGAACAACTTATCTGAAATATATAAAAGATTTAGGCATAAAGAAGCACATTACAGTGCAATTATAGCATAACTGTAAAAAATTCCTAAATATTCAACAATAGAATGCCATGCAAGAAGTTAAGCTTGGGATGAATTTTAATGATACAGGTTAATTTTATGATGAAATTTTTAGTGAAGAGTAGAGTGTAAAATAATAAACCCATGAATTAACAATGTAAAGAAAAACGCACATGGAGCTTTTATCTGTAAGATTTTTGCATCTTTAAAAATGAGATCTGAAGGAAATGTTAGTTTTAACTTTTTAGAACTAGTAAGTAGTGTTATAAAAGTGTTTCTGTTTTTCTTTTACTTCATTTTATGTATTTTTTCAGAACTAACAAAAAAAAATGGTCATAGGGAATAGACTGTAAGAAAGCTTCACCACATCTGTCACTTTTCAGTACAGAGTACATGGTTCCTTTCTCCCCTGCTATTTCCAAATTGGGAAAGGAATATGTCAAGGCTGTATATTGTCACCCTGCTTATTTAACTTATATGCAGAATACATCATGTGAAATGCGGGACTGGATGAAACACAAGCTGGAATCAAGATTGCGGGAGAAATATCAATAATCTCAGATATGCAGATGACACCACCCTTGTGGCAGAAAGTGAAGAAGAACTAAAGAGCCTCTTAATGAAAGTGAAAGTGGAGAGTGAAAAAGTTGGCTTAAAGCTCCACATTCAGAAAACGAAGATCATGGCATCCGGCCCCATCACTTCATGGGAAATAGCTGGGGAAACAGTGGAAACAGTGGCTGACTTTATTTTCTTGGACTCCAAAATCACTGTAGATGGTGACTGCAGTCACGAAATTAAAAGACGCTTGCTCCTTGGAAGAAAAGCTGTGACCAACCTAGACAGCATATTGAAAAGCAGAGACATTACTTTGCCAACAAAGGTCCATCTAGTCAAAGCTATGGTTTTTCCAGTAGTCATATATGGATCTAAGAGTTGGATTATAAAGAAAACTGAGCACCGAAGAATTGATGCTTTTGAACTATGGTGTTGGAGAAGACTCTTGAGAGTCCCTTGGACTGCAAGGAGATCTAAGCAGTCCATTCTAAAGGAGATCAGTCCTGAGTGTTCATTGGAAGGACTGATGCTGAAGCTGAAACTCCAATACTTTGGCCACCTGATGCAAAGAACTGCCTCATTTGAAAAGACCCTAATGCTGGGAAAGATTAAAGGCAGGAGGAGAAGGGGATGACAGAGGATGAGATGGCTGGATGGCATCACTGACTTGATGGACATGAGTTTGAGTGAACTCCGGGAGTTGGTGATGGACAGGGAGGCCTGGCATGCTGCAGTTCATGGGGTCGCAAAGAGCCGGACAAGACTGAGCGACTGAATTGAACTGATTTTGAATTTTCTGTGAGTTTTTCCACATTTCCTACAGAAAAAAGAACACTGTCCCAAATGAAAGAAGATCATCTACCAAGCTTCAGAAATAAGAGTTTTTCAAACATTCTAGCACCAACCCTGTATGAGTTAAATGAAACTTAACCTCTCTATCAATTTCCTCATCCATAAAATATAAAAAGGTGAACATTTCTGCTTCCTAGAATTCTTATGAATATGACTTAATAAAATCCTCTGAAGCAATACATCTCTATAAGAAAGATTTTTCTTTAACGAGTATCTTTTGGTGGAGGGAGCTGCCTTTTGCTGGGTTGGGTTTGTTTGGTTTGTGACTGTGGCCCAGCAATTGTTCTTGTGGTTATGATTGGAGTTAAACTGTTAATGAGGCTCACCTTTATAGGAAGTGTTGGCTACTTCCCTTGGCAGTCAGAGTAAAGCAAGTGTCAGTCTGTGATTTTGGCAACGTTAAAGGGAACAACAGAGGCAGAAATTTTGCCTTAGAGGAAGAGTTTTCGATCTGTTCAGTCAGTCATTAGTACAGGAATTAAGTACAGAAAAATCGAAAGGAGGGAGTGGGTGACAGCGTGCTCTGACTCATCCAAGGAGCCAGCGGTCAGATACGGAGCTGAGACAGGTGCCAGTCCGTCTGTGCCCCGACCCTGCTCCTCTTCTTCCTCAGTGCACAGCCAAAGCACGTTTACCGGGTTTCCACGCAGCTAGTCTTGCACTTGGGACTGAGCTCTAGCCTGTGACATATAAGAGCCGTGATCTGCACTTCAGAGTGATGCACTGGCATGCGGCCACCGCCCACAAGTGATCCTTCCTCTCCTCATTTTTCACTGGCTTGTGTACAGGCTTCCATGAAGATTAGCCTGGGTTTGGGTCATTGTAGGGACAAGAGATTGCCCCTCAAGCCGAGTTTCTCACGAAAACAAAATAAACTTGTAGTGTGTCTACCCACTGAATTTTTTAGTTTATATGTTACAGTGGTTAGCACTGTTCTTACCAGGGCTTCCTTGGTAGCTCAGTGGTAAAGAATTTGGCTGCAATGCAGGAGACACAGGAGGAGTGGCTCTGATCCCTGGGTCAGCAAGATCCCCTGGAGGGCACGGCAACCCAGTGCAGTGTTCCTGCCTGGAGAATCCCATGGACAGAGGAGCCTGGCAGGCTACAGGCCATGGGACTGCAATGTTGCTTACAACTGAAGCGACTGAACACTGTCCTAAATGACAGAGGTTTTCTCATCTTAGGAAGCAGCAAGTTGAAGATACAGACATCAAGGCTCTCTACTCAAGAGGAGAAGGGAGGAGGTCAAAATAATGGGAAGGCTCACAAAAACCTTTAGATTTTGAATCATAGCAGCAGTGTGTAATGCATAGCAGGCATGGAACAAAGATTTGTTGATTTTAGTTGCCTGGTATTGATCTTAATCTCACACAACATTAGCAGTCAGGACAGAATCAACCTTAACTGGAAATCAAAGGGAGTGTTAAGTAATAGCTAATGCCTATTACCATACAAACACATTCTATGGCCGCTATCATTTGAATGCAAAACACTTCCCTTTGTGCCATATTTTCCCAGTAGCCGCCACTCAATTTCTCTGCTCTCCTCTAAGACAAACCTCAGCAAAGAGGAAGCTGTCTACTTATGCTCCCATCATGCTTCAAGGAGTCCATTCCTAATGTGCCATCCATCCTAACGCCATCATGCTTCAAGGAGTCCATTCCTAATGTGCCATCCATCCTAACGCCATCATGCTTCAAGGAGTCCATTCCTAATGTGCCATCCATCCTAACGCGGCATCTGCTTCCACCATTCCAGCCCAGCCATTCCTGCCCACAGGACCAGTGGCTTTCATCAGGACACATGTAATGGAAACTTTTCAGTGCTCATCAACCTAAAACTTCCATCAGCTTCCCATAGAATTGGTGGCTTCCTCTCTGCTTGAAGCTATCCATTGCTTTTCATTGAGCTCGAATCACACTTAAGAATTTTAGCATGGCCTCATCATCTCTGGGTGAGCTGGCCATGGCCTGTCTGATATAATACCTAAACAGTCTAATGTAGTGGTTTAATGTATGGGAACTCTTACATCCAAATCCTTGTTGAAATCTTACTTGAAATCTCTGCAAGCTACTTTCTGCCTGCCTCAGTTTCCTTCATTTGTAAAATAGAGAGCATCATAATACCCACATTATCGATTTGTTGTATAGATCAAAGAAGATAATGCCTAAGAAGAGATCAGAGCCACCCCTGACTCTCACTAAAACCTCTATTATTATTATTGTAGTACTTTTCATGCTTTCACACTTTTAAAATATCTTCCTGCCACACTGGATTTCTCTCTTTCCTCGAGTCCAGCTGCATCTGTTTCTGCTCCCCCGACTTTGATATTTTCCATATGTTTCCTCCCACCTGGAATATTTATCCCACCAATCTCCCTGACTGGTTTCTTTGCATTCTTCCCCTTGGAGTGGCTTATTTATTTTACTATCTTATCTAAAGTATCTTTTCATTTTTAACTTTTAGTGATGCACCATTCTTTTCCTTCATGGCACACACAACAATTTGGAATTATTTTGAAACACGTACTCATGCCCATATGTTCAGTACTTTTTCTGTCTTACCCAATTATATAGACATTTCTGTGCAACTTTGTTCACCTGGTAATGTCCTGGTACATATTTGGTTGTCAATAAACATGTATTGAGTGACAGAGAAATTAATAAATGTAAGTGCTTCTTATGCTGGGCTCCAACTTTTCCAGTAGGGAGAAGGCCTGCCTAAAAGGAGTTGAGGAAAAGCAGGTGGAAAGTGTTGTAGGCAGAAGAGACAGACAGGACAGTGCTTCCTGCAAAAGCATTACAAAATGGGAAACATCCCACATGATTTTTCATGTGGATGAGAAATGAAGTATTTCTTGCCATATCATTGAACGAAGGATGTCATAGCCACTGCAGCCACTGCAGACGGTGAGCTGGTGAGCCTTGAGGGAACTCAGGGAAGGAAGAACACCCACCATCTAGCAGCCGTCAAACTGCAGCCACTCCCCAAGGTGAGCCCTGAGAAAGCTCAGGATGTGGAAAACCAGGAACTTAGCCCCAGATGGGGGAGGGACATTTCAAAGTAATGATTTCAGTGAGCCCAGACTCTTACATCTTCCCATCCGTAGAAAAGTGCTAAATTCCTTAACTTGAGATATCCAGTTTACAAAAAAAGTTTAATGTTCAGACTACCTGCCCTTTGTTGCTAAACTTTTATATAACCTGGCTCTCCTCATGCCTCCTCAGAATAGTTCTCTCGGGGTTACTTGAGATGCTGCCTCCTAGGCCAGACTTAAGTTTGAAAAATGTCCCCTAAATAAAACATAATTTTTAGATTGCATGTGTTTTTTCAGTTGACATAGATATGATTATTTTTGTAGTAATCAAGAAATCATTCATGTTCAGATAATGCTCGCTGCATTTTTATGTAGGATGAAGTGCATGTGTGTAAGATTAAATGCATCTTTGTTAGATCTAGAAATGCTTTATATTTCAAGTGATAAGCTCATGGAAGCAAGTCTTAAATGGTGCCTAAGGCAAAGTATCGAGTAAAGTAGATGCTTGATAAATATGGATTAATTAATAAATTTGTTAATAGTTCTCTTGAAGTGGTTGGGCAGCTGAAATTGCCTATTCAATTCTAAATGATTTACATCGAATTCCATATTTTGATGAAAGCAATCCTGCCAAGTGAAATTGGCTGCAAGCTCTGGCTAAGCTCAGCTTATTTTAATATTTTTGGCTTTTCCCCAAAATATTTAGTTTTCTTTTCACCTTCAGTGATTTAGTGTTCAACTGTGGTTCGCAGAGGCTAAAAGTATCAACCTTAATACATATACAGCATTGCTGTCAGTGTCTTGAGTACAATTTTCTCATTCCAAGGGTATGGCAGAGAATTTTCAAGCATAAATTATATACTCACTCTTACTTTCATTTCAACTTTTTTTTTTGCTGAGCATATTATTATATATACCAGACATTACTTTTAGAGGTGACTTTAGTGGGGTCATGGTGAGAGAGGGATAAGAAATGTGCCTCTGTACGACACAAGAGCCTTGTTCCTTTGTCGGCATTTTGTAAGATACAGATGCCTCCAGACTTCCTTTGTGAATTTCTGAGTCTATGACACTAAGAAAGAGAAAAGTCTAGAATGTTTCTGGCAGATACAATGAAAAAATTAAGTAGTAGCCTTATTACCACCATTAATTAAAACAGTGCTAGGAAATCCTCTCCCAAAGGGTATGTATGCATCCATCTTCAAGAGTAAAATGGGAGTTGTATGTTGAAGAGTCTCACTTTTATAAGACAAGTTTCTTCAAGTGAAGGATAAAATTTCAACCGTGTAAAAACCAACAGAACCCTTGATTCACTTCCCATTAGCTATCTAATTTACACATGTGCTGTGCTGTGCTTAGTCGCTCCGTCGCGTCTGACTTTTTGTGACCCCATGGACTATAGACCACCAGGCTCCTCTGTCCATGGGGATTCTCCAGGCAAGAATACTGGAGTGGTTGCCATGCCCTCCTCAGCAGATCTTCCCAACCCAGGGATCAAACTCAGGTCTGCTGCATTGCAGGAGGATTCTTTACTGAGTCGCCACGGGAGCCACATTTACAAATAGTAGTGCGTATATGTCAGTATTACTCTCAATGTATCCCACCCTCCCCTTCCTCCCGTGTCTACAAGTCCATCCTCTATGTCTGCATCTCTATTACTGCCCTGAAAATAAGTTCATCAGTATCATTTTTCTAGATTCCTTATATAGGCAATAATGTATTTGTTTTTTCGGTTCTGACTTAGAAGATTGCCTTTTTATGTACCTCCTTCTCCATGTCTCCTTTTGTAATTTTCCTCTACCCATTGTCTCACTCAGGTTTCCAGGGTCCTGATACTGCTGTTTATTAAAATCCTGATTATTGTACCTTGCATATCCTAAAGAACACCCTCCGTCTTTTATCCAGCATCTTTTATCTCAGGATTTTCCATTCTGTTAAGTCACAACAGGTGAGAAAACAGTCCAGCAGCACTGTCTGCTAAGAGCCTTTATCCTAAGCGAGAAGAAAAGGTTCTTAATGACGAGTCTTCCTTTTACTCATCTATTCCTTAGTTTTATTTACTCCTAACAACTGCAGTTTCTTTCCCCCTATTTGTTTCCTGTGCTGCACAGTAGTAATGTAACCTTTTTCCCCAAAAAGTATAGATTAGAAAACTGTAATTTGAATTAATTTTTCATCTAATGATTATTTTCTTATTTTAGTCTGTTCATTGCTCATCCCCATCTTCATTTCCATTCACTTTTAATGAACTTTATCAAATCTGTTAGTCAACTGCTGACACCATCTAGACTTTCCAGTTTGAACTTAGTTAAGGGGGTAAAACACCCCCATTCATTCACCCATTTATTCAACAAATATTTATTATATATTAGATATATCAGTGTACCAGAAACTAGAGCTAGTCCCAGCGATGCCAAAATCCTCAGCCAAACTCTTGTAAGTAAAGGACTCCTAAGGAATCAATAGTCTAAGAAGTGAAGGAGAGAAAGCAGACATTGACCTCATGTTCGATTTGTTTAAATCCAACCACTGAATCAGAATATGTATTAAAACTTAAAAGAATCATCACAGATATTGGAGCATTTGCAATGTCGAGGTGAGTCACAATGATGAACTGCTGCCTGATTCTGTTTGTATTACAAACAGAAGCAGGTTTATTTTGTACAGTTTGTTTTTTCTTAGAACTACCACCTGCCAATGCAGGAGACGCAAGAGACATGGGTTCGACCCCTGGATTGGGTAGATCCTTTGGAGCAGGAAATGGCAACGCTCCAATATTCTTGCCTGGGACATTCCATGGACAGAGGAGCCTGGCAGACTACAATCCATGGGGTTGAAAAGAGTCGGAGACAACTGAGCACAAACTAACAAATATATGCAGAGGAGGAAGAAAAGGCAGCCACTCTGAATTCTCTGTCTCATAAAGCAAAGACCTAGTATTTTTTCACTGTATACTATTTACAGTTAGATTAATGGATTTAAGTTTAGAATTTCAAGCAAAAATCTCTACCACTGACATTTTTATGTCTCAGACTGAATCCTGGATGAAAAAGAATTCCTAAGGTTCAAGGCAGCAAAGGAAACCTCTCCCTGGAGGCTTGGAGTGCGACGCAGGACACTGATCTAAAGTCCTGGTACATCTTATGCCTGGCTTCCTGCTGACATTAACAGCATGCCTTGTGGGAGGTGCAGAACTACCCCTGATAGAGAGAGCCAGGGGTTCGTTCTGAAGGTCGAGGCCAGCAAGTTCATAGGAGCTATTGTGGTGCACGGCAGGAAATGATTGCAAGTTGATGGTGAGTGTGCTTTTCCAGGCATGTAGAGGGATTTAGTACTGCAGGTGCAATTACCACTTAGGAAAGAATCAGCACCCTCTTACTGAGATTAGAACATAAAATGAGTCAGGCTGGTGGACAAATTACAGTACATGGCCCTGCTGTGTTCCTGACCTATATTCACTTTCAAACTTAGTATGAAGCTCTGTATCTGGAGCCAGCAGTTTAGTGGGCGGTGGCAAAGAAGGTAATGCATTCAAGAGAGAAACAGGGAGCATTCAGATCTCTTTAGATCAAAAAGTAAATGCAGAATAGTGCAGGGATGATGAAACTGAATTTTTAATTCTGGACTAAAGGATCAATTCTGGCCTAACTAATCCAGTGGCAGTCTGGGAGGCTTTGGAAAGGGAAGCCAGCTAGGTTAACACGAGGTGATTTTCATCATTGCTTATAACATTGCTTTCTTCTTTGGCACATTTCATAAACTACATTAGGTCTTAAAGTCTCCATTAACATTTCATTTTTTTTTTCAGAGAGTTGAGTCAGTTCTTTAAGCGCAAAAAACATATTTGGGTTAATATTCAATAAAAAGGACATTCAGGGCGTGAGATTAAAGGGAAGAAACTAACATCTATTGTCTAATTTCAGAAGAAGAGTTGAGACTCTGGTCTAAATCAAAATGACAAAATACGATGAGAAACATATTACTTTCCTGTCGGAGAACACATTTTTTTTTTTTAAGAATAGAATCTCTCAATAAAGAGCACAACATTCAAAGTCAAATGGAAACATTGTGCTTTTATAGATGCTTGCCTGTCAGCAAGTTGAACTTGCCAAGTAATAGTTCTCAAAGTCCTATAGTCCACATACAAGTGGCAGTTTGACAGAATAACCTTATTTTTTATTTTAATAAAAAATAACTTTATTTTTTATTTTTCCAGTGAAATTATACTTCTGCTTAAAATAATTTCAACTAATGACATTTCTTCCAAAACTTTCATGAGCAAGTAAAAATTCTAATGGTTCAACATAGTAAACATCTCTGAAGTGGCTTTGAACAATTTATAGTCGATTTAAACCAAATATTCTTAGAAATTTTTGAAAAAGAACATTCTGTTATCCTTCTGTACTATTTAACCAAAGATATTCTTATACAAGCTAAATAGTTCTCTCAAGGTCACATAATTATTTAAGAACAGACAAAGCACTGCGACCTTCAGTAACTCTTCATTTAATCCCTTATCCATCCACCCATTTTGTACTTCTCGCTCCCATAATTACTCTGAATCCTAAGCATATCTCTCTCTCTCAAAGAAATGTTTCTTGGAGGAGTTGGTAATGATGTTATACACTCCGCTGGCTCATTGGCTAACTGAAATAGATCATCTCCCATATGTGGTGTTATTCTACAACTAGGACTCGGCCGGAAGAAGAGGCTAGGTGTAGGGAAGAAAAAGAAGTTGGAAAATCATGACAGCATATGCTCCCGAAATTAATGAGCATCTATTTCTTTTTCAGTCTCAGTTTTGTGTTGAACTTTTAAAAGACTTTTAAGTAAAATTTTCTGCTTTGAAAAAGCGTTTTCATAGACTCAAAAAAAAAAAAAGTAATAAAATAAAAGCAGTTTTTCACCTGAGAGAAGCAGCCCCAGTTGCAGAGGCTTGGAGCTCTCTGACCAAGGCTGTGGAAACTACACTCCCGTCAGTCCCCTACTGGGAAAACCAGTGTGTAGCTGAGAGGTGTGTATACTCAGGCTTCACTTGTGGCTCAGGGGCAAAGAATGTGCCTATCGGTGCAGGAGATGTGGGCTTGATTCCTAGGTCGAGAAGATCCCTGGAGAAGGAAATAGTAACCCACTCCAGTTTTCTTGCTTGGGAAATCCCGTGGACAGAGGAGCCTGGTGTGCTACAGTGAATGGGATCACAAAAGGGCCAGACACAATTTAGCAACCAAACAACAGCAGTGTGTATGGTAGTGTGTGGTCAGGAGACAGTGGATTGCGTGCCTTTGTGTGCTGATTCCCCGGTGCTGCCTTAGCAAAGGGTCACACCCTGAATGGACAACAGCGCGAGTGTATCGCTTCACAGCTCTGAAAGCCGGCAGTCTGAGGTCGAGGTGCTGGCGTGGCGGCTCCTTCTGAAGGCTGTGAGGCGGGGGTCTCTTTCCGGCGTCTCTTCTTGCCCTATGGCCATCTTCTTTCTGTGTCCCTTCACACTGTCTTCCCTCTGTGCCTGTCTCTGTGTCCAGATCTCCCCCTTTTAAAGGGACACCAGCCATGTGGCATTAGGGATCACTCTAAAGACCTCACTTTAATTGGATCACTTCTATAAACAACCTGTTCTCCAAATAAGATTGCATTTTGAGAAGAGGACTTCAGCATATGCACTTGGAGCGTGGGGGACGTAATTCAAGCCAGAATAATGTGAAAATACCAGATACACTCACTGCCTTAAACCTGTCATCTAAAGTTATCAAAGAGAAGAACCAGAAATACTGACATTTTATGGGTGTGCATGAAGTGATGATAAATCTGAAACTATTAACCTGTTATAAGGTAACTGTAAAAGAAGATAGATGGAGAAATGATAACATAAGCACCTTACTTGAAAATGTAATGGTAACCAAAAGAAGAACTACATCCGGAAACTGCTAAAGTAGTTTTCTCTGAGTTTTGAGGCAGGGGCGGGGATCAACTGTTTTCATTAGAAGTCCTATTGAATTAACTCCCTTTTAACACTGTATATATGCATGTTTAAAATTTTTTAATTAGAATATTAAACTAAAGGGTTGTTTCTGGTAATTATGAAATCAGTTGGCAATTGTAATTAAACAAGAATAGTCCTGGAAGATCAAATAAAATGACTTTGTCTGATAAAACTTGTATGAAGTCCTTATGCAGGTAGTTCGCAATTGATCACAAAAAATGGGACTTCATAGGACTAGAGAATAGAGCTGCCTTTTTTCACTGACAAAGGTAGTGTCTAGTAGAAAGACATTGTGAGAGGGAGTGTAAAATTGGAAATGTAGTTGCAGGATTAGGGGATAGAGAATGAGGCTGAGAGTATCCTAGATTTTTTTCTCAAATACATCACTTACTTGTTTGATGGTTTTCAACAAGACACTTAACCTTTCTATCTCACTTTTTTATTGTCTGTAAAATGAGAAAAATGCTCCTATTTCTTTTGATTTATAATGTTTTTCCTCAACATTTTTTTCTCTTATTCAGTTGTGTGTATATATGTATGACATATATTAAACATATATAATATACTATACATGTATACTTTTGTGTATATATATGTAGATACGTTTATTTTATTGTCAGATATAATAAAATGTTATTGCCAAACTGTAATAAATTCTCCTTCAAATGACTTCTAAAGATCACAAAAACTCATCTAACTTCTGACTCTACATAGCAAACTTTCCATCATCTGAGTTGTGAATAAGAAGTGAAAACCCACTAGCAGCAATTAAACAGCAGCCTGGTTCTGGATGTGGAAGTGTGTTTTCAGAACAATTTGCAATGGCTCTAACTCTAAATGCTAATCAATTTAAGTGAATTCCATATTGACTATAGAGAAAAACAAAAAAAGCAAACAAATGCATCGAGGCTCAACACAAGCCTCCTCCTGCAGAGAACCCAGGAATTGAATTTGGGGCAAGTTTTTTCAAGCTATAATGAGCCACCTGCCTCCAGCTATAAAACCCAAAGAAGAAGGAGAGGAGACATGCTGAACAACAAAAGGCAATTTCCAGTACTGTGCAGCAGGGTCTCTGCAGAGTATTCTTTTGCATAATGTCACCAGCCAACAGCCTTTCAGGAAAGGAAGGACTATGTCTTGGATTAGTTTATATCTGATCAGTCTTTTAAGTGTTAATGTTTACTTTTTTATTGAAGGTAGAAATTGTATTTTTGTGAAACAGTCATTAAATATCTACTGAATATAAGAGGCAGGGGACACAGGTATATCTATGGCTGATTCGTGTTGATGTTTGGCAGAAGTGAACAGAATACTGTAAAGTAATTTTCATCCAATTAAAAATAACTACATTAAATTTTTTTTAATGTCTACTGAATGTTAGTTACCATAGTGGATGGTACAAATCAAAGGGGAAAAGTTGGTGGGAGTGGGGTGGCCATTAGAAACGGAAGCCCTTAAAGTGAAACGACTCTTCAGGCAAAAGGAGCCATCATTAGGAATCATTCAAAAGAGAAAAAAAAATAGGGCTCAAAGACACTATTTGATGGACATATGTATTGCAAATTTTGTTTTGTTTGGTTATTCGTAGGAGCAGTTTTGCTATTGCACCCTGAAAAGGGGAAGACAGAAAGCAGAATGTCTCCTCTCTAGAGTAAAGAATGCACTCATCTTGTTTCCCAGGATGGAGCTACACTAGCCTTTGCCATAAAAATGACATTTTGTATAATATTATTTAGCTTTCTTCATTTTCCTCATTCTTAGCAAGACAGTAAACCAACATAGTTTACTAAATATGTAATAATACAGGGAGATACCTTTCAACATTCAAAAAGGCAGATGAACCTCATTAATTTGGAGAAAATAAAAAAAGAAAGCTAAAATGATTCTTAAAAATCTCAATTTTTATGGAGTTTGATTACTCCAAGTATCTCATGGTAAAGGTGAGGTGGTGGTGGTTTAGTAGCTGAGTAGTGTCTGACTCTCTGCAACCCCATGGACTGTAACTTCCCAGGCTCATCTGTCCATGGGATTTTCCAAGCAAGAATAGTGTAGTGAATTGCCATTTCCTTATTCAGGGGATCTTCCCCACCAGGGATCGAACCCATGTCTCCTGCTTTGTAGGTGGATTCTTTATGACTGAGCCTCCTGGGAAACTCCATGGTAAAGGTAGTTTATGCACTAATTCCTTTGGTCTGGAGCTACTAACACTACTGGAAAACCTTTCTTACCAATTTAGGCAACGGCTTCACTTTCACGTTCCACTTTCATGCTTTGGAGAAGGAAATGGCAACCCACTCCAGTGTTCTTGCCTGGAGAATCCCAGGGACAGGGAGCCTGGTGGGCTGCCGTCGATGGGGTTGCATAGAGTCGCACACGACTGAAGTGACTTAGCAGCAGCAAGAGATTTTTACTTTGGCCACCTGATATGAAGAGAACTGACTCATTGGAAAAGATCCTGATACTGGAGAAGATTGAAGGCAGGAGGAGAAGGGGGTGACAGAGGATGAGGTGGTTGGGTGGCATCACCAACTCAATGGACATGAGTTGGAGCAAACTCCGGGAGTTGGTGATGGACAGGGAAGCCTGGCGTGCTGCAGTCCATGGAGTCACAGTGAGTCGGACATAACTGAGCGACTGAACTGAAGAAATTTTCATTGCATTTGTTTTTACTGTTGCTTGCTTTTATCAAAGGAGTGACAAATTCTGGGGAATTCTTTGGGAAGACTACTATGTTGATGTGGAATAAACTGAAGGCAGTAGAACTCAGGTAATGAGGTAGCTAGGTATTTGAGTCAAGTAAGTGATGATAAATTTGATAATATAGGAGCAAATATAATACATATTACAGAGAGAAAATCAACAGAACCATGCTTTATTTATACTCTCACTTTCTAAAGCACTAAGGAAAGCTGTGTCCTATATATTGAAATCTTATTAATATAGACTGGTTGAATAAATGAATACATACCCATGAAAGGGAAAATTCTTTCATATATGAATGAATGAGTTAAAATTTATAGGATTTGGGGAGTGGGCAGCAATGCAGCAATGATTAAGCTTGACACCTTAGTGGCTGTTAGCATTAGGGTGATCTTAGGTCAGGATTGGCACATTAATTATTGAGACCTGTTCTTATCAGTTTTACAACTGGTGTTCATCCAGGGTGAGATAGGCAATTCTGGGAGTGCAGGACAACACTACAGAAAGAGCAGACCGCGTAGATGGGATGCCTGAGGATGTACACAGTAAAAGCTGGCAACATATAGACTCAGTCATGAGGTTTTCTGGGAAGGGTGCAGACAGAAGAGGGGATGCAGGGGTTGAAAGGAAGAGAGGAAAGAAGAGAGGAAGGAAGAGGAGGGAGGGGCAAAGCTTGAAGGGCAGTGTCCGAAGTGGATGAGGTCACCTGACTGCAACACAGTCAGGTGTCAGAAAAAGTCTCTCCTCTCCTATTAACTGCATTCTGAAAAGTTCCTCTAATCTGAAACTACTACATTGGTATTACTTGACTTCCTCTTTTGAATAAATACAAGAGAAATAATTTGAATTAATCAGAAGACGACTGCATTTTAAAGGCAAATATGAAAGAAAACATTAATGAAATCCCAATTGTAGCACAGAATGATTTCCTTATTGTAACATTTACCAAAAAAAATGCCCTTTTGTCATTGAACTGTATTGGTATGCTCGTGTGCTAAGTCAGTTCAGTTCAGTCGCTCAGTCGTGTCCAACTCTGCAACCCCATGAATTGCAGCCTCCCTGTCCATCACCAATTCCCTGACCTCACTCAAACTCATGTCCATCGAGTCGGTGATGCCATCCAACCATCTCATCCTCTGTTGTCCCCTTCTCCTCCAGCCCTCAATCCCTCCCAGCATCAGGGTCTTTTCCAATGAGTCAGCTCTTCGAATGAGGTGGCCCAAGTATTGAAGTTTCAGCTTCAGCATCAGTCCTTCCAATGAACACCCAGGACTGGTCTCCTTTAGGATGGACTGGTTGGATCTCCTTGCAGTCCAAGGGACTCTCAAGAGTCTTCTCCAACACCACAGTTCAAAAGCATCAATTCTTCAGCACTCAGCTTTCCTCACAGTCCAACTCTCACATCCATACATGACCACTGGAAAAACCATAGCCTTGACTAGACGAAACTTTGTTGGCAAAGTAATGTCTCTGCTTTTGAATATGCTATCTAGGTTGGTCATAATGTTCCTTCCAAGGAGCAAGCATCTTTTAATTTCATGGCTGCAGTCACCATCTGCAGTGATTTTGGAGCCCAAGAAAATAAAGTCAACCACCATTTCCACTGTTTCCCCATCTATTTCCCATGAAGTGATGGGACCGGATGCCATGATCTTTGTTTTCTGAATGTTGAGCTTTAAGCCAACTTTTTCACTCTCCTCTTTCACTTTCATCAAGAGGCTTTTTAGTTCCTCTTCACTTTCTGCCATAAGAGTGGTGTCATCTGCATATCTGAGGTTATTGAGATTTCTCCCGGCAATCTTGATTCCAGCTTGTGCTTCTTCCAGCCCAGCGTTTCTCATGATGTACTCTGCATATACGTTAAATAAGCAGGGTGACAATATACAGCCTTGACATACTCCTTTTCCTATTTGGAACCAGTCTGTTGTTCCATGTCCAGTTCTGACTGTTGCTTCCTGACCTGCATATAGGTTTCTCAAGATGCAGGTCAGGTGGTCTGGTATTCCCATCTCTTTCAGAATTTTCCACAGTTTATTGTGATCCACACAGTCAAAGGCTTTGACATAGTCAATAAAGCAGAAGCAGATGTTTTTCTGGAACTCTCTTGCTTTTTCCATGATCCAGAGGATGTTGGCAATTTGATCTCTGGTTCCTCTGCCTTTTCTAAAACCAGCTTGAACATCTGGAAGTTCATGGTTCACATATTGCCTCTTCAGTCATGTCCAACTCTTTGCGACCCCATGGACTGTAGCCTGCTAGGCTCATCTGTCCATGGGATTCTCCAGGCAAGAATACTGGAGTCAGTTGCCATTTCTTACTCCAGGGGATCTTCCTGACCCAGCTTTCGAACCTGAGTCTCTTGTGTCTCCTGCATTGGCAGTCAGATTCTTTAGCACTGCCCTACTTGGGAAGCCCTACTGACAAGGTACAGAATAGTAATAGGACTCTGATTTTAAACATAGCTTGAACTCTGGCTATCTCATCTGATCAAATCTCCCTGTAATTCTGAACTCTACTTGGTTACTACTGTTATTCTACCTTGTATGCTTCTGTATAAAATGTTTATTTATTTATTATAAACAGAGAATTATCTTCATTGATTCAAATGTCTATAGAGTGCCTAGTCCAGAGACATGTGCAATGTATGCAAAATAAAATTTTTAAAAGGAGTGGTGATGGGGAATATATATCTCATTCTTTGCCCAAGCAAAGTTAAATAAAAATCTTAGAACATTAAAGGAAACAATTTGAAAGATTGTTAAAGAACACTTTCCTTTCCAGCTCTATCAACATATTTTTGTAGTTGAAGTATGAGAAAGGGAAAAGGATTTGTTAAAATCACCAATCTAGCTCATGGCAAAAGTGGCTTGACATGTTTCCCTGTTTGCGTGTGTGTGTGTGAACACTGAATGCCGGGAGGTGATATTTTCGGGTTGGTAAATACGTAAAGGAGAGGCTGGAGGAATGGAGCAGCTATAAGTTAAGCAGCAAAACTTTCAAATGAAAAAAATCCAAACATTCAATTCTCTCAATGCTTCAAGTCTTTTGATTTTATTTTTTAAATATAAATTTATTTATCTTAATTGGAGGCTAGTTACTTTACAATATTGTATTGGTTTTGCCATACATCAACATGAATCCACCATGGGTATACACGTGTTCCCCCTCCTGAACCCCCCTCCCACCTACCTGCCCATCCATCCCTCTGGGTCATCCTAGTGCACCAGCCCCGAGCATCCTGTATCATGCATCGAACCTGGACTGGTGATCTGTTTCACATATTATACACGTTTCAATGCCATTCTCCCAAATCATCCCACCCTCGTCCAGAGTCCAAAAGACTGTTCTATACATCTGTCTCTTTTTGCTGTCTTGCTTACAGGGTTATTGCTACCATCTTTCTAAATTCCATATATATGCATTAGTATAGTGCATTGGTATTTTTCTTTCTGGCTTACCTCATTCTGTATAATAGGCTCCAGTTTCATCCACCTCGTTAGAACTGATTCAAATGTATTCCTTTTAATGACTGAGTAATACTCCATTGTGTATATGTACCACAGCTTCCTTATCCAGTAGTCTGCTGATGGACATCTAGGTTGCTTCCATGTCCTGGCTATTATAAACAGTGCTGCGATGAACAGTGGGGTACACGTGTCTCTTTCAATTTTGGTTTCCTTGGTGTGTATGCCCAGCAGTGGGATTGCTGGGTCGTATGGCAGTTCTATTTCCAGTTTTTTAAGGAATCTCCACACTGTTCTCCATAGTGGCTGTACTAGTTTGCACTCCCACCAACAGTGTAAGAGGGTTCCCTTTTCTCCACACCCTCTCCAGCATTTATTGTTTGTAAACTTTTGGATCTCAGCCATTCTGACTGCCATGAAATGGTACCTCATAGTGGTTTTGATTTGCATTTCTCTGATAATGAGTGATGTTGAGCATCTTTTCATGTATTTGTTAGCCATCTGTATGTCTTCTTTGGAGAAATGTCTATTTAGTTCTTTGGCCCATTTTTTGATTAGGTCGTTTATTTTTCTGGATTTGAGCTGCAGGAGTTGCTTGCATATTTTTGAGATTAATTCTTTGTCAGTTGCTTCATTTGCTATTATTTTCTCCCATTCTGAAGGCTGTCTTTTCACCTTGCTTATAGTTTCCTTCGTTGTGCAAAAGTTTTTAAGTTTAATTACGTCCCTTTTTTTTTTTTTTTTTTTTTGCTCTTATTTCCATTACTCTGGGAGGTGGGTCATAAAGGATCCTGCTGTGATTTATGTCAGAAAATGTTTTGCCTATGTTTTCCTCTAGGAGTTTTATAGTTTCTGGTCTTAGGTTTAGATCTTTAATCCATATTGAGTTTATTTTTGTGTATGGTGTTAAAAAGTGTTCTAGTTTCATTCGTTTACAAGTGGTTGACCAGTTTTCCCAGCACCACTTGTTAAAGAGATTGTCTTTTCTCCATTGTATATTCTTGCCTCCTTTGTCAAAGATAAGGTGTCCATATGTGCGTGGATTTATCTCTGGGCTTTCTATTTTGTTCCATTGATCTGTATTTCTGTATTTGTGCCAGTACCATACTGTCTTGATGACTGTGGCTTTGTAGTAGAGCCTGAAGTCAGGCAAGTTGATTCCTCCAGCTCCATTCTTCTTTCTCAAGATTGCTTTTGCTATTTGAGGTTTTTTGTATTTCCATACAAATTGTGAAATTATTTGTTCTAGCTCTGTGAAAAATACCATTGGTAGCTTTATAGGGATTGCATTGAATCTATAGATTGCTTTGGATAGTATATTCATTTTCACTATATTGATTCTTCCGATCCATGAACATGGTATATTTTTCCATCTATTAGTGTCCTCTTTGATCTCTTTCACCAGTGTTTTATAGTTTTCTATATATAGGTCTTTTGTTTCTTTAGGTAGATATATTCCTAAGTACTTTATTCTTTTCATTGGAATGGTGAATGGAATTGTTTTTTAATTTCTCTTTCTGTTTTCTCATTGTTAGTGTATAGGAATGCAAGGGATTTTTGTGTGTTAATTTTATATCCTGCAACTTTACTATATTCATTGATTAGCTCTAATAATTTTCTGGTGGAGTCTTTAGGGTTTTCTTGACTGGAAGAAACACAAGCTGGAATCAAGATTGCCGGGAGAAATCTCAATAACCTCAGATATGTAGATGACACCACCCTTATGACAGAAAGTGAAGAGGAACTAAAAAGCCTCTTGATGAAAGTGAAAGTGGAGAATGAAAAAGTTGGCTTAAAGCTCAACATTCAGAAAACGAAGATCATGGCATCTGGTCCCATCACTTCATGGGAAATAGATGGGGAAACAGTGGAAACAGTGTCAGACTTTATTTTTCTGGGCTCCAAAATCACTACAGATGGTGACTGCAGCCATGAAATTAAAAGATGCTTACTCCTTGGAAGGAAAGTTATGACCAACCTAGATAGCATATTCAAAAGCAGAGACATTACTTTACCAACAAAGTTTCGTCTAGTCAAGGCTATGGTTTTTCCTGTGGTCATGTATGGATGTGAGAGTTGGACTGTGAAGAAAGCTGAGTGCCGAAGAATTGATGCTTTTGAACTGTGGTGTTGGAGAAGACTCTTGAGAGTCCCTTGGACTGCAAGGAGATCCAACCAGTCCATTCTGAAGGAGATCAGCCCTGGGATTTCTTTGGAAGGAAAGATGCTAAAGCTGAAACTCCAGTCCTTTGGCCACCTCATGCAAAGAGTTGACTCATTGGAAAAGAGTCTGATGCTGGGAGGGATTGGGGGCAAGAGGAGAAGGGGACGACAGAGGATGAGATGGCTGGATGGCATGACTGACTCGATGGACATGAGTCTCTGTGAACTCCGGGAGTTGGTGATGGACAGGGAGGCCTGGCGTGCTGCAATTCATGGGGTTGCAAAGAATTGGACACGACTGAGCAACTGATCTGATGTAGAGGATCATGTCATCTGCAAACAGTGAGAGTTTTACTTCTTCTTTTTCAATTTGGATTCCTTTTATTTCTTTTTCTGCTCTGATTGCTGTGGCCAAAACTTCCAAAACTATGTTGAATGGTAGTGGTGAGAGTGGGCACCCTTGTCTTGATTTTAAGCTCACTACTATTTCAACTGAATTTCATTCCTAAGCAAGTAACAGAGTAATCGAAGGAATATTCAGTTCTGTGAGATTTATAGTCCTGTTCTGTTTTCAGAATTTTAAACTGTGCAGATGATAAAAAGAATGGAATATCTAAATTTTCTTGAAACAATAAAAAGGATAAAGGCCACACTTTCTTCTTTTGTTCCTCATTGCACATGCTTATTTGTGCCTTCCTTCTGCAGGAGAATGCAGCCTTTCTAAGATGCACTATGAAATTGAACACAGAAGGAGGTTTAGAAGAGACAAGCAACAGGGACAAACAAGCCATTACAGGGCAGGAGCCCATTGTCAGGTAAAGGTCGTTGCTAATGGAAAGAACGGTGAATGCCAGCAATGACTTAAATGGGACCCTCCAAAAGTCCACTACAAATTTGACTTTCTATATAAAGCCTTCTTCAAGATTTTCCATAACCTATATTAAAACATTTTAATGAATATCACATTGAGATGGAAGGAGGCCATTATAGTGAACATCCATTGTGTGGGGAATTTGCATTAATAGCTAAAAAGGTTTTGGTCTCTTGCTCCTTAGCAACTGCAAGTGATTTCTTGTAATTTTTTTTTTTTCCTGCTTTAAGATGACCTTGTTCTTTTCCTTTCTAATTTAGAGTCCCAAGGGGAGGATGGTCTGAGAAAAGGGTTATTAACAAATGCCAGTTTTATGAATTCCTTTATTGTCAAATATTCATAAAGAGACAATTAAACTGTTCCCTTTCACTCTCCAGGATGTTCTGAATAAGTGATATTACGTTTTTGAGATTACCTTTTCCTAACAAAAATTAGGGGCTTCCCTGGTGGCTCTAGTGGTCAAGAATCTAACTGCAATGCATGAGACACAGGAAACTCAGGTTTGATTCCTGGGTTGGGAAGCTTCTCTAGAGAAGGAAATGGCAACCACTCCAGTATTCTCACCTGGGAAAGCCCATGGGCATAGGAGTCTGGCAGGCTACAGTCCAGGGGGTTGCAAAGAGTCAGACATGACTTAGTGACTAAAACAAAATAACAAAAATTAGACAGCAATGATAATGTCTAACATTGTGTAGTGTCTACAATGTGCCAGGTACTGTTCCAAATGTTGCACATATATTAATGCATTTATACCTTATTTCAGTCCTATGAGGTCAGTGCTAATATTATCCCCATTTTACATATGAGGAAACTGAGGTGGAGACAGGTTAAATAACTTGCCAAAGGTAATACTACTACTAAATTGTAGAAACAAGTGAAAAATGAAGCAAATTGACTGTTCTTAACCTATAAAGCTAGAAGTTTCTCTTACTGCACTAAATTTTATGTTCCTCTGTCCAACTTGGCATTCCCTTCCAGTTCAGTTCAGTCGCTCAGTCGTGTCCAACTCTTTGTGACCCCATGAATTGCAGCACACCAGGCCTCCTGTCCATCACCAACTCCCTGAGCTCACTCAAACTCATGTCCATCGAGTCGGTGATGCCATCCAGCCATCTCATCCTCTGTCGTCCCCTTCTCCTCCTGCCCCCAATCCCTCCCAGCATCAGACTCTTTTCCAATGAGTCAACTCTTCGCATGAGGTGGCCAAAGGACTGGAGTTTCAGCTTTAGCATCAGTCCTTCCAAAGAACACCCAGGACTGATCTCCTTTAGAATGGACTGGTTGGATCTCCTTGCAGTCCAAGGGATTCTCAAGAGTCTTCTCCAACACCACAGTTCAAAAGCATCAATTCTTTGGTGCTCAGCTTTCTTCATAGTCCAACTCTCACATCCATACATGACCACTGGAAAAACCATAGCCTTGACTAGACAGACCTTTGTTGGTAAAGTAATGTCTCTGCTTTTGAATATGCTATCTAGGTTGGTCATAACTTTCCTTTCAAGGAGTAAGCGTCTTTTAATTTCATGGCTGCAGTCACCATCTGTAGTGATTTTGGAGCCCCCCAAAATAAAGTCTGACACTGTTTCCACTGTTTCCCCATCTATTTCCCATGAAGTGATGGGACCGGATGCCATGATCTTCATTTTCTGAATATTGAGCTTTAAGCCAACTTTTTCACTCTCCTCTTTCACTTTCATCAAGAGGCTTTCCAGTTAACTACTAAATAGAGATCAGCCCAGGATTTAATGGAGCTTTGAATTCTCAAGTGTGGAATACAAAAATTTAAATGTACTCTAGGAATTAGGTCTTCCGAGGCCCCATTTTACAACTGAAGATTGTGAGAATAGTCACCTAACTGGCACATTAAAGAAGTAAGAATAGCAGTGGAAGCAGTGGTCATCCTCAAGTCTCCTAGATGTTTTCAATCTTTTTTCTTTGATCCTGCACTGAATCTCCGAGTACTTTAAGACAGGGTTCCCTTGTCATATGTTTGGAAAACTTTTTTGTACTGATACAAAGAATTTCAATAAATGTTAGCTATTATATACCAGGAATATGTTAAGTGTGTATAGTCTTTATATACAGTCTTTTCCCCTCTACAGCTGTGTCGTGGCCAAGAGGCTTGTGTAACTCAGTGACAGTGTGAGCCAGGCCACGTAGGGATGCCCGAGATGAACGGGTCACAGTGAAGAGTTCTGACAAAGTGTGGTCCCCTGCAGGAGGGCATGGCAGCCCACTCCAGTATTCTTGCCTGGAGAACCCAATGGATAGTATGAAAAGGCAGAAACATGGAAACACAAGCCCCTCAGCTCGGAAGCTGTCCATAGTCTTTGTATATAGTCTTCAGCTGATAATTATTATGCCTTTTGTAGGCAAGAAATTTTGTAGCCTCCAGAACTGTGAGAGAATAAATTTCTGTTGTTTTAAGCCATGTGGTTTCTGGTAAATTGTTACAGCAACTGTAGGAAAATAATACAGTTTGCACGATGCTTTCAAAGAGAACTAGGGCAAGCATCATGTGACATGTTACTTCCTTATGGCTGCTGTAACAAGGCTACACATCTGACATCAACGTGTCATCTGGGCAGGCTTCCTCTGAAGGCTCTAGAAAAGAATTCTCCCTTGTCTCTTCCAGCCTCTGGTGGCTCCAGGAGTTCCTTGGCTTGGAGCAGCATCACTCTAATTTCTGCCTCTGTCTTCACACCACATTCATGGTGCCCCATAATCAGGAAATGGAGGTCAACTGCAGAAGACCTCATACAAGGAGGATAGACAACATCGCCTCAAAGTTATTTTTAACTGCAAAATGTTATATTTTATTCTAAGCTTTACATTCTTCAAATGTAGGCTGAGGCAAATTTAGGTTCACATAGCCTGTTGTGATAACAATAATGGCAGGAGAGAATCTTACTAATTATGTTAGGCATGAAAAATTCATTCACATATCCAATTTATTGTTGCTTTTAGTAGCTAAGTCCTGTCCATCTCTTTTGCTACCCGATGGACTATAGCCTGTTTGGCTCTTCTGTCCATGAAATTCTCCAGGCAAGAGTACTGTAGTGGGTTGCCCTTTCTTTCTCAGGGATCTTCCCTACCCAGGCATCGAACCCATGTCTCCTGCATTGGCAACAGGATTCTTTACTACTGAATCACCAGGAAAGCCCTGTATCCAGTTTACATAAGCTACAAATAGACTTGTTGTAATTGGCAAATATTCACAAGCATAATTCTATAATAGGCTCAATCTTCTTTTATAAGAAAGCGCCTTTCTAAGATAATTTTCTTAGCAGTGGAGTAAAACTATGTCTTAGAAAAAAAACACCAGATCATCGTGACTCAGGTCCTCAATATTTTAGATGCCAGTGCTTTTTTATTTGACATAATAATAATAAAAAGCCTTGAGATACTTCGAAAGGCTTGCACAAGAAAAACTTATTAACAAATTTCAGCCTACTGTAATGTATCTTTCACGGCCAGGCAGCCCTGTGAAGTGATTTGAAGCCGACTCTTGTCAGTTTGGACATATTTTCATAATTCTTATTTTGTGCCCGATGTTCCTTGTTACTCTCCACAGTTCTAAGATTTGACAGTAGTTACCTGAATAATCATACTAATTATTATCACAAGGAATATTGCTTACAGTTTAGTGTAATTGCTTAGCTCTGTAATTTTCCATGAAGCCAATGGGATTTTAAATGATCAGCAAGAATGGATTATAGAATTTAGAATGTGTCCCAAATTTCCTTCTGTTCTTCTCTCGTCTGCAAGAACTTAACTAATTTTCATATTTGAAATTGGTCTCTATTGGTAAATAGTCATGTGTGTCTAAGAATGTTTAATAGCATTTGCCCTCCTGACATACTTCAGCATTTCACTCAATCTTGTTTTTTCCTATAGGCTCAAATTCTTAAAAAGTGCTGATATCAACTATGCCACCACAACAGTAGGTAACCATGAATAGAAATAGTATATGCACATTATAACTGGATGTAACAAACTCAGAGGGGAAGCTAAAACTTATTTGAGTGAATAGTATTATTAATGATAATTCATATTTTTACATAAATTCATTTGAATAAAAAAGGATTCAGTGCAGTTGTTGTAGAATGAACTGCCATTCTCCTCAAATCCATAGATTAAAGCCTTAATCCCCATTGTGACTGTATTTGGAGATAGGGCCTTGAAAGAGGCAGTGGCTCAGTGTTAGAGTCTACTTCAATGCCCGAGACAGGAGTCTGATCTGTGGGTGGGGAAGATCCCCTGGAGGCAGATGGCTACCTGCTCCGGTTTTCGAGCCTAGAAAACCCCATGGACAGGGGAGCCTGGTGGGCTACAGTTCATGGGGTCACCAAAGAGTTGGACACAATTTAGCTACTAAACAACAATAAAGATTAAATGCTTTCATTTGCATGCATGCAGGCTAAGTTGCTTCAATTGTGTCTGACTCTTTGCAATCCTGTGGACAGAGGAGCCCGCCAGGCAAGAATACTGGAGTGGCTTGCCATGCCTTCTTCAAATGCTTTCATATAGCTGGACCCTAATCCAATATGAACAAGATCTTTGTAAAAAGAGGAAGAGATGTCAGGGATGTGTGCAGATAGAGAAAAGACCAGATGGGGACCCAGGAAGAAGGTGGCATCCAACAAGCCAATGAGAGACACCTCAGAAGAAGTTAACCGTACTGACACCTTGATCTTGAACTTCCAGTTTCCAGAACTATAAGAAAATACAAGGGTTTCCTCTGGTGATCAAAGCCACCCTGGTCATGCGTGCAGCAGGTCAGAAGTGTCAGAGATTCAGCTCTAGCAACCGTGGTCATGATGTGCTGTGTCAGGTACCTTTCACTGGCTTCTTCCTCTTCTTCCTCACCTCCCTACTCCTGTGCTGGTGTTCCGTGGAACTACCTCCCAAGTAAACCGTTTGTGCTGAACACTTGTCTTGACGTCATCTTTCAGGGAAACCCAAACCAAGAGAGCCTCGTAGGGTTTTCTGTGATTAACTGAGGTTCTAGAGGAAAAGTATTGGCATTGCCTGATGCTTCATGACAGCCGCTCAATAAATGTTGATTATTATAATGACATTGATTCTCAACCCTACTGAACTAACTTGTATTCTTTCTGTTCTTCCAGCCTAAATTTTAAATCTACAGCTTTCTCAGTTTCTCTTCCCTGTGCTCATATCTTCATAATAGCCCTTATGGATTTACCACTGAAGCTGGGAGAAGAGCACATGAAGACAAGCCGAGGGGCAGAGATTTATCAAAGGGCTCCCTGCCTTTCTGGCAGATGTGCTGCAGCGGCCCACACTGAGACTCTCCACGGCCCATGAACTGGCTCCAGCTCATAACCTTCTCAGGTACCTTCTTCACCAACTCCAGTTATTTACCTTTTTCTGGAGTCAGAAATGCAATGTGGTTGGACAGGGGGGTTCTGAGAGCAGCATCAGAAAATTACAAAAAAATACATTTAGATTATCCAAAACAATTATGCACTCAATTGGCATTGCGCAAAGAACACAGAGCTAGGAGTCCAGAGCCCTGGATTTTAGCCCTGGATCCTGTTACTAACTGTGTATACCTTGAGTAAGTCATTGAATTTCCTCTGCGTTTCATATCAGCTTACTCATGTGAACATCAATGGGTACATATAGGCTGCCTCAAAATGTTCTCAAAACCCTAGAAGCCTGTGCTCAGTTGCTCAGTCGTGTCTGACTCTTTGCAACCCCACAGACTGCAGCACGCCAGGCTTCCTTGTCTTTCACTATCTCCCAGAGTTTGCTCAAATTCACGCCTATTGAGCTGGTGATGCCATCCAACCATCTCATCCTCTGCTGCCCTCTTTCCCAGCATCAGGGTCTAAAAGCTTTTGATGCTTTTTAAGTCAGTGTATGAATCTTCATGATACATTCATCTGCAAGGAGAAAAAGCCAGCCCGGAGCTGGAGTGTGAGACAACTATGAAAAAACTGAGGTGCTAACTTGCAAATTTAAAGTTTGGTCTTTAAAGAACTCACACAACCAGGAAGAGCATGAGATTTGACATAAGCAAAATATTCTAAACTATGCCATGTATCCTTTGAAATGGTGATTTTTAACAGTCTGGTAGTGCAATTCAGGGGTCTAGCCTGAGTCATGTGCTTGAGCAGCAGAAGTCACTCACAAAGAGCCACGAAAGCTGAGGATGAAAGGTGCTCTATGAAGCGGTACAGCATATGATGTGTTGGATGGATTATTGGACCCCAAATCAATAAGCTGCTCCTTTTTGGGCTTGTACATGGAAATGCAAAAAATGGAACTGACTTGAAATCAAAACGAAACAGACTCATCTATTTCTGTTGGCCTAGATAATTAAAGAATGAGATTGACCCAAGAGCATGTATGATGGGAAGTAAATGGGTTTTTAAAGACTTTTCTTCAGCACTGGAAAACACAGCACAGGGCTTTCTTATGCCCTCCCGTCAGCTGGTACAAAATTACCAGGTGCTTTTTCTAACACCCAAACTTGAAACCTCAGAGTTTCCTAAGCCATCCCCAGGGCCTTCAGGGAAGGCGTGCAAACACATAAGACAAAAGGAAGGAGGGAGCATCTCATGAAACAGAGAGTACGCACACGCTCCCCCAGGAAACAACGGCACACCCGGCACGTTTGTCATGAAACAGAGAGTACGCACACGCTCCCCCAGGGAACAACGGCACACCCGGCACGTTTGTCATGAAACAGAGAGCTCCCAGGGAACGCACCCGCACGTTTGTCATGAAACACACGCTCCCCCAGGGAGCAACGGCACACCCGGCACGTTTGTCATGAAACAGAGAGTACGCACACGCTCCCCCAGGGAACAACGGCACACCCGGCACGTTTGTCATGAAACAGAGAGTACGCACACGCTCCCCCAGGGAACAACCACACCCGCACGTTTGGAACAGAGAGTACGCACACGCTCCCCACACCCGCACGTTTGTCATGAAACAGAGAGTACGCACACCCTCCCCCAGGGAACAACGGCACACCCGGCACGTTTGTCATGAAACAGAGAGTACGCACACGCTCCCCCAGGGAACAACGGCACACCCGCACGCCCATGAAACAGGGAACAACAGGAACAACGGCACACCCGGCACGTTTGTCATGAAACAGAGAGTACGCACACGCTCCCCCAGGGAACAACGGCACACCCGGCACGTTTGTCATGAAACAGAGAGTACGCACACGCTCCCCCAGGGAACAACGGCACACCCGGCACGTTTGTCATGAAACAGAGAGTACGCGTTTGTCATGAAACAGGGAACAACGGCACACCCGCCTCATGAAACCCAGGGAACAACGGCACACCCGGCACGTTTGTCATGAAACAGAGAGTACGCACACGCTCCCCCAGGGAACAACGGCACACCCGCACGTTTGTTTACGCACACGCTCCCCAGGGAACAACGGCACACCCGCACGTTTGTCATGAAACAGAGGGAACAACGGCACACCCGCACGTTTGTCGCTCCCCAGGGAACAACGGCACACCCGGCACGTTTGTCATGAAACAGAGAGTACGCACACCCTCCCCCAGGGAACAACGGCACACCCGGCACGTTTGTCATGAAACAGAGAGTACGGCTCCCCAGGGAACAACGCACACACCCGGCACGTTTGTCATGAAACACGCGTTTGTCTGGTGCGCTCCCAGGGTCCGCACGTTTTTAGCACGGCATCCGGCACGTTTGTCATGAAACCCCCCAGCCCCCCCATCAAATCTATTCAGTCACCAACGCTCCCCAGGGAACAACGTGCACGTTTGTCATGAAACCTATGTTTCTCTCTTGAATCACCCGCACGTTTTCTGAATTTTAGAGCACCGTGAAAAGTGAAAAAAAGAAAGTCCCAGGGAACAAGTCACTGAAACAGTCGTGACTCCCCAGGGAACAACGGCACATGGCACGTTTGTCAGCCCACCAGGCTCCTCCGTCCCTGGGGTTTTCCAGGAAGAGTACTGGAGTAGGGTGCCATTTCCTCCGGTATCACTCAAACTTCCACAACATTCTTGCAATTGGAATTTTGCCTTTACAATTTTTTTTGATAAATCCAACAATATGTCATCACCAGGCTCCTCCGTCCCTGGGTTTTAATATTTAAATGACTCTTAACTCAAATCCACAACATTCTTGCCAATTTTGCATTTTTTTTTGCTCAGTCAATATGTCATCAAATTAATATTTAAATGACTCTTTCATAAAGCCTATGGACTGTAGCCCACCAGCCTCCTCCAGGCAAGGATACTGGAGTGGGTAGCCATTCCCTTCTCCAAGGGATCTTCAGAGCCAGGGATTGAACCCTTTTCTCCTGTACCTCCTGCACTGCAGGCTGATCCATACCCACTGAGCCACGGGGGAAGCCCCCTAACCCACAGGTTTCTGCTCAAAGCCATGCTCCCATCACCAGCAGGCTCAGGTCCAAACTCGCTGCCTGAGACTTAGTGTCAATTATTGCCCAGAAATAAACTGCCTTTCTAGCTTTGTGTCTCACCTCTACCTCCCAGCCAAGTTAGTTAAGTTAGTCTTTCTTCTAGGAATATTGAGCTTCCCATTGTTCTGGTTGGACTTATATCATTTAATTCTGCTTATAATGCTTTTCTAGTCTCTGTACTTAATTTGTGTAGCTCTTCTCAGCCTCTAAATGCTCAACTCATAACAACTCACTATTCTTCCAATAAGTTCCTAACAAACTGGTCACCTCAGAGATCTATGTTAATAAGATACATATATTTATCAGAAATTTAAAGTGGAATATTTTGTAAATTGACTTATATATACTTGTAGATTAATATATTCTACTTTCCAAGTAAATATGTATAAAATAAAAAGTCAAACAGTCTTTACCATAATAAGTAAACCTATTATCTGATTTTGGATGATGGAAATGTCACATTTATTGTGCTGATTGCGTAACTCTAAATTTAGTGAAAATATGCATTAAACACAGGTGAATTTTATAATGTCTAAAATATACGTCAATAAAACTGTTGAAATTGTATTAATCATGCCTAACTACAATAGTTTCTCAAATATATATGCTAAAAATATAAAATATCACTAGCCAACATTGATCATTCTTCTGACTTTCAGCATATTACCCTACCCTCTAGGAATGTTTGTCTGAATTTTGTTGTTTAGTCATTAAGTCATGTCCAACAATTTGCTCCCCATGGGCTGTAGCCCACCAGGCCCCTCTGTCCATGGGATTTCCCAGGCAAGAATACTGGAGTGGGTTGCCATTTCCTTCTGATCTTCCTAACCCAGGGATTGAAGCCCCATCTCCTGCTTTGGGAGGCAGATTCTTTTTCTGCTGAGCCACCAAGGAAGGCCCTTTGAATTACAGAGTGAATATTGTACATGTTGGCATTATTTTCTTTTCCTTCACACTTGATCAGGCTTTTAAAAATATGTGTAAAATTTATGTAGACTCCTCAAATATCCACTTATTTTCTGCCATGGCCATATTGAAAGGAACTGCGAGGAAAATTGGACCAAACTCATTTATATGTTTACACACACACATTTACACATGCACACAGTTTAACACTAAGGTTTGATTTGTTTTACTTGATTTTCATTTAAATCTGCTGTGAAGGGATCACAGCAATTTCAGACAGAGCAAAGACAAATCTAAACTGAAGTCCTCCTCTGACAAACAGCTGTATTACAGAGTCAGTTCATTCAGAATGCCACCCAATTAACGCTGAATATTTGCCTCAGTCAACACATCGTTATCGTAATTCCTTTCTAATTGAACTTCCTCTTTTCCAAAATCGACACATTAGGAGTTATTATCACTCTGCTTCTGCAGAATGCTTCTGGTACAAGGCTGTTCAGAACCCTCCCATCCTTCCTACTCCCAAAGTGTAGCGTCACTAATAGTGTCTCCTGCAGCTTATACCGTATCAGTGTATTTATTCTAAGATTTCACATTACATCTCTATATGGTCAATATGGTAATTTACTGAAAACACACCTTTTCATGTAACTGGATAAAATAAATCAGCCAGCACACAGTCAGTTTTCATCAACACCCTGCAAAATGAGAACCCAACTCTTCTAGTCCAGTAGTTTTCCTGGTCGCAACTTCTTTTTACCCTTTGGTGCTTACAATATTAAAAATTTATCTCTTCCTTAATTTAATTCCTCTCCCCAGTAACATGTGAAGTTTCAGTGAGTGAATAGTGGGAATTCAATGAAAAATGCTAACAAGCTCAAAAGTTGGGTTCTCTTTTCTAATCACCCAGACTTGAAACATCACCCTTGCGGTTTTTCACTTTCTTTTCCCTGACTATACAATCTGATCAGCTGCTCTTGCTTGTATATTTTCTTCCAGAGACAACATGGGTGGGGGAGGGGTGGGGGGAATAAGCAAAGGAGAAGGAAGTCCTAGAGTCAATGAGGACCTTCTATTCTGCTTCATTTTCACTTGGTGAGAGGTTTGCCTCTCATCATCTGGCATTTGGATTAGATGTTCACACCAGGAAGTAACAGGAAAATGATTATTCTTGTTGAAAGGTGGTGTGAAGATCTAATCAAAGGCAGATCTATTGTGGTTTACTGTTAGTGTTCCTAAAATTATACTGGCAGACCAGGGGCTGTCTTGTGCCCCCAAAGAGCTTGATTACAGGTGTCTGATCATACTTCAGGTAAGAAAAGCCATTTACAGTGCTAAGTTCGTAAGCACTGCTGAAGTGCTGCAGGAATTTCTATAAAGTATGTACATAGAAAAATAATATATGTAACTTAATAATAGCATCCATCACCTAAAAACAGTATTGTGTTATCTCTGTATAAGGGACTTTGGATATTTACATGCTGCTGCTGCTAAGTCGCTTCAGTCATGTCCGACTCTGTGCGACCCCATAGACGGCAGCCCACCAGGCTCCCCCATCCCTGGGATTTGATAGATATATAGCATTTTGCAAATCACAAGATGTACTGATGAAACCCAGCAAAGGGGCCTTTTCAAACTGTTAAGATACATTGAAATTTTTCTATCAAATTAAAAAGCATATAAGGAAAAATAGATGATTCCGTTCCTATAACAAGGAACAGATATTTGCACTGCTGTATTATTTAAATATGTGACATTGTTTTAAAAGAAAAAACATCCTACAAATTGCAATGGCATTCACATCTAAAATCACTGAAAATTGCAGAGTTTGATTATCTAAAGAAATCAACTCCAAATGATAAAATGAATATACTTGTGTTTAATTGGAATATTGTGAAGGTTAATGAAATCAAACAACCTTGAAAGAATGTAGGTGATGGTTAATATACCACATTGAATTTTTGGATTAATATTAAAAGAAAACGACCCGATTCATTTCTGTTTATTCCAATATTCAAACCAAGTAGAACTCCTGGGAATTATTAGAAAGACAAATTAAAACAACAGATGGACTTGCAGTTGCCTGCATAAGAATGTCTTTCAACAGAGTCTCCTGACAATTTCAGAGATTCTAAGGTGTTCTATTTAATTTCAAATAAAGAATACTACATTTTTTCCTTTTCCCAGGCTGTCAGTCTCTGAAAGCCCTAAAGAAAATGATTTGAAAACATCATGAAAGTATTTTCTTAGGTTTTTATAAGACTCATCTTGTACGACAGGCATAAGGCTCACTATGTTTTAATGACAGAAGAAAAAAGTGTAAGCAATTTCTATCTCCCAAAGTATGAATCTCCATTTTGGGTGTTAAATGGGAGCAATTCCTTTTATAGAATACAATTCTGACATGGATTTTAAAGGCAAAATACCCAATTTACTGCCATATCTTTATTTCATGTAATTAAAAGCTTTTATTCTTATTTTATGGGTCACTGAGTTAAATCAGCAGTCAGATAGTGGCCGTGGTGGGACTTGACTCTAAATGTTCTGCCATTTGACACTCAGTCCTATAGACAGGTTGTTTTGTTCTGCGTTGCTATTAAAGATGTTTTGGATATTAAGGGAATTATTCTTATTTTTTGATAGATGATTCATGTAGACATCAAAAACACATAATGGGGCTTCTACTGGCAGGAAAATGTCTAATTTCAAAGGGTTTAATTGTATGGATTGTGTTGAAGTCCACGTAAAGAAAACCATGGGTTTATAAAACAAATTCTCAAAATGGGTCCTTGGAATTCCTGCTTCCTTTAGTTGCAGAATGGCTTTCTTTTCTGACTGAATCTCTTTCTGAGAACAACCAGAAAGGCTGGATTTTTTGTTTTAATTTGCCTGAAAGCATCAGCGAGGTAAAAAGGGGCTTAAGGGATCACAGTTCCAGAAGGGATGAAAGTACAGAAGCGAGCCCAGTGCTCAGCAGCCCTTTTCTCTGAGGAACTTGTTGGTTCTCGAGAGCTGGTGGGAGTTGAGAAGCTGAGCAGACCTTACGTGGCGCTATGCAACTGGGAGCAAGCGGAGTTTGAACACATGGCCCACCAGGAAGGAGGGATCTTACAAACACTCTGGGCTCGAGGGAGTCACTGATGGGGGCTGTATCTTAACAGGAAGTCGGACTCAGTCGTGTCCCACTCTTGGCAACCCCATGGACTGTAGCCCACCAGGAAGAAGGGCTCTTATAAACACTCTGGGCTCTTGGGAATCACTGATGGGGGCTGTATCTTAACGGGAAGTGCACACTCAGTCGTGTCCCACTCTGCGACCCCACGGACTGTAGCCCACCAGGCTCCTCTGTCCATGGGATTTCCCAGGCAAGAAAACTGGAGTGGGTTGTCGTCTCCTCCTCCAGGGGAGCTTCCCCATGTCTCTGGCATCTCCTGCATTAGCACGTGGATTCTTTACCACTGCACCACCAAATAAATTAGCTCTCAAGAGACTGAAATCCACCTTGAACTCAGGTAAATTCTTGACTGGATTAAGGGCATATTCCTTAGCTCAAATGCTTACCAAAAGCAAAACTAAGTGCCCTCTAGACAAATACATTATTATCTCTAAATATTTGCATAATTTATATGGAAGGAAGGAAGTGGAAGGAAGTGAAGTCGCTCAGTCGTGTCCGACTCTTTTCGACCCCACAGACTGTAGCCTACAAGGCTCCTCTGTCCACGGGATTCTCCAGGCAAGAGTACTGGAGTGGGTTGCCATTTCCTTCTCCAGAGGAGCTTCCCAACCCAGGGATCAAACCCAGGTATCCTGCACTGTAGACAGACGCTTTACTGTCTGAGCCACCAGGGAACACCCAGTAAAAATTTCCATTGCATTCCATGAGACAAAATAACAGAATGAACCCAAAAAAGAAAAGGAAAAAAACCTAAATAGCAGAAACAGACACAAAATATAGTCAAGGTATCCAAAGTAAAATTTTAAGTAACTATCATTAATATGCTAAAATACAATAGTCCCCCTTTCTCCATGGTTTTGATTTCTACAGTTTCAATTACTAATGTTCAACCATGGTCTGAAAATATGAAATGAAAAATTACAGAAATAAACAATTTATAAGTTTTAAATTTCAAGTCGTTCTGAGTAGCATGATCAAATCTGAAGACATTCAGCTCTGTCCTGCCCAGGACTTGAGTCATTGCTTTGTCCAGTCAGCCATTAGTCATTTAGTAGTCATTCCAGTTATCAGATAGTCTCAGTACTGCAGTACTGTTCAACTAAACTTTATTTTGCTTAATAATGGCCCCAACGTTCCAGAGTAGTGATGCTATTTAGATATGCCAAAGACAAGCTGTAAAGTGCTTCCTTTGGGTGAAGAGTTGAGAGTTCTTGACTTAATAAGGAAAGAGAAAAAAATAATCATATGCTGAGGTTGGTAAGATCAATGGTAGGAAAAACTTTTTTCTCCATGAAATTGTGAAGAAGGAAAAATTAATGGGTGGTAGTTTTGCTCTGGCACCACCTCAGACTGCAAAAGTTATGGCCACAGTGTGTGACAACTGCTTAGTTAAGATGGAAAAGGCAATGAATTCATACAATAAGATATTTTGTGAAAGAGATAAAGAGATCTCATTTGCATAACTTTTACTGCAGTATATTGTTACAATTGTTTCATGCTGTTATTATTGTTGTTAATCTCCTACTGTGCCTAATTTATAAATTTAACTTTATCATAGACATATACGTACAGGAAAAAACAGTATATATAGGATTCTGCACCATCCAAGGTTTCAGGTGTCCATTAGGGGTCTTGGAATGTATCCCCCTGTGGATAAGGGGGGACTACTGTTTAGATAATATAATAAAAAACTTTATCAGAGAACTGGAAACAATCAAAAAGAATCAAATGAAATTCTAAAACTAACCACTGTAATAACCTAAAGGAAGAATTAATAGATGGGTTTGACAGCAGATTAGATAAACCAGAAGAGAGGATCAGTGAACTGAAAGATAACTCAATAGAAGGTGGAATGAAAAACACAGAGAAAAAAACTGATGGGATATAAAAAATACAGTAAAAAGGTAAAAAAATAAAAATAAGGTGGTGTAATCAGAGTCAGGGAGAAAGAAGGAAAGAGAATGGAACAGAGGCCATTTTAGAAGAGATCATTATTGGGAAATTTCTGACACCAGTAAAAGTAAGAAATCACAGAGTTAAGAAGTTCTACATATGGAATCATATAAAAACCAGGACTAATATACTCTCTTAGAAAGAAAGCTGATGACTTCTCTATCTGGAGAGGAGCGCGAGGGGGTCTTGTGTTCGCACACTAGTCTTTTCTTCATCAGGGCACTTGACCCAGGTACGAAGATGTGTTCAGTTTGTGAAAATTCACTGTGCTGCACGTTGACAATCTGTGCATTTTTATCTTATGTATTTTACTCTTCAAATTGTAGTTTTAAAATGCACATTAACAAAGTTACTAACAATAATGCGGCTATACAAATCCCCAAGCAGGGTTAATACGATGGAAACCATCCCTCGGCACTGCACAGAAAAAATTCTGAAAACAAAATCCAACCATATGCTGTTTATAAGACATACATCTTTAATCAGAGGACAAAGAAAATATGATTGTAGATGGATTAAAAAAGGTGATGCGGGCCAATTCTCATCAAAAGAAAGCTTATGTAACTATACTGATATGATGCAAGAGAGACATCAAGGCATAAAGCATTATTAGATACAAAGAGAGACACTTCTTAATGATATGTCAATTCACTAAGAAGATAAAAAAATTCTAAATTTGTGTACAATCCACAAGGTAGTGTCAACTTATGGGAAGAGATATTTTAACAATCTCTTTTTATATCGGACAAAATAAGCAGACCAAAAAAAAAATATGTTAGACTACAGAGAATCTGAACAATTATACATACAATCCAAATGTCAATTCTGACATATGTGAAGCATGGTAGAGAATACATGATTTTCAAGTACTCATTAAATACTTCATAAAACAGACTGTCTGGTCATTTTACAAATGAGGAAGTTGAACTGTCACTGGGAGCAACAGACTATGACATGACAGAGCTTTCATCAGAACACACACCTGGGTTCCGGTCCTCTGTGCTGCAGTTGCCTCAACGTAAATGATCAAGACCTACAGCATACTCTGGGCTTCTAGGTGGTAAAGAATCCCACCTGCTGAACAGGAAATGTGGGCTTGATCCCTGGGTTGGGAAAATCCCTTGGAGGAGGAAATGGCAACTCACTCTAGTAGTCTCGCCTGGGAAATCCCATGGACGGGGCTGGCGAGCCACAGACCATTGGGTTGCAAAGAGTTAGACATGGCTTAGGGACTAAATAGTGACGGATATTCTAATAAATGCTTTGCAACTGATCTTCTGGCTGCCTAGGCAAGAAGCAGCTGCTATGGAGATTTTGCTATAGAAATAAACTTCTAAAGAGTGTCATTTTCTATCCTAACTAGGGGTAGAACGGTGTCAGATTGGGCAAATTCAGCATCACAAATCCACTGAGAGTGGCTTGCAATTTATATTTGACAACATGATTAGGGTGTAATGACTCCAAAATAGCTTGTGTGTGTGTGTGTGTGTGCAAAGTCACTGCAGTCGTGTCTGACTCTTTGCCACCCTATGGACTGTAGCCCACAAGATTCCTCTGTCCATGGGATTCTCCAGGCAAGAATACTGGAGTGGGTAGCCATTCCCTTCTGCAGGGGATCTTCCTGACCCAGGGATCAAACCCACATCTCTGGTCTCCTGTATTGGCAGGCAGATTCTTAACCACTGTGCCACCTGGGAAGCCTCCTTAGATAATTTATACACATTCCATTTATTCTTTACAAAAAAGTTTCAAGCTGGGTGTTATTGTCCCTTTTTAACTGATGGAGAGAGAACCTCGAATTCTGAGGGTTTTAAGTAATTTGCCCAACATCAACATATTGTGCCTGTCTATCTTCAGTGTTTACCCTGGCCTCATTCTGCACTGCAATCTGCTACAGAGAGGTAATTACTCCAGGGGACACTACCGTCAGAAAGCGAAGAGTATGGAATACAGAAGAGAAACAGCAGATAATACAGAACCAGGGTACTGAGCAGATAATACAGAACCAGGGTACTGATGAAAGAAAAGCCTAAGGAAACCAGAGCGAACATGGATCTGAGAGGAGTCAAATACTAGAGAAACAAACGCTGCATTATCCACAGTTTGGACTGAGTGTGTGTGTGGTAAGGAGAGTGATGTATATGTGTCCATGAGAAAGAGCGTGCATTGTAAAAAATTAACCCCTTAGTAAACTGCATTTTGTTTATTTCATAGTTTGATTTCAGCCACTTTCAATTAATCCTTGTTTGAATCATCCCCCTTGGTGGGTGAGTCCCACATGTTGGCATTTATCTGAGTCATTGGTGGGCTTGTTAAGCATGAATTTCTAGGTTTTACCCCTAGAGTTTCTAGTCTAGGATGTCTGGGTGATATTCAAATTTTATACTTACAGCAAGTTTCCAGGTGATGTTGATGAAGGTGGCCCAGGGACCACGTTTTGGGAACCAGTGCTTGGGATATTGCTAAAGGATAAATTGCCATTTTTCAAGTAGGGATAAGCCAGTAAACCAACTGTTTAATAAAGATAAGATTTAATATTTACTGACCAATTTTTCTTTTCAGACACTCTGCCGAATACTTCATATTGATGACCTCATTTAATCTCTCTAACAATTCTTTAAGGTAGATGTTGTTGGTCTTCCATTTTGTAGAAGAGGAAATGGAGGTTGAAAACAGGAAACTTGCCCCAAATCACATTGCTAGACTCATTGGAACCCAATTCGTTTAATTTCATAAGAAGTCCCAAACTATGCTTGCCTGGTTCTCAAATATTATTGTGCAAAAGAGGTCATCAAATGAATATTATAGGGCTTCCTTTGTGGCTCAGTGGTAAAGAATCTATGTGCCAACGCAGGAGACACGGGTTAAATTCCTGATCCCGGAAGCTCCCACATGCTGTGGAGCAGCTGTGCCCGACCACAACTACTCAGCCTGCACTCGAGAGCCTGGTGGTCACAGCTGCTGAGCCCACATGCCACAGGCGCCGAGCCTGTGCGCCTAGGGCCCGCGGCCCGCAAGAAGAGACGCCTCCACAATGAGCAGCTCACGCAGGGCAACTAGAGAGCAGTCCCTGCTCGCTGCACCTAGGGAGAGCCCCCTGCAACAGCGAAGACCCAGCACAGCCAACAAGAAATAAATAAATAGAATATGATAACAAGTCCAGTTCTTGGGGCCTAGTTTGAGATTCTGACTCAACATCTTTACAATGAAGCTCAGGAATCTGCATTTCTAACTAACAACACAGTTTTAGATCTTCAAGTAAACACTAAGCTATTCTGGTCCCAGAGTAGGCAGGCCAGGTAAATGGTAGAATCCACTTGATGATATTGTAGAATAAAGGCTTATTCTTGACTGTGGGTATTGTACAGACTCCAGAGGCCTTTTTCAGCAATGCAGAATATTAAAGTTAGATTTTTAGCTTATTGTTTCACCATCAATTTAACAACTCCACAAAAGTTTAGAACACACCAGACATTATCCATGGTTACCACATCAGTTCCCATTGATCACACACGCCTTCTGTGGTCAATTGCCGGTTCCAGCTGAGCAGTGGTTCTCCAACAGGGAAGAGGACGAGATTCCCCAAGAGTTATGGGGATGGGTGATGTTTGCTTGTTTTAATGAGTTTCGGAGGTTCACAGTCGGTAGCGGGGGAGTGAGGTTCAAATGGCTCTATTTGTAAAAACGTGATGGGTGACTCATTATCATCAGGCAGGAATGGAAAGCACTGTTCCAGAGGATTTGGGGATCAGAATTAGTTCTGACTATAAAGAGCTGGATTACAGAGAGCAAACCACACCTTTTGTTCGGCTGTTTCTGAGTATATATTCTGCTTCAGTCTTTTCACTTTGTTGCCCCAAGGAGTCTCAGATGGTGGTCTTGTCAGGCACATCAGCACACAGATGAGATCGAGAGAGAGGAGAGAGGCAGCTGAGCAGCGCAAGGGCTCTCACTCTACTGACCCCTGATTCTGGTCCTCAGTTGGAAAAGTGACAAGTTGTTATTTCACTGATTTTCTCAGGCAGTCAAGTAATTTCAAGTAGAAAATCCCCCCAACTGGTTTGTATAAGGAGCAGTAGCAAGAGTGTGAAGACAGTTGCTGGAGCTGAAAAAGGCCATCCATTCGATCCTCGAATGCATGTGACATACACGCCTGGTGCCAGGCCCCGTGTTCAGCGCCCGTGACCCTGCGGAAAATCAGAAGACCACACCCCTACCTTCAGACTGGCTTAAATCCATCAGAGCAATTAGAAATTAAAGAGGTAAGAAAAGTGAATAACCATGATTCCAATAGTGATAACTGTCACAAGAAATTAAAACAGAACAATTTGGAAGTGAGTTACTAGAGATGAGATGAAAGTGTTAGTTGCTCAGTCATGTCCAACTCTTTGCAACCCCACAGACTGCCTCCTGCCAGGCTCCTCTGTTCATGAATTTTCCAGGCAAGAATACTGGAGTGAGTAACCATTCCCTTCTCCAGGGCATCTTCCCAACCCAGGGATAGAACCTGCATCTCTTGAGTCTCCTGCATTGGCAAGTGGATTCTCTGCCACTGCCCTACCTGGGAAGCCCAATGTATTCATAGAGAGAATAAAAACCACACAGATGGAAACTTCCCTCAAGAAACAAAGAAAATGCGTGACTTGATAAACTGATATGGAAAAGTAAACAAACAATAAATGAAAAGAAATCTCCATGCTAGAGTACTAGCCCTTCTGAGATTTAAAATATAAAGTCTCGATAACTTGAGAAGTGTACTACTGGAACATGAGTCATTTTTCATCCATTATATTGAGCTATTAGTGGAGGAGAATAAGAAGTCACAGAATAGATGCAAATAGATAGAAAGCTTTAGAATGTGATAAAGACAGCATTTCAGATTGGTAGCGAACAGGTGTGTATCAAGAGAGATGGGACAACTGGATAACCATCTGGAAAACAAAGTAAAGTTAGATTCATACCTCAGCCATAGTCTGGATAAATTAATTTCAAATTTCAAAAACGTATATGTTAATATGGCAATGAAAAATGGCACAGCTACTTTAGAAAACATTTTGGCAGTCTCTTACAGAGAGAAGCATATACTTACCGTATGACCCAGTTATTCTATTCCTAGTCTCAATAGAAATGGAAATACATGTTCACACAAAAAAATACGGTTTTTTGCACTGGCTTTACTTAATTCACCAAAAACTGGAAACAACGAAAATATCCTTCAACAAGCGAATGGACAAGCAAACTGTAGTGTTGTCATACTATGGAACACTACTCAATGATTGTGGTTTATACACTCAATAAAATACTATACAACTGTTAAAAATAAATGATAGTATGAGTATCAAATCCATAAATATCACACATATGTGATAAATATAAATATCACATATATGACATTGAGGAAAAATGTTAATTGCAATAGCATAAAGTATGTAATGTCCATGAATATTAAGTTGTGAATATCAGCAACATTTATTCCTAAGGACATATAAATATGTGTAGGCATCTTAAGGGGCTTCCCAGGAGGCACTAGTGGTAAATAATCCACCTGCCAATGCAGAAGACATAACACAACGTGGGTTCGAGTAAAGAGATGTATAGGCTTCATAAACATCAAGCCCGGGTTGGTGGATATCAGACGTGAAAGGAAATGGATGGAGTTAGAGCAGGGTTCCTAGGGAGCTGTGACTCTATTGGTAATACTGTTACAGTTGGGTGGTTGGGCACATAAATGTTTTTTAAATTATACTTTATAGTTTTTAAAATGTCTGAAATAATATAAAAATAAGATTAAAAATAAAAATACCTTTTGAGGTTTCGCTTCAAGGAATAATTGCTTAAGGGGGTCAATAGGAATAATAATCACACTTACAGTATGGCTGTGTGGTGGGAATTAAATTTACTAGCAGATAAAGTGTTCTTAGAATGGAATCCAGTATAAGTGTGCTAACATGTTAATACTTAGTGCTAACGTGCTAAAATGTTAGTAAGCACTAACATTTAAAGTGCTTGATAAATCTTTCCATTTATTATTATTATATTATTATTATCATCTTCACATGTGCTCGAGCATGCTAAGTCACTTCAGTCACGTCCAACTCTTTGTGACCCTGTAGACTATAGCCCAACAGGCTCCTCTGTCCATGGGATTCTCCAGGCAGGAATACTGGAGTGGATTGCCATGCCCTCCTCCAGGGGATCTTCCCGACCCTGGGATTGAACCTGCATCTCTTATGTCTCCTGGATTCGCAGGCGGGTTCTTTACCACTAGCGCCACCTAGGAAGTCATCTTCATAACTGGTGTTCATGTGAACCAAAAGCCTGATCTTAGCAAAAAGCAAATCATGTGCATATAAAAAACTCTGGTTCTTGAGCAGTTTCTGAGGAAATTTGATTAAGAGAACAACAGTAATATGCTATAGAAACGCAGTGCTGACTGGCAAACCGCTTTTCTCTGTGCAAGAAATCCCCTGTGCTGTGAATCCTGGCTGAATCTGTCTCCTTAAAGTAAAAAATCACCAGAAACTTCCTCTTTGCACTTTGGCACCTTGACCAGGCATGAGACCCAAATTCTGCCAACTGGAAGCTTCTACTTAGGACTTTGAAACTTGAATGAATAAAAGGATACATCAGGAAGTAGCAATCCAACGAGACTGGGAACTTTCACCCCAAAATAATTAACAAAATTCACTGAAAGGTGACAGATATATATATATATAACAATTTCAAAACAAGGTCTTATAACTACTTATTTATTGATGGATTCACCAAAACTCAAAAATCACCACTGACTATGTGACTTCTGGGAAGCTGAAGATTAATTAGATGGATGTCTGACGATATAAAACATTCAAAGTCTAGTTAGGAATCAAGTCATAGAAATACAAGAACAATGGCAGAAGCAACCACCACCCCGTTTTTGTGCCGTGTAAGAAGAACCACCTCGGAGGCATATGTCATATTTCTGCAGAGACATAAAGAAGAAATCGAGTCCATCTGCCTGTTAGCGGGTGGGGAGAAGCAGAGACAGCTTCCAGAGGGTACCTTAAATGGGGCAGGAACTCACTCCCCAGTAAAAAAGGGAAAGTCATTTCAGGAAGAAAAGTATTAGCCGCAGATGCACGTAGCTATGGAAAAAAACCTAGCACGCTGAAGGCAATATGAGCAGTTTCCACAACAGCCAGCAGAGTGTTTTTACATGGAACCTATTCAAATGCTGGGTTAATACACGATTAAGTGAATGCACATATGAATAAAACTAAGCTTTGGGCAAATTTTTGGTAATAGCGAGAGTCAATAATTTACCACCTGATTTGTTAGCCCATGAGTTTTTAATGAGTCTAATTCACTTGTCAGCTTAGCTTTTGAGAAAGTTCATAACTATTTTTTTAATTGCTTACATAATGAATTCTTATTTATGATTATTTTATTATTTTATTGCCAATTAAAACATAGCCCTGTCATCTTAAGTTAAAAAAATAATTTTCATGAATTCAGTAGAAAATGAGCACTCAAACTACCATGAATGCTGGTGGTGGTGGCGTGCACGCTTGCTTAGGTGTGTTCACCTCTTTGCGACCTCGTGGGTTGTAGCCCGCCACGTTCCTCTGTCCATGGGCTTTCCCAGGCAGGAATACTGGAGTGGGTTGCCGTTTCCTCCTCCAGAGGATCTTGCCAACCCACGAATTGAATCCACATCTCCTGTCTCCTGGATTAACTTATTTAGCTCTATTATTTTAAAACCTCGGTGATTATAAATTTAATAATTCACATTATATTATGTTAAAAAATAATTAACACTACAAAAGAGATTTCTCTTTGAAGAAACTAAATGAGAAATATTAAAATACAGACATAACTTTAAAATTTTTTTTTGACAAATTTGGGTAGGAATAAATAGGGAAATGCTAGAATTTATCAAATGCCCTCAAGGGTTTTATGTTTTGTTTTGTTTATAAAATGAAAATGCTATAAAAGTAAATGCATCTTAAAAAATTTTAATGCATCTAAATTTTGTAAGAATAATACAATTAAAATATTTATTTTTAAAGTCTCTTAAATGGGCTGGGATTTCTTTGGAAGGAATGATGCTAAAGCTGAAACTCCAATACTTTGGCCACCTCATGCGAAGAGTTGACTCATTGGAAAAGACTCTGATGCTGGGAGGGATTGGGGGCAAGAGGAGAAGGGGACGACAGAGGATGAGATGGCTGGATGGCATCACTGACTCGATGGACGTGAGTCTGGGTGAACTCCGGGAGTTGGTGATAGACAGGGAGGCCTGGTGTGCTGCGATTCATGGGGTTGCAAAGAGTCAGACACGACTGAGCGACTGAATTGAACTGAACTGAAATGGGCTCAGTGAAGATGGATTAAAAGCATTTTGATCAGCTGCCTCACTGAATCTTTTTATAGAGCCAGTCTTTGTAACCCGTCAACTCTATTGGAACTGCTATTATGAATCTTTGAGCTTATTAGATTGATTCTTAAATTTAAGCCCTATTACTAAAGCATTTGTAGTTTCTTATTTCTTTATTGCTAAACTTTAGTGAATGTGTATATGTCCTTACTGTGCTTGTTATTTAACATTAATCTTCTATCATCAGAAGGAAGAAGAACAAATGATGCCTCATGAGTAAGCAAGGCATAATAATTAAAAAAAATATTCACATGCATTTATATAGCCATCATAATGAAATGAAATAAAGATTATCTAATCTTACCCCCTCACCTCATATCTGAATTCCTTGCATTTCCCTTGCATTTGGAGCCTAAAGCATACTCTCACCTTTCTCATCATTTCAGTTTTTCATTTCTTAATATTTCTGAATTAAATTTTACATCTGATCACATGCCAGACTTTGTATACATGAAACTTCAGGCACCAACTGTATTTCAGTAGTGGCCTGCTCTAGTGAAACTCTGGCTTCCCAGGTGGCTCAGCAGTAAAGCATCGGCCTGCAATGCAGGAGATGCAGGAAACGCAAGTTCGATCCCAGGGTCAGGAAGATCCCCTGGAGGAGGGCATGGCAACCCACTGCAGTATTCTTGCCTGGAGAACCCCATGGACAGAGCAGCCTGGCGAGCCACAGTCCACGGGGTCGCCGAGTTGGACAGGACGGAGGCAACTGAGCACACACAGCGAGACTCACTTTCCCATGGGGCGTAGGTGGGCTTGGCAGCTGCTCTGGTCTAAAGGATTTGAGTTGATCATTGAGTTCTTTGTCTCTTTCTCCTCCTTTCTCTCTCTTGTCTCTCTTTCCCAGTGGTGGCTATGTTTATGGGTTTTTAAGATTCCTTTGCCCTTAAATCACAAATAAGCAAATATCCTTCCTTCTTAAGTTAACTTCCCTCCTTATTCTCCTTGAGTTTTACAGTAACATCTGCCCTTGTTATTCTAAAGGCGATTCATTCATTCAGTATTTTAACACTCTTGCTTAAGTCACCTGATATGAAAGATAACATCATCAAACAGTCGTCTCTCCCTTGGGTAGGCACATTTTCACTGACCCACCCTGATTTTATGTCTGAGAATTCTTTCAAGCGCAATGTACCACCTTGCATGGAACAGAAACCTAATTTTTCTCTTCGGGCATTAAGCCCACCCTCTGCAGTTTTCTAGAATGGCAATACCTATCTGCTCTCTGAGGCCACCATGGTAAGTCAGTCTTATAACCCTGAGTTTCAGATATGCTTTATGTTTTTGAGTCTCAGGTATTGGCCGTACATTGTTTTAAATTCAGCAATGTATTTAGAAAGAAGATTGTGATATCTTATCCAGAATTTTAAGTCTTTATTTTTTTCAAAAGGTATGTCCAGTTGTCTATTCTGACATATTGCCCGGTTCTCTACATTCTGGAACAAATGGTCTTTTCCTGTTCTTACGTTAGTACAAAACATGCAGACACGCATAAGGGAATAAGTGTTGGATATGGTAGTCCTGGTGTTTTCCTGGCCATTTTAATATTAAATACTTAATTTAAATATTTACATTTTAGTGAAGTTTTGAAGTTCAAATGCAATATCCTAAAGTTGCCTTTATTTACAACACTTAGTATTTATGGCCATTTTTAATCTAATGGTTTAAACTGTGTTACAGTAGATTTCTCAGAGCCTGATGGTAGTGTAGCTAATTGAAGTTACAGAGCTAATGCACTGTCCCATTCACAGGATGATTATCCAAGATACACGGCTGTCACACAGCAACAAAAACATGTTGATTTACTTAAGAAATTTGTAACACATGGAAATGTGCAATGGTTCAATAGGAGACCATTACTATTGTCTTAATTCCTTGCCTTTTTGTATGTCACTTTACAAAACTGATCAATACACATTTTCTCATCTACTTTTTAAAAAACAACAGCTCCTCAAATTCTAGTTAACAATGTGCTCTCTGTTTCCCTTTCAGTTCCTGAATATGCAATGCTGCTGCTGCTGCTAAGTCGCTTCAGTCGTGTCAGACTCTGTGCAACCCCATAGATGGCAGCCCACCAGTCTCCTCCATCCCTGGGATTCTTCAGGCAAGAATACTGGAGTGGGTTGCCATTCTTTCTCCATGAATATGCAATAAAATTACAGAATTTCAAAGGCAGTTATTTATTTTCCAAGTTTGATTCCTCTAATTATTCTACATAGAACAGTCATTTTCATGACAGATGGAAATAATAAGAAATTGCATTTAACTGATGGACTGTAATATAGGAATAAGTGTTACAGAAAAGAACCTCAAATTGTAAATTAGTGGATGGTGCTGGAATGTAAACCCATTACTTGTTCATAAGGCTCTGAAAAATATAAGATGTGAGAGGTGGACCATAAAGAATGCTTAGCACTGAAGAATTGATACTTTCAAACTGTGGTGTTGGAGAAGACCCTTGAGAGCCCCTTGGACAGCAAGGAGATCAAACCAGTCAATCCTAAAGGAAATGAATCCTGAATATGTACTGGAAGGACTGATGATGAAGCTGAAGCTCTAGTACTTTGGCCGCTGATGCAAAGAGTTGACTCTTTGGAAAAGCCCCTGATGCTGGGAAAGATTGAAGGCAGGAGAAGGGGATGACAGAGGATGAGATGATTTTACAACATCATCGATTCGATGGACACAAGTCTGAGTAAACTCTGGGAGATGGTGAAGGACAGGGAAGCCTGGCAAGCTGCAGTTCATGGGATTGCAAAGAGTTGGACACAACTTAGAGACAGAACAACAAGAAAAACAACAAAATATAAGTGCAGCAGCATATGTGAAATCATTCTGATCACTGGAGGAGAAAATGACTATTTACACGAATCACATTCTTAGTTTTTGATGACTATGAAATGTATTGGACTTCCCTTGTGGCTCAGCTGCTAAAGAATCTGCCTGCAGTGCAGGAGATCTAGGTTCCATCCCTGGGTTGGGAAGATCCCCTGGAGGAGGGAACGGCTACCCACTATTAGTAATATTAAGTATAAATTTGCATAATAGATAGCATTCAATGAAATACATATGGTCGTCTTACAGTCCTATCACCTGATAACAGGGTTTAATGTGGTAAAGCCTATTTTCAGAAGAAATAATGGAGTCGATGAGGCTAAAGAAGAAGGCAAGATGGACCTCCTCCCTGGTCTAGTAGCCAAAAGGACAAGCGACACAGAAGTCTCAAGAAGTGGAGGATATGGTAACAGCTCCTCTGCTGGCATGCGTAATGAGTTCTGTGACCTGCTGAGCACAAGGGTGGCCCCAAGAGAACCAAACGAACTTGCTGAATGTACAGAGTTGGCCCGGGCAATGCACAGAGCTAGCAAAGGAAATGGAGTTCTTTCATCTCTCTAATGTAATGACAGAAACTGCATTCTAAATAAAGCCAAGACTGCATACTCTAAGAGTTCTCTGGTTGCTGCCTTTGTGATGAACTTGGCTTTCATATTAATTGCCAATGTTTGGACTCAAATGTAATTAAACTTATAATCAAACTTTGATCCATTAGCATTTAGTGCTGTTTCCAAGACCTGAATTTCAGGCATTAATATTAAACTGAAGTGTAGCGTTAGTTACTTGGGTACAAGGGACCACTATTGAGTCTTTATTTTAATCACTGAGGGTCTATTTGAGCCTTAGATGAAGGACAGATAACTAGTCCCTAGGGTGAGTTTAAAACTTATAACCGTGCCTCTTTGAACACAGAACACAGTACTTACTGCTTGGTTGCCTTTTTGGTCTACTCAATGTTAATTTTCATATTGAATCACATGTTGTAATGTTTTGGTTTTTCTGATATGGGTAAAAACGATGCTATATCACAAACTAACTGGAGGAATCAACCTACCTGGCTTCAGGCTCTACTACAAAGCCACAGTTATCAAGACAGTATGGTACTGGCACAAAGACAGAAATATTGATCAATGGAATAAAATAGAAAGCCCAGAGATAAATCCACGCACATATGGACACCTTATCTTTGACAAAGGAGGCAAGAATATACAATGGATTAAAGACAATCTCTTTAACAAGTGGTGCTGGGAAATCTGGTCAACCACTTGTAAAAGAATGAAACTGGACCACTTTCTAACACCATACACAAAAATAAACTCAAAATGGATTAAAGATCTAAACGTAAGACCAGAAACTATAAAACTCCTAGAGGAGAACATAGGCAAAACACTCTCCGACATACATCACAGCAGGATCCTCTATGACCCACCTCCCAGAATATTGGAAATAAAAGCAAAAATAAACAAATGGGACCTAATTAACCTTAAAAGCTTCTGCACATCAAAGGAAACTATTAGCAAGGTGAAAAGACAGCCTTCAGAATGGGAGAAAATAATAGCAAATGAAGCAACCGACAAACAACTAATCTCAAAAATATACAAGCAACTCCTACAGCTCAACTCCAGAAAAATAAATGACCCAATCAAAAAATGGGCCAAAGAACTAAATAGACATTTCTCCAAAGAAGACATACAGATGGCTAACAAACACATGAAAAGATGCTCAACATCACTCATTATCAGAGAAATGCAAATCAAAACCACTATGAGGTACCATTTCACACCAGTCAGAATGGCTGCAATCCAAAAGTCTACAAATAATAAATGCTGGAGAGGGTGTGGAGAAAAGGGAACCCTCTTACACTGTTGGTGGGAATGCAAACTAGTACGGCCACTATGGAGAACAGTGTGGAGATTCCTTAAAAAACTGGAAATAGAACTGCCTTATGATCCAGCAATCCCACTGCTGGGCATACACACTGAGGAAACCAGAAGGGAAAGAGACACGTGTACCCCAATGTTCATCGCAGCACTGTTTATAATAGCCAGGACATGGAAGCAACCTAGATGTCCATCAGCAGATGAATGGATAAGAAAGCTGTGGTACATATACACAATGGAGTATTACTCAGCCATTAAAAAGAATACATTTGAATCAGTTCTAATGAGGTGGATGAAACTGGAGCCTATTATACACAGTGAAGTAAGCCAGAAGGAAAAACATAAATACAGTATACTAACGCATATATATGGAATTTAGAAAGATGGTAACAATAACCCGGTGTGCGAGACAGCAAAAGAGACACTGATGTATAGAACAGTCTTATGGACTCTGTGGGAGAGGGGAGAGGTGGGAAGATTTGGGAGAATGGCATTGAAACATGTAAAATATCATGTAGGAAACGAGTTGCCAGTCCAGGTTCGATGCACGATGCTGGATGCTTGGGGCTGGTGCACTGGGACGGCCCAGAGGGATGGTATGGGGAGGGAGGAGGGAGGAGGGTTCGGGATGGGGAACACATGTATACCTGTGGCGGATTCATTTTGATATTTGGCAAAACTAATACAATTATGTAAAGTTTAAAAATAAAATAAAATTAGAAAAAAAAAAGAAATGTAATCTGTTGTGTAAAATTAGTGCTTTGAATGAGAGTGAGTTCTATATAGGAGAATTACATAAAAACTACGTGACTCTGTGAGAAAGTTCTCAGGAATGTGGAGAGAGTAGCATGACTGACAAGAGTCGCAGGCAGAGGTCAAGGCGGGAATATTTGTGCACATGCATGTGTGTCTTTGGATGCAAATACGTTGTTTATTTTGGAAATAAAACTTCAAGGCAATGTGGGACCACATCAATTAGGTACAATTATGGCTAAAATTAGGTCAATTAAGTGGCCTTACAGGAACAGACACATACTTCTGATCAATGAATATATCTAACCAAGGAACTGTCTGTTGGAGAAAGTAGTGACCATCTAAAGAAACAGAGTTAATTCAGAAAGACGCCTTTTAAGAAGAAAGTAGTAATTATATACTCTTCATATAATACTCCTCACATACTTTTAAAACCATGTGAACTATTTCATGTTCCCCTTATTTGTATTTATTAGGTAAACAAATAAGTCAACTTGTTATTGTTAAACTATAAACCTCCAGAATCCTTTGCAATTATTAATTAATTCAGTTTAATTAATTGCCATGCAGTCTAGTCTTTGCTGCCTAATCACAGGGATACCAGAAATGCCACAAAATTTGAGTGCTGAACTGAATGTACTAAGCTGCAATTTTTAAGATTGTTTCATGATCTTAAAAATATCTGAGTATTACTCTTTTGAATCTGTGATATCTTATATTTGAATTACCATTAGACATTTCCATGTTATTTAGATCTTAATAATTTTGAAAAGATGAGAGAAAAACTCCAAAATTACATTCTCTCTCCCATATATGAGAGATAGACAACATGTCAATAAAATTCTTAGTATGACTTACAATTTACTGTGTCCTCCACATCCAGTCCTACATAGCAACCCCTTCTTGGCACATGGTAAACGTTCAGCAAATATTGTTGAATGATTGATTAACTGCAAGATATATTGAAAAGAGCATAGTGTCAAGCAGAACTGGCCTCATATTTTAGCTCTATGACTTTAGGCAAGTTATTTAACCTCTCTGAGCTTGAAATTCATCCTCTATTAATAATACCTACCTGACAGGACAGCCCTGAAAATGAAATAAGACCACATAAATAAAACACATAGGATATTGCCCCCAACATAGTAAGGGTTCAATAAATGTCGATTTCTTTCATCAGATGTCTTTTCAGTGCTGCCCATATTGGTAAGTGAGCTGCTACATCTCAACCAGTATGATATTTCTGGGATGATGTAATCTAATTTTAAAATTTAAAGGTAAATATGCATGTTATAAAAATAACCATTTGTAACATTACAATAAGAATGGTATCTGGTGTGTATGAAGAAAATTCATTGAACTATCACTCATAGGAATTTGCTTGATCCAAAATTGAAGTGAAGTGAGAAATGAGGAGTGTCTAGACTCGAGTTGTTTTTCATTTGGGGATAAACACTTGTCTAGCCTAGGCTCACAGGCAGCAATTGGTCAAAAGGAACAGAACTGATTCCAGCTGGCTGAAGCGAGGGATGATTATAAGACGGCGGCATCATCTCAGGGAACACGGGCAGAAACTCAGGGGACTCACCAGAGGCCTGAGTGTTACGAAATGGGCCACTGAGGTCCTCTGCCTCCTCTCAGTCTGCTGTCAGCTCACACCTCGCAGCCCATCGCTTCCTCCCCTGACTTACTCATTCCTCAGACACGGCTGCTCCACTGCTGACTTTCTAGGGCTTCCTTTACTCAAGTATCCAGCAGTGACTGACTGTCGTGGCTGGGTATCCATTTCAGACCTCAGACCTGAGGGGAAACACTTTGACTGACTCAGCAGAACCTCCGACGGGCTCTCTCTGACCATCTCATCATCTAGGACCACACAAGAATGGCTCTCAGAAGGTGATAAAACTTACTTCAATTAGTATGATCATCTCCAGGACCATCTATATGGCTGCAAATGGCATTATTTTATCTTTTAATGGCTGAGTAACATCCCACCATATATAAGTACCAACCTTCTTTATCCATTCATCTGTTGATGGATATTTAGGTGGCTTATCATACCAAGGGAAGTAAGTCATGAATCAAGGTAAATTGGAAGTGGTCAAACAGGAGATGGCAAGAGTGAACATTGGCATTTTAGGAATCAGTGAACTAAAATGGACTGGAATGGGTGGATTTAGCTCAGATGACCATTACATCTACTACTGTGGCCAAGAATCCCTTAGAAGAAATGGAATAGCCCTCATAGTCAACAAAAGAGTCTGAAATGCAGTACTTGGATGCAATCTCAAAAGTGACAGGATAATCTCTATTTGTTTCCAAGGCAAACCATTCAATATCATGGTAATCCAAGTCTATGCCCCAACCAGTAATGCTGAATAAGCTGAAGTTTAACGGCTCTATGAAGACTGTCCTCCTTATTGCCAAATTCAGACTTAAATTGAAGAAAGTAGGGAAAAATACTAGACCATTCAGGTAAGACCTAAATCAAAACCCTATGATTATACAGTGGAAGTGACAAACAGATTTAAGGGATTAGATCTGATAGAGTGCCTGAAGAACTACGGACAGAGGTTCATGACATTGTACAGGGGGCAGTGATCAAAACCATCCCCAAGAGAAAGAAATGCAGAAAGGCAAAATGGTTGTCTGAGGAGGCCTGTTACAAATAGCTGAGAGAAGAAGAGACGTGAAAGGCAAAGGAGAAAAGGAAAAACGTACCCATTTGAATGCAGAGTTCCAAAGAATAGCAAGAAGGGATAAGAAAGCCTTCCACAGGGATCAGTGCAAAGAAATAGAGAAAAATAATAGAATGGGAAAGACTGGAGATCTCTTCAAGAAAATTAGAGATACCAAGGGAACATTTCATGCAAAGATGGGCTCAATGAAGGACAGAAATGGTATGGACCTAACAGAAGCAGAAGATATTAAGACAAGGTGGCAAGAATACATAGAAGAATTATACAAACAAGATCTTCATGACCCAGATAACCACAATAGTGTGATCACTCACCTAGAACCAGACATCCTGGAATGTGAAGTCAAGTGGGCCTTAGAAAGCATCACTACGAACAAAGCTATTGTTCGTAGTGGAATTCTATTGTTCGTAGAGGTGATGGAATTCCACTTGAGCTATTTCAAATCCTAAAAGATGATGCTGTGAAAGTGCTGCACTCAATATGCCAGCAAAATTGTAAAACTCAGTAGTGGCTGCAAGACTGGAAAACGTCAGTTTTCATTCCAATCCCTAAGAAAGGCAATGCCATAGAATGCTCAAACTACCACATAATTGCACTCATCTCACATGCTAGTAAAGTAGTGCTCAAAATTCTCCAAGCCAGGCTTCAGCAATATGTGAACCATTAACTTCCATATGTTCAGGCTGGATTTAGAGAAGGCAGAGGAACCAGAGATCAAACTGCCAACATCTGTTGGATCATCAAAAAAGCAAGAGAGTTTCAGAGAAACATATACTTCTGCTTTATTGACTATGCCAAAGCCTATGGCTGTGTGGATCACAACAAACTGTGGAAAATTCTGAAAGAGAAGGGAATACCAGACCACCTGACCTGCCTCTTGAGAAATCTGTATGCAGGTCAGGAAGCAACAGTTAGAAACAGACATGGAACAACAGACTGGTTCCAAATAGGGAAAGGAGTACATCAAGGTTGTATATTGTGACCCTGCTTATTTAACTTATATGCAGAGTACTTCATGGGAAATGCTGGGCTGGATGAAGCACAAGCTGGAATCAATATTGCCAGGAGAAATATTAATAATCTCAGACATTCAGATGACACCACCCTTATGGCAGAAAGTGAAGAAGAACTAAAGAGCCTCTTGATGAAAGTGAAAGAGGAGGGTGAAAAAGTTGGCTTAAAACTCAACATTCAGAAAACTAAGATCATGGCATCTGGTCCCATCACTTTCATGGGAAATAGATGGGGAAACAGTGGAAACATGGCTGACTTTATTTTTGGGGGCTCCAAAATCACTCCAGATAGTGACTGCAGCCATGAAATTAAAAGATACTTACTCCTTGGAAGAAAAGCTATGACCAACCTAGACAGCAATTAAAAAGCAGAGACTACTTTGCCAACAAAGGTCTGTCTAGCTAAGGCTATCGTCTTTCCAGTAGTCATGTATGGATGTGAAAGTTGGACTATAAAGAAATCTGAGCACCGAAGAATTGATGCTTTTGAACGGTGGTGTTGGAGAATTCTCTTAAAAGTCCCTTGGACTGCAAGGAGATCCAACCAGTCCATCCTAAAGGAAATCGGTCTTGAGTGTTCATTGGAAGGACTGATGTTGAAGCTGAAACTCCAATATTTTTGCCACCTGGTGAATAACTGACTCATTTGAAAAGACGCTGATGCTGGGAAAGATTGAAGGTGAGAGGAGAAGGGGACGACAGAGGATGAGATGATTGGATGCCATCACCGACTCAATGGATATGAGTTTGAGTAAGCTCCAAAAGTTGGTGACGGACAGGGAAGCCTTGCGTGCATCATTCCATGGGGTCACAAAGAGTCGGACACAACTGAGCAACTGAACTGAACTGAACTGAAGTAAATCAGACAAAGACAAAAATGATGACAATGAACTTATTTTCAGAACAGAAGCAGACTCACAGAGTTAGAGAACAAACTTATGGTTACCAGGGGTGGGTGCATGGTGGGGAAAGGGATAGGTTGGGAGTTTAGGATTGACATGTACACACTGCTATATTTAAAGTAAAATGCCTTTCCATGAAAAAGCCAAGGAGCAAAGTTTTATTATGACAGGCAAATTTAAAATTAATATCCTGAATCAGTCTAAAAAGTGTAATATGTCAAAACCACACAGTCTTTACTCTATACACTGTTCTAGAGCTTTGGAAATACTGATCATTTAACATTCTCAGCAATATTGTGGGGGAATCTTTGTTGGTATCATTGTGGGATGACGAAGTGAAGCATTGGTATATTAAGCTATGTCCCCAAGACCCAAAGCTGGGAAGCGGCAGAGCGTGGCCTCTGCACCCACACTGTAGCTGCAGAGTCTGTGCTCTGAGCAGCAACGCTAGTCGGCCTTTCCATGAAATTATGTTTACCTGTAAACAAGCTTTATTTCAGAGCCCTGGGCACTGTAATATTTAGCAACACCTCTAGGATCTCCTGGCTCAGAAGAACTCCAAGGACAGAATGAAGTTTTCCTGAATCCAGTCCCCCTGTGTAACCACCACCAAGCCAAAGCAACTCATCGGAATTAAGACAAAAACACCCGTTTCGCATGCTCTCCATGAGAAGGAGTTACAGCTTGAGTATGACCATCAGTTAGACACCAAAATGTCGAAGGAAACTCTTTTTGTCACCCATTCATCAACAGAAATATCTCATCATTTCAGTTCAGTTTAGTGGATCAGTCGTGTCCGACTCTTTGTGACCCCGTGAATCACAGCACACCAGGCCTCCCTGTCCATCACCAACTCCCGGAGTTCACTCAAACTCACGTCCATCGAGTCAGTGATGCCATCCAGCCATCTCATCCTCTGTCGTCCCCTTCTCCTCCTGCCCCCAGTCCCTCCCAGCATCAGAGTCTTTTCCAATGAGTCAACTCTTCACATGAGGTGGCCAAAGTACTGGAGTTTCAGCTTTAGCATCATTTCTTCCAAAGAACACCCAGGACTGATCTCCTTTAGAATGGACTGGTTGGATCTCCTTGCAGTCCAAGGGACTCTCAAGAGTCTTCTCCAACACCACCGTTCAAAAGCATCAATTCTTCGGCACTCAGCCTTCTTCACAGTCCAACTCTCACATCCATACATGACCACTGGAAAAACCATAGCCTTGACTAGACGAACCTTTGTTGGCAAAGTAATGTCTCTGCTTTTCAATATGCTATCTAGGTTGGACATAACTTTCCTTCCAAGGAATACGTGTCTTTTAATTTCATGGCTGCAGTCAACATCTGCAGTGATTTTGGATAGAAAGCCATTTTCTCTGTGAATCATCCATTAGGCAAGATAGTTTTCCTTGCAAAGCTACATTGCTGTTTGTTGTTTAATCACTCAGTTGTGTCCAACTCTCTGCAAACCCATGACCTATAGTCTGCCAGGCTCCTCTGTCCATGGAATTTCCCAGGCAAGGATACTGGGGTGGGTTGCCACTTCCTTCTCCAGGAGATCATCCCAACCCAGGGGTTGAACCCATGTTTCCTGCATCTCCTGCATTGGCAGGTGGATTCTTTGGTGCTGAGCCACCAGAACCTTCCAATTTCTACTCTATTAAGCTGAGGAGGTAAAGTTTTATCAAAATCATGAGTCAATTACCTGAAATTAGCCTAAGTATGTCTGCAGAGGTATCATGCAGCCCAACATCATTTGTCCAGCCAATTCCACACAGTGATGGAACTCAGCATCTTCATGTGAAGCATACAGTTTTATTACCTCCTTTCTTTCAAAATTTATCAAGAATGCTACATAAGATAGTACTTTTAAGCAAGAAAATCTCTCCAGGATATAGCAAAACACCAAATCAATTTTATTATACATTTAAAATACAATTCTTAGTGTCTCAGGTAATTAACTTGATAGAATATTGTTATAATATGTCCATTGTGTAAAACAAAGGGGGTGTTTTATACTTGCTAATGATTTCTCCATAAGCCACATGTGACAAAATATTTTTAAAAGACACAGTTAAACATGAATCTTAGCAATCTTTGAGAGACATATTACAAAACTCCCGTCTAACAGATGTGTCTGCGACAGTAAAGAAAAATAAACTTCCAAATATTCATGAACATGTTTGCCCACCTTTCAAATCCAGTGTGCAAGTGCTGCCTGCTGGAAAATCAAGCACCTGCAAAGTGGAAGAATCGATTGACTGTGACTAAGGGCTGTGCCAAAGTTTTTGAAGCCTTCTTGAGGCTCCATAACAAAACACATATAACAATGGTTGGTCACAAAACTAACATTGACAATTAAGTTTCATGAACTAACTGAGATTTGCAACCTTCTGGTTTCAATTTTACAGTTCAGTTCTGCCAGATGGAGTAGGGAGAAAATAACATACATAATTAAAATCAATGAAGTTATATCAAACCCTAACAAAAAAAAAAAAAGAAGAAGGAAAAAAAAAAGCAAGCAAAAGTAATCCCAATCATTTATTTTCCCACATCTGTAGCTGAAGTCAAAATTCTGCAAGTTAGAACTCGGAAGCTTTAAAGAATAAATCTTAGCTATGATGCAGAAAGCTTCAAATATGTCACTTAGATCCAGGTAATATATAAGAATTTAAGCAATGATATCTTAAAGAAAGAGTCACATGTTATTTGAATTTTAAGAAAGGTAGGTAGTCATGTTGCCGTTTAAAACAATAATAAAAGGACCTTATGATGATAAAATGGAAATAAAGAAGCATGATCCCAAGGTAAGAACAGATATGAGATGGTAGTACAGTATCTGACACATAGCGGGTTCTCAATTATATTTAGTTAATTAGTGGATTACTGACCACATAAAAGACCCTGCCTTGCATCAGCATTCAATCTCCTGATAAAACATCACAAACTAATGTGTAACAGACAATTACAGGGCTGCTGGAGAGTAGAGGGAGCCTAGTTATGACATTGTTTCCTGAAATATATCAGATAATTAAAGTCCGAGATGAGGGGAATAAATTTATATGAATAAATTCTTTCTCCAGGTGGACTAGGACTTGTTTCATTATTTTATTTTTTAAGTTAAAAAGGGAATATACATCTAATTCAGTCTACTGGTTGCATATACAGTCTTTTTATGTCCTCCCCTGAAATTCCATTGAAATTAGAAAATAAATGCTAAAAAGAACTCTAGACAAACAGGCAAGTGTTAGAAGTTGATAAGATAGCGAGAAATTTATGGGAAATATGTAGCTAATGGGAGCAGATGAAGTGCTGACAATTGAGGAAATCTCAAACTCATATTCAATTGAGTCTGAAAGTAAAGACTCGGGAATAATTCCAAGAAGAGAGAAATATGCTGTATTTACTTATACGCATTAAAGAAATAATGTAAATAATGAGGAAAGAATGAAACTAGGAAAGAGAAAAAAGCTAAGGAAATAGAAATAAGATACTAAATAGATGAAAATACTTTAGTAACTTCAGTGAGAGTCAAGAAACCACACACACACTCATGTATGTTTTGTACATAAACACATACATGCACACACATACACACACTTATATATATACATATATATATAAAACACACCCATATATATTTATAAAATTAAACTCAGCATTTGGGAAAATTAAAAATATTTAATGAAATAATTTGAAAAATCTCAATTCCTAGTGAGAAAAACCAAAATATCAAAGTTTGATGACACAAAAGATTCTGCCAAGGTATTTTTCTAGAACATATCCCTCAAAATGTAGATAGAGAAATACCACGTAAGACTTTCAGAAGGAAAGAACAGTGAGGAACAGCACATTCAAGGAAATAATATATTCCTGGACTGAAAAAAAGCATGTTTTCAGACATGCAGAACCGACTCATCAAACAAGATAAATTTTAAAAAAATAAAATAAGATTCAGACCTAGCCAGACCTAGACCCAAGCACACTCTCTCCAATACATGCACATGTACACGAAATTTCCGAGCTAGAAAAGAGAAAAATCTTTAAAACCAAGATGGTGAGAAGAAAAGATGACTTCTAAATCAGTAGGAATCAAATTGGCCTGGAACTTCGCTAATGTGAAAGCTAAACGTCAGCAGATATATCAGAAAAAGTAGATCACTTTGACATTACCTATGACAAAGAGTTAGTGACGTAGCAGTTTAATTTTTGCTTACAGGGCGTGTCCCGAGCAGGTTGGTGCCGTGGAAAGGGTGTTCCACCTGCACTGATCTCAGTGGCTCAGGCTAACAGCTGCTTCACCTCAGTCATCTCTGCCAACGTTCATTGCAGACGGTGGAAGGCGCCATGGTGAGCAGCTCCATGCAAGCAAGCTTTCACCTAAAAGTGATGTGCGTGGCTTCTGCTCACACTTCTCTGGGCAAAGCAAATCACACAACCTTTTCTAAACTTCAAAAGAGGTGGGAGAGTGCATTCTTACTTTGTTCTTAGAGGGCAGAAAGCTGAGGATATATGGTTAATAGAATATCTTGTAAGAAAGCTGAGGATATATGGTTAATAGAATATCTTGTAAGAAAGCTGAGGATATATGGTTAACAGAATATCTTGTAAACAAATATTTCTATCAGTTTCTCTCCAGCACCTTCTCTGAGACGACCTAAAAGTCCCATCCAACCAGGCTCCAAGCTCGACAGTCTGGCGTCTCCAGGTGATGCGTGCCAGATTCTTCGAAGTAGCCAATGCTCAATAATATCAATAGCTAGTGGTATGTCTAGGGTATTTGATACGACACCTGAATTTAGCTAAAAGGCCGAGAAGCAGCATCTAGGGTATTTGAAAGAAATCAATTTGTAAACACCTTTCTGTTCTATATGACAAAAGTATTTTTAATAGTCATCAAGAAATAATTGGAAATCATGTTAATTTTTTTATTCATTTGCTATTTTAATGCAATGAACAATTTAAAGGGATACATTTCTATTTTAAAGATACTATTCAAGTTTAGTAAAGTAGTTCATGGGCCTTTCAGGTGGCACGGTGGCAATGAATCTGCCTGTCAGCGCAGGAGATGAAAGAGACCCAGGTTCGATCCCTTGGTTGGGAAGATCCCCTGGAGAAGGAAATGGCAACCCACTCCAGTATTCTTGGCTGAAGCATCCCAGGGACGGGGGAGCCTGGTGGTCTGCCGTCTATGGGGTCACACAGAGTCGGACACGACTGAAGCGACTTAGCAGCAGCAGCACCAGCAACAAGGTAAGAAAGAGATTTAAGTGACCGCGTGTGTAAAAACAAGTGCCTTGAGAGAGCAAAGTAAATAAACTCACCATACAAAAGTCTTTCCGAAGCCTCCTCCTTAAAGGACATTGGACAAAGACTCAAAATTATAAACCGAATGAAGATTTAAAAATGGTTTCAGAAACTCAAATTGTATTCTGGAATAGACTTAAGAACCAAAGCAAAGGGAGACCTATCCACTCTTGTTATAAATACACTCAAAACTGAATCAGAAAATAAGTTCACAAATTGAGAAAACAGTCACCAATTAGAGGATATCCAGCTTGTGGGTGGATGTTCCCAAAGAGTGTTAAAAAGTTTAAGAATATAAATCAATAAAATTAAGGCTCTTTAGATAAAATAACCAAAGATCCTATCTGTAAGTGTACCTGTAGATCCTGCAAACAGAAGAGCTACAGCAAGAACCAAAGTCCCGTGCGGGTGAGAAACATGAGAGCAACTCCACCGAAGCCACAGTGACTCCACTAACAGGAGTGTGAGTTCTCAATATCCTGTCCTTTCTGTACTCATGATTATTTAAAACAATAGTGAATAACACTACGGCTTTGTTCATTCTTTGATTGTAACAGCATCCACCATTAAGCCCACTATTTGCCACAGAATATCAGATCCATCAGAGAAAAATTCTGAAGATACTCTAAAAACAAGCAAAAGGCAAACTGACTTGTCATGAAAGCATGAAGAGAGAGAAAGAGTGAGAATAAGGATGAGCAGGAGAAACTGTAGCTTAAAGTACAAGTGACTTATTCTGCCAGATTGTGAGAAAGACTGAAAAAGATGAGGTTGACGATATGCGATCTGTTCTAAAGAGACGAGAAGCCAGTGGATTTTATTTGCTTTGTTTACTAGAGTCACTCAAGGAACAGAAATTTTTAACAGTCCCCAAATGCTTTCCCAAATCCAATCTGTAAGGCTTATTTTAGGATCCTTATTAGAAGAACATTTCTTTCCCCACTGTGACATAATTCCTACAGATTTACTAGATGGGGACTACTTTACAAATGGAATTTCCAGATAAAACATATTTCAGATGGATTATTTTAGAAATGTTTGTAAGTTTGCCTATACGTATTTATAGGCTTCCTGGGTAGTTCAAATAGTAAAGAATCTGCCTGCAAAGCAGGAGACCCAAGTTCAATCCCCAGGTCAGGAAGATCCCCTGGAGAAGGGCGTGGCCACCCACTCCAGTATTCTTGCCTGGAGAATTCCATGGACAGAGGAGCCTGGTGGGCTACAGTCCATGGACTCACAAAGAATCGGACGTGATGAGCAACTAACACACATACACATACATATTTATAGAATAAAATCTAGGATTCTGAATGCCTGTACTATTTATAAATCGAGAACTTTCCAAAGATTTAACTGTGGTCACAGTATCTCTACGAGCAGAAGCATCTGTCTGACTGTGGCAGCTGATGATGATTCTGACATGATGGCTCCAGTGGGTTGGATCCTGCCTTCCTCCTCTCCAGTTCACGTGTGTCTGAAATTTCAGGATGTGACCTTATTTGGAAACAGGGTTACTGCAGACGTAATTATTTTTTTAAAGATGAGGTCATACCGGATTAGGGTGAATCCTAAATCCAATGATGGACTCCTTATAAGAAGGGGGAAGAAGGGGCAGACGAGAGGGTGGTGCCATGTGAAGATAGAGGAGGAAACAGGATGATGTATCTGCAAAGCAAAGAATGCCAGGGTCTGCCGGCCACCGCCACCAGCCAGCTGAGAGGCACGTGGCTCTCCCTCAGCACCGATGGAAGTAATCGACCCTGACGACCCTTTGATTTTGGACTTCCAGCCTCCAGAAACGTGACAGAATGAATCTGTCGTAAGTCACTACTCTGGTGGTAATCTGTTACAAAAGTCCGAAGAAACTAGTACAATTATAAATCTTGCCTTTTGTGTGAGTCATATAAAAACTTAAGACTTTGCTCCGTAACAGGCCAAGGCTGAGACTTCTTGGCTCAGAGCAATTATAGGCTTCAAATAAATTAGTCAAAACATCTTCAGATCTTGTACAAGGATCATTAAATGTAATGTTATTACATATAGTGAATACCTATTGCTAAAAAACTCCAACATTTTCCTATTAGCCGATTACTTACTGTGAGTTATTGCTATATTATCCTTCTTATAACACTACCCGCTTACATAGCGCTTTTAAAGCAGCAACTCTGTAACACGCAAGATAGCAGAGTTGTGTGTTTTTTACTTCTAGCCTGTTCTGGGCGTGCTCATGAACAGTTATTTTGGAAACTCATAGCCAATCCTTATTTAATTTTTTTGTGGGTCTTATCTTAAAAATAAAAAGGACACCAGACTGGTAAGGACTGTGGAGCCTAGTCCCTGGAGTCTCTGGTAGATTCCTTTTTCTTCCTCCTGGAAGTCAAGTAAATTCAAATGGAAAGCCTGTGGTCTTTTTTTGTTGTCATTTAGTTGCTTAGTCGTGTCCAACTCTTTGTGACCCCATGGATGGTAGCCTGCCTGGCTCCTCTGTCCATGGGACTTCCCAGGTAAGCATACTGGAGTGGGTTGCCATCTCCTTCTGCAGGAGATCTTCCCCACCCAGGGATCGAACCTGCATCTGTTCTGCATTGGCAGGCAGATTCTTTACCAATAAGTCACCAGGGAAGCCCATGGTTCTTTTTATTGCATGTCAAATTACTAAAATAAAAGGGCAAATATATGTACTGGTATGTTTTTAGAATAACACACTTCTCTGAGATGTTAGAGAAACCAGTCTCTTACTCTCCCCAGGTACTCTATAAGAAATGAACAACAAATGGGAAGTATGTGATATGCTGACAATACCTAAAATAATTACTGCCATTAAGTAAAAGCTCACTACAGATACTATGAAAGTAATTTTAAATAAATAGAAATATTTTAGCAGATCACCAGGCTAAACAGGCTGTTTCGATTTCTTCTAGAGTATAACAACCAAAAAAAAAATTTCCATGGGAAATTATTCTATCAGAGGTATAAGAAATTTTGAGAAGTTCCTCTAAATCTGAGAAGAAGCACTGGAATTATTGAATTATAGGATCCATGAAAGCCAGATTTGTCAAGAACCAGAATGGTTACTAGCCAGCACCAGAAAGCAAGAAGACAAACTCTCTAATGGATATTTGCCAAGCTTCCTGAAGCAAACCATTCCGAACAGACAGACTGGCTGTGATATTAAATCAACTTTCACGTCAGGGGGAAAACTTTTCTAGAATAGCAGAGGATGGGCAGTTTGTGCCTTATATATAAATAATATAATTATGGGAAAACAATGAAACTGAGCCACGGGTAGGCACCTGGCTCTTAGGGAAAGGGGTGAGCAGCCACGGCCGGGGACAGCGTGGGATTCAGGATCATAGCTGCTGTTGGTGTTCAGGCTATCGAATCCCAAGAACAGATTCTCACTGAGATGACTTCTCATGAAATGTCATTTTAAATGATATCAATATTTCTATCTGATTTTAAACAGGGGAGATAAGTTTTGACAAAGTGAAAAAGCTCCTCAGAAAACATAAGCTTTATCACACAACGGTCCTCCTGGTTAGCTCTAGGCTGCTTGCATCACCACCTGAGGCCAGATGCTTGGGGTTCTATCAGCTTTCTCAGAGCTCATACCCTAAAACTTACTGCACAGTTGCAGGAGGCATTGAATCCTGGTTGCTGGGAGAAAAGAATATGCAGAAAACCTAATTCTCTAGTGGGTTCTCGCTCTCTTCCTCCCTCCCGCCTTCTCTCTCCTTATAGCTACAGGAAAAAACAAACAAAACCCTGGAGATCCTCTGATGAAACTTGAGCTTTAGTAGCCCAAGATTAGTTAAGCTAGTTGCAGTCTCTCCTATTCATGGTACTAGTAGGCCAGCGAGAGACCATGATTGGCTCTGGGGTATTTGAAAATTTCCATGCCACTCAGGGTGTTTAGAAGGAAATATTTGATGCTGGTCAAAGTTAATCAATGTTCCAAGTCTCCTCTTTAGTGAAAAAAGTGAAAGTGTTAGTCGCTCAGTCATGTCTGACTCCTTGTGACCCCATGGATTGTAGCCCACCAGGCTCCTCTGTCCATGGGATTCTCCAGGCAAGAATACTGGAGTGGGTAGCCATTCCCTTCTCCAGGGGGTCTTCCTGACCCAGGGATCAAACCTGGGTCTCCTGCATTGCGGGCAGATTCTTTACATCTGAGCCACCAGGGAAGCCCCCCCCCCACCCGCCCCGCCCTTTCAAGGTGTTTAGAAGGAAATGTCTGATGCTGGTCAAAGTTAATCAATGTTCCAAAGTCCCTCTTTATTCTCAGGAAAAAACCTGTAGGCGAGATAAGTTCCTTTTGAAGTCTAATGTTTCCTTCTAGGGTTTAGTACCCACAAAGCTGGATACAGTTAAAGAAGCAACGTGCTAATCAGAAGATAAGTTTTTAGCTTAAGGACAAATTGAAGTGTAGAACTGAACAGGGAAATATCATAATGTAAGTAAAAACCCTCTGGAAGCATTCCAAATCTAGTAAAAAGAAATATATTAGGGATATAAAGAAACCTTGGACAGCTTATTTTTGAAATGTTCGGTGAGTCTTATTAGAAAACATTTTCAACAAATGAAAGGTTTAAAACGGAGAGCGGAGAGTCATTACTTGAACTCACTTGGAAAACTAAAGAACTCTGGGAAGTGCAGTTCTTTAATTCTGAAACAACTGCAATAAAGAACTCGATCCAAATAGACGTATTGATCAATCTATTGCAGAACTGACGTTTCAGGAAGGTGCCCCGAATGTCAGTGGGTGTGAATCACAATGAGATCTTAAAACGAAGCAATTCATTGGGATATGTTTTATAAAAATAGCATTGGAGATGAGTAAGACTTACTGTTTCGATCTGAAAAATAAACCCTTGTCAGCTAAAGCATAGCAACAGTATGTGTTTTAAAAATCCATCTTGAGTATGTAATTTTCCACCCAAAATATGACAGATGGCTTTCCTCAAATAATTGCACCAGGTGAGATAACAGTTGGAATTCGATTTCACCCAGCACAACGCCGCATATCAAAGGCTTTCACCTTCGGAGGACATGAGGATGAATTGACTAAGAGTCATTATGTTTCCAAGATATACACAACACTGCTGAAGAGTTTATATGATGCATAAAACCATTAAGACGAAGGTTTATGTTAATCATAGTGGGAGACATTTCTAGGTCAGGCCCACATTTCCATTGTCGTCTTACCATGTTCTAGATGAAGCTGTAAGAAATAATATACACATTGAGAGAAAAGGGAGATGCACAGTTTTTAGTCAATTTCTTTTTTTTTTCCTCCCTCCAAGTTTAGTTCCTTATCAGCTTGAGAAAAGCTGCTGGAAAGAAGCAGGGATTTTGCTGCCAGGTCCAAACTGCAGGGGTGGGACTGGCAGTAGGAAAACCAAAAAGATCGAGCAAATAAGAGATAGTATAGATCGTCTCCTGTTGTGTCTGTTTTCAAATTGCTGTGTTTAAATGAACTTCTTTTTTAGCAAACTGTCTTTAGTCTCTTTCTTCCTGGCCTCCAGTGACCTTTAACTGATTTTTTATCTCCTTTGTGCCTCAAAGCATCTGAAACTTTGATCTTTCTCTTCATGTGAATAAATATGACATAGACTATTGGGATAAGCAGTTTGATCAGGATTTAGGGACTATTGGGGAAATAAAATGCAATTTGACATTATGCCATTATTTGATTCATTTATTAAAATAAAAATATTTTTAATAGAGTATGAAAAGGCAAACAGTAAATATAGTGCAGTTCATCTCCAGAAGAGGGGTGATGATGCTGGAATAAGACCAGCGTTTCATGTGGTCTGTAATGCCAATTTCAGCTTGTTAGACTCACTTTTGAGAGAGTAATAGGATTCCTCCTCATATCTGTTTGATAAAAAACAATGTGCCTTCAAAGAGAAAATCAACACTTAGGGAAGAGGAAATGCTCAACAACAGTAATAGTTCTTCTAAGTCAGCCAGCTTGGAAATGCAAATATTGAACCATTTCTGAGCAATGAAAAATGGTAATAGTAAGCCCTCTTATTTGGAGCCACAAGTGCCCCCTGCTTGCTGCTGCTGCTGCTAAGTCGCTTCAGTCGTGTCTCTGTGCGACCCCATAGACGGCAACCCACCAGGCTCCCCCGTCCCTGGGGTTCTCCAGGCAAGAACACTGGAGTGGGTTTGCCATTGCCTCTTCCAATGCATAAAAGTGAAAAGTGAAAGTGAAGTTGCTCAGTCGTGTCTGACTCTTAGCGATCCCATGGATTGCAGCCTACCAGGCTCCTCCGTCCATGGGATTTTCCAGGCAAGAGTGCTGGAGTGGGGTGCCATTGCCTGCACAGCCCTAATTCTTTTTGTGAATTATCTTTGGTATTTTTATTTCCCTACTTAGAATTTTTATTGCAGTTGTATTACATTGATGGAATCATTTTGGGAGAACTGACATAAGAAAGATATTGAGCAGTTGCATTAATAAGTAGATACATGTCTATATCAATTTAGGTCATTTATGTTCTTTTAGAATTTTTAAATGTTTTTTATTTACTTTCCTAGGGCTTCCATAAAAAAAGAAGGAACAAAAAAGTGACCACAAACTTCTTTGTTTCACAGAACAGAAATGTTCTTTCAGGTCTGCGGAGTCCAGAACTAAAATGTCTGCAGGGCTGTGTTTTGGAGGCGCTGGAGGAGAGTCTTTTGAGGTCTTCTACTGTTCTCACTCCAGGAAGATGCGGGACCCCTTGATCTGTGCCTGGTGGCCGCGTCAGCCGATCCGTGCCTCCGCGGTCACAAGGCTCCTCCTCTGTGTGCCTGTTCTCTGGGTGTCTCTTACAAGGACATTGTCACTGGATTTAGGGTCCACTGGTTAACTCAGGATCATATCCTCATCTTACCATCCCTAACAACTGTATCTCAAAGCCCCTTTATCAAAATAAGGCAGCATTCGTGTGTTCTCGGTATTAGACGCCAATGTCTTCAGGCGCGGAGGCTGGCGGCAGGCGAGGCGGGATGTAAGGCGAACGTTTTGGAGTCTGTTACAGAGGCCATGCGCATTTTTGTTAGATTTTATTCCTCGTCACATTATATTCTTTTCCTAATTGGTGACTGCTGGTATAGAGGAATGGTATCAGTTATTTACCCAGCAATTTGCTAAACTTTCATGGTAGTGCTAAATATGAGCCTTTCTCAAATGATTTTGTAGTGACTCATATTAGATCAAGTAAATACAGTATGTTCTTATTTTCTATATTTATACTGTTTAATTATACTTATTGCACTAAATAAGACCTCTAATGTGGTATTAAATAGAAATAGTAATAGTGACTCTCCTCGGCTTTTTCTGGATGTAATTCTCAAGTCAATAGTAAAAATTAACACATAGTATTTATTATGTGTCTGACATTTTTCTAAGTACATAAGTTCTAAATACACATGTATACTCATATATATGTATGTAGGTATCTAATGGAGAAGGCAATGTCACCCCACTCCAGTGCTCTTGCCTGGAGAATCCCATGGACGGAGGAGCCTGGTGGGCTGCAGTCCATGGGGTCGCTAGGAATCAGACATGACTGAGCGACTTCACTTTCGCTTTTCACTTTCACACATTGGAGAAGGAAATGGCAACCCACTCCAGTGTTCTTGCCTGGAGAATCCCAGGGACGGGGGAGCCTGGTGGGCTGCCGTCTATGGGGTCGCACAGAGTCAGACACGACTGAATCGACTTAGCAGTAACAGGTATCTAATATATCTATTATATAGATAACCTCATTTAGGCCTCACAATAATCTGAGGTACAGTTATGATACATATTTTACAGATGAGGAAACTGAGACTTATCACAATCTACTTTAGGTTAATACTGACTTAATTTTGACTTAAGAGAGCAAATTTTCTGCAACGTGATTTCTTTCCCCCATCCTTTGTCTGATATTGTTATATTTCTCGTATATAAGGTCTAAGTTCAACATTACAGGGCTGCAACTATTGTCTTCAACAACCTCGTGGTTTTTAAAGGCGGGAAGAAAGGAGGATGCAGATGGACACGCATCTTCTGTACCTGCCCACGTGTTTTGGTGACTGTTTCTGACGCCCGTCGTTTCTCTCTGTAGATTCGCTTTACTGTCACGTGTCATTTCCTGTCTTCCAGAAGGACTTTCTTTAGTGGTTCTTGTGGAACAGATCTGCTAACAGTGAATATAAATTCTCTCAGTTTTTGTCTGATTGGGAATGCCTTTAGTTTCAAAGGATGATTTTGCTGGATTTAAAATTTGGGGTCAACTCGTTTTGCTTTCAGTATTTAAAACATGTCATCCCACTGCTTTCTGTTATCCAGTTTTTCAGAACAGAAGTCAGTGAAACTTCTTATTTTTGTTCCTTGCATGCGATTAGTCAGATTTCTCTCTTGCTTTCAGGCTGTTTGGCTTTCAGGGGTTTAATTAGATGTATCTAGGTGTGGATCTTTTGCGTTTACCATACTAAAAGTGTGTTGAGCTCCCTAGATCTACTGATTAATGTTTTTCATCAATTTTGGGCCATTATTTCTTCAACTTTCCCTCTATTTTTATCCTCCCTCCCATTTTGAGACTATCATTGGTACATCAGTTAATACCCTTGGCATTTTCCACAGGTCTCTGAATTCCAACACATTTTTTAGAGTTCATGCTTGGTTTGTAAACTTTGGAACCTGCCTCCCTTGTAGTGTTTGTCTCCTGGTATTTCTACTCAGTTGCTTCTTGTTTTTAATTTTAGATTGCATTCTTAATGGTTTTCCCCATGTCTGCATAACTTAGTGAGCAACCAGTGAATTGGGCAAAAGTTGTACTTAAACATCTTGAGTCAGTAAGGTTTCCCACTGCTACTCTGTCTTGAGTCAGGGGTGGGGAGTGTTCCAAATTGAGCTATTTTTCAAGTCTCCTTTGGCTTTTATTTCCTGCCGGGTTCTCTTTGGTCTCTTTGCTCGTGTTTCATGGACAGGCAGGGATATGTGGAGAGTTCATTCAGCTCATCAACAACTCTGTCTTCTCCTGCATCTCTGTTAAATTCTGGTGGTTTTGCTTTTCATCCTAAATGAGACCACAACCTCAGACTAACAAAGCAGCAGGTTCCCTCCATCGTTTCTTGGTTGTCACATTTAGCTGACAATGATACCAGTTTTTCTCTTCCATCCCAAATTAAATCCACCCTCTTTGGAAGCAATGCTGCTGGGTTTTAGATCCAGAATCAGGTTGGTAAAATCATTGTTCTCAACAACTGAGCTATGAGTTGGAGGAAGGATGGAGTGTATGGATTTCTCTGTACAAGAAATCTATACACTCCCAGTATTCTTACTCAAAGATCTAAAATTTTTAAAATAGAAACATTTAATTTTGTTGTCCACTTTTTGTCAATCTCCAGAGCCCTGAAATGGTTGTTTTTAACAACATTACCAATTTTATATTTATGTTTAGGGAAGCCCCACTTTCCTGACTTTTCCACATAGCATATCTGGTAATCACAGTCAGCAGTGTAATTTTCAATTACTCCCGGTGCTCAACCCTACAAATTAGCATTTAGATAGATACAGAGAGAGATAGATATGGATGTATGTGCTGTGCTTAGTCGCTCTGTCATATCTGACTCTTTGCATCCCCATGGACTGTGACTCACCAGGCTCCTCTGTCCATGGGGATTCTCCAAGGAAGAATACTGGAATGGCCTCTTCCAGGGTCTCTTCTCACCTCAGGGCTCCAACCAAGGTCTCCCACATTGCAGGCAGATTCTTTACCGTCTGAGCCACCGGGGAAGCCACATAGATGTATAGTATATCTATATATGTTATAGCTAGATAGATCCTGTGTTAGAGATAGATAGATCTACTTATGTGGCTTTGTATCACTGTTTAGCCTGTATCAGTGGCTTTACTGGTAATTACTAGCATGAGTGCTAACTTGCCAATAAATTCCAGAGTTCAACAAAAGTTTTAGACATGTGGATGCATGGAAGGATGGTAGATGGATGAATAGATAGATAGGCACAGAATGAGCCATACTATGGATCAGCCACTGGCGTATATGTGATCAGAATTTCTGACAGTAAAACCAAATCTCTGCTTTGATGGAATTTATCTCCTGGAAGTATTGGACAATATGGTACAGCTGACTTGTCAATTTTCCTTCATTATCTAACATTGTTTAGTGTTGTAAATATAGCCTTTTAGCTGATCTTTCAGCCATCTTCATTTTTAGAGAGACAAAGGACTGAAAAATCAGAGACCACAGAATTTAGCCTTGATGTTCTGTGTCCTTCTTCTTTATTTAATAAAAGATCTTGATATCCTAAAGTTATAAGACATATGAATATCAATGACATAATCTTATACGCTCAATACTATATATGACATAGGCACAATTATGTTTCTTGAATACATATTCATTCAACAGGAAGGAGAGACGGAAAATTTATATAAATATGAACACCTTAATTCAGGGTATGAATATAGTCAATAAATGCTGAACTAAATATTTATATTTATTTTTGTACTCTTCACAAAGCACTCCCTCGTTACAGTGAGTTGTCACTCTCAGATTTTTTCTCAAGTCCCTTTTGACATAACAACTGAGAAACTGGGAAGTAATGTGCCTTTAAACAGCTTCCCTGGTGGCTCAGTGGTAAAGAATTCACCTGCATTGCAGGAGCCGCAGGAGACATGGGTTCCTTCCCTGGCCTCAGGCAGATCCCCTGGAGGAGGGCATGGAAATCCACGCCAGTACTCTTACCTGGAGAATCCTGTGACAGAGAAGCCTCATGGGCTACAGTCCATGGGGTCACAGAGTCGGACACGATGGAAGCGACTTAGCAGGCACACACGCACCTGCCTTTAGACTTGCCCGTAATGCTGCACAGGGAATGCGTTAGTCACCATGGTGTCCAGGTGAAAAGCACCGGCAGCAAGGTGTCAGGCAGACTTACAGACTAAGAGAGAGGAAACGGAGGACCTGGCCACAGTGAGCCCCTGAGCTCAGCCTTGGGTTTGAAGCGCCACAGAGCAGCCCACCCCCTGACATCTCGCTTCCACACAGCCAGCACCACACGGATTCACGTTGACTCTGAACATCTGCTCCTGATGATCAGAAGTAGGTTTTAGCTTTCCAGATATCTTCTGTCTAACTTGGCATCAGCTACGCAAGCTGCAGGGTCAGTTCTGATGTCAGTCTAGTGGTGGGCTGAGGCATTGCTTGGTATGCTTACTCCAATGTTCACATCTTTAAAAGTGTTGTTTTTATCTGATATTAGGAAGCCAGAGGTAGTTTCAGTCGCTATTGTTGTAAATTGTGACCAAATTTCAAACGATGAAATCTTGGGGGCTTTTAAAGCATGTGAATCCCTTATAACATACTGTGCTGATACAGAACATGGTCCATGGTTCACCATTGATAACACACACGGCACCACATAGATGTTCGTTGCTTGTCTTACCATCAGTAAACCATCTTTAGGCTTTATATTTTCTTCAAGTACTGCCCACAGTAAAGCCTGTACTTTTTAAAAAAAGTATTATTCTGCTCTGCCTGCTCCACATCTTTGATATCTAACAATCTATGCAGGCCAACGTTGTGTGCTGCCTCACATGGAGTCCAGAGTAAGGAAACCGATGTCCCTTTATTAACTTCCGTGGCAGTTATTAATATTATGAGTTTGAATTTTCCATCAGTTTTCAGATTGTTTAAATTATAGGAGAGTTGACATAAAATTTTCTTAAATATTGAAATTATCTGGTCTGATAGGTCTTTGCACCTAATCTTTTAGCTGGTAAATATAATTTTTAGCATGAGTGGTATCTCTCATTTGCACTAGAAATATTAAATTAAAAAATCTATCAATGAAAATTTCATAATTTATCAGAATGACATCAAAATGACTTGGGTATGTTTATTTACACGTGTGTGTTTATACATATGATTTTAATATAATATATACATTGGAGAAGGTCATGGCAACCCACCCCAGTATTCTTGCCTGGAGAATCCCGTGGACAGAGGAGCCTGGCAGGCTACAGACCCTGGGGTCGCAAGAGTCGGACACGACTTAGCCACTAAACCACCACCACCACTGCCACCAATGTATACATAATTGATTAGATAATATATACTTGGTAGATACAGGAATTTGGGCTTTTCCACCTTGACCAAATACAAAAATAGTACATTGTATGCACTTTGAGAATAAGGTTAGATTTGGGTTTTTTAATTATTTTTTTTACTTGCTAAGCCCTAGTACAGTTCCAACACAAAAGCAGACTCCCAATAAATACTTATGTAAATAATAATGAATAAACACAAGTATATATACCTATTCAATACTGATAAAAATGTAAAATATGTTTTACCATTGGCTTAAACATTTGAAGACATGAATTTTGTTATTTTAATGCTAACAAAATGTATTCTCTAAATCTCAGTATCAAAAAGCACCTTGATGAAGTTACTGAAAACAGTCCACAATCATGTCCTTAATTCTACTTTGAAGTCATCTTTAGGTAAGTACCATATTATTTCATCTTTATTCATGGATGGGTGAAAATGTGATAGAATCAGTGATTTAGAAACAGAAGTAAATTCCTCTTCATGTATATCCTGATATAAAGGATTTTTCACCAGATTAAAAAAAAAAAAAAAAAACAAGTTTGTGGATATCCCTCAGCTACAGAGAGGGTTGGAAAAGAGCTTGCGATTAATTCCCATGATGCCAGTCCTCAGTAAGTGGGCACAGTGTGGCAGGCTACTGCTCTTTTCTCATTCATTCACTGACTCACTTGTTCCTTCATGTCTAGACATTAGTCGTTTAATAATTTATTTAACAAAGACTTACTGGGCACCTACTCTCACAGGCACCAAACATTCAAAAGTGAATCAGAATCTTTGCCCTCAAGGAGCTTATAGTTAAGAAAAATATATTTATAAACATGCAATTATGCTGAAACATGCAAATGCAAAAATAGTGGTACTGCAAACCCAATAAGGAAATCAAACCAGCTTTGGGGTGAAGCAGTAAGAAGTAAGAGAAGGTGGTAGAGAAGCCTTCCTTGAGATGACTCAACTGTTTAACGGGCACATACTCTTTCAAAGAGATGACTGACCACAGGATACACCTAACCCTCTGAGGGACTTCCCTGGCGGTCCAGTGGTTAAGACTCCACTTCTACTGCAGAGGACATGAGTTTCATCCCTGGCCAGGGAACTAAGATCCCACATGCCATGTGGTGTGGGGGAAAAAAAAAAACAAAAAAACAAAAACAAAAAAAAACCCTGTGAACTTGAAGAGATCGCTTAACTTCAGTTTCCACATCAGTAAGCTACCAAAGTTGAATATGATTCGGAATTTGCTTCTATACAACATCCTATCATTCTAGAAGAGCAGGCAAGCAGGAAAAAGCCCATCACCAACCCAGGCCCGGCAGTCTGCAAGTTGTCACTCACAGTTCGACAGCCCCAGGTGGCTGAAATGGTCTCCTGCCGAAGCTGGAGTGCCCAGGACATCTAGGAAACTGTGCAGAGGCCACGGGCTGTCTGTACACTTACTCGTGAAATAGTGATGACAGCAAGCACCGCCAGGCTCGAAGGGAGGGGGTGGGAACCAGTCAAGACGCACACAGAGGGAAGCCCTGCACAGACAGAAAAGGTGAGCGAGGGCGCCTCTCAGGGGGCGGGAGAGAGCTGGGCTGGCAGCCTACAGGTGTGGCCTGCGGGAGCCGTTGGGGAGGAGCCCGGACGGTGTCCTGATGGCTCTGAATCAGGCTGAGACTCACTCTAGAGCACACTTATCCCTCTGTTAGGCAGTGGTCTATCTTTTCACCAGTGCTTTCTCAGAGCATAAGCTTTTTTGCTCTCTCCAAGAGCCACTTCAGAAGAACCAGCAATGAAAAGAAACTTAAGAGATGGGGAAGTTAACAAAGGATGTGTTACTTGAATTGGAATCTCAGCCCTTCTCTCTTATTCACAACATTAACTCAGTATTTGCAAAAGAAATTACATATATATATGTACAGATGTGAGAGTTGGACCATAAAGAAGGCTAAGCGCTGAAGAATTGATGCTTTCGAATTATGGTGGTGGAGCAGACTCTTGAGAGTCTCTTGGACAGCAAAGAGATCAAACCAGTCACTCTTAAAGGAAATCAACCCTGAATGTTCATTGGAAAGATTGATGCTAAGGCTGAACCTCCAATACTCTGGCCATCTGATGTGAAAAAGCTGACTCATTGGAAAGGACCCTGATGCTGGGAAAGATTGAAGGCCAAAGGAGAAGGGGACAGCAGAGGATGAGATGCTTGGATAGTGTCAGTGACTCAATGGACGTGAATTCAAGCAAACTCTGAGAAACAGTGGAGGACACAGAAGCTTGCATGGTGTTGCCAAAAAGCTGGACACAACTTAGTGACTGAACAACAGCAATGTATGTATTAGCTATCATCTCTATATTTATCTTGGAGAAAGCAATGGCAACCCACTCCAGTACTCTTGCCTGGAGAGTCCGTGGACAGAGGAGCCTGGTGGACTGCAGTCCATGGGGTCTCACAGAGTCGGACATGACTGGAGCGACTTAGCAGCAGCATCGGCAGCTATATTTATCTATTTATCTAAAACCTTATAAGAAATTTTTAAAAACTCAAGATCAGGTTACTTTTTAAAAAACTTCTTTTTTACCAATGATGTTTTTTAAGAGATTCATTCTGTACTGTACTAAAATAATTTTTTTGGCTCCAAATCAAATAGCAAAATTACCACATTTAATAACTTTAAAACTAAGCTAATTTTGAATGCACAGTGACTCAGGGTGATGTCACATAGCTCATTTCAATAAAGCAACTGAAAGCAAAGCAAGGCATAGCAAGTCACAGAACCAAGTGTTTTAGTTCATCAGCGCTTACACTTCCTGGAACACTAAGGATAGCTACCAGAAACACTGCTTCTTTTTGCAAATTAGAAAGACCATGTTCTAAGTAGGGTTGGAGAGAGACAGCAGAGTGCAGCTAGCTGCACTGACACGGCAGAAGTCCTTACCTGTTACCTATAAGCCCCAAGGAGGTGATGGGGATCGAACAACCTACTTTTAAAAAAGCAGCAAGAAAAACACGTTAAAAAAAAATTCAGTGTTATTTTTCCTCAAACTATGAAGTGCATAAAGTCATCTGGAAAATTTGTTAAAATGAACATTTTTGTCCCATCTCCAGATATTGTAAATTTTTAATTCTAGGGTGGCAATCATGAAATGGCCTTATAATCAAAATGCTTACAGTTCCTAGCTGTACTCGGAGAATCAGCCCACATCCTTCCTGTATTAGACCATGGCTCTCTCATTTTCCAACTTCTAGGATTTTTCTTTTTACTAAACATGAGGACACTGAGTAATGTCATTCATTACCAGAAATTCAGTCGGTATCAATTCAGCAGTATCATTCAGTTCCACCAAGCTTTTATCTTATACTCTTTATATTAAGACACTTCTGTTGAGGCAGTCCAAGCACAGGTTGGAAAAGAATTTCCAGACACAGAGAATTTCAGAAGGTAGTGAGTTCTTTGTAAGAACAAAGAACAGAGATAATGTGGGCAGCATGTTGACCTCCTGACAGACCGGGAAGAGTTGACAATTGTCATGGTTTAATAGCCAATTTTTATAGCCTCAAGACAAAGAAAATTCCCGCTGGGAGGGTGGCATTAGCTGACTGTCTGGGAGGCTGTAGCATAACTACCAGGGAAGGCATTTTGCCTAATTTGAGTCAGGAAGCCTGCTGATGACGATCAGCGGGGCTCGGCAATGGTTACCAAGGGGGTCAAAGGAGATCCAACCGGTCCATCCTAAAGGAAATCAGTCCTGAATATTCATTGGAAAGACTGATGCGGAAGCTGAAACTCCAATACTTTGGCCACCTGATGCGAAGAGCTGACTCAATGGAAAAGACCCTGATGCTGAGAAAGATTGAGGGTGAGAGGAGAAGGGGATGACAGAGGATGAGATGGTTGGATGGGATCACCGACTCAATGGACATGAGTTTGAGTAAACTCCGGGAGTTGGTGATGGACAGGGAGGCCTGGCGTGCTGCAGTCCATGGGGCTGTAAAGAGCCGGACACAACTGAGTGACTGAACCCAACTGAACTGAACCAAGGCAGTCAGTCAGTTCCGGAGATGACCTTGTTTCTGGCTCCACTTCTGTGGCCTTGCAGCAAGACCTGTGACCTTAGGGCAGGACTCAACAGCTTCTTTTTCTTGACGTCATGAAACAGGCGTGTTTTGTCTCCTGCAAACCGTTCAGGAGTAGAGCTGCCCCTCATTGTGCTGTGTGTGCCATGGCGAGCTTCTGTGCTGATACCCAAATCATTCTCCTTCTTTAGTGTCAATTAGATCTGTCAACATGCTAAACATTTAACAAGATGGTTTAAAAATTAGTTGTCATGTGTAAGCACAAGAGGAGAAGAACTTATCCTATTTGTAGAATTAGAAAATAAATTGTTAACAGGTACAGATTTATGAGCCCAGATGTGTTTCAAGCATTTATCCAATCAGCAGCAACCTATCATTTCACCAGTGTCTTAAATATGTATATACCATATAGCTTTAGTTAAAGAAAGGGCTACAAAGGAAGTAAAAATTACCCAACTCTACAGTAGTTTGTGGTTTTGCTATGGGAAGTTTTTTTTTTTCCCTTTTTTTAAACTTTTAATGTGTCTAACTCTAATTTGTCTTACGTGGTACAAGTTAAAATGAAGTAGGAATTCAGAGAGACTATTAACTTCACTGTATGGGTGTGTGTGCATGCTAAATTGCTTCAGTCGTGTCCAACTCGTTGCGACCCTATGGACTATAGCCTGCCAGGCTCCTCTGTCCACGGGATTCCCCAGGAAAGAATACTGGAGTGGGTTTCCATGCCTTGCTCCAGGGGATCTTCTCGACCCAGGGACCGAACCTGTGTGTCTTGTAAGTGTCCTGCATTGGCAGGAGGGTTCTTTACCACTAGCGCCACCTGGGAAGCCTAGCAGTCTCTTGATTTTATAAATTTGCCACATTCTTTTCTGTTCAACAGATGTTTATGAATATTTGCACAATCAAGAAACCAAGAGTAGTTGGAGTTTCCTCATATTCAGGATACCTGGTGTATTTTGTTAGATTCTAAGTTTGACAATTTCATTACTTATTCACTGATTTGGCAAATTTTTTTCAGGGTCCACTATCTACCTCTTGTTTTCATTGCCACCATAATGTAATTGGAGAGCTAGATACAGTTATTTATTTAGGTATATATTTTCACATATACCTACACCCATAATGCATTAGTCTGCCATTTCTGCAATAGCGCTGGGGAAGCAAAATTCCCAGAAAGGAATCTTCCCTCTCCTTTCTCATGGGTCTGCTGTGGAGCTAGGAGAGCTCTCCTCTGGGCTGTGCTGTGGTTCAAACGTGCTCTCATATCTCATTCTCTGACCAATGGCTTCTTGGAGCATGCTTTTCTCCTGGCAGAGGAGCAGTACAGGACGCCCAAGCAAGACACCGGAGCACGCGCAAGGGCTCTGTGTCCTGCCCTCTCTCGCTCCGTTGGGAAAGACAGATCACACAGTTAAGCCCCAAACCAATGGAGCGAGAAAGGCTGCCCGGTGCACTCTGCGGGCCCGCACCTGATGGCAGAGGAGTGAGAGTTGGAAATAACTGACAATCTATTTTTGCAGACAGCTGCCTGCAAGCCAGGAAGAGAGTTCTCACCAGAAATCAAATAAATCAGCACCTTGATTAGAACTTCCTATCCTCCAGAACTGTGAGAAAATGATTTTTTTTGTTGGTTTATACCACCCAATGTGTGGGATTTTGTGTGGCTGCCCAAGGGCACTAGTGCAAGATTTGATTTTCATGTTTCTCACTGGGTCCTTTGCAAGCTTCCTCAAAATGACCACATGGCCAGACTTGTTGCATAACCCAAATCTACCTAAAATTTTAGTGTCATTGATAAACTTTTCTCAGCACTTCTAGAAAAGACCATATTTTTCACGTATATAAGATATCTTTGCTGGGTGCTCAATCATGTCAGACTCTTTGCAACCCCTTGGACTGTAGCCCACCAGGCTCTTCTTTCTGTCCATGGAATTTTCCAGGCAGGAATACTGGACTGGGTTGCCATTTCTTACTCCAGGGTCTTCCCAACCCAGGGATCAAACCTGTATCTCTTGCGTCTCCTGCATTGGCAGGTGAGCTCTTTATTACTAGTGCCACCTGGGGGAAGTCCGTATAAGATGTTTATATGCCTACCATTTAAACACATGTGTGAGGATGATAACTGCATTGCCTCACTGTGTGATTCTATATGTTCGCATGAGCCCACTGCTGTCTAGATTTGATAAACTCGTAAAGCTTAAGAGTAAAAGGAACTCTATTGCTCCTGACTGATCCAAGACAACTTGCTTGCCTATCGCTTTTTATTTTCATGACCAGCTTGCGGGCAGGTTATCTTATGTTATAGCCTTGAAAACTAAGAATCATACCTTCCCCAGGTAGTAATTCCTCCCAGAGCCAGGATTGGAATCTAGACTTTCAGGGTCTTTTTTAATCCACTAGATTACTCAGTCTTCCAAAGTTAAGGGTAATGGTTATAGGCCCCCAGTGCCCATCTTCGAGCACGGGGCTGTGCAAACACATGTGCTTCTTCATTTGGGGATGATGGAGGTTATGACTGATGACGTGTTGACTGGCCAGCAATTGTTTGCAAAGATTTAACTGCAGATCCAAAACACTGGAATGTTTGTATTTGTATAAGTTCCCAATTTCCCTATAGCTATACTAATATCAGTTCAGTTCAGTCGCTCAGTCGTGTCCGACTCTTCTCGACCCCATGAATCACAGCACGCCAGGCCTCCTTGTCCATCACCAACTCCCGGAGTTCACTCAAACTCACATCCATCGAGTCAGTGATGCCATCCAGCCATCTCATCCTCTGTCGTCCCCTTCTCCTCCTGCCCCCAATCCCTCCCAGCATCAGAGTCTTTTCCAATGAGTCAACTCTTCACATGAGGTGGATATGTAATTATTTAATTGCTAAAAAATCAATGAATTTCATGTTTTATGACAATGCATTTTAGGATATCTGAATATTGAACTTTTTTTTGCTGTCTGACAATGACCTTATATCTGACTGATATCTGGCTTCAAGTATTACATGGATCCGTTAAAAGTGGCATTTAAAGAACAGATTTATTGTTTGCTGATGAGATGTTTCCTTTTATGTGAGTGTAGTACCCAGTTGTTCATTTTTGACTTTCTGTCTAAGGTCAAATGTAGGATCAATTTAAAATTTTATAAATCCCTGTCTACAGCTCTGTCTTACCATAACCATGATGATCTACAAGGCTGCCTCCATCTCTCATTTCAATATGTGAAAGTTCTATTAGAATTTTAGGTGACAAATTGCTTGCAGCATGAAGCCACAAAAAACAAATTAGAGAACTCCATAGCAGTGCTGTTAGGGAATTCTCACTACCTATCAAATGGCAGAGTTTAAAATCAATTGGATTATGTAAAATGCATTTTTCAGCTCCAGCTCATGTTTCTCCTTTCCATGAAAAATAGGGAAATTGAATGCAACGTGGTTATGAAACAAGGCTAGAAAAAAAAAAAAAAGGTATTGAAGAACTGAGGACCTTGTTTTAAGATCTAACATTTTAGAAATTTCCTTGTGTCATAAGTTCTGCTCTGTTAAAATCATGAGAAAAGCCTTCCTTTTAGAAATGGGATAAAAGTTTAGGGGAAGACATTATAAGTCATATTTTCCCAGTACACAAACTAGGTTCTATTAAAAGTCATATATTTTTCCCAGCAGCATAAATTATTTGTAAGTGAAAGATTTTCCCTTTTCTTTTACTGACTTATTTCCTAAAGATTAAGTACCTGGGCTTTTAATATTTTTGTTCTTCCTACACACCCACCAGACTTTTGGTGTTTTTATGCACTTCAAAACTTCAGCTCTCATAAAAAGGATCGAGTTTGAGTCAGTTCCAATGAGGCAGATGAACACAGAGCCAGCTATAAAGAGGGAAGTATGTCAGAAGGAGAAAAACAGATATTGTATATTAATGCATATATGTAGGGAATCTAGAAAAATGGTACTAATGAACATATTTGCAGGGCAGGAATAGAGACACAGCTGTAGAGGACTTGAGAACACAGCAGGGGAAGGAGAGGGTGGCATGAATCAGGAGAATAACACTGAAATAGACATATTACCATATTTAACATAGATAGTTAATGGAAAGCTACTGTTTAACACAGGGACAACCTAGAGGGGTGGCACCCGAGGGTTGGAGGGAGGTTCCAGAGGGAGGGGGGTATGTATACTTAGGGTTGATTCATGTAGTCGTATGGCAGAAACCAACACAACATTGTAAAGCAATTATCCTCTAGTTAAAAATAAATTAAGAAAAAATTGGCTCTAACATCTTCATGAATTATCCATATAACTCCAGCTCTAATGAAAGTGAAAGTCACTCAGTTGTGTCCGACTCTTTGTGACCCCATGGACTATTCAGTCCATGGAATTATCCAGACCAGAATACAGGAGTGAGTAGCCGTTCCCTTTTCCAGGGGATCTTCCCAACCCAGGGATCAAACCAGCTGAGCCACTAGGGGAGCTCTCCAGCTCTAACTTCTCCATTATTATTAGTCTCATGTCTTTGATTATCTGCTGTTCACAGTATCTTCAAAATTGGGAAAGGACTACCTCAAGGCCAGATTATATAATTTCTATGCTGAGTACATCATGCAAAATGCCAGCCTGGATGAACTACAAGCTGGAATCAAGTCTGCCAGGAGAAATATCAGCAACCTCAGATATTCAGGTGATACTACTCTAACGAAAGAAAACGAAGAGGCACTAAAGAACCTCTTGATGAGGGTGAAAGAGGAGAGTGAAAAGACTGGCTTAAAATTCAACATTCAGAGAACTAAGATCATGGCATCCAGCCCCATCACTTCATGGCCAATAAATGGGAAAAAAGTGGGAACAGTGACAGATTTCATTTTCTTGGGCTCCAAAATGACTGCAGATGGTGACTGCAGCCATAAATTTAAAAACTCTTGCTCCTTGGAAGAAAAGCTATGATAAACATAGGCAGCATATTAAAAAGCAGAGACATTACTTTGTTGACAAAGGTCCATCTAGTCAAAGCTATGTTTCTTTCCAATAGTCATTTATGGATGTGAGAGTTGAACCATTAAGAAGACTGAGTGTCAAAGAATTGATGCTTTTGAACTGTGGTGTTGGAAAAGACTCTTGAGAGTCCCTTGGACTGCAAGGAGATCCAACCAGTCCATCCTAAAGGAAATCAGTCCTGAATATTCATTGGAAGGACAGATGCTGAAACTGAAGCTTCAATAATTTGGACACCTTATTCAAAGAGCTAACTCATTAGAAAAGACCCTGATGCTGGGAAAGATTGAGAGCAAGAACAGAAGGGGACGACAGAGGAGGAGATGGTTGGATGACATCACTGACTCAATGGACATGAGTCTGAGCAAGTTCTAGGAGATGGTGAAGGACAGGGAAGCCTGGTGTGCTGCAGTCCATGGGATGGCAAAGAGTCAGACATGACTTAGCATATGAACAACAACAGGATGTCTTGGATTACCTATGTTACCTTAAAGTCAACATATCTTAAGACAATATCATTACATTGTGTAATATTAGCATTTCCCCCAAAAGATGCAATATTAATCTGTTTTACTATTATGCCTCCATTCTCTCAGTAATAGCTGGGAGTCATGTTTGACTCTTTCATTTTATTCCTTCCATACATTAATTACTTGCTTCATTGATATTTTTTTAAAGTTCCCCCAACCATTTCCAATGCCACAGTCTTTTTATAGACTTTCAACATCTCTTCTACATTCATTACCATTTTTCCTTTATACCTCAGCTTTACCCGCTCCAACCCATCCTACATATTAATCTTGCATGTCTCTTGCTGCAAAATATATTGTTCGCCTTAGTCTCTTTAATCCAAAGTCATTAATATTTCTCCACTTCCTAGATAATAAAGCTTACTCTAATTACTTTGCCTAAAAGTCTCCGAAAAACACATTTCCTATTTTTCTTTCCAACCTTGTCTCTCACTACTTCCTTACACAATCTTTTTTAGTTGATTCATTATTTCCTGGACATGCCATACAGAAGCAAGCTCAACTGTGTGATTGCCATGTCTTAAATTATTTTTCCATAGTTTTCATAGGGCCCCAACTCCTGCAACCTTCTATAATGAGCTCTCTCAAACCCCACTGTGATTCCTTATTTTCAGCTTCTAAACCACTTACCATCTGTTACAGGTCTTCAGCACAAAGAAAATCCATAACAATACACCTGATCCTCTGTCTCTCCATGTGTATTAAAATACTCTGGAAGAAAGGCCTCTTTTTTCCTATTAGCTACTGCAATGTTCTGTGTTCTAAATATATTAATCTAGTAAATATTTTATGACAGAAAGTGAAGAGGAACTAAAGAGCCCCTTGATGAAAGTGAAAGAGGAGAGTAAAAAAGCTGGCTTAACACTTAACATTCAAAAAACTAAGATCATGGCATCCAGTCCCATCACTGCATGGCAAATAGATGGAGAAACAATGGAAACAGTGACAGACTTTATTTTCTTGGGCTCCAAAATCACTGCAGATGGTAACTGCAGCCTTGAAATCAAAAGATGCTTGCTCCTTGGAAGAAAAGCTACATCCAACCCAGACAGCATATTAAAAAGCAGAGACATTACTTTGCCGACAAAGGTCTGTCTAGTCAAAGCTATGGTTTTTCCAGTAGTCATGTATGAGTGTGAGAGTTGGACCATAAAGAAAGCTGAGCACTGAAGAATTGATGCTTTTGAACTATGGTGTTGGAGAAGACTCTTGAGAGTCCCTTGGACTACAAGGAAATCCAACCAGTCCATTCTGAAGGAGATCAGTCCTGAAAATTCACTGGAAGGACTGATGCTGAACTTGAAGCTCCAATACTTTGGCCACCTGATATGAAGAACCGACTCACTGGGAAAGACCCTGATGCTGGGAAAGATTGAAGGCAGGAGGAGAAGGGGACGACAGAGGATGAGATGGTTGGATGGCATCACCAACTTGATGTACAGGAGTTTGAGCAAGCTCTGGGAGTTGGTGATGGAAAAGGAAGCCTTGCATGCTTCAGTCCATGGGGTCGCAAAGAGTCGGACATGACTGAGCAACTGAACTGAACAAATATTTCCGTGTTTTTGCTGAAAATGATTGTAGAGATGATATTTGCTATGTTAGCACATGTATATCCCTGGGTTGGGAAGATCCCCTGGAGAAAGAACTGACAACCCACTCTAATATCCTTGACTGGCAAATTCCATGGAGAGAGGAGCCTGGCAGACTATTGACCATGGGGTCACAAACAGGTGGACATGACTTAGCAACTAAAGAGCAACAAGAACATGTCTGTCATTGGAAACACTTTCCTGGCAAATAGTCTTGAGTCCCTCCTGTATTCATGCTCATCACTTCCTCATATTTGACCTGAACCTGAGTTGAAGTTTGCATAATTCAAGATTTGGATAATCAGAGGAAAGAAAGAAGAATATTCTTAAGAAATAAAACAGCATATACTAACGTATAAAGGAATGGACAGTGGTTGGTGAGTGGAAAATCAGCATAATGTAAGTAGAGAATATTGTTCACGGTGGAGTCTGGCCCACTGAAGGAAATTTTAAAATGCAAATTCTAGAAAGGTGAAAAAGATAGTTCCCAATAGGAAAGTCTGAAGGGGGAAATGATGTGCAAAGAAATTGTTAAAGGTGTGCATCAATGTTTAAAAAATGTTTACCTGAGAAATTAAGAGAATTATCTTGAAAAGGCTTCCCTGGTGGCTCAGAAGGTAAAGAATCTGCCTGCAATGCAGGAGCCCTGGGTTGGGAAGACCTTCTGGAGGAGGGCATGGCAACCCACTCCAATATTCTTGCCCAGAGAATCCCCAGGGATGGAAGAGCCTTATGGGTTACAGTCCATGGGGTCACAAAGAGATGGAGACGACTGAGTAACTCAGCACAGATAGTGAAGATAAAAGATAAAGATTCTGGACAGTGATTATATATGAGAAGGGAGTAACCAGATTTAAAGCATTCCATAGTCATAATATTGTTTGAAAACATAAAGGATAATATTTAATATCATTAGATATACAAAGGATTATGATTTAAGAGTTAAGTGTTGGTTGCTCAGTCATGTCTGACTCTTTGCAACACAATGGACTATAGCCCACCGTCTCTGTCCATGGAATTCTCCAGGCAAGAATACTGGAGTGGGCAGCCATTCCCTTCTCCAGGGGATGACAAGAGAAATGAAGCCAAATACATCAATAACCATATTAAATATAAATGGACTAAAATTATTAATTAAAATAAGCAAATTGTCAATATAGAAAGACAATTACATACTCATCAAAATTATTTCCCCTTTTTCTTGAGTACCAAGAGACTCCATACCCCAGATGTCTTCAAGTGTTAATAATTATTAGTTCCAGCCAATGAAATGTGAGAATAAGTACTGCTTCAAAGTCTTTCCCACAAAAATCTCCCACATGGCTATTTTCACACTGTTTCATCTTCCACTCTCTACCAGTGACAAAAAGGCATTATAGAATAGCTGTGTGGAGGAGAGTCAGCACTATGATATGAAAGGTAAGTGAACTGTTGAATCTATTACACCTAGTAAGGAAGGAAGAGACAGGGAGGAGAGGCAGGGAAGGAAGGAGGGAGGAGGAGAAGGATTTGCGCCACTCTCTGCAGATTGGCTCTGTGTTGGGGACACGCAAAACTTTGTTGTTGTTCAGTCGCTCCGTCATGTCCGACTCTTTGCGACCCCATGGACTGCAGCATGCCAGGCTTCCCTGTCCTTCACCATCTCCTGGAGCTTGCTCAGACTCATGTCCATTGAGTCAGTGATGCTTTCAAAGCTTCAGATCAGATCAGATCAGATCAGTCGCTCAGTCGTGTCCGACTCTTTGCGACCCCATGAATGGCAGCATGCCAGGCCTCCCTGTCCATCACCAACTCCCGGAGTTCACTCAGACTCACGGCCATCGAGTCGGTGATGCCACCCATCCATCTCATCCTCTGTCGTCCCCTTCTCCTCCTGCCCCCAATCCCTCCCAGCATCAGAGTCTTTTCCAATGAGTCAACTCTTCGCATGAGGTGGCCAAAGGACTGGAGTTTCAGCTTTAGCATCATTCCTTCCAAAGAAATCCCAGGGCTGATCTCCTTCAGAATGGACTGGTTGGATCTCCTTGCAGTCCAAGGGACTCTCAAGAGTCTTCTCCAACACCACAGTTCAAAAGCATCAATTCTTCGGTGCTCAGCCTTCTTCACAGTCCAACTCTCACACCCATACATGACCACAGGAAAACCATAGCCTTGACTAGACGAACCTTTGTTGGCAAAGTAATGTCTCTGCTTTTCAATATGCTATATCTAGGTTGGTCATAACTTTTCTTCCAAGGAGTAAGCGTCTTTTAATTTCATGGCTGCAGTCACCATCTGCAGTGATTTTGGAGCCCAGAAAAATAAAGTCTGACACTGTTTCCACTGTTTCCCCATCTATTTCCCATGAAGTGATGGGACCGGATGCCATGATCTTTGTTTTCTGAATGTTGAGCTTTAAGCCAACTTTTTCACTCTCCACTTTCACTTTCATCAAGAGGCTCTTCAGTTCCTCTTCACTTTCTGCCATAAGGGTGGTGTCATCTGCATACCTGAGGTTGTTGATATTTCTCCCGACAATCTTGATGCAAAGCTTAGGCAGGGCTTTTATGATTCTGCCTCAACCTTCACTTTCGGCTTGTGCTAAGCCTAGAACTCGGGGAGAGCTTAAGGCCTTCTCACTCTTCCTGCCCTGGACTTAAATGTGGTTTTCTAAATGTCTGGAATATGAAAGTGCATTTCATTGCCCTAATTTCCCATAGAAACTCCCTCCCCAGCTTTTTCTTCCACCCTTTTTCATCTCTGTTCTTTGCTACAACTGTGATCTATTTTCTCAGGCAGTAGCTGGTTATTCACTTGCCTTACAATGTTACAAAGAATATCCTCTGCATAACAGCTTTTCTGCTCTGAGAGGGTTCCTAGTTAAATAAAACAAAGCAAGTGCCTGTCTCAGTCCTTTAGACAGCCCCCAAGCAAGTCAAAACAGGCACACATAATTCATAATTCTGTTGATCCCCCTGGGCCAGGAATCATAGTCCACACTTGGAATGTAGGTTGTCCAAGTCCCAAGACCAGCTCTAAGATGGGGAGAGGGTGGGGCATGGCAAGTAAAAATGCTGCAAAGCTTTCTTGCTGTGTTTCTTGATTTAGCATTTATTTGATTGCTGTTAACTGTTAACTATTTGCCAGCCTTCTAAGTTGATTATAACAGTTTCTGCTCAGTTTTTGGTGTTTCTGTACAAGAGTGAGCCCTTGAAATTACCTACTCTACTTTTTTCACCAGCATTCCAGAAGCATCATTCTGAATGCAATATTTTCATGGAAACATTTCTGCAGCTCTACAATGATAGTTTTTTTTTAGTATAACCAGATTTTAATAACACAGTGACCACAATGGTCTCCAATTACATGTACGTCTATATTAAAACATTCATTGTGTGTCTGCATTATTATAGAAATGGTTGCCAAATTATTCAAAGAGAACATTGGAATAAGAAGGTAATGAGCTATTTTGCTACCAAAAATGAGTCAGCCTAATTGTGGAAGTGACAGAAAAACCCCAAACCCTGGGTTCTGGTCATTGCTTACAGCTTAATTATCTGTTTGACTCTAACTTAGCCCTTTTCTTTCTCAGATATTTCACCTGCAAAACGAAATTATTGCTGATCTGAGAAGCCCTTCTCAGTTCTAATTTTCCATTGAGTGTCAGAAGAGAAGATGCAATGTGTAGTTTTAAGCTAAATATGCATCACAACATATGATTTCTTTAAGGGAAGATGGAGCAAGCTTACATGTAAATACAAATGTAGTTATTTGGGGAGAGAAGTTCAGGACATGTCTTCATAAGCCTGTTATAGAAACTGGGGTTGAATACTAAATGTTGCCTTGAGTACATTCAACATATTTTCTAGTGGTCTGCAATGAATATTTTATTTGGACTGTCAATATTAATTAAAAAACAGGCCACATTTGCAATTACAAACATAGAAAAATATATAAATAACAAATTTTGAAAGATTTAAAGAAGTCAGTGGGTTTTTTAAGAGAGAGAACATGGAAATGTGGCCTCCTTAAAATTAACTGATATAAAATTAAGAAGCAAGCAAATGCCTAGTTACTTTCAATTTTTTTTCTTATTTGAAATTGAACATTTTATTCAGTTTCCTAAAATTCAAAACGATGATTCTCATATTTCTACAGATATGTAAAACTCCATGGGCTTTTCTTTCATGCTTATAATTTATCAGATAAATGTGTGTTGACTTAGAAACTGAGCTCTGACTGCACAAAATTCTACAAAATATGAGAGCCTCAAGCTTAATGGCAGTCTGCCAAGTAAAGTAACATATAAGTTATAGAATTTAGTGAGGAAATTATTTATTTTCAGAACATTTTCTGAAAATATGTGCTTCTTATATAGGTAAGATTACACCTAAGGAGACTTTCTTAAAGGAAGTAGATAATTAAAAACTTGTATTCCACATCAGTTTTGCTCACAGCTGGTATTAAACATAGAATAGCATCAAAATAGTTCCCATCTTCTATCACTCCAATATAAAATGAATATCTGATTGGTCATTGCTGTAAGATTTAGTCAAATGTGAAGCTTCTTTAAGGCACAAAATGGTCTATAGTTTATTTAAATAATAAGACAATGCACAAAAAATCAGGGATAGAGCTGGGTAAAATAAGAGCAACCTGTTTTTAAAGAATTCCTCTTATTAACAGACTCAGCTGTATGTCTATTCAGACTTCACAAAAATCATGCAAAGCAGTATCATCACTATTTTACAAGTGAATAAACTAAGGTTCAATGAGACAAAGCGCATTGTCTGAGCATCAGCACACAATTTGATAGAAATCAGAACAATGAAATGCAGAGGTCCGGCCTGTGATCCAGACCACACTGGCTGCTTGACTTTTTAAGGGCCTTTTTTTTTTTTTTTGAGCTTCAGTTCTATACCCCCATCTATAAAATGAGAGCAGCAGCACCAACTCTGTAGAATTGTTCTGAAAATTAGCTAAAATTCCCCTGAATTGCTTGATATATGAGAGGTCCTTAGTAAATGATAGTAGTTCTTATCAGAGCAGCAGAGAGAATATTCAATCTCAGATTTTTTTACCTTGAAAGCTTTTTTCAGTATGCCATTTTGCTTTTTCACTTATAAACAAAACAACAAAACAAACAGAATCCCAGTTTTGCTGTGCACTACAAGGTCACGTAGGTGGTGGTGAGATCGCTAGGCTTGGCATTGGCAAAAGTATATTCTTTTCTTAGCCAGTTCCCATACGAGTGAAATATCTGTGTATGCTTGGAAACTTAACTTCTCTAAGACATTAGTTCTTGTTCTGTAATAAGAGGCTTTAATAGGATTTTCCTTGGCCACCTAACAAAGTTATTATAGGTGTGAAATAAATGTAAGGAATAATAAAATACAAGGTATATAAAATAAGGAATTATTATACAATTATTATAATTACATAATTGTTTTCAATTTATGATAATTATACATTTTCACTTAAATTTGAGACCAAATATGAGAACCAAAATAAAAAGCATTCATTTCGCTAAATGACCTTTCTTAAGTGTACTCAGCTACTGATAACAGTCACGTTTACTGAGTACTTGCATGAGCAAGCACTGCCCTAAATGTTGTAAATGGTTTATATGTATGTGTTCATTTAATCTTATGCACATACCCTTCTAAAAACCTGAGTATTTAGCTTTCTCTTATGAAATATCAGTGAAACTTGGTAAGAGTTGTATATTGTCGCACGCAATGGCTTGTTGCATCTAGGTGTGTAGTTTGAGGAACCAGAGTTGGGCCTGATTTATTAGTCTTATTGAGGTTACTTTATAAATTGACTTCAAAGGGGTACCTTTCTTTACATGAGCCAAAATCTTTTTCACTCTCCTTCTAGAGTCCATCAAGATAGATGCTGACGGGTCACAGAGAGGTTCTCCAGACATGAAGCAAGCATCTGAGAGCCCAGCCAAGGTTCCCACCGTCAATTTGTTTTAATGACAACCTTCTGGCTGAATGACAATGAATCCCAATCACAACTAAATTTATCTTCAGGATTGCAACCACAGGCTTAAACTTGTGGGTCACTTTAAAAAGATTAGGTTCTGCAATTTGAAAACGTGTACTATCAGAGTTAAGATATTAACATTGGCTATCAAACATGATTTTTATAAGTTATAAGGCAGTTTGAAAAAAATTTTCTAAATGTAATTTCACTATAATGGAGGCTAGACATACTTATTCATACTTAGACAAGTTCCTGAAGGTCAAATGAATTGTTTTTTCTACTGTGAGAATGCGGTCTCTTTTGACTCAGCAGCCTGGAAAAATCAAGACCAGGATTTAATCTCCTATAGTCCAAGGGCAAGATATGATTTAGTAAATTTTAATGGGGGTAAAAACACGGGAAATCTCTTCTCATTGGATCAACAGAGGTTATACTGTGTATGTTCTTCCCTCTATGCCCATCTTTCCATCACTCATATTTTGGATTCCTATCATGCACAAGATACATACGGAGACCAAGTGCTGAGAGTTCAAACAAGAAACTCAATGCCCTGCTGTTTAGAGACCTGGTAAGGCATGGAAACAACTGGGCCTAACACCACTGTGCTCTCTTGATGATACGATTTCACAGTTCTTCAATATGAGTTCAGTGTTCAGAATTTTAATTACCTAGAGATCATGGTATATCAATATTGTTTTGTCTAGTTAATAGAATACATCACTACTTCTGTTATGGCTCTTAACATTCTCTCATATCTTTAATATTTATCTATTAATAAATAAATATGTTTAGTTAGTTCATTTATTAGCCTGCAAGCAGAAGTAGTTTTTGTAGTTCCTAAAACAATTATCCCATTGTGCATTGGAGATAGTAAAAACGATTTACTCGATTGAAGAATGAAAAACAGAAACTAGCTGAATTCAGGTTAAATGTGTTGATAGCGATATAATATTTATTACTGCTACTACTTAATTCTTCAAAGATCATTTTAAAGTATATAAATTAAAATTTTAATTTATAACATTTCCCTAACATCAGGCTCTAAATGTGAAATATTTTTAAGCTTGAATTTACAATGCAATTGTTTTTAATAAACAATTGATCAAAGCACACATTATGGCAAACTTAGAAAAAATAATTATGCTCAAATGAAAATTTATTGACAATGCGTCTACTGATGAGATGGATGCAAGATTATGATACCCGGATGACTGGAGACTTCCTTTGATATTTTTAGTTACTCTTTAGTTTGGTATTTTCATGCCATTACGCATCATGTAGTACTACTCAGAACAGATAATAGTTTGGGCTTTCTTTTGTTTTTATTTTTTTTAATCCAAAGTCTACTCATTTTATTTAAGGTTGATGAGTTTTTTATTTGATCTGAAGAAAAACCAGAGTATTGGGCTGATGAGCCTTTAAAATTTCATGGGACTTCCCTGGTGGTCCAGCGGTTAGGACTCGTGCTTTCGTTGCCGATGGCACGGGTCTGATTCCTGGTCAGGGAATTAAGATCCTATGAGCCACACAGTGAGCCAAAAACACAAATAAATAAATTAAAAAGTAATGATAATTTTATGCCAGGAAAGTTAAGAAAAGTCTTGTGAGAATGATTTTTTAATAGGACAAACATGGCGAACAATACATAAGTCTGGTTGAACATGGGGGTGAATTTTACAGATTGTTTCATGTGAATCAAGAGGTAAATTTTTTTTCCTAAAGGCAATTCATCTATTTCCTCATATTTTCACAAAATCATAATTTTTCATTCAATTAACAGGAAATTATTACCATGGAAATGTCTTGTTCAGTTGCTCAGTCACATCTGACTCTTTGTGACCCCATGCACTGCAGCACCCCAGACTTCACTGTCCTTCATCTCTCGGAGTTTGCTCAAACTCACGTTCACTGAGGTGGTGATGCCGTCCAACCATCTCTTCCTCTGTCATCGACTTCTCGTCCCACCTTTAATCTTTCCTAGCCTCAGGATTTTTTCCAGTGAGTTGGCTCTTTGCATCAGGTGGCCAAAGTATTGGAGTTTCAGCTTCAGCATCAGTCCTTCCAATGAATATTCAGGGGTGATTTCCTTTAGGATGGCCTGGTTGGATCTCCTTGCAGTCCAAGGGACTCTCAAGAGTCTTCTTCAGCACCCACAGTTCAAAGGCACCCACATTATTTGGTGCTCAGCCTTTTTTATTGTCCAGCTCTCACATTCATACGTGACTACTGGAAAAACCATAGCTTTGACTACACAGACCTTTATAGGCAAAGTAATGTCTCTGCTTTTTAATATACTGTGTAGGTTTGTCATTGCTTTTCTTCCATGGAGCAAGTACAACTGAGCGACTTTCACTGTCATATAATGGAATGCTGTAAATGTTACAAAAATAGATGGTAGAAATCTCTTGGGGAGATGCTAGGTTTTAGTAAGCATTGCAGTATTTCAACAGAGTCACAGAGAAGCAAGCCCAGTGTCCACATTGGCTCTATTCTCTAAAATTTATTTTCTGATCTTAGAAGTTGACTTAACAACTATTGAGGCAAAATCATTTTGCCTCAAACACTTCCTTTTTGCATTTATGTGTAGCAGTGCATTTATCTTTTTCCAGTTATATTGAGATACAATTGACATACAGGCTTCCTTTGCTTTGTGAAAGTCTGCTTTCTGCCACTTTGCTTTTATAAAAGACCTACCTGTTTTCACTAACTGAAAGAAATTCAAAGAACATTTTCACTTTTATGAAAAAATAGTATTTGTTTTGCAAGAAGCCGTTATAGAGGCAGCATGCACCATGAGCCTTAAGAGCAGCATTGCCAAGCTCCTTCCCCCAAAACCACACTCAACATCTCAGCATCTTAACATCAAGCCTCCATAGCTTTGAACTGTCTGTGAGCATCTGTGTTTTATCTTGATAGATTCTGTGCATCCGTTAGCAAAATGTGTCCTAAGGTAACTGATTGCTTCTTTGCTTTATGCAATTTTGGCTATTGAAAAATTTCACAGGAATGCTCTACTTTTGGATACAGGGAAAACCTGTATAATATTGTAAGTTTAAGTCAAAAAACATGGTGTTTGAGACACATATTGTGAAATGATCATCACAATGCTGTTGGTTAACATCTCAATCCCCTGACACAATTACCATTTGTTTTTGGTGATGTTAACATTTACCATCTACTCTCTTAGCCACTTTCAGGTATGTAATAGAGTCTTATTAACTGTAGTCATCACACTGTACAATAGATCCCCAGAACTTACTCATTTTGTGACTACAAGTCTGTGCCCTTTGATCAACATATTCCAACTCCCACCGCCTCTTAGGTCTTGGAAACTACCGTTCTGCTCTGACTCTATGAACTCGGTTGTTCCAGACGCCACATATAGGTGATGCCATTCAGTAGTTTTTTTCCCCTTGTTTCACTTATATAGTGCTCTTGAAGCCCATAATGACACAAGTGACAGGGATTACTTCTTTCTCACAGATCCTGTCTCTACATATATAAACCACGTCTTTATTCATTCATTTATAGAAAGGCACTTGGATTATTTCTATATCTTGTCTATTTTGAAAAATGCTCTGATGAACCTAGAGTACAGACCCTGATTTCCTTTCCTTTGGATATACACCCAGGATATATACTCTGATATTCTGGGATCATATAGTGACTCTATTTTAGTTTTTCAAGGAACCTCAATACTGCTTTCCATAGTTGCTATATAATCTACCTTCCCACCAACTGTGCACAGGGGTTCCCTTTTCTCTGCATCCACACCAGCGTTTATGATCTCTTGCTTTTACGATAATAGCCTTTCTAAGAGATGTGAGCTATTGTGGTTTTAACTTGCATTTTCCTGATTAGCAATGTTGAGCATATTTTCATGTACCTGTTGACCATTTGTATGTCTTCTTTGGAAATATATCTGTTCAGTTCCTCTCCTCATTTTTAATCAGATTGCATGGTTTTGGGTTATTTAGTTATTTAGTTTTATGGGTTGTTTATACATATATTGAATATTAATCCATTATCAGACACCTGATTCACAAATATTTTCTCCCATTTTTCATTTCATTGACTGTTTCTCTTGCTGAGTAGAATCTTTTTCTTTGAAGTCTGTGTAGCTATCTTCAAATGATAGGTCACCTCCTCCAATTGTTACTGACAATTTCTGGAGAGAAATCCCTTCCTGCAGCTCTGCTAGGGATTCTGAGGCTTTCTCAGACCTTCTTGGAGTAAGCCTGTTGATTGCTTCTCACTCCTTCTGCAATGGGACAGGTGCCTTCTCTCTATCCTGCAACACCCCAGCCATGTGCCCACAGTCTCCCATTTGCTTTCCCAAGGCCAGAGCCAAAGCTGCAGTTTGTGGGCTGTCTCTGGCCCACAGATTCAGCCAGCTTTTTGAGCGTGTTTACTAGTCCTCTGGTGAGTATGGGGTTTGATTTTAACTCTTACCATCTTGTGGCTTCTCGTTTGTCCTTGGATATGGGGTATCTTTTTTTTGGTGGGTTCCAACATCCTCCCACGGATGGCTGTTCAGCAGCTAGTTGCAATTTTGGTGTTCTCGCAGGAGCAGATGAAAACACGTCCTTCTGCTCCACCATCTTGACTAACATCGATTCTTTACAAAGCTCCAATCTCCGTCCGCCAAGGCCTACAGCTTTTTCTAAAGCCTGCTGCCTGTGTGGGTACCGGGGGGCTCAGTGCCCTGGGAGACAGTGAGTGGAAGGAGCTGAAAGAGAAGGGGAGGGCCAGCAGGGAGGCCCCTGAGGAGAGCGGGAGTGGAGAAAGTCCGTACAGTCGCAACTATGGTTTTTCCAGGATGCATATACGAATGTGACAATCAGACTATAAAGAAGGCTGAGAGGAGAATAATTGATGTCTTTGAACTGTGGTGGTGGGGGAAGACTCTTGAGAATCCCTTGGACTGCAAGGAGATCAAACCAGTCAATCCTAAAGGAGATCAGTCCTGAATATTCATTGGAAGGACTGACGCTGAAGCTCCAATACTTTGGCCACCTGATGCAAAGAGTCAAGTTATCAGAAAAGAGCCTGATGTTGGGAAGGATTGAGGGCAGGGGAGAAGAGGAGGTGACCGAGGATGAGATGGTTGGATGGCATCACCGACTCAATGGACATGAGTCTGAGCAAGCTCCGGGAGATGGTGAAGGAAAGGAGGGCCTGACGTGCTGCAGTCCATGGGGTCGCACAGAGTCGGACACGCCTGAGTGACCAAGCAACAGCTCGTCCTCTCCAAAGAGCTCTCCTGCCCTCAGGGGTGTCAACAGGGAGCCAGCCAGGGCATGGGGCAGTGTGGGTCCAGGTGGGATGCGCAGAGCCCTGGCAGTGTTTTTGTGCCATTTGGGAGGCTCCACAGGGGAGACATCCCCAGGGCTCATAAGTGAGCATCTCGATGGAATCCTTGATGCAGTTGTTAGGATCTGCCTCCCTTAAATGCCTCCTGAGAGTCCTGTCTACAGTTCTCCAGCCTCCTCCTGACCCCCAGTCATGCAGCTCATGACTCAGCATCAGGCCGCGGTGAGGGAGAGCGAGGCGGCCTCTGTGGCAGCTTCCCGCGCAGCTGGGCTGGGCTCACCGCCCTGCTCTCACTTTCCCCGCAAGAAAAACCACAGGTCCAGACGGTCCTTGGAGCTGAGCTGTGCCGTCTTGAGGGAGGGGTGCGTGGGTAAATAAGTCTGTTCCACTGCCCTCTCCATTGTCCAAACTCAATTTTTTTTTTTTTGCTCCAGCGGTATGCTAAAACTTCTCAGCTAGATATCTGGATTTCTACAAAGGCTCTCTCATCCACCAGTGACTTCCCGGGGCAGTGTTCTCCAGGGGCACCCAGACGCAGCCAAGAAGGGCTGGAGCTGGTTTGAAGCTACCAGGGCCCACCACTGTGCCCAAGGTCTGCATGCCCATTACCCAACACATGGGTGGACAAGCCTCCTCCGAGTCCCTTGGTGTGTACTGCTGAATCCCAGAAAGTCACTTTTGTCCATGGAGAGCTGCCAAATTGCTGTTGAGGGTGTGAGTGAGGGACGTCTTATTTGGTCAAGTTCCCAATGTCAGTGTTTGAAGGAGCATCTATTTTTTGCAGGACGCTGCTAGCGCTTACAAATATAGACAAAAGAATCATTTGTAAGCAATGGAGATGCATGCCATGGAGCGTGTAGTGGGAGCTCGGGCTCTAGGGTCTTATGAGGGGGTAATCCCCATGATCTTGGGGTCTTCAGCTTTATATGTTCAGGAATAAAAAAATAAACCCAATGAAGGAGGCATTCTGCTGGGTGACTGGGTAATTTCATTTATTTCCACCCAGCAAATCTGTAAGGAAGGTGTTATCTCAGGTTGCATAGATTAAGAATCTGAGATTCCTATAGCTTGCCCACTGCCCAAGGGTATGCAGTTAAAGAAGCGGAAGATGTGGGATATAAACTTGGACTTGTGCAACACTAAAGCCACTTTTCTGTTCTATGAAAAGCTGCATGTGTGTGACTTGTCTGGGGCAGAATGGTCTGCAGGGGAGTGATGTCTTTTTCCTATGAAGAGGGAAAATAAAAGAAAAAAAAGGAGGAAAATCAAACAAGTAAGCCCTGTACTGGATAGCTGTGGATTCCTCTTCAGTCTGAGTTCTGTACCCAGCAGCCACTCAGTTTATTCGCACAGCGCAGTCTCTCCCCTAACGTACTGCCCTGGGCAACCACCACTGGGACCTTACATTAGACCCCTGAGGCTCTTAATGGCTGCCCTGTATCTGGGGTTTCTAATTCCATGCACATGTATCAGCCATTTACTCCGACTAGAGTTTTAAACCCCTTCAGAGCAAGGTTCACTTTTTTGCTTACTAATTTTTAGAATCTGAGGGAGCTTATTTAACCTTTTTCTCTGCTTTCTCTTGTAGCACTTCACAAATGCCATCGAGGAAGCTTCCATGGAGGCAACCAAGGCCAGAATTACTTCTCCAAAATGGGCAAAAACTTAATTTGCTGCAATTTCTTTGCAATTTCAAGGATATTTTCTAATTTACATGGTAGGCATAATGGGTTGCAGAAAGGCAGAACGTCACAGTCTGAAACTTCTTGGCAACTTTTGACAAGCATTTCTACCACATTTAGGGTAGGACCTTAACCCCTAAAGTGTGGAAACAGAGTTTTTGAAAAGCACTGTAATCTCCAACATCAACAGAACACTTAGATAAAAGATTTGGGGCCATTTTGTGGTGCGTCTGAATTCCAAAAGGGAAAAGAAGGACCTGGCTATCAAAATTATGAACACAGGAGCCCTGATCTCAGCAGTGGGAACAGAAAGGAAACCTAACCGTTGAAGAAGCCTGAAGAAACGACAAAGCTGCTTCTAGAAATTAAGAGTCTTTTTTAACTAAGCCAACCTCTATGGCTTAAAGCAATGTGTGTGACCAGTTCCTCACTTCCTCAAATAGCACTTGCAGTGAGTGATCATGCAACAACCCAGGGCACGGTGTGAACAGCCAGCAAGAGAATCATTTAAACAAATGCATTTGTAAAACATGATTGTTTTAAGCCTGTCCGTGTCAGGATGGCAGTTTGAATTAAACATAAGGTGACTTCTTTCACTGAATCAATAAGTGCAAATAACATTGCTCCCAACCATGTTTTATTTCACAGACAAAAATGGTTCTTAACAGCTTTCTGAAGGCTATGCTTCAGCCACCTGCTGTTTAAATTGTTTGCTTTTTCTTGCAAAATTTGTTCTTTTGCAACGTTAAAACAGGCAGATTTGCAGTCAGCTCAACTGGGGCTAGAGTCCAGGGATGTTTGAAAGGCTCTTTTCTTAATGAACACTGTACCTTCCTACACCCTTCCTACTGGCAAATCTGCACTGGGAAGAGCAGAGATGTCTGCTTGAATAGTTTGCCTAAAATTCTTACTAGTACCAGCTGACTTGCAGCCAGAGGTAATTTCTACCACTTTCACAAAGACAGTCATCTAGTGATCCACATGGATCGTGTGGAAACTGTTTTTAAATAGTTTATTGATAATTCATAGATTCCATAGTAATCCAGATTAGTAAGAAATTCAGGAAATAGAAGACATCCACTCCACCCTTGTCTATTGCTTCTATTTTGTGAAATAAAATAGGGATCATTATAACATTTTTCTTCATATTGTTATTGTGTGTGTTAGTCGCTTAGTCGTGTCTGACTTTTTCAGACCCTATGGACTGTAGTTCATCAGGCTCCTTTGTCCATGGAATTATCCAGACAAGAATAGTGGAGTGGGTTGCCATTCCCTTCTCCAGGGGATCTTCCTGACCCAGGGATTGAACCTGGGTCTCCTGCACTGTGGGCAGATTCTTTACCGTCTGTGCCACCAGCGAAGTCCAAGATAGTTATTCAGTTCAGTTCAGTTCAGTCGCTCAGTTGTGTCCGACTCTTTGCGACCCCATGAATCTCAGCACACCAGGCCTCCCTGTCCATCACCAACTCCCGGAGTTCACCCAGACTCACGTCCATCGAGTCAGTGATGCCATCCAGCCATCTCATCCTCTGTCGTCCCCTTCTCCTCCTGCCCCCAATCCCTCCCAGCATCAGAGTCTTTTCCAATGAGTCAACTCTTCACATGAGGTGGCCAAAGTACTGGAGTTTCAGTTTTAGCATCATTCCCTCCAAAGAACACCCAGGGCTGATCTCCTTCAGAATGGACTGGTTGGATCTTCTTGCAGTCCAAGGGACTCTCAAGAGTCTTCTCCAACACCACAGTTCAAAATATAGTTATTAGGTGTCTTGAAAAGAGAAGTAGTGGCCTTGTGTGCAAAAATGCCCACAGCTGTTTTCAGCTTGTAATGTTGAATTTCTTGAAGTATACTCTGAAAAGGGAAGATGAACTAACTTGAAAGGTATTTATCATCTTCCTTTGGGTGGCCAAATTTATAGAAATAAGTTTTACTGATTTTCATATCTTATTCGAACCTTCCATTTTCTTAAAAATTTCAAAATAAATACCTAAAAGAATGAAGTTACTCACCTGATGACATCACTAGCAGAAAATAAACAAAACCCACCAGAGGGACTGCTTTTGCAACATTAATGCATATTAGAGATGAATCATTCTCTGAGTGTTTGGTTTTTATGACCTGGAAGCAATGTGTGTTTTCTGCAGAGTATAATCAAGACACTTAAAATTTAGGCTTAAAAATAAGTAGTATGATGAAACTGTCAGAGTATTAAAGAGTAAAGCTAATACTCAGTTCATAAATATTTCATGAAGTTTGATGGAGTTCTTTTTAATAGCTGGCATTATTTTAGAAAGTTGAATAAAATCTTGAAAATTACATAGTAGAAATTCCACCACCCACCAAATAATCTTATCTCTGGTGGTTTTCCAGATGGCTCAGGCGTGAAGAATCCACCTGCCAATGCAGGGATGCAGGAGTCATGGGTTCAATCCCTGGGTCAGGAAGATCCCCTGGAGAAGGAAATGGCCTGGGAAAATCGCATGTATTTTCTTGCCTGGGAAATCCCATAAACAAAGGAGCCTGGTAGGTTACAGTCCACGGGGTCACAAGAGAGGTGGACATGACTTAGGGACTAAGCAACAACAGAAATCTTATCTATTCCCCTAAAAGAAATTCAACAATTTAAGATTAAATTTAAATTTTAGTTTTAGACATACGAAATAAAATACATAGAATAAGACATATATCTGGGGAAAATGGTGATTCAGTATGGTAGGAAGTATTCTGAGATAGGTTCCCTGTAATTCCTGCCTTGGGTATTTACGTCTTGAATGATCCCTTTCCCCTGAGTGTGTCTGAGGCCTGTGAATTCCTTCTGGCCAATAGAAATTGACAAAGATTAAGGGATTTTGAAGATGAATAAGGTTCCCAAATCAATTGATTTTGAATTAATCAAAAGGAATATTTTCCTGGGAAAGCCTGACTTAATCAGGTGAGGATCCTTAAAAGAGGATTAGTTCTCTTTGAGATGAGAGACTCGTCTTGCAGCCTCAGTCAAGCAAGGAGCTGCACTAGAAAGGGCAACTTTCAAGGGACTACAGGCAGCCTCCATGCAGGCAACAGCCAGCGAAAAAGCTGGCACCCTCATGCCGTCACCAGGAAACAATTTCTGCCAACAACCTGAGTGACCTTGGAAGTGGATTCTTTCCCAGTCAAGCCACTAGATGAGAATGTAGCCCAGTCAGCAGACTGAGTGCTGCTTTTCAAGATAATAAATCATCAGAAGAAGCAGTTAAGCTGTGCCCAAGCTCCTGACTCAGGGAAACTGGGAAATAATTAATGTGTGCCATTTTAAGTCACTAAGACTGTGCTAATTTATTGTTCAGCAATAGAAAATGCCTATACTTGTATAAGTATCCTTGTATTGTCTGCCTCCAAATATCTCCCTTCCCCTAGTCATATACAATCACACAATAGAACTTAATTTAAATGCCCACACTATTTTTTTTAAAGGAGGAAGGAAAGTTAAGACCAACCTAGACAGCATATTAGAAAGCAGAGAGATTACTTTGCCAACAAAGTTCCATCTAGTCAAGGCTATGGTTTTTCCAGTATGGATGTGAGAGTTGGACTGTGAAGAAAGCTGAGTGCCGAAGAATTGATGCTTTTGAACTGTGGTGTTAGAGAAGACTTCTGAGAGTCCCTTGGACTGCAAGAAGATCCAACCAGCCCATCCTAAAGGAGATCAGTCCTGGGTGTTCATTGGAAGGACTGATGCTAAAGCTGAAACTCCAATACTTTGGCCACCTGATGTGAAGAGTTGACTCATTGGAAAAGACTCTGATGTTGGGAGGGATTGGGGGCAGGAGGAGAAGGGGACGATAGAGGATGAGATGGCTTGATGGCATCACCAAGTCGATGGACATAGGTTTGGGTAAACTCCAGGAGTTGGTGATGGACAGGGAGGCCTGGCATGCTGTGGTTCATGGGGTTGCAAAGAGTCAGACACGACTGAACGACTGAACTGAACTGAACTTTAGTTAGTGGTAGAAACTTTGGAAGGAACCAGCCACAAAACATAAAATTTAAGAATAAATACTACATGAGCTTTAAAAGGTCTTCTATATTCAGAGAAAATAGCAAAAGGCCATGTTTAGCTCTTCTTCCTTTGAAAGAAGTGCACTGACATTGGAAATAAGAAAGGAGGATTTAAACATAGAGCTTAATTGAACGACCAGGTGCTGAAGTGAAGAAAGTAGGAGTGGGATAGGAAATTATTTTGTCGCAACAGCAGTCAGTAACCACAGCAATCTTGGGAACAATAACACTGCCTGTGACAGTTTCTCCCTCGTGTGACAGAGGTATCTCCTAACATGCAAGGCAAGACCAGGGAGACTCACCTTGAAACAGTTTCAGGCTAGACCCAGAGGGAACTTGACCCTTGTATACAGCCTTCACAAAAACAGTAAAGAAATAATCATGCAGAATTGAATTTCCCCACTTGGGATGACCCTAGTCAGTCAGTTCAGTCACTCAGCCGTGTCCGACTCTTTGCAACCCCATGGACTGCAGCACGCCAGGCCTCCCTGTCCATCACCAACTCCTGAAGTTTACTCAAACTCATGTCCATCGAGACAGTGATGCCATCCAACCATCTCATCCTCTATCGTCCCCTTCTCCTCCTGCCCCCAATCCCTCCCAGCATCAGGGTCTTTTCAAATGAGTCAGCTTTTCACATCAGGTGGCCAAAGTATTGGAGTTTCAACTTCAGCATCAGTCCTTCCAATGAACATTCAGGACTCATCTCCTTTAGGATGGATTGGTGGGATCTCCTCGTTGTCCAAGGGACTCTCAAGAGTCTTCTCCAACACCACAGTTCAAAAGCATCAATTCTTCAGCAGTCAGCCTCTTTATAGTCCAACTCTCACATCCATACATGACCACTGGAAAAACCATAGCCTTGACTAGATGGACCCTTGTGGGCAAAGTAATGTCTCTGCTTTTTAATATGCTGTCTAGGTTGGTCATAACTTTTCTTCCAAGGAGCAAGCGTCTTTTAATTTCATGGCCACAGTCACCATCTGCAGTGATTCTGGAGCCCAAAATACAAAGTCTTTCGCTGTTTGCACTGTTTCCCCATGTATTTGCCATGAAGTGATGGGACCAGGTGCCATGATCTTAGTTTTCTGAATGTTGAGTTTTAAGCCAGCTTTTTCATTCTCCTCTTTCACTTTCAACAAGAGACTCTTTAGTTTTTCTTTGCTTTCTGCCATAAGGGTGGTGTTATCTGCATATCTGAGGTTATTGATATTTCTCCCGGCAATCTTGATTCCAGCCTGTGCTTCCTCCAGCTCCTCCCAAATTCTAGGTCTAGTGTTTTACTCATGCTTCAGCTTAAAACTTGAAAGAAAATTATCGCAGCATTTAGATGATTTTTCAGGGGACCCAAGGAGAATTCATGCCCACTATGTTGGGGTGAATCCACATTTTATTCACCTTTCAAGAGTGAATGATAGGTAGGGTCAGAGGGCTCCCTCCATCACTGGATCCCTCCATTCTTACTGAGGCTTATGGAATCCTACCCACTCAGCCTTTCTGTTACTCTTTCTATCAGGAATTCTGTCACATAATTTGTTTGACTTTATTCATTACTTTGTTTACTATCGAATATTTTCTTCTTTATTATCTGTTTCACTGAAAACAGCAGCTTCAAGAAGAAAGCTTATTAATGTCCTGTTTAACACTGAACAACAGGCTTAGCACGTAAGTGGTGGCCAATTACTATTATTTATTATGTAAATAAGTTTCAGTTATGTGTGGAAGTAATATTGATTTACATATGATATACCACAGGCAGACCAGAGCACTGAAACATTGAAAATTGAGTCATTATGATACAGACTGGAATTTAACAGATTGCTAGGCTGAACACAGTTCAGATTGCTAGCTAGCTTATGTCATTCACTTTCCATTTAATTTGATGGATAGTTTAGCTATCTATTGGTATATGTGATATAGTAATGGGTATACTGTCAGAACATTAGCTCCAGATCTGATTCTGGCAACAAAAAGTACTGTCTTTTGAAATAAATCTGTACTTCCTTGAGTATCTGTTTCTTTGTCAGAATATTCCAGTGAAATGAAATCATCTTACTTTACTCACAATGCACTATAAAATAACTTTCCATGACAAAATAACTTTAGGAAACCCATAAAACCAAGCTTCCTGTTAGAGATATTTGATTTATATTTAACATATTAAAGGTCTTGAGAAACCCAGAATAAGGTAACCTCAAATTTTTATTACCATCAATTATGTGAATATTAAACCTTTTATTTTTCTGTATAAAACTTGTAGGGCACTGGATAATGTTTTTTGGTAATCCTGGACCAGGTAGTCTTTGGATTTTTTCAAAAAATTTTCACATACAATGTGATAAAAATATGCCATGGGCAGAATAGAAGCATTTGAAAATTCTGACAAAATGTGGTGGCTGTGTTTATAATAATAAATAATGTATATAAATAGTATATTTAATAAAGAAGATATTTGCTTTGTATGAATGTGAATTTAATAGTTAATAGTTAATTTAACCATTTAAATAGTTTCTAAATATGAAAATATATCATTCCATAAGGAAAGCTTTCAATAAATCCCATAAAGGGAAGTAGAACAGCCCCAAATTTATGCTTAACATGAAATAAGACCATAAATTTCTGACAAAAATTTTAAAAGGAAAACTCTTCAACCTGAAATTTTGTGGAAAAAAAAATTCTTTTTAAAACTTTTGAATCAAAAAAGAAACCAAAATTAAAAATTACATCATATATGAAATGGCTAAAATTGTGCACACAAGAAAATCCAGAGTCTCAAACTAAGGAGACTAAGTAAAAATATGTTAATTAAAAAAGAGAAAAAGAAATTTCACATTCCACACAAGAAAGTTAGAAAAAGAATAAGCAAAACAAAACAAAAGAAAGTCGCAGAAATGGAGCAATAAAAATGTAAGTAGAAATAACTGATCAATAATATCAAACAAATATTACTCAGAATATGTACAATGAGATTCATGTTGTTTTTATGCCTGCTAACACAACAACCATTTTGCAGCCCATGGATCAAGGGTCATTTCAATGTTCAAGTCTCATTATTTTAGAAATACATTGTATAAGGCTAAAGCTGCCATAAGTAGTGATTCCTCTAATCAATCTGAGCAGAGAAGATTGAAAACTTCTCAGAGTCTACCATCCTAGATGCCACTTTCAGAACATTCGTGATTCATGGGAGGAGGTCAAAACATCAAGAGTTTGGAGAAAGTTGATTCCAAAACCCTCATGGATAACTTTGAGGGGCTCAAGACTTCAGTCGTGGCAGTAACTGCAGATGTAGTAGGAAAAACAAGAGGACTAGAAGTGGAGGCTGAAGACATGACTGCAGTGGTGCAACCTCGTGGTAAAAACTTAATGGATAAGGAGCTGCTTCGATGGATGAGCAAAGTGGTTCCTTGAGATGAAATCTACTATTGGTGAAGATGCTGTGAAGACTGCTGAAATGACAACAAGGACTTAGAATATTACATCAACCTAGTTGATGTAGCAGTAGGGGTTTATGAGTTTTGGCTCCAATTTTGAAAGAACTTCTACTGTGGGTAAAATGCTCTCAAGTAGCATTTCCTGCTACAGAGAAATCATTCATGAAAAGAAGAGTCGATCTGATGCGCCCAACTTCAACACTTATTTTAAGAAATTGCCAGAGGCACCCAACCTTCAATAAATACCACCCTGATCAGGCTGCAGCCATCAACATTGAGGCAAGACCCTCTACCAGCAAAAAGATCAGAACTTGTTGAAAGCGCAGATGAAGGCTAGCACTTTTTAGCAATAAAGCATGTTAAACTTAAGATGTGCACATTTTTAGATATAATGCTATTGCACACTTAATAGACTACAGAATAGTGTAAATGTAACTTTCACATGCAGTGGGAAACCAGAAAGTCCATGTGACTTCATTGTGGTGGTCTGGAACCAGACCTGCAGTATCTCCCGGGTCCGACTGCATTTACATGTGTGTCTTAGTCACTGTCCCTGGAAGTCAGTGACTGTCATATTTTATTCTGTTTTCTAGTGGCCTGTCACAAAGTTTGGCTCATTCTAAGGGTTCAATTCATTCAGTCAACACAAACATTTTGAGTTTTAACCTTGGTTAGTGCAGTCCTCAAGCCACACATTTCTGTGCATCTGTGTAGCATCCACACAGCTTTATTTTCTTGGGCTCCAAAATCACTGCATATGGTGACCATGGCCATGACATTAAAAGATGATTTCTCTTTGGAAGCAAAGCTATGACCAACCTATACAGCATATTAAAAAGCAGAGACATTACTTTGATGAAAAGGTCCATCTAGTCAAAGTTATGGTTTTTCCCGTAGTCATGTATGGATGTGAGAGTTGGACTGTGAAGAAAGCTGAGCGCCGAAGAATTGATGCTTTTGAACTGTGGTGTTGGAGAAGACTCTTGAGAGTCCCTTGGACTGCAAGGAGATCCAACCAGTCCATCCTAAAGATCAGTCCTGGGTGTTCTTTGGAATGACTGATGCTAAAGCTGAAACTCCAATACTTTGGCCACCTGATCCGAAGAGCTGACTCACTTGAAAAGACCCCATTGCTGGGAAAGATTGAAGGCAGGAGGAGAAGGGGACAACAGAGGACGAGATGGTTGGATGGCATCACTGACTTAATGGACATGAGTTTGAGTAAACTCCAGGAGTTGGTGATGGACAAGGAAGCCTGGAGTGTTGCTGTCCATGGGGTCGCAAAGAGTCAGACACGACTGAGCGACTGAACTGAACTGTGCAGCATCTAAAGCCTGTGATCAGCCAGTTCTCTGTTGCAGTTCTTCCTGTGCCAAAGCGAGGAGAGCTCAGAGCCATCTGGGGAAGGATGTCCATCAGAATTCCAAGATTAGGAGAATATCACAGGTAGAGTGAAGTGTTGGTCTTGTTAAAGAAAGGGATTAGTGACTGAGTTGAACACTAGACTAGGCAGAGGAGCCAGTTCTAGACCATGGACAAAATCTCCTCCAAGAAATGGCCAATACGTCTGGAGGTTATAGGATGGCCTCAGAAGCAATCGCCTCAAGATTGGAAATGTTAGCATAACGTTTCTGTTTTAGCATAATAACTAGACTCTCTTTAAGTCGCATAAGTATGCATTCGAGTTGTATGGCAGAAACTCACACAACATTGTAAAGCGATTATGCTCCAATTAAAAAAAAATTTAAAAAATACTCCCTTACCAATATGGCTCACTCAGTCCATTTGGATGAGGGATGTCACTGACAGCCTACCTGGCTTTCTCAGGAGAAGAGTCATGAAGGGAGTGGCCAGTTGCAACTGGCAATATAATTCTCTCAGTCCTTTAGATATCATGGTCTATAGCACAAAGATTGAGAACCATTCAAGGAGATGTATTACCTAGATTGTGCACAGATTGAACAAAGCTTCTCCAAGTCTGCAGCCTAGATTATGAAGAACATCAGATGCATCAAGCCGGTCCAATGTTCTTCTTAGTTGAGGACCCTCTGAAAGTAAGAGAGTCCTGTGTGATTCGTTAGGAAAAGACAAAAAGCTACAAAAAATGTTTTTTCCAAAGTTTCACTTTAAGTGGAGCTGTGCCCAATGACTCACTATTATTTGAAGTGAAGGGAGCACAGGGAGCCATCAATCTTTAGACTGCAGAGCTATTTGAACGACCCAGGAGGCTGATGCCTACTTTGGAACACAACGGCATTTTCACTAAGATGCAGTCAAGGCTCCCATTACTGTTCCTTTCATCTTCCTTTTATTCTTCGATTCTTGCCATCCTTGAGTTTATCAGAAAGTCCCTCATGCAAAAAAAATGTATATATAGCACTTTTATTATTTTATTCAACTCACCCCAAAATAGTGCCTGAGATGTGAAATTAGTTTTTAAGAGAAGTCAAAAATAATGCAAATATAGAAATACATTATATCTGAGACAGTCACAGTTCTGGCATGAAAAAAGATCTCACTAAATGTTTATTGAATGAATGAACATTAATTTGTTGGGAAATCAGCTGAGCCTTTCATACAGCCTTTGAAAAGTAAACGAAAATAAATTTCTCTAAACTTGCCTGGTATTTAAAGGCTTTCTCAGTTTGTTTACATGGCAAAAGGGAAGATAATGAGTATGACATTTGTTATCTCCAAATAAGCTAGATTTGCAGCCATGTGCCCAGAGACCTCTTTATTTCATTTTGAAAATTAATCCCAAGATGGCTGCCACCAGGAGGCGCCATTCAGGGTAGCATAAAAACCTAACTTTTCAAACCTTTCTCCATATATGTTTAATGGAGAGAGACATGAAAATTTACTATTCCTTTGTAGGGCTTTTCCCTAGAAAATAAATGTCTCTGATGACCAAGATGTCAGAATAAATTTATCCCAAACCTCAATATCTACGTTTACATCTTACATTAAGAAAATACCATTTGAAGCAAAATGATAAGAAAAATTAACATCAAAGTTGAAAGAGCTGCCATGTTAAATTTGTGTTAGAGCTGCCTAGGGCTTGTTGTAAACCAAGACTGCAAGGGGCTACCAGGAGCCCCTTCCTTCCTCCTGTCTAAGTTCTTCTTTCCATCTAGCCCTGTTGGTTCCTGGCTCTATTTTCAGGATTGCTCCCGGGGTATGTGATGTGTGTAGAGGTTTATCTGTTCAGCTTCCTCCAAATTTCTATAAATCCAGGATTCTCTTCATTCAACCAAACCCCAGTGAGGCTCTGGCTTGGCAGCTCAGCTCATTATACTGCAGGCTTTATCTGTTGCAGGGCTCCAATTAGTCCCTGGGTTGAGGAGTCACCTTGACACCTCGAGAATCAACTCTCCTCTCTGCATTAAGTGTCACCCAGCAAAAACCCCCTTTTCCAGGGGCTTGCTCTTCCATCGGGCTTCATAGACTGGGCAGAGTCAGCATTCCTCTCTTTCCAAATTAATTATTAAGCTCTCCTCTTCATTAACCTCTCCTGCCTGCCTGATCAGCATGATAACGTGGTTATTCGCCATTCAGGAAATGTCAAAGCACCGTTGCCTTTTGCTCTAGAACTTTTAGACATTAGAACATCCTACATTTTTAACATTTAACGTTTTAAACACTAAATGTAATTTTACACAAATAGTTTCTCACTGTGGGGGAGGCCTTCCTCTGATAGACAAGCAAAAGAGCTCATACCCAAAGAACAAACGTTCGTAACAGAACGTACTTGAAGTTTAATGACACTCATGTATTTGCCTTGCAGCTCAAATCGAAGTGTTTTATCCCAAATCATGCAGCAAACTAAGTCTGATTTCCTATGATTCTAGTTCTGTGTCTTTTCTATGACACAAGTTTAACCTCTCCATAGTTCATTAATTTTTTCTTGAAAAAAAAATTAAGTGCTTAAGCTGCCTAGCACAAAATGAACCTGTTTCAAAATTGCCTTCCAGGCCAGTGAAGTTTATAAACAAACTCAGGAGGGAAGAGCATTTGCTGGCTGAGTTCTAAGAGATGGGGTTTCTAGTTGCGACTCCCTTTATTTGATAACCTTGGCCTCGTTTTCCAATGAAGTGTTAGATTAGGTTATCTCTATGGAGATTCTCAATGAGAATATCCTATGATACTCTACTATTTGGCATATATGCTTTTATTATGAAAGCAAACTATGGTTCAGTTCAGTTCAGTTGCTCAGTCGTGTCCGACTCTGCGACCCTATGAACCGCAGCATGCCAGGCCTCCCTGTCCATCACCAACTCCCGGAGTTCACTCAGACTCACGTCCATCGAGTTGGTGATGCCATCCAGCCATCTCATCCTCTGTCGTCCCCTTCTCCTCCTGCCCCCAATCCCTCCCAGCATCAGAGTCTTTTCCAGTGAGTCAACTCTTCACATGAGGTAGCCAAAGTACTGGAATTTCAGCTTTAGCATCAGTCCTTCCAAAGAACACCCAGGGCTGATCTCCTTTAGAATGGACTGGTTGCATCTCCTTGCAGTCCAAAGGACTCTCAAGAGTCTCCAACACCACAGTTCAAAAGCATCAATTCTTCAGCACTCAGCTTTCTTCACAGTCCAACTCTCGCATCCATACATGATCACTGGAAAACCATAGCCTTGACTAAATGGACATTTGTTGGCAAAGTAATGTCTCTGCTTTTCAATATGGTTAAGCGATGTTAACTTTCCCCACCACTGTTTAATGTAGTATGAATAGAGTGAAAGCTTATTCTATGCCTTTATACCTAAAGAATTTGACTTCTCCATGTCCCACTAAGGAAACGTAATAAGTAATATGCATTCGATAAATATGCATGAATAAAGGGAAGGAAGGAGTAAAGGAAAAGAGAGAAGAATGGAAAAAAGTAAACAGATAAGCTGCTTTTCTGTTCAAAATTGAGAGCATCTCCTATTCACCCAAACTGTAAGGGGCAGACTAAATTATCATCTGTCTCTGGAAACTAACAGCCTTTACAGTTCTTTTTCATTGGTACAGAAAAGCCCCCAACCTTCATTCTAGCTTTTTTTTCTCTCTTTAAATTATGGGAGTAACATTTTCCTCCCAATGCTGGTTCTCCTCTGCACTCTTAAGCCCTGTAGTTATTCAGGATAATTGACTGCGTGACAACCTGAGATAGAAGTGATGTTAGGTCAGCAAACAAAGTCGCATATCAAACTAAGAAGGTATTATGGGACAAATCACATTTTAATCAGTTGGAGCTTAGATAAATGCAGGAATATTGATAGCATTTATGGTTTGTATAACAGCCTGTGGTGTGACAGAGCAATAGCACTTTGAAATATAGTCAGTGGATGTTAATTAACGGTAAATCAAAATGGAACTCCTGTGGTATTACATGATGTCCATGTGAATTCTCTAATAATTTATAATGCTTGATGTGATCCCACAGCATGTGACAAGAAGTGTGATTATTTGTAGCTCTGCTTGATCTGCAGCATAAAATTTACTTTGGAGGCCATGGGACGTGTTGCTAATGCATACCCTGTACGGGAGTATCCTTCTGCCGAATCAAGATATGACATCAGTTGTTCAACTGGAACATAATTGTACAGTGACTAACCAGTATCTCACAGGAAATACATAAATACATTTTTTTTCCAGGAAATAATAAGTGGAAAGTAGTTTCTTAATTACTAGTTCATAGCTGCCTGGTCTCAGATGCCATGATTTTGAGGTCCTAATGCTCTAATCTTAGACTAATTGCATCCTTGACATCTAATTGTTCTGTTCCAACCCTGACAGCCACACTGTTCTTTCAGATGCTTCCTGGGGAGGTGTGAGGGGGGAAAGCAAAGAAGAGGTTTATAATAGCAGACTAAAAAAATTTAAGGATACATAGCCCCACTCCCAACATTTCTCAAAGCCCTTAAATTTCAAGAGTAGCAGAGGCATGCCGCACTTTAATGATACGTTTCCTCCACATTATTAAAGTTCTCCCACCAGTGTTATGTCAGGTGACTGACAAGTGAGTCCAAAAAAGCTAGAAAATGCTAACTGGATTCAAGTGGCCTTTTTTCTTTAAATTTGTACCCAGAAATCTGCTCTTCTTCATCTACTTGTAAGTATCCATTGCAAAACTATGAGAAGCAAATGAACAATCTTCAAGTAAATGATGCATGCTTTTTCCAGAACCATCTTCCATTTCCCTGCCCACTATCCATACAAAAACCTTGGAGTTAAAGAGAGGGGCAGAGGATTTCAGCGGGTGTGAAGGACTTCATTTGCCTCTTTCAATGCAAAACCAACAGACCCTTAGCCTACAGGAAAAAATACAAATTTCTTCCTTTTGAAAATATCACAGAAGCAGCTGCTCCTCAGCTATTTTGAGTGTATTTTCTGTGAACAGCTTGGAGCTGCGATATTGTATACGGTGGATGGTTGGCAAGAGCCTGGTGGTGGGAGGGAACCAAGAACTCGGGAGACCAATGCAAGCTCTGCCGCCCAACACGCAGAGCTCAGGCTGTGGAGGAGGCCGCGCCCGGAATGCAAAGTGATGGACGGGGGCAATGCAGCGGAGGGCAGAAGGGAGAGCCTTTTTAAGTTCCCTAAAGCAAGCTTACCCCTGCTGACTCGTTAACACAATTTTACATGAGAAAAGACAGAGATGAGCGTTAAAGACAGTAGAAAGAAGTGAAAAGAATAAAGCCAGAGGAATCCTTCAAACTGAATGAAATTTTAGGCTGCAGAAAGGCAACAGGTGAGAGCCAGTTCAGGCTTGCCCTGGGTTTGACAGTGCAACGGAAGAGGAGCAGGAATACTTGACTTACACAGTCTTGCACCGTATATCGCTGGCTAGAGGCTAAAGAGGGTTGAAATCCCTGCTCTAAGTCATAGTGACTAACTCCCGTATATGTAAAGGAAGAGTGGTTAAGCAGGATCACGCGCATCTTGAGATAATAACTAGAGTATCCTCAGGAAAGAGGGAGGGGACATATGTAAGCCTATGGCTGATTCACGTTGATGTATGGCAGAAACCAACACAATACTGTAGAGCAACTATCCTTCAGTTAAAAACAAATGCATTTTTTAAAAAAGAAGAGCGTAGGTATCCACAGTCAAGCTGAAGAGACAGAGCCTCTCCGGACCCGAGTTCTTAGTCATCAGAGAGCTCCTATAGAAGAAATGCATGCATCAGACATCAAAGCATTTGAAACTAGCCGATTACTTTCCTTTTCTCTGACTGAATTAGTTCTAAGTGATTTGTTATATTTCGGCTTCCATATAGACTTTCCTACAGAGGTAAAACTGAATTGATCAATTGGCACAATTTCTTATACTCTTTGCACTTAAATTAATCATTACAAATCAATAAGTTGACACTACTTCCATGCAAATCTTTTGTGAGTTTAGTTGCCCTATGCCTTTCCCTGGGTCCAGTTAATTCTGGGTATGCTGCTGCTGCTGCTGCTGCTGCTGCTAAGTCACTTAAGTCGTGTCCGACTCTGTGCGACCCCGTAGACCGCAGCCCACCAGGCTCCCCCGTCCCTGGGATTCTCCAGGCAAGAGTACTGCAGTGGGTTGCCATTGCCTTCTCCGTCTGGGTATGCTAGCAAAATAAAATTCACGGAAAAGCAAAATCAAGAAGCAGATCATAGATCAGGTATTCGCTTTCAACATTATGTAAACAATTAACTTTCAAAGGAAGAACATCAAACTGCCTAAAGACATGCTGTAATGGAGGAAATTTGAAACACAAACTTAGAGCGAGAAATGCAAGAAACTTAATCCATGCTTAGACATTTACCACTGTTTGACACTGAAGTGGCAACTCACTCCAGTACTCTTGCCTGGCAAATCCCATGGACAGAGGAGCCTGGTGGGCTGCAGTCCATGGGGTCACTAGGAGTCGGACACGACTGAGCGACTTCACTTTCACTTTTCACTTTCCTGCATTGGAGAAGGCAATGGCAACCCACTCCAGTGTTCTTGCCTGGAGAATCCCAGGGACGGGGGAGCCTGGTGGGCTGCTGTCTCTGGGGTCGCACAGAGTCGGACACGACTGAAGCGACTTAGCAGCAGCAGCAGCAGACATTGAAGAAATAATGTTGAGGTAGTTCCTAAGAGTGGTATTAAATGCTTAACACACAGAACATGCCCCATACACATTAACTTGGTATTTTCTGTTTTAAATTTTGAGGCAGCACCTGCATCCTGCTGCTTGCACTAATAAGAATGGGTTTGATTCTAAAGACAGTGACCCTGGTTCTTAGAATTAAGGAATGTTTAAGTAAGGACATATGTTTAGGTCTTGTTCTTTGGATATTATTCCATCAGCTCCCATGCTATCCTGTGATGGTAACCACTAGCAGGATGGAGAAAACCAATGCTTGATTGGTATTTTTATGCTCTAAGTAGCTGATTTCATTGACACTCCTGTCTTCTTGCTTTCTAGCAATGAGAACAGTGCTTGTATGATATGCTAGGACTAACCCGAGTATGGTGCCCACAGAAATATTTCTTCAGGTTAGCACAAACTGTAAAAGTGACCTGTGTAGAATTATCCATTGTGACAACAGGGAGTGTGTGTGTGCTCAGTAGCTCAGTTGTGTCCAACTCTTTGTGACCCCACAAGCTGTAGCTTGCAGGCTCCTCTGTCCATGGGATCTTCCCGGCAAGAACACTGGAGTGGGTTGTCATTTCCTCCACCAGGGAATCTTCCTGACCCAGGGATCAAACCCAAGTCACCTGTATCTCCTGCATTCAGTTCAGTTCAGTTGCTCAGTCGTGTCCGACTCTGTCCAACACCAACTCTTGGAGTTTACGCTAACTCATGTCCATCCAGTCAGTGACGCCATCCAGCCATCTCATCCTCTGTTGGCAGGCAGATTCTTTACCACTGAGACGCCTGGGGAGCCCCAGCACAGGGAATAGTGGTTCATAGCTTGGAAATAGTGGTTCATAGCTTAGCTGACTGCCAGTACACCAGCTTCCTTTGGTTCTTTCCCAGTGGGCACTGCAGAGGTTCAATGCTGGCCCATGGATGGTCAGGACAAGAAGAAAATGCCAGGACAGATTCCAAGCCTATCAAGCCCCCCGAGCCAGGATAAACCTCTGCTTTAAACACACGCTCTTCAGGCTTCCCTTGGGGCTCAGGTGGTAAAGAGTCTCCCTGCAATGCGGGAGACCTAGGTTCAATCCCTGGGTCAGGAAGATCCCATGGAGGAGGGAATGGAAACCCACTTCAGTATTTTTCCAGGAGAACCCGCATGGACAGAGGAGCCTGGCTGGCCACGGTCCATGGGGTCACAAAGAGTCAGACATGACTGAGCAACTAACACTTTCACTCTCACTGTGCTGCTGTTTGCTGTTTAGTCACGAAGTTGCTACCCATGGACTGTGGCCCTCCGGGCGCCTCTGTCCATGGGGGTTCTCCTGGAAAAATACTGGAGTGGGTTGCCATTTCCTTCTCCAAGGGATCTTCCCAACCCAGGGATTAAACTTGTGTCTTCTGTTTAGCAGGAGGATTCACCTGGGAAGCCCTAAAAAATAATAAAGCCTTTTTCGTGTTTAAGCAATAGAAGATTGGTATTGTTGTCACTGTGGGCAAATCCATAGATCTTGGTATCTCTGATTTTCTTGAAGAGATCCCTAGTCTTTCCCATTCTATTGTTTTCCTCTATTTCTTTGCATTGATCACTGAAGAAGACTTTCTTATCTCTTCTTGCTATTCTTTGGAACTCTGCATTCAGATGTTTATATCTTTCCTTTTCTCCTTTGCTTTTTGCTTCTCTTCTTTTCACAGCTATTTGTAAGGCCTCCCCAGACAGCCATTTTGCTTTTTTGCATTTCTTTTCCATGGGGATGGTCTTGATCCCTGTCTCCTGTACAATGTCACGAACCTCATTCCATAGTTCATCAGGCACTCTATCTATCAGATCTAGGCCCTTAAATCTATTTCTCACTTCCACTGTATAATCATAAGGGATTTGATTTAGGTCATAGCTGAATGGTCTAGTGGTTTTCCTACTTTCTTCAATTTAAGTCTGAATGTGGCAATAAGGAGTTCATGGTCTGAGCCACAGTCAGCTCCTGGTCTTGTTTTTGCTGACTGTTATAGAGCTTCTCCATCTTTGGCTGCAAAGAACATAATCAATCTGATTTCGGTGTTGACCATCTGGTGATGTCCATGTATAGAGTCTCCTCTTGTGTTGTTGGAAGAGGGTGTTTGTTATGACCAGTGCATTCTCTTGGGAAAACTCTATTAGTCTTTGCCCTACTTCATTCCATATTCCAAGGCCAAATTTGCCTGTTACTCCAGGTGTTTCTTGACTTCCTACTTTTGCATTCCAGTCCCCTATAATGAAAAGGACATCTTTTTTGGGTGTTAGTTCTAAAAGGTCTTGTAGGTCTTCATAGAACCGTTCAACTTTGGCTTCTTCAGCAGCAGATGGTGACTGCAGCCATGAAATTAAAAGACGCTTACTCCTTGGAAGGAAAGTTATGACCAACCTAGATAGCATGTTCAAAAGCAGAGACATTACTTTGCCAACAAAGGTCCGTCTAGTCAAGGCTATGGTTTTTCCTATGGTCATGTATGGATGTGAGAGTTGGACTGTGAAGAAGGCTGAGCACCGAAGAACTGATGCTTTTGAACTGTGGTGTTGGAGAAGACTCTTGAGAGTCCCTTGGACTGCAAGGAGATCCAACCAGTCCATTCTAAAGGAGATCAGCCCTGGGATTTCTTTGGAAGGAATGATGCTAAAGCTGAAACTCCAGTACTTTGGCCACCTCATGCTAAGAGTTGACTCATTGGATAAGACTCTGATGCTGGGAGGGATTGGGGGCAGGAGGAGAAGGGGACGACAGAGGATGAGATGGCTGGATGGCATCACTGACTGGATGGACGTGAGTCTGGGTGAACTCCAGGAGTTGGTGATGGACAGGGAGGCCTGGCGTGCTGCGATTTATGGGGTCGCAAAGAGTCGGACATGACTGAGCAACTGATCTGATCTGATCTGATCTGATAGATCTTGGGGTGGAGGGGACTGTAGACACTTTTGGGGCTACAGTTCTTACAAGAATCCCTCTAAGATCCATCCATGAAAACAAGTATATTATTATGTACCTAATTGAAAAGTTGACATTAAAAAAATAAAGGAATTTTTATATAATAAGAATTTAAGACATGCTAGTTTTTAAACTCATTATTACATGTCAGAGCTGGCCAGGGCTTTTCATCACAGGAGGTGGAAAACTACAACTAATCTCAACAGCCACATGCTTATGAATAACACTTATTTCTTCTCACACTTTCATCATGGGAACTTTTTAAAGACAATTCACAGAAGATGACTAAGTTTCTAATAAATTGTAATAATTTTCCACCTTCAGAAATGTAAGTATCTGGCTTAATCTGCCAGATTTTAAGAGAACTTCCAAAGGATGCATGATAAATGAGTTCTTATATTAAGTTGAGTTAGAATAAATGGAACTCATAATATTCTGTGGTAGTGCTATTGGTATGCTCTTAAATTACTATTTAGACTTGGACCATAATTTAACAGGTTTGAGAGACTATAAGGATATAGGAGGGAATATGTATTTTGACAGCATATTAAAAAGCAGACATCACTTTGTCACCAAAGTTCTGTATAGTCAAAGCAATGGCTTTTCCAGTAGCTATGTACAGATCTGAGAGCTGGACCATTAAGGCTGAGCACCAAAGAACTGATGCTTTCAAATTGTGGTGCTAGAGAAGACTCTTAAGAGTCCCTTGGACTACAAGGAGATCAAACCAGTTGATCTTAAAGGAAATCAACCCTGAATAATTCTTGGAAGGACTAAAGCTGAAGCTCCAATACTTTAACCACTTGATGTGAAAAGCTGACTCATTGGAAAAAACTTTGATGCTGGGAAAGACTGAAGGCAAAAGGAGAAGAAGGTGACAGAGGATGAGATGTTTAGATAGCATCACTGCCTGGACATGAATTTGAGAAAACTCTGGGTGATACTGAAGCACAGAGGAGCCTGGAGCGCTGCAGTCCATGGGGTTGCAAAGAGACATGACTTAGTGTCTCAACAAGAACAACATGTACTTTTACATATGTGGTGTTAGCACTTTTGTGGAACAGGAGGCACTCAAAAGATAATACCATGATTTACAGCATGTGAAGGGAAACAACAAAAAATTCTACTGAGCAAATCCTGAGCATATATATACTGAATCCATGCAAAGAAATGGATGTTGGTTGCTTTACTGCAATTATTTTAGGATGTGTTGTTATTAGAGGTATGGAGGGGGATTCTATATTGGATAATGCCTGAGGAAACATCACTTCAGTCTACCCCAGACTGTAATATGATTCCCATCAATCAAGGAAAGCTTTATGTTGTGCTATATTTAAAGGCGAAGAACCTTAAGAGAAAAAACATAATACCCTTGAAGGAAGGTTTTTCTGATAAGACATTGTCTTTTGGTGAGAAACAAAACACAAGAAAACTCATCTCACAGTATACACACTGCTTATTTTTTTTTTTTTAAGGAAAAAAAATAGATATAAGCTAGACTCTTTACCCTCAGTATTAACTCATAAAGGGAATTTTTATTCTAAACAATGTTGAAAATCTGACAGCCTCACATGCATAATGAAGGACAGCCCCAAATTTGAAAGGATACAATAGATTAATGATGAGCGAATGGGAAGGAAATCACATTTTTTGCTATTGAGAAGAAAATACAACATCAGAATAAGAGTCCTCCAAATGAACAAATATGAGTAAAAATATGAGACACAAAGATAAGGAAGTCAGAAAGGAAATACATTTGGAAATACATAGCTATTTGGAATGATAATGAATCAAATAATTATGGGAAGTCTAAAAAGTGAAAATTATTTGAACTACGCCTTCAGAAATATCCCATGAAGTAACTGTTGCTGCTAGAGTCATGAGATAATCACTTGTCACAGGTTTTGTTTTAGTAGATTTTAATTTTTAGAGCAGTTTTAGGTTCATAGCAATGTTGAGTAGAAGGTACCCCTCCCCGCAAACGCATAGCTTCCTCCACAACCAGCAATTTTTAAAAAGTGTGTGTGGGGAGAGGCAAAATAATCACCCTTGAGAGGAAAATAATGAGCATTCAAAAAACTTGGAAATAAGTAAAGCCCACAAATAGATGGAATTAGTCATCTGTATGAACTAACGCAAGCGATGTTCTGAAGACATGTCATAGAGAAGTCTATAAAAATACAACATCACACAGGATAGCAACCAAAGCATAATGTGAGCACAACCAAAGAACTAAGAAAAATTTCCCTTCACTTTTTTTTTTTTTTTTTTACACAGACTCTCATCACACTAAGTATAGGACGGGCACCTCAGGTAACCTAGAAAAAGAAGATTTCACGTAACGAGGATGGATCAGTCTGCTTCTGATACAGATGGCAGGAGAAGGCCCCGCGTGGGGGACTCGAGCATTGGGTGAGTGAACACAGCCATCAAAACCATTATGTCCTTCCAGCAACTTCTTCCTATGGCCCCATGTTTGGCACATACACTTCGAGCTATAACTGACTTCTGATACAGACTTGGAGATAATAAACTGACCACTACGCACGGATTTGCCGCCCACTTTCATTTTTTTATTATATGTTCATTATTTGCATTCTGATTGAAAACCAGATCCTTTTCACTCACCTTCTATATTTTTAACATCTTTTTCTAAATATTTATCTAATATTTATATCTAATATCTTTATCTAATATTTGTATATTGCCTAAACCAAAACAACAAAAAAAATAAATTCCAGGAATGCTTTTCTTAAGGGTGGCTGTCAGGAAGCATTTAACAGGAGGCTTCCCCTGTGCTGTTTTGGATCTGTCAGGAATCCTCTGTTCCTTATTAATTCCTGAATATTCAGGAATTAAGAGAAGAGGCAAGCCTCTCCGGGGCTCAGGGATCCAGGCATTTCCTTCGTTAGTTTTCTATACGGTGATAAGTACCCTCTTCCTTCTTGTGAACCATATGGTAAAAGTGATTATTTACAACTCTCTCTCTCTCTTTAATATGGATCGCCTATGTTTTGTAAGTCTGGAATTTTAATCTTTATCTTTGCTGTGAATAACTACAGTATATATGCCCACACCATGTTGCTTAAAACACCTTTGCTCCATCAGAGCTTTGGTCCCCGTGTCTTGCTTTCTCTCTCTCTCCCTCTCTCTCTTTTTTAGGCTGATCCCCTGGAGTGCAGAGGCTAAGTTCACTCTCTGCCCGGGCTTCTAAGACCCTCTTGAGAAGGAGAAGGTGCTCTGCGCCTTCACCCCATCAAGAGGGCGCCTGAGGGCTCCATGAACAGAGTAAGCCCCGTATCAGGAGCTTTACTGGCTTTCTGCGTAAACCAAGGAACATCAGCCTCTTTCTCCCTCCTTTACTTTCTTATCGCTCGACTCCGGATCACCAGGTTCTGGTCCATTAAAGGACCTCAATAGGTGGCTCCTATTTAGTTTGAAATTTCTTATTTGACAATATTCTACTTGTATTTTTAAAGGCTATGCTGTCCTTCTTGCTGAGCTTTACAAAAAAAATACCTGAAAGATTGCTAAGTATTTATATCAGTCTTATGGCTTATATATATTTTCTCATTCGATTCTCATAACAGTTCTATGGATTAACGATTAGTTTTCTTATTTATAAATTAAAATAATGCGTCCCAGAGCAGTTAAATCCCTTTCCTTTTTTCACATATTTATTATACTATGGCAAAATCAGATTTAAAATAAGGGTTCTATTATCTAATGTTCAATATAGTTTTATTTTTTTTCTTCTATTCTGTTGTATATTTAAAAGAAAAAAAAAAAAAACACTCCTTGACAAGCCCTATGGAAGTTGCTCTTTGGATAGATTAAGGCTTAGTCTTTCTATTATGGCCTAAGGCTTAGAGATTTGCATATAAAAGCATTGTCTATATAGAAAAATCTGAGTGATTTCACAGAAACACTCCCAGTACTAAAAGGTAAATTTAGCTGGGTCAGGGTATACAAGGTCAAAATACAATAGCCATATTTGCAGTCTTAGAGCTTGACCACTTGGAGGTTCTACTGGGTGCATTGTTTATTAGACACTGTCACTCTGCTTTGCCTTATCAGAATGTGATCATCTCCCAGGTTTTGGGATCTCTCAGAATTGTTCGATTTAGGGTTCCCAGTTGTTCTCCCAGCCTTCTAAACATGCTGTTTGGTATTCAGTTAATAAAATCAAGGTAACTCAATGACATTTCCTGGAGTACTTTTCAGCCACCCCGAATTTCTATCTCATCAGTCTTGACAAATCGTCAAGAGCCCTAGGCTCTGACTAAGATCTCCCCACTTGAAATCTGATTCAGTAAATGCTTCAAGACATAAAGCTGAGATGATTGTATGACTCACCTCACTTTTCCTTTCTGGTAGGGATTATGATTATCCACATCTTTGCAGTTCAATACTTGAATGCAGTCATTTCTTATTTCATTCAATTTTCTAGATGATTTATGAAAGAGAGGAAGATTCAATCCTGATTTCGTCATCATGGATAGAAACAAAAGTATACAATTTAATTATCATATTCAAGCAAACCGATCTATTATATTCTAGTGCAATATTTACATTAATAGTAAAACACAATATAAGATTTCAAAGACTATTAATGACTTTGGGTTTATTTTTGTCTTACGTGAGTTACGGGAATGGAAAAGTTGAGATACTAGTTTTGCTGGTTAACTTAGCCTGTGCTGTGCTGTGCTTAGTCACTCATTCATGTCTGCCTCTTTGCGACCCATGGACTGTAACCTGCCAGGCTCCTCTGTCCATGGAGATTATCCAGGCAAGAATACTGGAGTGGATAGCCTATCCCTTCTCCAAGGGATCTTCCCAACCCAGGAATCGAACTGGGGTCTCTTGCATTGTAGGCAGATTCTTTACCAGCTGAGCTACCAGGGAAACCCTAGATTAGCCTACAGCCTTTTCGTAAGGAAAAGAAGAAGTGGTCCACAGAGGGACAGCGTGTTTTTTTAAATCTTTCCATGCTGATGCAGTTTCAAGTGAGCAGAAATGATACAAGGAGAATCCAAAGAATGTCTGTTTACATATTAGCTCTCTATGCTGGCTAACCAATCACTACAAACTTAGCACCTTAAAACAACATATATGCAGTTCTCAATATTTATATGAGTCAGGAGTCCAGCCGCAGATTAGCTGGCTCTTCTGCCCCGTCTCTCAGTCAAGGCGCCAGTGGTTCCCTTCTGGGGTATAGCATCATCCTCTACTCTCACATGGGTGTTGGCAGAATTCAGCTCTTTTCAGCTGAAGAACTGAGCTCCCATTTTCTGATGGCTGTCAGCTGAAGGCTGCTCTCGGCTCCAAGAGCCTAGTCGCCATTCCTTGTCAAGGGCCTTCTCAAACGCTCTCATAACCTGGCAGCTTACTTCTTCAAAGCTTACTTCTTACTTACTTCTGCTTCTTCAAAGCAGAAGGATCTGCTCACCAGTTTAGACCAGACCCACCCACAATAATCCCCTTTTTGATTAATTTAAAGGTAACTGATTTGGCATTTTAATTGCGTATGCAAAATCTTTTCACCCTGACTAGATAGAATAATCTAACCCTGGAGTGACATCTTCAGGGTCACAGGTCCCACTCACGGTCAAGGTCAAAGAACTTACAGGACATGAATAATAGAGAGTGGATATCTTGGGAACCATTTTGGAAGCGACCTATCACAATACCTTTTACACATTTTGCCCATTGTAACATTTTGCCACATTCACATTTGCCTTTGTTCTGTTGTGAGTGTATATGCTTCTAGACATAGGCATATCTCATTTTTCCAACTGTTTTTATTAGGGTAGTTGCTTTACAATGTTAATTTCTGCTTTGCAACGAAGAGAATCTGCTTTGTGTGCGTGCGTGCATGTGTGTGTGTGTATCTCCACTGTAGAAGGAAATGGCACCCCACTCCAGTGTTCTTGCCTGGAGAATCCCATGGACAGAGGAGCCTGGTAGGCTACAGTCCATGGGGTCACAAGAGTCAAATACAACTTAGCAACTAAACCAACACCCTCCCTCTTGGACCTCCCTCCGACCCACCCAACCTCCTACCCCTCTAGGTGAGCGCAGATGCCGAGCTGAGCCCCTGTATTACACAGCAGGCTCCCTCTAGGTGTTTTACACATGGTGGTGCGTATATGGCTCCCCCAGTGGCTCCGTGGTAAAGAATCTGCCTGCTAATGCAGGAGACACAGGAGACTGGGGTTCGATCCTTGGGTCGGGAAGATCCCCTGGAGGAGGGCATGGCAACCCCCTGCAGCATCCTTGCCTGGAGAACGCCACAGACGGAGGAGCCTGGCGGGCTATAGTCCATGGGGTTGCACAGAGTACATGCATGTCAGGTTTCCCAGGGGGCGCTAGTGGTAAAGAACCCGCCTGCCAACGCAGGAGACATAAGAGATGCGGGTTTGAATCCTGGGTCAGGAAGATCCCCTGGAGGAGGACATGGCAACCCCCTCCAGCATCCTTGCCTGGAGAACCCCATGGACAGAGGAGCCTGGTGGGCTACAGTCCATGGGGCTGCACAGAGTCAGACATGATGGAGGGGACTTAGCACGCACATACGCACGCAGTACATACACGTCGATCCCAATCTCCCAACTCATCCCGCCCCACGCCCCACCCGACCACGTCCACACGTCTGTTTCTATGTCTTAGGCTCATTTTGTAATTTCTCACTGTACTGTGTTTTAAAGATAATGCAATTTTTTAAAAATTAAGGTTGGTGGAAACCCTACACCGAGCAAGTCAATCAATGCCACTTTTCAAAAGCATCTGCTCACTGCATGTCTCTGTGTCACAGTTTGGTAATTCTCAAAATATTTCAAGTTTTTCATTATTATTATATTTGGCCTTGGTCATGATTTTGAACTGGCTTTATAGCTTACATTTGTTTGTGCCTCTTGGCAAGTTATTTACCATGTTTAACATAAACTTTTAGGAGGACGGTTAAATGAGATGAAGGAGACTGTGAACTTTAAGGGCATGTACATACAAGACATTTAGTGAATTAAGCTATAGAGTTATATTTTTTAAAATTTTGGCAGAACATGTAATCAACTGGATTTGCTGCTTAAATAAGAAATCTTTAAGTATAATACTGATATGGCCAGTTTGTTCTTAATTCCAGACAAGATTTCCAATGCACAGACAAAATAAATGTTCATATACTGATACCAACATTTATGACTGAACCTGTGGGTGAACAGCTGACCCGAGAGCAAGCTCTTGTATTGAAACACTGGAAAAAAGTTTCCAACAGCTGATGATATTCTCAGGTCAAATACTGTTTCTATGAAAAATTGTGTGAAATAGTAAAAAAAAAAAAAAGCATAAATGAGGAGGCAATGAATTTGCATCATTGTGTATGAAAGAATCAAGAAATAATGTGATGTATCAAGTAGCAGAAAAAAAAAGTCTGCCTATTTGGACTTAAACATTGGTATAAAAGCTACAGAAATTACTACAAAGAACATTTGTGACATTAAAATTGTCACACCATCTCTCACACAGAAGCTATCTCACTCAGCTACAAGGAAGCAATTTTGTAAAAAAAAAAAAAAACAGAAAAGCAAAACTTGATTCTTGCAATGCTAATTAAAATACAGTGTTAAGGAAGTGAGTTATTATGACTGAAATCTTGCTAGTACTTCATATCATTTTCAGGCATATAAAAATATAATATCAGTTTTGTAGCAAGATGATTAAAGCATTTAATTTTCAGTCAAAATTTGCTTAAACCTGATGCCTCAAAAAGCTGAATGGTATCTAAGTGTTACTGCAATACAGATGTTCTAAAAATTTTTGCCAACTGGATATCAGCTTTACAATGTAATAAGCACATTATTTGGTGAATGGCAGACACGAAAAGTATATGAATTATAACATAAGTTACCAGAAATAGTATTTTCAAAAGATTTAATAATATCAGTAGGCAACTATACTAGGAGGTAGCTGTGAACCTTGCCAGGATGGAGGATTGGAGTAGAAGATGGACCCGGGGGAAATGGCTCAAGAGGACAGCTCAGATACATTTAAAGCTGCAGTGATTTACCCACGAGTATTCATAGACCTTTTAAGATGAAATTCTGGTTTAAAAAAAAATCCATTGGGCACATTTAGAGGATGAATTAAGGTATTTTTCAAAGGGCTGATGATGCAGTGGGGGAGAAAAAAGAACTTTTTATCTAAATGAATATTCATTACTATAGGATTTTTAAAGCTCTGGACTAAAATTCAGCTAGTTTCTCCAGAGTTTAGATTTGGTTTGAAGTAATGACAAATGAAATCAGGCTGGCTCATTTTTCATAACGCTCCTCCGTCTGTCCTTTTCCTTTAGACCTGACTGTCGGTACCTGGATGCCTGTAATCCTGGGAGACACACTTGGCAGACCTTAGCACGTGGTTTTTGAAGACAAAGATGCAGAAGCATCATCTAAAGTGGAGCTGTAATGTGAGGAGAGAGGCTGACCCTGAAATGAACTCCAGAGACTGCCAGCCTTTCTGCTAGAGAAGATGGTGTTAGCGAAGAAACCTGGCAAGGAATCGCCCAAAATGGTCAGTAGAAAGTCAGGAAATGTGTGGAAAATGGACTGAAATATATTAAAAAAAAAATTTCCTTTGAAAAATATCCACAGAATTTGGTTATACTTGCAAGAATAGTTTTGGTGAGGTGTTGGATGCAAAAGCCACATTGAATTGTTGAAAGGTGAAATACTTTAAGAATGTATACATGCCCGGCTCTTTTCAGGGGATTTACTGGAAGGAGAGATTCAAGGAAGTGGATGTAGGATGACAGAGTTTGGCAGAGAATATTGATCAGCATTGCCAATTATTACAGGAATAAGAACTAGGCTTCCCAGGGGTGCTAGAGGTAAAGACCCTGCCTGCCAATGCGGGGACGTAAGAAATAGCGGTTCGATCCCAGGTCAGGAAGATTCCCCTGGAGGAGGGCACGGCAACCCACTCCAGTACGCTTGGCTGGAGAATCCCAAGGACAGAGGGGCCTGGGGGGCTGCAGTCCCTGGGGTCCCAAAGAGTCAGACACCACGGAAGCAACTTAGCGGGCACATAGCTGAACACAGTGTGCAGCTGTTTGCCATGACAAGGGCCGTTTCAAGGGAGAGCGGATTGTGGATATTGACTTGCCAGGGGCACCATGATATGCAGGTATAACATATGTCAGTTATCAATTTATTACCTCTCAACTTCATTCTTTGCAAGATAGTCTTTGAAATATGCAATTCTTTAAATACGTCTCCTTTAAGTGAGAGCAACACCAAAGTTTCTCAGCAGAAGACACCGGAAGGATGCTGTTAAAGGAAGAGGCTCTCCTACAGTTCTTTTCAGAGTTCATAGGTGCACTACGGGGGTGTGGGGACAGCAGGTGAGGCCTGCCCCTACTCTGGGCCCAGAACGTGGTTCCTCTTAGATCCTACAACCTCACCCTGGTACTAACCTTTTTGCAGCCCATTCTGTCAGAAACCAGGGTGCTACGAGCTCCGAGGGCCTCCTCCCATCACCAGCTCTAGAACCTTCACTGCTCACCCTCTCTGTCGCCGGTTGCTGACCACCTGCTCCCCTCCTGCACCCAGGAGAGTGAGTGTATAAGTTCTCTCCTCAGCTGTAAGACATGACCACAAACTGAGTGGCTGAAAACATAAATTTATTATCATAAAGTTCTGCAGATTATCAAGGTGTCAGCAAGGTTGATTCCTTCTGGGGTTTCTAGATGAGAATATGTATCTCTGTTTTTATTATTATTATTCAGCTTCTGGAAGCTGTCCACATTCCCTGGTTCATGGTCCCTTTCTCCACTTTCCAAGCTAGCAGTACTGTGGCTTTCAGATCATTCTTCTGTGGCCACATCTCTTTCTGGCAATGATTCTTCACTTGTAAGGATCCATATGACTACACTGGGCTTTTCCAGATAATCCAGGATCATTTCTCCATCTCAAGTTCTTGAATTCAATCACATCTTCAGCGTCCCTTTTACCATGTATGGTCACATGTTCACAGGTTCAGAAATTAGGATATGGATCTCTTAGAGGGGTTATTATCCTGCTCAACACAGTGGCTTATTTCTATCCCAGAAACTCCAGACCAACTCTGCCCTGGTTAAATCAGCAAGGTTCTCTGCTACCTGATGGGCTTAATCACACCTCTTCCAATTATGCTGGCATATGTGTAGGCATGCTAGGTCACTTGTTTGACTCTTTGTGACCCCACAGACTGTAGCCCGCCAGGCTCCTCTCTCCCTGGGATTTCACAGGCAAAAATACTGGAGTGGGTCATCATTTCCTTCTCCAGGGGATCTTCCTGACTCAGGGATCAAACCTGCATCTCCTGCCTTGCAGACAGATTCTTTACCAGATTACCTAATTCGGGGAAGCCCTCAGTTAGGCCTGACCCCCTTCCCGATTGTCCTTTCTTGAGTTCTCCCCCTTAGCCCTAGAGAACCATGGAGCTTTCTTTCATTGCACATCACAGTCTTATCCCAGTCAGTGCTTCTTTATCATTATCTTCCCTTGTTTAGTCTACTGTAGGGTTTCTATCTTCTGATTGGACCCCACTGCTATAGCTTATCTGAATATATTTTGCAAAAGTAATCTATAAATCGAAAGTACTAAAACTAAACTAGGACAGATAGGAGAAGAATCAAGGATCTTAGTTTCAGTTTGGTTTGCTTTGGCTTGAGGGAAAAAAATATCGCATTCTAGCAAGTTGAAGAAAATAATAAATAAATAGGATGAATGTATGAAAAAAAGAGAGTCTTGAAGATGGGAGAAGCTAGAATCTATTCTACAAGTTGAAAACACTGATGATCAACCATATGAAGCCTTTGTAAAATTAAAATTTCTAGGCCAACTTTTCTTTCTGATTTAACTGGTCTTGATTTATTTGGAGATTCTAATTTAATTGGCTTTGGGTAAAGCTTGGAAGGGAAGTTATGATCAACCTAGATATCATATTCAAAAGCAGAGACATTGCTTTGCCAACAAAGGTCCATCTAGTCAAGGCTATGGTTTTTCCAGTGGTCATGTATGGGTGGGAGAGTTGGACTATAAAGACGGCTGAGTGCCTAAGAATTGATGCTTTTGAACTGTGGTGTTGGAGAAAATTCTTGAGAGTCCCTTGGACTGCAAGGAGATCCAACCAGTCCATTCTAAAGGAGATCAGTCCTGGGTGTTCTTTGGAAGGAATGATGCTAAAGCTGAAACTCCAGTCCTTTGGCCACCTCATGCGAAGAGTTGACTCATTGGAAAAGACTCTAATGCTGGGAGGGATTGAGGGCAGGAGGAGAAGGGGATGACAGAGGATGAGATGGCTGGATGGCATCACCAACTCGATGGACGTGAGTCTGGGTAAACTCTGGGAGTTGGTGATGGACAGGGAGGCCTGGCGTGCTGCGATTCATGGGGTCGCAAAGAGTCGGACACGACTGAGCGATTGAACTGAACTGAACTGAAGGCTTATGTATCAGTTTCTTTGATGGCTAGCAGTAGGAAGGCAAGAATGGGGTAGCTGTAGGTGAATGTGCAGACATCTAAGACTAAAATGGTAATAAGGTCCCCTTTGACTACTTCAGTTGTCTGAGAAATTGAAGACAATAGTGCATGTTGACGGTGAGGCAAGAAATGTGAAAGGGGATTTGGACACTTGCTGACAACTCCCTATACACCTACTGTGTGAGCAACTCAGTGTTTAATAATATGGATTCAAAGAAGCTTGAAACATGGTTCTTGGCCCCTTAAGCAACTTGCTCTTCAGTTGGAAGACTGGACAAAACAATAAGAACATGAATAATAATTCCAAGTAGAATGTGTTCAGTTTATAGGAAATCATACAGGCAATGAAAACAATTGGAGTTTAGAGGAGATAAAGAATTTGGTTGTGTGATAAAGATTTCAAGATGTGGAACTTAAGATGTGGGCCTTGTAAGAAGTACAGGAAGAGTGGAAGCAAATATCCTTGATTCTGAGATGGACGTGTGCTCCACTGAAGAGTTTATGAGCAGATTCGCTTAGCTAGAGCAGGAGGTTTTAAAGAGAATAATGAGAGAGGCTGAATATTAGTTTAGGTCAGATTTTGTTTTTATGTAAGAGCTAGATGCAATATATTAAGGCAGGCTGTAGATAGCTACACTAAGGAATTTGGGTTTTATATCGTGCGTGATGAAAAGCCACTGAAGTGGCATCTTCTGGGCATTCCTCTCTGCCTCCTGAGATACTCTAGTCAATATTGATGGTGTGCTGAAAATTGCCAGGGCAGCCTTGCCGTGGGGGCCCAGTGACATGAGGCATGGTTATGAGTGCGTAATTAGCCAGAACGTGTAACTGAATACCAAATGTATACTTCAGAAGACCATAGGTCAAAACACAGAGTAAACACGTTAATATAGTTAAAGGTTATAGCAGTGTGGAGAATGTTTGGAGCTTCACGTACGTTTTTCCCCTCTTGTATCATGTTTGTCTTGCTCTTTAGCTTATGTGAGGCTTTGTTTTCCTCCTTCAATTATCTCAGATAAAATAGATCCACAAAGTGAGTTACCCTCCAAAAAGGAAAATGGATTCAGCCAAAGCATTGAAGCTTATCTAGCCTTTATCAGGCTTTTAGAAATCCCTAATGACTTTTTATATCCAGTCTAAAGAGAGAACCCTTGACTTCCATATTAAGAACAAAGCCTGGAGGGTTGCCCAAAGAACCAGTGCTGAAATAGGACAGGGAAAGCAGGATGTTATTTAAAAGAAAGATCAAACCCACAGGAAAAAGGAAATTCCTCTGGAATTTTGAGTGGGGGCTTGTCAAAGTGGAGGGAAGGGACAGGTAGGTTTGAGATGGAAGAGTCATGGTCACCACTAAAAGTCCATTTGGGATGGAATAAAAGCATCCAGATACATCTGGGTGAATCTGAAGACATCAGACTGGCACACTTGTTCTCCAGGTCTAGTCTAGGGATCCTAGAAACCTTTCAGAGGAGTTCTACATTTGAAGCATTATGTACGGCATGCTATGAAAATGAAAGAGGAGAGATGGCTGACTAAGCTTCGGGGTAAGTGAGCCTGGAAACAGCATCCCCTCTCTGGTTTTGTTTATACAAAAACAGTGATCTAAGCACCAGGGTATGCTTGCCTCTGAGAATATACATATATTATCCAAGGATAATAGTTTTTGGAAGTTTACTTTAAAGAAAAATTAATTTTCAGACACTTGACTTCCAAAGGTATTCCTTTCAAAACTGTGCTTATGTGAGAATTTACCAAGAATTCATCCTTATCTTTTTACAAAATTAATCATCATTAAGTTATTATTAATTTCCATTAATTCTTCTACTTTACAAAACAAAAACATATACTTTGGTACATTGCCCCAGTTGTAAAATCTTATGGGACACAAAAAACAAAGACAAATTGAATGACTGACAATTCCTGTTGAGAAAGTAAATGCCTCTGATAATTGGGTTAAAAACACTATTTTGTAAATTGGATGCTGGTCCAGTCTTTATGTTCAAAAATTCTGGTAGAATCTATAGAGTTTTGTCAGCTGTTAGGTTATTAGAAATACTCTTGGTTAAAGATCACTTTGTGAAATTTGACGTATAACTAGGACAGACACAGAACAATTGAATGGCATTGCTACAATAAAATCACTATCGATTCCATAAAATGTGAATTCTTGCATGTGGACAAGATTTCCAAACACTTACATTTGCAAACATTTTCTTTAATGAATAGAATTGATTATTAGTCTTGTTTCTTTCAATTATATGTAATATTCATCTATAAAGTCTTAGATAAATCATCTTTTCTTCTGGAATGGACTTTAAACAAAATTTTTACCTAAATTCTGTAATATATTTGAGTTCTTTAGGTTAACTAGATTCTAATTATGGAATTGTTAAACATAGTTCATTTCAGTCACTCAGTCATGTCCAACTCTTTGCAACCCCATGGACTACAGCATGCCAGGCTTCCCTCTCTATCACCAACTCCCAGAGCTTGCTCAAACTCATGTCCATCGAGTTGATGATGCCATCCAACCATCTTATCCTCTGTCATCCCCTTTTTCTCCTTCCCTCAATCTTTCCCAGCCTCAGGGTCTTTTCCAATGAGTCAGTTCTTCACATCAGGTGGTCAACATATTGGAGCTTCAGCCTCAGCATCAGTCCTTCCAATGAATATTCACGACTGATTTCTGACAAAACATGGTCCACTGGAGAAGGGAATGGCAAACCACTTCGGTATTCTTCCTTGAGAACCCCATGAACAGTTAAACATAAAGAAACACTTTTATATCATTTGGAGTTTATGGCCACAGAAACCGAAAAAAATTGATTTCATTTTATAGACAAAATATGGCAGGGTGAACCAGATTTTCCAACACTAACGCTGCATAAAAAGCCGTAGGAAACCTCAGGATCATACGGAAATAAACACGTTTGCTCATTCATCTGGAGCAGTTGGAGGTTACATGACAAAGGATGAATGAACCCTTAGAGCCAGTTTTGCACTACAACAAGGTGCTAATTGAATGCATTTATATATATAAGAATAAATCATAAAAGAAAAGTCGAATACAAACTACAGGGGTGAAGGACCAAGATAGAATTTGTGACTTTCTTTAAAGAAGAGTTTGTTCAATGCTTTTAATATGGATGATGGTGAGTATATTTCAAATCATTTTGAATTCATAATTCAAATCATTATGAATTTGATTACACTGGAAGCATTTTTTAAAGTGATACACCAGTTCTATTTTTAAATGTCAATATTTACAACTAAACTTGAAACTATTTGAATTTATGATGAAATGAAACTAAAAATATGTGAGTAGTAAATAGATTTACAAAATTATTTTTGGGGATATGCAGGCAAAATAAATTGTGTTCCACTGATAATGAGTTTCCAGAACTAAGGAGAGCATGGAATTTCTGAAAGACTAACAAATGGCAAGAAGCCCGAGTCATATCAAACCTTATCATGTTTGGGAACCTCACAGAAACAAGTAATGATGCGAGCAAGCTCCACTGGACACTTACAGTAGGGTGTAGCCCGAGCTATTTTTTTTTTTTTTTTGGTAAAGACTTGCCAGCAGGACTTCTGCATCCTGTGTGGAGAGTCCCTCTACTAAATCAAAAACTCTAGACATTATGGCATAGTTAGAAATCTAACACCAGAAGTTCCTGAATTAGACCTTAGGTCTGGGTTTACAACTATAATTATAGGATTAAAGATTGAGATAGGAAGCAGATAATATGGTCTATAGATTGGTAATAGAGAAAAGATAAACAGAAGGTGGTTTCATCATGGAAGCATATTGTCTTTAAGGTTAAAAACTGTAACTTATATAATTTGCCAATCCATATATCAAAGTTCAGGCCACTTCATGCTAGGCAAAACAAGGCAGGAAAGGCATTGAACAAACAAAGCGAGTCACAGAAATGGATTCAGTGAGGACCAGAGCCAGTGGCTAGAATCCAGAAGGAAGAGCGTCTCAACCAGAGGACAGTGTGACAACCAGATACACAGCCACTCGTCCCTGTGCCTGGGGGTTTGTAGATTCTCCTGCACCCTGGGAGTGTCCCGGCAAAGAGGAAGGGCAAAGGAGATACTTCGCGAAGTGGGCTACCTTCTGAGTTATGATCTACAAAAGACTACTCAGCAGAAGAGGGTAAGATGTTTTCTTTAAAAGAAAAAGTGGTTTCTGACAATCGCATGAACGTGTGCTTGAGAAAAAGGTGTAATCCATTAGAGGAAAATTCATCCCCTCTACTTTGTACATCTAAGTTGTAGTGTCCTTAGATTGGTGCTGCTGTCGTGCAGTCATTAAGTCGTGTCTGACTCTGCAACCCCATGGACTGCAGCCCTCCAGCCTTCCTTGTCCTTCACTATCTCCCAGAGATTCACCAAATTCACGTCTATTGACCCAGGGATGCTATCTAACCACCTCATCCTCTGCCACCCTCTTCTCTTTTTGCCTTCAATCTTTCCCAGAATCGGGGTCTTTCCTAACGACTCAGCTCTTCACATCAGGTGGCCAAAGTATTGGAACTTCAGCTTTAGCAAGCATCAGTCCTTCCAATGAATATTCAGGGTTGTAAACACTGACTTGTCCACAAATAACAATAAAATTTATGAGTAGAGATACCTGCATACATTATAAAATGCCAATCAAAATTTAAATAGTCTACTTTACATAATAATTTAGAGATTTTAAGATTAATCTTACAGTATTTTCCTTCATCTCTTTTAAAATGCTTGAGTATTTGACACAAACAAAAGAATGTGTGTGTTGACTCAAGGAAATGGTATCAATGTAATGCAATTTAGAAAGAAATATAATTTGGAGGGGTAAAAATCATCCATCCAGATAAGAGATTTTGTATCAAGTCATTCTAATCTATAATGCCTAGATTGTAAAATTCTTTCGTCTGTTCATTTTATGAATGTCTAATGTCTAACTCTGATGGAAAAACTAAATTACACAAGTATCAAGATTTGTTCTTGCCTGAAGCAAGCAAATTAACTAAATGATTTCTCAATTTTCCTTCCTAAGTCCTATGATTTTAACGGGGTGCAAGAGATGACTAAGCACAGAACGAGAGGAAATGCTGTCAACGTTGAGTTTTTTCCTTTAGAGATATGAGTGGCTTCAGAGCCTTATCGTAAGGGAAGTGTGACCTTTTATTGAAGCACTGAGACTCGCTACAAGTATTCATGAGGTATGTGCTAAAACCCATTAAAGCAATTGCTTAGGCCTCCTTCTCATGAGGTCAGAAAAATAGAACAGAGTGTTTTCCAGGACTGGTTTCAAGAAGGGACTCAGAAAAGGATATGCCAGGATGAATGACTAAAGGGTCTATGGCAGTCAGAACGCAATCAAGACAGAAATCTTAATAGCTCTTTTAACAGAGAGGATTTAATATTCAGAATTAATAAAGAATTATTACTATATTAACTGAAAAGGCAAAGCAAAAGCAGAGAGAGGATGGCGGCAGCACGTGCAGGAAGCAGCCACAGACTCGCCCTGAGAAGGGGTCCTGGAGAGGAGAGGGGCTGAAAACCGAACCTCCAGGAAGGGACGCTGGAGGCCAGCGGCCATGTCTCTGAGGCTGGATGTTCAAGAGTTAACATATATTCCAAAATGGAATATATTTGCTGCTTCTAATTGCTGCTTCTCCAAAGAAATGCTGCTGTTGGGGTGAAGAAGGAAGACTGGGGGAATTGGGGAGATGTGATTTAATTAAGGGAACCAATGCGCAGCTAGGAGATAAATGAGGCCTGGAGCTCTAAGGCACAGCATGGTGATTATGGACGACTATCCTGTAACACAAGCTTCAAAATTGCCAAGAGACTAGATCTTAATTGTTCTCTTCACAAAAAGAGAAATGATAATTATGTGATGTAATACAGTATTCGCTAACCCTAGAGAGGCAATCATATTGTAATATATAAATGTGTCAAATCGACTTCTTGTACACCTTGAACTTACATAATGTTATATGTCAATTATATCTCAGTAATACATGTTTTAAAAAAAAACAAGAAACAAGCAGGAACAAGTCCCATCTTCCTCTCCCAGCTTTGAAGTCTTCCTTTAACACCCTACCTAGCAGGGTCTTGCTGTTGAGTCGCCAAGTTGTGTCTGACTCTTTGCGACCCCATGGGCTGTAGCCCTCAGGCTCCTCTGTCCATAGGATTCACTAGGCAAGAATGCTGGAGTGGTTTGCCATTTCCGACTCCAGGGATCTTTCTGATCCAGGGTTGAACCTGTGCCTCCTGCATTGGCAGGTGGATTCTTTACCACTGAGCCTTGCAAGAAGATAATTGCAAAGCACAAATGCAGTTTGCAAAGTACCAGCTCCAGCAAGACAAATTTGAACATAGAAGGGTGGATATGAGGCCAAAAGCCAATAGTCTAATAATCGGAATAGGTTAAAAATTTAAGGACAGCAATTTGTCAAATATATAGAAAATAAATCTATGGAAGCGTATATCCAAGAGATAAAAACAAAAGGACCAGACACTGTCTGAAATAGTAAATCCCTAACATTTATATGAAATTATCTGTTTTTTTTCAAATTGAGATTTTTTTTTTCTTTTGATGTGGACCATTTTAAAGTCTTTTTTGAATTTGTTACAATATTGCTTCTGTTTTATGTTTGGTATTTTGGCCACAAGGTATGTGGGATCTTAGCCCCGTGACTAGGGATCAAACACACACATCCCTTGCATTAGAAGGCTAGGTCTTAACCACTAGACCACCAGGGAAGTCTCTGAAATTATCTTTGAAAGAATACAGGCATACCTCCTTTTACTGTGCTTTCCTTTATTACACTTCACAGATACCATGTGTTTTACAGAACGGAAGTTAGTGGCAACCCTGCGTTAATCAGTGCCATCTTTGCAAAGGCATTTGCTCACTCTGTCTCTCTGTGTCACATTTTTGTGTTATCGCATTATGGACTGTACAGTCCATGGAATTCTCCAGGCCAGGATGCTGAAGTGGGTAGCCTTTCCCTTCTCCAGGGGATCTCCCCAACCCAGGGATCGAACCCAGGTCTCCCACATTGCAGGCAGATTCTCTGTCAGATGAGCCACAAGGGAAGCTCAATTGTCCCGTTATTTCAGACTTTTTTCATTATTGTCATATTTCTTATGGTGATCTTTGATCAGTGATATTTGATGTTGGAAAAGACTATTACTGAAAATAGATTGTAACTTGCCAAAGGCTCAGCTGATGGTGGTTTTAGCAAGGAAGTATTTGTTAATGAAGGTCTGTACCTTTTTTCTACATAATGCTATTTCACACTTAATAGACTACAATATACATATTGTAATAATAGACTACAATATAAATATAACTTTTATATGCACTGGAAAACCAAAATTGTGTGACTCATTTGTTAGGAAATTTGCTTTTTTTGCAGCGGTCTAGAATTGAACCTGAAATGTCTCTGAAGGCATGCCTGTATGTAATTCTAGTCTATAAAAAGGTACAAGCTGCTGATGATCAAATATAACTTCTTTATATTTAATCAGAAAAAGATGCTGATGTTGAGGGTGAAAATTCAGATGGGCAGGTTTAAAATATACTTGGGGCTCAAACTAGCTCCTACGGAAGGAAGGGAGAGTGACGCCCCTGCCACCTCAGCCTTGGTTCTCTAAGACGGTCCAGCTCGCGAGACGGTTTTCGGCACTAAACACGGTACAGAGAGCAGTGGAATGTAATGAGCAAATCAACCACTGGTGAGTCTTTCAGAAGATGACAATCCAGCCTATAACTTAACCCAAGTGTTGCCTGTGACTCCTGAGGGGCTGCTCTGCGAACACAGTTCTCCTTAGCAATAACCTGATACCCGGGGGAAGGACCCACTCCAGTGTTCTTGCCTGGAGAATCCCAGGGACGGGGGAGCCTGGTGGGGTCGCACAGAGTCGGACACGACTGAAGCGACTTAGCAGCAGCAGCAGCAGCAGGGGGAAGGAGAAGCCATACACACCACATTTTGTGCTGATGGTCTCCTTCACTTTTCTCTATCGTTCACACCACAGACTACTTGCCAAAAAGGTTATAATCAAAATGAGGATCCAAACAGTGAAAAGAAAGCATGCTTTAAGAAGGTGCAAAGACATTCTTTTCAGGCTTATGAGGACGGTGAGAGTTAAAGAGTTAAGAATCGTTCTCAAAATCATAGAACTAAAAACTCTGATAGAATTATAGAACCCTAATCCACTGACCCTTAAACCATAGTAATTTTCACTGCACAATGTCACCTCCCGAATATCAATATGAATGATTTTTGTGGTTCCGTGAGTCATGCTGGAAACAGATCAGAATTATTCCTTAAAATAAGGCACAAGCTAAATTGGATATTGCTCTGACACAGGCCATTTCCACTTGGCCCCACACCCATGGCCAGAGAAGCCCTGTTTAGTAGACCACATCTGTTGCCATCCCCAGAACCACATGCATCACTCTGATTCAATCAATAAAAATCAACTTAAAGAAGGTATATTATCAAATGCCATTTTCAGGATACACAGGGAGTAGAAGAAATTTTAATTCATTTAGAAAAACTATCACCAGGTCCTGGTGGGATACACTCCGTTGGGTTGCAACGGGGCGGACACGGCTGAGCACACACACACGCACACGTCACCAGGTCCTAGAGTGCCAGGAATTAACAGGATCAAAAGGACTTGATCCCTATTACCAAAGAATTCCCGTTCTAACTGAGCTGCGCCGTCAGATGAAGATGCCCTGAAAAGTGTCAATGGTCATGTCAAGATGGACACAGAGCACTGTGAATTGGAAACTGGACTCAGGAGGTTTGTGTCATCCTTACACAGGGACACTCATCTTATTTTTTACAGTTGTAACACATACCAAAGTCAGCACGCTTACCCCATAAGTAAGCACCATAAAACAACTCTCCAAACTATTTGGAACTTTTTTTTAAAGTTGGATGACAGTTAACGTAACTCCCAAGCCAAGCAGAAGACTTTCACAGATAGATAAATGTTCTCACACAAATCTTAGAATTAGGTTTGGGTAAGCCAAAGCAATAGATTTCTCTTCCATTTACAAAGGCTTCTCCTATGTGTTTAATAGCACAAAATACACTGTAGCCTGGTCAACTCGTGTGTGTGTGTGTGTGTGTGTATGTGTATGTGAGAGAGAGAGAGAGAGAGAATCAACATAGGCGTCTAAGGCCCTGGCAAAAATTCAGGGACACAATGAGTTATAAGGGAAAGGAGGTTTAGACAAAGAAAATTAGAGAGAAGATGGGAATAAGTGATCAGTCAGGAAAATGCATTTAATCTTATGCACTACTGTTTTCCTTCTGTGTGCTAGAATCCTATGAGGCACATGAAAAAGTAAGTGAATAATTGGGAAATTTTAAAATATATATTCTACATACCTCAAAGTATATGTGTATATTTATTTATATATATACTTATACATACATATATGTATATATATTGAAATAGCCACAGAAATTAATCATGTTAGGTGACTCTCTAAACCCCAGCAACTGTTGATAGATATTCTAGATAGATAGGTATGGTATCACATAAAATTTTCATGTCCATCTACAGGGAGGAGCTTTGCTGCTAATCTGGGGGTATTCACAAAACACCCCAGGTTGGATCCTTGGCAACTGCCTTTTTAGTTCCAGCTTTCAATAGCTCTGAGATGGTTTATCTGTAGGGCCTTTTGTTGATAAATGCAGTTCATTCAGTGCATCCTCTAATTAATCAGTTCGCTTTCTGGGTTATTAATGGAAGCACAAGTATGTCATTCTCCCTCTGGGAGTTTGCTTGCCTGCAGCCTTTAAAAAGGCGTGTTTCACGGTCCTGTAAGGTGGTGACTCTTGGAAGTGCTGTTTGGACTTCAGTAGGAAATGGGGGATCTTCCCAGGCAGTCAGGCATTCCTCTTGCCACCAAAAAGAAAAATAAATATCTGCAGGACTGTGTGTCTCCTGAACTGACTATGGTTTCACTGCAGTTTCCATCTGAAGCCACATTCGTTTTGTCAGGCTGAGGTTCAGCCATTAGGTTGCTAATTAAGTTAACAAGTGCTGTGTGCATCTTACTTTGGCAACAAGCTAGCCTACAGATTGTTCAATAAGGAAAGTAACATTTTGGGGATGATTCTGTTTTTAAGCTTGGAATTAAACACAACACTATAATGATCCCTATAAAGGGACATCTGATGTATGTGTTCAAAATGCAGAATAGGAGAATATAGTGTTCTGCACGTTGGAGACTCACTTCTTTTATTTACAGGTTTACTGCACAGTGTAGCTGAAACAAGGGTAATTACCTGTGTGCATTTTTAATTCATCATAATTCAAATAAAATGTATTTCTTTGCTCAATGCATTTCTTCTTGCAGCTGTCATTCTGCCCAACTCCAAACTGACTTATAGTAATGAGTTTCCATTGCAGTGGGCTAATTGTGGGAGTGATTTATCCTTTTGTTCCCTCTGTTGATCAGCCTCTCCTCCAGTGTCTAAGGGCTAAAAAAAAAAGAAATCTGATGGTTCATTTATTCAATAAATATTCACTGAGCATCTATTGTGTGATAGCGGAGAAGGCAATGGCACCCCACTCCAGTACTCTTGCCTGGTGGGCTGCAGTCCATGGGGTCGCTAGCAGTCGAACATGACTGAGCGACTTCACTTTCCCTTTTCACTTTCATGCATTGGAGAAGGAAATGGCAACCCACTCCAGTGTTCTTGCCTGGAGAATCCCAGGGACCGGGGAGCCTGGTGGGCTGCCGTCTCTGGAGTCACACAGGGTCGGACACGACTGAAGCGACTTAGCAGCAGCAGCAGCATTGTGTGATAGACATTGCACTAGGCTCAAGGGCTCAGAGGAAAAGCCGTGTCTAGTGGGATCTGATAGAGGTTCTGAAAGAATAATCACGCATTTGTTCAATCAAAGAAAAAAACAGTTTGGGAAGGAATATACATGGAATAAGATCTTGGAGACCAACATTTAGGTATATGGTCTTTAAATATGCCTAAACTCAGTTGAGAAACAAGGAAAGAAAATGAAATAAGCAACTTGTCTAATATCCCCAGGCCTCATTTGTTCATTTCTAAACTGGAGGGTTGTCTGTTAAAATCCCTTTCAGCCGTTCTTTTGGATAATCCAAATTCTCTCCTGATCTAACTTCAACCAAATATTATTGGGTGAATCAAAAAGTTCTTTTAGTTTTTCCATAATATCTTAAGGAAAAACCTGAATGAACTTTTTGGCCAATTCAATCCTCAACTAGAAGGCCTTTCTCCTTTCCTCCATTTCTGTAAATTAAAGACTACTCAGTAAAGAATATAGTCTACTTATGAAGTTGGATGGAGAAGGCAATGGCACCCCACTCCAGTACTCTTGCCTGGAAAATCTCATGGACAGAGGAGCCTGGTGGGCTGCAGTCCATGGGGTTGCTAAGAGTCGGAGATAACTGAGCGACTTCACTTTCACTTTTCACTTTCATGCATTGGAGAAGGAAATGGCAACCCACTCCAGTGTTCTTGCCTGGAGAATCCCAGGGACGGCGGAGCCTGGTGGGCTGCTGTCTCTGGGGTCACACAGAGTCGGACATGACTGAAGTGACTTAGCAGCTTAGCATGAAGTTGGATCAATTTCCTACTTTTCATTACTGTATTAGCTATATAAGATGGTACCATTGGAGGAAGTTAGGCAATGAGTACATGGGATCTTTTCATGGTATTTTTTGCAGCTTCTTATGAGTAATCATTTCTTACAATGAGTAGTTTACTTCTTATAATGTAATTATTTTAAGACAAAATGTTTGTTTAAAAGACAATGACATTTACAACCTACCTCAAAAATGAAATCAAAAGTGATACTAATGTCTTTTCCCCTTCCCTCTCTTGTAATGTTCTGACTACATCACAATTAGTTACAAACCTCCCTGCTTCTTGATTTTAGACTCAGAGACATAACTGCACTGTATTTATCTTTGTATCCTCCACAGACCTTAGAATATTTGCTTTTCTAACCCAGGTTCATTCAATTAAATTTAACAAACTGAGTTCAAAACATTGGTTAAAATATTTCCTTCATCTCTTATCTCATCAGGGAAGCTCTGCCTTGCTAGCTGCTTCCCCTCCTGTGGCATTCAGCAGAATCTGTATGCAGAACTTGTAGGGGCATATGGTTCACATACTCATTTTCTCAAGATGCCTACCAGTAAAATGTGACCGGTAGTAACACTCACCTGGATACCAAGGACAAAGAGAGTTGATTAACCAGTGATGGTAGAATATAGTACATTAATAATGGACCATGAGAAAAATGAGGGTTATGTTATATAAACATTCAGGTCTGGCAATATTCTCTTTTGGATTTGGTTTTCAAATGGAAGAGAATTCAAATCAAGTACACTCCTATTTGGTTCTGAAGATGCTTTCGCTAGTTTTTTGAGATCTTGCAGCTCCACTTTTGTTTTTATACATTCATATATAATGTGTAATCCTAGAAATAAATACAAGAAGGGGTGCTGAAAGTTTACTGCTACCCACCTAAAACTTGTATTTGTGAAAACTAATCATGAACTCCTTATTGCCAAATTCAGACTTAAATTGAAGAAAGTAGGGAAAACCACTAGACCATTCAGGTATGACCTAAATCAAATCCCTTATGATTATACAGTGAAAGAGAGAAATAGATTTAAGGGCCTAGATCTGATAGATAGAGTGCCTGATGAACTATGGAATGAGGTTCGTGACATTGTACAGGAGACAGGGATCAAGACCATCCCTGTGGAAAAGAAATGCAAAAAAGCAAAATGGCTGTCTGGGGAGGCCTTACAAATAGCTGTGAAAAGAAGAGAAGTGAAAAGCAAGGGAGAGAAGGAAAGATATAGGCATCTGAATGCAGAGTTTCAAAGAATAGCAAGAAGAGATAAGAAAGCCTTCCTCAGCGATCAATGCAAAGAAATAGAGGAAAACAACAGAATGGGAAAGACTAGAGATCTCATCAAGAAAATTAGAGATACCAAGGGGACATTTCATGCAAAGGTGGGCTCGATAAAGGACAGAAATGGTATGGACCTAACAAGCAGAAGATATTAAGAAGAGGTGGCAAGAATACACAGAAGAACTGCACAAAAAAGATCTTCATGACCCAGATAATCACGATGCTGTGATCACTGACCTAGAGCCAGACATCCTGGAATGTGAAGTCAAGTGGGCCTTAGAAAGCATCACTACGAACAAAGCTAGTGGAGGTAGTGGAATTCCAGTTGAGCTATTTCAAATCCTGAAAGATGATGCTGTGAAAGTGCTGCACTCAGTATGCCAGCAAATTTGGAAAACTCAGCAATGGCCACAGGACTGGAAAAGGTCAGTTTTCATTCCAATCCCAAAGAAAGACAATGCCAAAGAATGATCAAACTACCGCACAATTGCACTCATCTCCCATGCTAGTAAAGTAATGCTCAAAATTCTCCAAGCCAGGCTTCAGCAATATGTGAACCGTGAACTTCTTGATGTTCAAGCTTGTTTTAGAAAAGGCAGAGGAACCAGAGATCAAATTGCCAACATCCACTGGATCATGGGAAAAGCAAGAGAGTTCCAGAAAAAACATCTATTTCTGCTTTATTGACTATGCCAAAGCCTTTGACTGTGTGGATCACAATAAACTGTGGAAAATTCTCAAAGAGATGGGAATACCAGACCACCTGATCTGCCTCTTGAGAAATCTGTATACAGGTAAGGAAGCAACAGTTAGAACTGGACATGGAACAACAGACTGCTTCCAAATAGGAAAAGGAGTACGTCAAGGCTGTATATTGTCACCCTGCTTATTTAACTTATATGCAGAGTACATCATGAGAAACACTGGACTGGAAGAAACACAAGCTGGAATCAAGATTGCCAGGAGAAATATCAATAACCTCAGATATGCAGATGACACCACCCTTATGGCAGAAAGTGAAGAGGAACTAAAAAGCCTCTTGATGAAAGTGAAAGTGGAGAGTGAAAAAGTTGGCTTAAAGCTCAACATTCAGAAAACGAAGATCATGGCATCTGGTTCCATCACTTCATGGGAAATAAATGGGGAAACAGTGGAAACAGTGTCAGACTTTATTTTTCTGGGCTCCAAAATCACTGCAGATGGTGACTGCAGCCATGAAATTAAAAGACGCTTACTCCTTGGAAGGAAAGTTATGACCAACCTAGATAGCATATTGAAAAGCAGAGACATTACTTTGCCAACAAAGGTCCATCTAGTCAAGGCTATGGTTTTTCCTGTGGTCATGTATGGATGTGAGAGTTGGACTGTGAAGAAGGCTGAGTGCCAAAGAATTGATGCTTTTGAACTGTGGTGTTAGAGAAGACTCCTGAGAGTCCTTTGGACTGCACGGAGATCCAACCAGTCCATTCTGAAGGAGATCAGCCCTGGGATTTCTTTGGAGGGAATGATGCTAAAGCTGAAACTCCAGTCCTTTGGCCATCTCATGCAAAGAGTTGACTCGTTGGAAAAGATTCTGATGCTGGGAGAGATTGGGTGCAGGAGGAGAAGGGGACGACAGAGGATGAGATGGCTGGGTGGCATCACTGACTCAATGGACGTGAGTCAGTGTCAACTCCAGGAGTTGGTGATGGACAGGGAGGCCTGGCGTGCTGCAATTCGTGGGGTTGCAAAGAGTTGGACACGATTGAGCCACTGAACTGAACTGAATGACAGTTGGGATCAGTCATTTTTAGCTGCTAAGATAAAAATTGCTATGTCTATATATTTACTTATTTCTTAAATATAGTTCATTGCAAATGATTAAAATGTAATTTCAGTAAAATTAAACTGAGACTAAATTAAAAAAATTAAGTCAGTGGCAACAACTATTTGAAAGCATATGTAAGCTATTGCAAGAAAAATAAATAATAATGTCTGGGATAGAAAATTGCAAAAGCTAATAACTTTTAAATGTTGTTTATACTGTATTGTTACTTGATTTTCCCTCCAGGAATAATTGGTGAATGTTTAGAAATATCCTGTGAGTGCGTGCTAAGTCACTTCAGTCGTGTCCAACTCTTTGTGACCTCATGGATTGTAACCCACCAGGCTCCTCTGTCCATGGGATTCTCCAGGCAAGAATACTGGGGTGGGTTGCCATGCTCTCCTCCAGGAGATCTTCCCGACCCAGGGATCAAACCCATGCCTCCTGTGGTTTTTGCATTGCAGGCTAATTCTTTACCACTGAGCTACTGAGATATCCCAATCATGTATAAATAAAAAGAACGTAAATTTTAATGGTTATTTTCCCTAAATATTGATAACTATAATCAAAATTAGTTAAAAATGTAAATAAAAACTATAAAAATATTCTGCTATTTATTTAATATACAAAAGGCAATTGCTTTCTAAATATAGCAATGAACAATTGGGATTTGAAATTACAACACAATGCCATTTAAATGAGTAGCATCGCTAATGTAAATCTTATAAAAGTGTTCATATATTACATTAAAATTAAGGAAAATGTTAAAGGATAGAAGTCTTCTGTTCACCTCAAACAGAAGGTGAATTCATTCCATCAACCTCTTTATAATAAAATTGAAGGTAGAGTCCTGGTCCACACACAAATCCCAAGTTAAATGCCTGGTAAATAACCTTGGTTCCATCTAAGGGAACCCACATCCCTCTACTGTCAGTGCTCACAGCCACGTAGGGGCCACTCCTGTTTGGCAGACGGTTCACATTGCCCCATTCCAAGCCAACCCACAAACCACGTTCAACTCTCTGATAACCTTTGCCTCTCCAATCATAGTGAGTCTCAGACGTTGCTGGAGATGAAGGGCTAACAAGACTCTAACATCTTCTGGGTATAAAGACTCGAAGGCCTCAGATCAGATCAGTCACTCAGTCGTGTCCGACTCTTTTCGACCCCATGAATCACAGCACGCCAGGCCTCCCTGTCCATCACCAACTCCCGGAGTTCACTCAGACTCACGTCCATCGAGTCAGTGAGGCCATCCAGCCATCTCATCCTCTGTCATCCCCTTCTCCTCCTGCCCCCAATCCCTCCCAGCATCAGGGTCTTTCCCAATGAGTCAACTCTTCACATGAAGTGGCCAAAGGACTGGAGTTTCAACTTTAGCATCATTCCCTCCAAAGAAATCCAGGGGCTGATCTCCTTCAAAATGGACTGGTTGGATCTCCTTGCAGTTCAAGGGATTCTCAAGAGTCTTCTCCAACACCACAGTTCAAAAGCATCAATTCTTTGGCACTCAGCCTTCTTCACAGTCCAACTCTCACATCCATACATGACCACAGGAAAAAGCATAGCCTTGACTAGACGAACCTTTGTTGGCAAAGTAATGTCTCTGCTTTTCAATATGCTATCTAGGTTGGTCATAACTTTCCTTCCAAGGAGTGAGCGTCTTTTAATTTCATGGCTGCAGTCACCATCTGTAGTGATTTTGGAGCCCAGAAAAATAAAGTCTGACACTGTTTCCACTGTTTCCCCATCTAGTTCCCATGAAGTGGTGGGACCTACTCTATTTTGCTACTGTAATCGTAGCACACTTTCAGGCGCAAAAAGGAAGAGAGCTGGGAGACGTACAGAAAGGAGGAGCCAGGGCTCAGGTGACATGACTGAAGTCTCTGGATCAATCTGCGCCTGAAGCTCCTGACCTACCCAGGGACTATTCCGTAACCTGAACGAAGAAGTCCATTTTGTGTTTGTCAGTGTAAATTTGTTCTTATCTTACTTGCTGTACAAAATTCCTTAACTGGCAGCACCCTTCTATATAGTAAGAGAAATTTGTCAAGAAATTTCCATTCCAAGGGGAAAAAATAGGTACAAGCAAAAAAGCACTTGCTTGCACAACTAAAAAAAAAAAAAAAAAAACAAAAAATGAACAGTCTGTATCCCAGTAAAGATGCCTTTTAATATTGGTCGTATGGCTTTAATGACCACATCTAGATTTTAGGCTCCTAAGACACACAGTCTCCTAAGTGGCATCGTCTCCTTGGTGGGTTGAAGCTTCATGAGAAGTGAGGGAATCTTGATGCTTCCAGTGGGTGACCCTGATGATTAATATAATGCTTTTGAAACTCAGCTCTCTCAACTCTACCATGAGAATAACATCATTTCCGGGCAGGGTTTTTTAAAGAATTAAATGAGATAAGAAGTGCTTGACATAGAACAGGTGTTCAGTGTGTCACAGAACATGCAGTATTCTTTTTCTTATTAGAAGCAGTGTGTGTTTTACCTCAAAAAGAACCACTGTGTGAGCTGAAATGGCCCATGGCTCTACTAGCCTGGGATATCTTATGCTACAAGTTGGACTTAAGATATATCTATTTTTTTCTGTTTGGTACTCTTCTCTTTCAGCATTTCCTTCCTCTTTCAGAAGAGGGGGAGATCTAAAGAGTGTGCCTCAAGCCTGTCTTCCCCCTTTGCAGCAGTTGGCCGGGCTCTCTGCCTCCCACTGCCGAGACCGTGGCTCCAGCCCAAGTGCTCCTTCCTGGGCCCCCGGTTCTGCAGCTGCTGCCCGGCCACTGGCGCTGCCCCGAGGACCCCTCGAGAGCGGTGCTGGCAGTGGGCTGTCCGCTTCCTCTGGGTCAGCAGCATCACCTCAGGATTTGTTCCGCTCACCTGTTGGGCCTCACGGCTCTTTGTGACCTTTGAGTCATTGTCCTTCCCGTTGCACCATCTCTGCCACTTCTCCTGTTTCCAGCTGCTGGCCTTGATTCCAGAGCCAGAGGCCCTGGTCTGCCCCTTTTCCCCACCTCCACGCTGATTAATTCTACTCCATGCTGCTGCTGCTGCTGCTAAGTCGCTTCAGTCGTGTCTGACTCTGTGCGACCCCAGAGACGGCAGCCCACCAGGCTCTGCCTTCCCTGGGATTCTCCAGGCAAGAACACTGGAGTGGGTTGCCATTTCCTCCTCCAATGCATGAAAGTGAAAAGTGAAAGTGAAGTCGCTCAGTCGTGTCTGACTCTGTGCAACCCCATAGACTGCAGCCTGCCAGGCTCCTCCGTCCATGGGATTTTCCAGGCAAGAGTACTGGAGTGGGTTGCCATTGCCATAGGACTGGATAAAACCCGCTGTGCCATTTTCTCTAAGCCTACAGTCCAGGTTTCAATTCATGAAACACTAGTATGCAATTTTGACAGAAGCAGCTTACCACAGTCTCAGTCACTAAAATAGCTCTAGGAAAGATTTCTCTATTTTATATTTCCATTCTGTATTACAGCTTTCTCCTCTAGGATAATACGTGTCTATAAAGTAGTGTGTACAAATGTGGTCCAGTTTATTTTTTCATGTAATAAATATAAATTTAATGTTTTATTATAAATTGCTGCTGGTGTAAAATTTTACCTCTTATAATAGCATACTTCATTATTTTTGAAGTTGCCAAGGTGATCTTTCTTTTTTTATTTTATATAGTCAATAACTTTATTTTGCAATTGACAGAAATAATTTCAAACTAGGATATAGTTTCTCCACAAAGTGAGTAAATAATATTTTCATGTAAGTAAAGAGAAAGAATAGACCTCAGATAGAAGTGGAATAATAGAAAGGAACATGTTTCAATTTTATATCTTTCTGTCCACGATACAACGTTTGACTCGTCACCTTTTTTATGTTCACCATCTGCATACTGCTAGAGCTCAGGAAACGTGCGATGAGTCCAGCTCGTTTGGCTCTATAATATTAAGTACGAACATAACATCTCAATAGAATGAGTCTGGTCTGGGACAGTAGACTGGAAGTCATATAATTTCCATCTCCTAGTCACCATTCATTTGTTATGACCTTGAGCAAATCATTTAACCTTTCTATGCCTCAGACTTTTCTATGAAATAGGATAATACCTATTCCCATCACAAATGCCTACAGAAAAAGAATCAAAATTAAAGCGGCCTGGCATTTTACATAAAAGGGCTTTAGAAAAAAATAATTCCTGGGCAGTAATTTGCAAACAAGCCCTACCTACCTTGGCCACCATGGTTTTATATGCAGATTCCTTGTTAATCTCAAGGGAGGGAGACAGATACAGAACTCTAGCTAAGAGCTCAGAATAATACATTAACAACAACGTCTATCAAGCGCTCCACTGTGTGTCAGGCACTGCTTTGAGTGCTTTACCAATATCACCTTTGTTAATTCTCACACCGACTATATGAGGCTGGCGATCTTGTTAGTTCACTTGAGAAAAGTTAGTCAGTTGAGAAAACCAGGCATTAAGAGGTTAAATAAATTGCCCAAGGTTATACAGCTGTCTTGGAGTGGAATTACTCCACATTTAGTTCTGTGGTTAATCCAGAGCCTCAAAGCCCCAGGTCACCCCTTGGGGGCACAGCCATCCCCACTCTGTTTAACACTTTTCAGGATCACAATAGATCCTAGTCTTGCCTGAGGCGAGTACCTAAATGGGCTCTGTTTACCTAAAAAGCTAAAAACCAGCCAGAGGGAAGACACATCTCAAAGGAAGTGATGGCCAAAGAACACAGACTTGGATAAACTCTGAATCTGGGGAGAGACAGATGACTTTTTTCAGCATCATGATGCCTGTTATTTGGACTGTTCTTTACAGGCCAGCCACTCAGTTGCTCAAGGAAAAATTACTAAGAACTGAGCACTTACTGAGTTCCAGGTACTGTTGTTTTTGCCAATGAAGACATCAATGAACAAGAAGTACAGAGTCCCTGTCTTCAAAACAATTCTTCCTACTGGGGCTAGTGAGGAGAGAGTAACAAGGATAAACAGGCAAACAAATCAATAGCGAGCATCATTTCAGATATTAAATATTGTTATGACAAAGACACGGAAAGGGCATTTTCTACAAAGGGCTTTTGTCCTACAAAGATAAGACTGTAAAATTAAAGGAACTGGTTTTTGGAAAGCCATCAAACACTTTTGGAAGCAGATTTTGTAATTTTTATAATAGTGGTAGAAATGGGAGGGTAACTTTTTTTATCTTAGCTGCTATGGATGTGGGGCAGCAGAAACACAGTGGCCTAAGCCACAAGCTAGATCAACCTTCACATTTTCATCTCGACTGTAGAACTGACATTGTTCGTTATTCTAACAGGAAGATGGGTCAGCAACAGCAATAAGGAATTCACCAAAGAAATTAAACATAAAAATTCACACTAACCCCTCTCCCCCAAAGAGGTGCTGGCGCTGAACTCCACCTGAGTTGAAGAGCACATACACAGGGCATGGTTCTGAGGTAAATCAACCCTGGGGTCAAAGCAAGACGCCTGGGCAGAGGGGGAAAAAGACCCAGAAGACTCAGTTCAGTTCAGTCACTCAGTCCTGTCCAACTTTTTGCAAATCCATTGTCCAACTCTTTCCACGCCAGGCCTCCCTGTCCATCATCAACTCCTGGAATGTACCCAAACTCATGTCCACTGAGTCGGTGACACCATCCAACCATCTCATCCTCTGTCGTCCCCTTCTTCTCTCGCCTTCAATATTTCCCAGCATCAGGGTCTTTTCAAATGAGTCAGTTCTTTGGATCACGTGGCCAAAGTATTGGAGTTTCAGCTTCAGCATCAGTCCTTCCAATGAACACCCAGGACTGATTTCCTTTAGGATGGACTGGTTGAATCTCCTTGCAGTCCAAGGGACTCTCAAGAGTCTTCTCCAACACCACAGTTCAGAAGCATCAGTTCTTCAGTGCTCAGCTTTCTTTATAGTCCAACTCTCACATGCATACATGACTATTGAAAAAACCATACCTATGACTAGACAGACCTTTGTTGGCAAAGTAATGTCTCTGCTTTTTAATATGCTGTCTAGATTGGTCATGGCTTTTCCTTCAATCTTTAAATTTCATGGCTGCAGTCACCATCTGGAGCCTATAAAAATAAAGTCTATCACTGTTTCCATTGTTTCCACATATATTTGCAATGAAGTGATGGAACCAGATGCCATGATCTTTGTTTTCTGAATGTTGAGTTTAAGCCAACTTTCTCACTCTCCTATTTCACTTTCATCAAGAGGCTCTTTAGTTCTTCTTCATTTTCTGGCATAAGGGTGGTGTTATCTGCATGTCTGAGGTTATTGATATTTGTCCCAGCAATCTTGATTCCAGCTTGTGCTTCATCCAGCCCAGCCCTTTGCATGATGTACTCTGCATATAAGTTAAATAAGCACGGTGACAATATACAGCCTTGATGTACTCCTTTCCTGATTTGGAACCTGTCTGTTGTTCCATGTCCAGTTCTAACTGTTGCTTCTTGACCTGCATACAGATTTCTCAAGAGGCAGAAATGGTCTGGTATTCCCATCTCTTTAAGAATTTTCCACAGTTTGCTGTGATCCACACAGTCAAAGGCTTTGGCGTAGTCAATAAAACAGAAGTAGATGTTTTTCTGGAACTCTTTCGCTTTTCCGATGATCCAACGGATGTTGGCAATTTGATCTCTGGTTCCTCTGCCTTTTCTAAAACCAGCTTGAACATCTGGAAGTTCACGGTTCATGTACTGTTGAAGCCTGGCTTGGAGAATTTTGAGCATTACTTTACTATCCTGTGAGATGAGTGCAATGTTTGGTAGTTTGTGCATTCTTTGGCATTGCTTTTCTTTAGGATTGGAATGAAAATTGACCTTTTCCAGTCCTGTGCCCAAGACTGAGTTTTTAGAATTTGCTGGCATATTGAGTGCAGCACTTTCACAGCATCATCTTTTAGGATTTGAAATAGCTCAACTGGAATTCCATCATCTCCACTAGCTTTGTTCATAGTGATGCTTTCTAAGGCCCACTTGACTTCACCTTCCAAGATGTCTGGCTCTAGGTGAGTGATCACACCATCGTGATTATCTGGGTTGTGAACATCTTTTTTGTATAGGACTTCTGTGTATTCTTGCTATTTCTTCTTAATATCTTCTTCTTCTCTTAGGTACATACCATTTCTGTTCTTTACCAAGCCCATCTTTGCATGAAATGTTCCTTTGGTATCTCTAATTTTCTTGAAGAGATCTCCAGTCTTTCCCATTCTGTTGTTTTCCTCTATTTCTTTGTTTTCTTTTCTATTTCTTTAATTGCTGAGGAAGGCTTTCTCATCTCTCCTTGCTATCCTTTGGAACTCTGCATTCTTTCCTTTTCTCCTTTGTCTTTCACTTCTTTCTTTTCATAGCTATTTGTAAGGTCTCCTCAAACAGCCATTTTGCTTTTTTGCATTTCTTTCTTGGGGATGGTCTTGATCCCTGCCTCCTGTACAGTGTCATGAACCTCTGTCCATAGTTCTTCAGGCACTCTGTCTATCAGATCTAATCCATTGAATCTATCTGTCACTTCCACTGTATAGTCGTAAGGGATTTGATTTAGGTCATACCTTAATGGTCTAGTGGTTTTCCCTACTTTCTTCAATTTAAGTCTGAATTTGGCAATAAGGAGTTCATGATCTGAGCCACAGTCAGCTCCCAGTCTTGTTTTTGCTGACTGTATAGAGCTTTTCCATCTTTGGCTGCAAGGAATATAATCAATCTGATTTTGGTATGAACCATCTGATGATGTCCACATGTAGAGCCTTCTCTTGTATTGTTGGAAGAGTGTGTTTACTATGACCAGTGCATTTTCTTGGTAAAACTCTGTTAGGTTTTGCCCTGCTTCATTCTATACTCCAAATATACCTGCTACTCCAGGTATCTCTTGACTTCCTACCTTTGCATTCCAGTCCCCTATAATGAAAAGGACATCTTTGAGGGGCATTAGTTCTAGACGGTCTTGTAGGTCTTCATAGAAACATTCAACTTCAGCTTCTTCAGCATTACTGCTTGGGGCATAGACTTGGATTACTGTGATATTGAATGGTTTGCCTTGGAAACAGAGATCATTCTGTCATTTTTGATATTGTACCCAAGTACTGCATTTCGGACTCTTTTGTTGACTATGAGGGCTACTCCATTTCTTCTAAGGAATTCCTGCACACAGTAGTAGATATAATGGTCATTTGAGTTAAATTCATCCATTCCAGTCCATTTTAGTTCACTGATTCTTAGAATGTCAGTGTTCACTCTTGCCATCTCCTGCTGACCACTTCCAATTTGCCTTGATTCATGGACCTGACATCCCAGGTTCCTATGCATATTGCTCTTTACAGCATTGGACTTTATGTCCATCACCAGTCACATCCACAGCTGGGTGTTGTTTTTGCTTTGGCTCCATCTCTTCAGTCTTTCTGGAATTACTTCTCCACTGATCTCCAGTAGCATATTGGGCACCTACCGACCTGGGGAGTTCATCTTTCAGTGTCATATCTTTTTGCCTTTTCATACTGTTCATAGGGTTCTCAAGGCAAGACTACGGAAGTGGTTTGCCATTCCCTTCTCCAGTGGACCACATTTTGTCAGAACTCTCCACCATGATCCGTCCATCTTGGGTGGCCCTACACAGCATGGCTCATAGTTTCACTGAGTTAGACAAGGCTGTGGTCCATGTGATCAGTTTGATTCGTTTTCTGTGACTGTGGTTTTCAGTCTGTCTGCCCTCTGATGAAGAAGGATAAGAGGCTTATGGAAATTTCCTGAAGGGAGAGACTGACTGAGGGGGAAACTGGGTCTTGTTCTGAGGGGCGGGGCCATGCTTTGTAAATCTCTAGTCCTATTTTCTGTTGATGGATGGGGCTGTGTTCCCTCCCTGTTGTTTGACCTGAGGCCAAACTAAGGTGGAGGTAAAGAAGATAATGGGGACCTCCTTCAAAAGGTCCCATGCAGGCACTGCTACACTCATGCCCCTGACCCTGCAGCAGGTCACCGCTGACCCACGCCTCCACCAGAGACTCCTGGACACTCACAGGCAAGTAGTCTGGGTCAGTCGCCACCGCTGACCCACGCCTCCGCCAGAGACTCCTGTACACTCACAGGCAAGTAGTCTGGGTCAGTCCCGTGTGGGACCACTGCTCCTTTCTCCTGGGTCCCCGTGTGCCCATGAGAAAGTCCCAGAAGATTTCCCCCTTGTAAATGACTTAAACAGTTATCTTAAAGTGTTCACAGGAGACAAAGTCTAGCTATTTACCCTGGTCATGTTGTTATTTCCATCTCTGAAGTATAAGGTATAAATACACTTGGAGGCTACTTGTAAATATCTAACCTGGAGCCACCTACCTCTGTCTCAATGAGAAGCCACCATGGGGATTTAAGTAGACAAGTGATATGACCAGAAATAATGGTGAAAAATGCAACTAAGGCTCTGCCTTCAAAAAGCCAACATTCTAATAGTGGAAACAGATATTTTCAAATGTAATTGGGGGAAGTATAAAATATTTTTGGAATAGTTTGGTAATATCTCTAAATCTGAAATACATTTGCATCCAGCAACACTTCATAGAAATTCTTGCATATGTATAATGATGTTAATGTTATTGAAAATTTGAATAAGCCTAAATATCTATCAAAAGGATATCAAATTATACAACATAATAAAACCATAAAATGAAATATAATGCAACTATTATAAAAGAATAAGCTGAATCTAGATATATTACCTTATAAGGATGTTTTTAAAACAGCAAAGTTTGGGGTTGTAGATATAATTAAATCTCTATTTTCTTAAACATATGTCAATAAATAAATGGTTGACCCTTGAACAACATGGGTTTGAACTATGCAGGTCCACGGATTTCTTTCAGTAGTAAATACTAGGGTACTACATAATCTGTGGTTGGTTGAATCTACAGGCAGAACTGGGAATACTGAGGAACCCAGTTACTCACAGAGGAACTGAGGATAGGGAGGGCTAAGCTACATGTGGATTTTCAACTACATGGATCGTCTGTGTCCCTGGCCAACTCTTCAGCCCTGACACTATGGGACAATGGTCTATGGTATGTATACCTGAGTGCTTTGTAATTTAAACACTCCTATTTGTGCTAGATTTCATTTTAATGATTGTTCACGAAAATGTAATATTTATCAGTGAGAATATCAAACGCATGCTAGATATATAGGAGATATTTTAAGGGGGTATGCATTTTTTACAATAAAATAATAGAAAAATATATTTTTCAAAACATAAGGGATGAGACAAAAAGTTACATGCTTACTATTTTTGGTCAGCACATATTTCCTCCATTAAAAATTAATGACACCCAGTGGACAAAGAGTAACCAATTCAAGTTTACATGGGTGAAGAATGCATTTTAACTTTTTATACAATTTGTTATTAATTTATCTTATCAGTATTTATTCCAATATAGTATGAAATATTTGCAAGTTATATGTTTCTGTTTGTTTTAGACGCTATGGACCTGAGGGCAATCATTGGTTCATTGCCAGCATACAGTACATGATTGGTGAATCATAAAAGTCTCATAAAAGCTGACTTCTGATACTTTAAACTCAAGAAATCAGCCTAGAAAAGTGAAAAATGCCTGAGGACCTATGAGAAAGAGGCAATCCTGTGTCTGAGAATCCCAATTTGCCATCTAAAGAGGACATTCAAACTGACTGCTAACAAAACTGATCATGGCTGCAACTCAATCTGATCTCTGAAATAGCACTTCTCCAAACATCACAGAAGACTTTCTTTAAGAATAAAATCACAGCCAACTAAGATCTCATCAAGGAACTCTAATGCCCATTAGAATCATTTTAAATGCTCTCAACTGAAGCCAGCAAAGCATCATTTAATTATGCAGGGTTTCTGATTGCTTATCATCAGCTCTGTCCTCATTCCGCTCTTCACCCCATGTGCATCTCCTCGATGGAGAGTCCCCATCAGTCTGAAGAGCAGCTTTCGTAAAGGAAGACATGAGCGGGCAAAAGTGGGGGAAGATAGGTTAGAATCTGACAAGAAAAACTAGACAGAGAGCAGGCCTTTTCTCTGAAATTCTTATAACGTTGCCTTAGTCACCAACTCGTTTATATAACAGTCAACAATTTACAAAGTTTTAATCTCACGTCTTATCTTAACTGACACCAAACATTACATTTCAGGTGAGTAATACATAAAATCGTTACATGTTTTGGGATTAAAAGGAAATGTACCAAAAATTATTGATTAAACAGGAATTTAGAGACACTCTGAAAAACAGTTTTGTAGTCTTCTTTGCATAGACTAACATAGAAGTTATTTTGTCCAGTTTTCCTAGGAAATATGCCTTATATTTTGACATTGAAAGGTAATAACTCCACTGTAGAACAAAAGCATAACTTATTCTTTGCAGATAACCTTGAATTATGTGACTTAAGAGTTCTCTGTGCTTCCCAGGTGGAGCTAGTGGTAAAGAACCCACCTGCTAATGCAAGAAACATAATGAATCATGGGTTCGATCCCTGGGTTGGGATTTCTCTAATATTGACAAATGAAAGTTATTAAATTAATATTCACCCACTCTGACTTTAGTATTTCAGGATCTACAAGGATTCCAAATTTCAATATCCTCAGCATACCCAGATTAAATAACTTGGAAAGACATATATATATATATATATATATATGTCCTTTAACTATATATATATGTTGTTCTTTAGATATATATATATGTATAGTTCTTTAGACTGAGAAAGGAGCAAAAGATGCATAGAAATCCTCATTTTTATTTTTTTTTAATTTTTGTGACATGGTGTATATTTCTTCCCCACAAAACAACTTAGGATAACTAGGGACAAGTCAACTCAGGCAACTTTTCAAGGCAACACGGAAAGTCTGTTGTCAGTACAGCTCCGTTGGAGGTCACTGATGGCTGATGTTTGACAACCTGAAAGCACTTCCTGGTTTTGAGCAGGTGCGGGCTTCGATAGGCGTACTCCACACACGGAACAGCAAAGCGCTCCTTGATGTGATCATGCTTATTATTCTGTGATTGCTACTTCCTGATCAGAGACACATTCAGACATAAAAATGTGCGGTAGAATTACCACAGATTAGGTATGAAACTGTTGGGGGGAGGGCAGGAGCACAGGAGAAGGCTCTCCAGTATTTTCAGTTGACCTGGGGTGAATGACAACTGCAGGTGGAACTCCGTACAGCAGAGGATGGTGATTAACACATCGCGTTCACTTAAAAGGAAAGGGGGGCATGGAGTATAGAAGTGTATTTTTGAAGACATTGTTTGAGGGAAGGATAAATTGCTATAAAATATGCGGCCCTCGTTATTTGAATATGCATCGTTTGAAAGATAGAGGCTGAAAGAAAGAAGCGCAGTGGGGGTGATACTCAGTTTTTTTGTGAACTCACAACTCTTTAAAAAGTAAAGTCTGTTTTTAAAAAACATAAAGGTGATACAAAAAGTCACATTATAAAACAAGCTGCATCTGATCCCACTGTAAATTAACACACATATACACATGATAAAGAAAACTGAGTTATAGACATCAAAATATAGAAGTGATAGGATTAGGAATAAATATTATTTTCTTCTTTTCCTAGTTTCTAGAACACTTCCATTAATTTTACAATAGGAAATTTATCAAATAAAAGTGCATTCCCCCGAAACTCTATAACAAATGCCCTCATCGTCGCTGACTCCTTAGAGCTGTGAACTATGCAATATATGGCTCTCTTTCCCTCTTTTCCCTGATTTTTGCTCCCCATTGCTTCTTTCATTTTATGAATAACCAATATTGTAAGCATTTAAACATTTATAGAGCCACCTAATACGTTCTTGTCTCCAGAACACAAAAGAAAAAACAGAAATTTCTAGCATTCTGGTGAGGAAGTTAAAAGTAGCAACGGAGTAAGTAAGGGGCAGTTCAGCCCATCCTCTTCCCTGCAGTTGAGCAGCATTACCTGAAACAGCAATTTACTCTCGCATGAGCCCATTAGATCAATGTCATTGGTTTACAAGGGATGGCACCCAGTGGTTCGGAGAACGATACGGTTAGCCACAGGCCTGGAACAATGGTGGTCTGCATGATTCTCCTCTTCAACCAGGGGCATATTTATAACACCTTATAACAGCAAATGGCTGTTCTCTTTCTCATTTCTGAGCAGAGCACAAGCCAATACGTGTTATGGTCCTTCGAGGGCAACATACTAGGTATGTGTCCCTGAAGTTCCTCTGTCTCTTTGGCAAATACTGAGAGATTTGAATACAGCTACTGTGCTGTCTAATGCATTAAGGGTCTTTGTTTTTGTTTCACTTTTATTTCATTTTCGATGTTGTACTAAGTAGTGCTGAGTTACCTGAATCGACAGCTGAATTTTTTCATATAGATTACTTTTTCCCCACATTTGCTGTTGTTCAGTTGCTCAGTCTTGTCGACTCTTTGTGACCCCATGGACTGCAGCATGCCAGGCCTCCCTGTCTGTCACCATCTCCAGGAGCTTGCTCAAACTCATGTTCATTGTGTGGGTGATGCCATCCAACCATCTCATCCTCTGTCATCTCCTTCTCGCCTGCCTTCAATTTCCCCAGCAGCAGGGTCTTTTCTAGTGAGACAGCTCTTCTCATCGGGTGGCCAAAGTACTGGAACTTCAGCTTCAGCATCCAATGAATATTCAAGATTGATTTCCTCATATTTAGAGTTTCTCAATTGCCCATCACAGGAATGCTCAATTGGTAAATCCAGATCAAACTACTAATTATTTCCTCAAATTCTTGAGATTTCTACTATAGTCTTTAATCCCATGACCACCAATGAAAGTCCACATTCATCTTCTTGGTATTCAAATTGTTTTCTCCCGCCAGAGTTCTTTTCCACCCAAATATCCCACAGCTCCACAATGAGGAATTTCTGTTTTTGAAAAGCCAGACTATCTACTCTGTTGTCAACATGACATCCACATCCCATCCTTTGCCTTGACTCACAGACAGGTCTCCTCTCTTGGCCATCTTCGTACAGCGGAAGCTGAGCCTTGATCCTGACTCTCCATTAATAGCTCTCACTTTGCATCCCTGAACAGAACACATTGCTGAGGTCAAAGACAAAGATTAGACTAGAGGCATTCTGGTCACTGAATTTTCACACTTTGAGAAATGCATGAAAATGAACAACACTAAAATGAGCTCTTCGGGAATGAAGAGAACAGGGAATTCTAGATCATAAACCACTCTTCTTTTTCTGACATGCGTAACTTTGGATATTTAACCACCCTAAATTGACCTTACAGTTTAAATGCATGCCATATTTTTCTTTTCCAGAAAAAATTGTAGACCAAGAGATATTTTGTGGTATGTTTCAAGAGATATTTTATAGGACTGTATAGTTATCTATTAGTAGTAATTAATTCATAGCCAGGGGAAAATATTCACACCTCTATTCAGAAGAAGGAATCCACTAAAAAAGGACAGTGGGTCTGTATCCTTCTCCATCAATCGAGAGAGAAATTAAGTAATCTCCAATTAAGCCTTTTTTGGGCTTTCTGCTGGGGTATCAATTGAATAAGATTTTGGGAATCTATATGAAATTAATGGCTGTAATATCAGAAGAGTAGACCCATTGCAGGTACTTATATTTAAATATAATTAAGTAGATTATACAACTAAGAGATTTGTCTAAAAAGTATTGGCGAAAAGCTACTTTTGATCTTTGCGGTGAACTGAAAGTGTACTTGCACATACACCCACAGCACAAAAATATATGGAGATATTTATAATTAACATGCAGGTTTGGTGTTCAGTTCAGTTCAGTTCAGTCGCTCAGTCGCGTCCAACTCTTTGCGACCCCATGAATCACAGCACTCCAGGCCTCCCTGTCCATCACCAACTCCTGGAGTTCACTGAGACTCACGTCCATCGAGTCAGTGATGCCATCCAGCCATCTCATCCTCTGTCGTCCCCTTCTCCTCCTGCCCCCAATCCCTCCCAGCATCAGAGTTTTTCCCAATGAGTCAACTCTTTTCATGAAGTGGCCAAAGTACTGGAGTTTCAGCTTTAGCATCATTCCTTCCAAAGAAATCCCAGGGCTGATCTCCTTCAGAATGGACTGGCTGGATCTCCTTGCAGTCCAAGGGACTCTCAAGAGTCTTCTCCAACACCACAGTTCAAAAGCATCAATTCTTCAGCACTCAGCCTTCTTCACAGTCCAACTCTCACATCCACACATGACCACAGAAAAAACCATAGCCTTGACTAGACGGACCTTTGTTGGCAAAGTGATGTCTCTGCTTTTGAATATGCTATCTAGTTTGGTCATAACTTTCCTTCCAAGGAAGTAAGCGTCTTTTAATTTCATGGCTGCAGTCACCATCTGCAGTGATTTTAGAGCCCCCCAAAATAAAGTCTGACACTGTTTCCACTGTTTCCCCATCTATTTCCCATGAAGTGATGGGACCAGATGCCATGATCTTTGTTTTCTGAATGTTGAGCTTTAAGCCAACTTTTTCACTCTCCACTTTCACTTTCATCAAGAGGCTTTTGAGTTCCTCTTCACTTTCTGTCATAAGGGTGGTGTCATCTGCATATCTGAGGTTATTGATATTTCTCCTGGCAATCTTGATTCCAGCTTGTATTTCTTCCAGTCCAGCGTTTCTCATGATGTACTCTGCATAGAAGTTAAATAAGCAGGGTGATAATATACAGCCTTGACGTACTCCTTTTCCTATTTGGAACCAGTCTGTTGTTCCATGTCCAGTTCTAACTGTTGCTTCCTGACCTGCATACAAATTTCTCAAGAGGCAGATCAGGTGGTCTTGTATTCCCATGTCTTTCAGAATTTTCCACAGTTTATTGTGATCCACATAGTCAAAGGCTTTGGTATAGTCAATAAAGCAGAAATAGATGTTTTTCTGGAACTCTCTTGCTTTTTCCATGATCCAGTGGATGTTGGCATTTTGATCTCTGGTTCCTCTGCCTTTTCTAAAACCAGCTTGAACATCAGGAAGTTCATGGTTCACGTATTGCTGAAACCTGGCTTAGAGAATTTTGAGCATTACTTTACTAGCATGTGAGATGAGTGCATTTGTGCGGTAGTTTGAGCATTCTTTGGCATTGCCTTTCTTAGGGATTGGAATGAAAACTGACCTTTTCCAGTCCTGTGGCCACTGCTGAGTTTTCCAAATTTGCTGGCATATTGAGTGCAGCACTTTCACAGCATCATCTTTCAGGATTTGGAATAGCTCCACTGGAATTCCATCACCTCCACTAGCTTTGTTCATAGTGATGCTTTCTAAGGCCCACTTGACTTCACATTCCAGGATGTCTGGCTCTAGATGAGTGATCAAACCATCATGATTGTCTGGGTCGTGAAGATCTTTTTTGTACAGTTCTTCTGTGTATTCTTGCCACCTCTTCTTAATATCTTCTGCTTCTGTTAGCTGTTATCTAATTGATGCTTTTGAACTGTGGTGTTGGAGAAGACTCTTGAAAGTCCCTTGGACTGCAAGGAGATCCAACCAGTCCCTTCTGAAGGAGATCAGACCTGGGATTTCTTTCGAGGGAATGATGCTAAAGCTGAAACTCCAGTACTTTGGCCACCTTAAGCGAAGAGTTGAGTCATTGGGAAAGACTCTGATGCTGGGAGGGATTGGGGGCAGGAGGAGAAGGGGACGACAGAGGATGAGATGGCTGGATGGCATGACTGACTCGATGGATGTGAGTCTGAGTGAACTCTGGGAGTTGGTGATGGACAGGGAGGCCTGGCGTGCTGCGATTCATGGGGTCGCAAAGAGTCAGACGTGACTGAGCGACTGAACTGAACTGAACTGATAATCTATCCTATCCTGCAATGCTTATAGCAAGGTGGAGTTGGGGTAGATTTCAGTCCAATGTTTCCCTATTCTAAACTATTACTACATACATATCAATCTCTTGCTATATGCCAAGCACTATTCTAAGCTTGGAATATTCTATATTTGTCTACTCATTGAATTCTCATATCAATTCTCCATTTTATAATAAGGAAACTCATCATTCTTAGTAGCCCAGAAGCTCTTCAATGTGCTTTCATGCCCACAGAAAGTACATGGGGTCTCTCTTCGGCCTATAAGACAAGACACTGAAGTTTTTCCTTCCAGCTGTGTCACCTTGCTTGAGGGCAAAAATCCTGACCAGAATTTACTGCAACCTCTAACTTCACCCAGGAAAAGTCCATACAAGTCTATCTAGCCCATTCCACTCCATCCACATGACATATTAACTACTCAATAAATGTACTGAACAAATAAATTAACCAAATACATGTTAATATAGGGTAGGATTAACTTTTCTGAATCCAAACTCAGTTTTCTGTGGGTTCCAGCTCACAGAAAACTGAAAAGGGTAATAGTAAGGTCATCACTGAGAAAGCAAGTGCTTTAGAAGCAAATTTACGTATCCCTCACTTTTTTCTAGCATCGCCTCACTTTTCTTTCCAGGGGCAGACTTTGGTAGAAACACTGACAGGGAGTTGGCAGGAAGGAGTGTTTGTCAAGCAATTTCTATCGTGGACAGTTCAATCTCAAATGATTTATGAAGTTTTAGTTGTTTATTGTACACAATTGCTTTATTTGAAGGAAGTTTCAGTCCAGGTGGATTTATTAGAGCCCTCCTTAGATTAGTTTGCTGGCAAGAAGAGGTTTGATTTCCCTGAGAAATGTTTTGACTGTACTCCACCCCAGAAGTCCTATACAGTGTATAAAAATTGAGGGGCAGACCACTTAGGACTAGCATATGAATGTTAATTTTTGCTATCAACAAATAAGCAAAATAAAGACAACTAGTGATTACATAGGTAATTATGAAATCTATCCAAAGATTAGAGAGTAGTCTTCTGAGAAAACAGGTCAAATTACACCTGAACATATCCTCAAAATTATTCCACAAGGAAAGCTGTTTTGTAATATTTTGTGTGTGTCCCTCAAGAAAATGGTGAGCCTTCACCTATTTCTAAATTTTTCCATGACCATAATTTCACACTAACACTTACTCCTCATCATATGATTATAGAATTTTAGAATTGGCAAATTTACACACAAAGAAATGGTTCAGTGACAGCCTCGCAGTACCCAGCTGAGAGCAGAAATCCACCCTCTCCTCACGTACTATTTTCTCTGAGAATAAGGTCATCCCAATTAAGACAGAAATGCTGAGACAGAAGGTCAGTTAAAAGCAAGCAAGCACACCTTGAGAGTGTATCCGTGAGTATATTATTCTAATTAAAATAGATCCTTTCGTTTATCTGCTCTTGTCATACTTTTTTCTAAATCACTGCATTGTTCACAGCTCATTAATCAGTATCAATGTATTATTATCTAATAATAATGGAAGCAAATCTAAGCATTTTAATTTTCAAGGATCAGGCTAATCCAGCACTCCCAGTTTCTGTAATTGCTTCACTGATACTAAGAAGAGTGGTTGTGAATGTTTTATGATTATAATCTACTTTAATTGAATTGATTCCTTAAACTAATTATGTGACAATGTTTATTGTTACTCAGTATGTCACTACACAGCTTTGCATAAGCAAATAAAAACCACTACGTTAGCAGAAAAGCCTTCTGATGTCACTTTTTAAATAAAACACGAAGTATGAACAAGCTGAAAAGAGTACTGCAAACATTGGAACTAGACTTGATTTCCCTTAGGGAAAAAAAAAAAAAAGTTATATAAGTCTGTATACAGTTAAGTGGCAAAATTTACTATTATCAAATACTGATATTAAATGTGCAACCCAGCAACTGTGCGATTCTTAAAATCTGGAAAGGCAAAATGAAAAGGTTGCTCCTTTTGTTTATCGGGCAGATATATAGGCAGATATATTTTACTTTTCAAAGAAAAATAAAATAAGCACACCAATGTCTATAGCAAAAACATAAATAAACATACCCATATTCTCTGCCCAAATGGTGTTCCGGCGGACTGGAATGAAAACATGAGCCCGGCTAACGCATGGAATGCTTCTCACAGGCCGAATGTCTGTGCAGAAAGGTGGCGCAGCGAAACGCCATACCGCACCTCAGAAAATAACCGAAATGCACGTCAAGCACTAGGGTGACTTAAAAAGCAGTTATAACCTGAAAGCTGGAGTTATGTTTCATTCAGTTTAGGCCTTCAAGCCCAGGAGACAGCATCTCGAGTAACCCTGCTCCTGAGGTGGACACCAAGGGAGGAGCCAGGCTGTGGAGAAGGTTTGCAACAAAGGGCGATGACACCAGACATCCCGAGTTGAGGAATTCAGCGCTTTCGCATGTGTGGAAGGATGCTGGAGTCCGGGCTCACTGCAACCATCCCGTCCGTGTGCACCCCCGCTGTGGAGGCCCGCGCCCTGTGTTTTTCACATCCTGAGCTCCCCTGGGGCTCTCTGCAGGGAGAGGCTGCGGTCTGAGGCCCGCTAGGTTGCAGGCACTCTCCTCCTGCCTGAGCGCCCCCAGTTCACAGTGGAGGGCCGCAGTCTGAGGACCCCTGGGTCACAAGCGTCCTCCTCCCTGAGCGCCCCCAGCTCACAGCGCAGGGCTGCAGCGGCTGATGGCCGGGACACCCTTGTTTACCGACATGGCAGGAAATATTCCATTTCTCAACTATAATGTAGCTACTGTCTGAAGATAACCATCTCACTTCTGGGAAATTTATATTAAGAAAGTAATTATACAAATCATACAAAATAAAGCTACATAAGAATGCCGATTGCAATGCTAACTACAATTTTGAAAGAAATTGAAACATTCTCCAGTAAATGAGCAGTTCAATCAATTTACCCCTTCTAATTATAATTATAAAGTTGATGTGAAAACAGAAAACTTTAATAACTAATATGAATTGAAAAGTGCAGGATACATAAAAGGATTATAGTGATATTAATTTTTTTTTACCTGGAAAAATTGTGAGAAGGATTCTACATAAACAGTATATTTGATTACGGCAGTAAGAGTAATGAGGACTTTGTTTATCCACAAAACAATCCTATATTATCAAAGAGTAAAGGAAAATAGTTGGAGTATAAATTCCAGAGTAAGGATACATTAATTCAAAACAAGAATTTCATAATTTAGAAAAGAAAAAGGTGTAACAAATACAACTGATTTGCTTTTAGATTCAGTTCAATTGGGTAACCTAGAATTATTTGGGGAATGATTTGTACAAATAGGAAAATGGGAAGATAGCCTTCTGCATAGGATCACCTGTTAAAGAGACTGCTCAGGGCATCACTATGTACTCTGAAAATAATACGTAGTACTATTGAACTTGGAACAGCATTTTTGCTATCAGTTCAGTTCAGTTCAGTCGCTCAGTCGTGTCCGACTCTGCGACCCCATGAATTGCAGCACGCCAGGCCTCCCTGTCCATCATCAACTCCCGGAGTTCACTCAGACTCACATCCATCGAGTCAGTCATGCCATCCAGCCATCTCATCCTCTGTCGTCCCCTTCTCCTCCTGCCCCCAATCCCTCCCAGCATCAGAGTCTTTTCCAATGAGTCAACTCTTCGCATGAGGTGGCCAAAGTACTGGAGTTTCAGCTTTAGCATCATTCCTTCCAAAGAAATCCCAGGGCTGATCTCCTTCAGAATGGACTGGTTGGATCTCCTTGCAGTCCAAGGGACTCTCAAAAGTCTTCTCCAACACCACAGTTCAAAAGCATCAATTCATGCTAAATTGCCCATTCTTTATTGAAGTGTGGCATTGACTGTTTGATGTATCATTATCGTTCACTCATCTGTTAATCTCCTTATATTTGCTTTATCAAATGTAACTATAAAATACCCTTCCATTTCTTGGCAAATGCCAAGCATGAATCATTACTTACACTAGCAAAAACCTAAAGGCCACTGTGAACTTACAGTTACAATAAAATGATGTATCTAATGCAAAATGTTAGTACTTTCTGGTGTCCCTCTAATACTGAAGTGCTAATTACACCCTTGGGCTGTTTTATGAGGTATTTGTTTACCTACACAGTAGATAAACTGAAAGAATGAAGGTTAGAAATTTTATCCTGTTGGTAGAATTGGGTTATAACTTAGGAAAAGTGCCACAGAGGACATGACATAATGCTTTGTATAAACACACTTTTCTGCATGTGCTCTCATTGTCCACTAAGTTAAAAATTACTGAAAAACTAATATTGCTTAAAAATACATGATAAAAAAAAAAAAACAGGAAGAAAGTTCCAGTTGAAAAATGAACCCCAAGTGAATCGTAAAGAATGAACATATAACTCATTTGTAATTGAGGTGCTATGCTGTGCTGAGTTGCTCAGTCGTGTCCGACTCTTTGCGATTGCATGGACTATAACCATCCAGGCTCCTTTGTCCATGGAATTTTCCAGGCAACAATACTGGAGTGGGTTGACATGCCCTCCTCCAAGGGATCCTCCCAACCTAGTTCTCCTGCACTGCAGGCAGATTCTTTACCATCTGAGCCACCAGGGAAGCCCAAGAATACTGAAGAGGGTAACCTATCCTTTCTCCAGGGGATCTTCCCGACCCAGGAATCGAACCGGGGTCTCCTGCATTGCATGCAGATTCTTTACCAGCTGAGCTACCAGGGAAGTCCTTGTAATTGATAGTGCCTGTCATATTTAACACTGTTAACTGATGGATTTCCTTTTCTCTGTAGGTTTAATCCTGCCGTTTTATAGTCCCTTCTTAATCAATTACAAGAAATATGAAATCATCCTGAATGCTCCTTAGAATAAGCAGCAAGTAGATTAACACTTGTATAAACCATATGCCAATGATTGATTCTGTAGTGTGGTTAGAATTTCACACAAATTGGCTCTTCACTAAAAGTTTCACTAAAATAAACTTCACTAAAATTCTCTTCTGGAAGTTTCAGAAAGGAACAGCATGCCAAGGATAACACCAGTCATAATTAGTTTTTGAATTAACTTTGTATTTATATTTATAGAAAAGTTGCACAGATAGTACTGAGAGAGCGTCATTAACATCTTAGCCTACGTTTGTCAACACTAGCCAGTCTCAGCCTCAGTACTAACTAGACTCCAGACTTTGGCATCATACGCTTGTCAACACTGAGAAGCCAGTACCAGCGCCTCAGTACTAACTAGACTCCAGACTTTGGCATCATACGCTTGTCAACACTGAGAGGCCAGTACCAGCGCCTCAGTACTAACTAGACTCCAGACTTTGGCATCATACGCTTGTCAACACTGAGAGGCCAGTACCAGCGCCTCAGTACTAACTAGACTCCAGACTTTGGCCAGTCACTTTGGCATCAGACTTTGGCATCATACGCTTGTCAGCACTGAGAGGCCAGTACCAGCGCCTCAGTACTAACTAGACTGGCATCATACGCTTGTCAGCACTGAGAGGCCAGTACCAGACTAGACTCCAGACTTTGGCATCACGCTTGTCAGCACTGAGAGGCCAGCTTGTCAGCACTGAGACTTTGGCCAGTACCAGCGCCTCAGTACTAACTAGACTCCAGACTTTGGCATCATACGCTTGTCAGCTTGTCACTGAACAGCCAGTAGAGCCTCAGTACTAACTAGTACCAGACTTTGGCATCAGTCAGCACTAGGCCAGTACCAGCCTCACTACTAACTAGACTCCAGACTTTGGCATCATACGCTTGTCAGCACTGAGAGGCCAGTACCAGCGCCTCAGTACTAACTAGACTCCAGACTTTGGCATCATACGCTTGTCAGCACTGAGAGGCCAGTACCAGCGCCTCAGTACTAACTAGACTCCAGACTTTGGCATCACTAGACAGACTTTGGCTTGTCAGCACTGAGAGGCCAGTACCAGCGCCTCAGTACTAACTAGACTCCAGACTTTGGCATCATACGCTTGTCAGCACTGAGAGGCCAGTACCAGCGCCTCAGTACTAACTAACTCAGACTTTGGACTCAGCACAGACTTTGGCAGACTTTGGCATCATACGCTTGTCAGCACTGAGAGGCCAGTACCAGCGCCTCAGTACTAACTAGACTCCAGACTTTGGCATCATACGCTTGTCAGCACTGAGAGGCCAGTACCAGCGCCTCTACCTAACTAACTAGACTCCAGACTTTGGCATCAGACTCAGACTTTGGCATGAGAGGCCAGTACCATACGCTTGTCAGCACTGAGAGGCCAGTACCAGCGCCTCAGTACTAACTAGACTCCAGACTTTGGCATCATACGCTTGTCAGCACTGAGAGGCCAGTACCAGCGCCTCAGTACTAACTAGACTCCAGACTTTGGCATCATACGCTTGTCAGCACTGAGAGGCCAGTACCAGCGCCTCAGTACTAACTAGACTCCAGACTTTGGCATCATACGCTTGTCAGCACTGAGAGGCCAGTACCAGCGCCTCCAGACCAGACTTTGGCATCACACGCTTGTCAGCACTTCAGTACTAACCAGACTCAGACTTTGGCATCACACGCTTGTCAGCACTGAGAGGCCAGTACCAGCGCCTCAGTAGACTCCAGACTTTATCACACGCTTGTCAGCACTGAGAGGCCAGTACCAGCGCCTCAGACTTTGGCAGACTTTCATACGCTTGTCAGCACTGAGGCCAGTACCAGGCCAGTAGACCAGCGCCTCAGTAGAGGCCAGTACCAACTCAGACTAACCAGACTCTTTGGCATCATACGCTTGTCAGCACTGAGAGGCCAGTACCAGCGCCTCAGTACTAACTAGACTCCAGACTTTGGCATCATACGCTTGTCAGCACTGAGAGGCCAGTACCAGCGCCTCAGTACTAACTAGACTCCAGACTTTGGCATCATACGCTTGTCAGCACTGAGAGGCCAGTACCAGCGCCTCAGTACTAACTAGACTCCAGACTTTGGACTCCAGACTTTGGCATCACTAGACAGCTTTGTCAGCACTGAGAGGCCAGTACCAGCGCCTCAGTACTAACTAGACTCCAGACTTTGGCATCATACGCTTGTCAGCACTGAGAGGCCAGTACCAGCGCCTCAGTACTAACTAGACTCCAGACTTTGGCATCATACGCTTGTCAGCACTGAGAGGCCAGTACCAGCGCCTCAGTACTAACTAGACTCCAGACTTTGGCATCATACGCTTGTCAGCACTGAGAGGCCAGTACCAGCGCCTCAGTACTAACTAGACTCCAGACTTTGGCATCATACGCTTGTCAGCACTGAGAGGCCAGTACCAGCGCCTCAGTACTAACTAGACTCCAGACTTTGGCATCATACGCTTGTCAGCACTGAGAGGCCAGTACCAGCGCCTCAGTACTGACTGGACTCCAGACTGGGTTTCACCAGTTCTTCCAGTAATGCTGTTCTTCTGTTTCAGAACCTGACCCATCTTACCACACTGCGTTTAGTAATATTACTTTTAGTAAGAAAAAAGAAGAGGTGCATATAAATTATTTAATTACAAAGCAAAATTCTCACATCACTGATTTTCCTGCTTCGTTTTGCCTCTTTCCTGAACTGAACATGTAGTAAACTCACACTATAAAATTCCAATGGCAAAATTAAAAATGTAACACTCAAATTATACACAGATCATATTTTCAGAGCCCATTTGCACTGTCTAGAATACCAGGAAAATTTTTATTACTTTTTTTTCCCCCCAAATCAAAACTGCTAAGTTCCTACCTGCAGGACTAGCTGGTATATCATGCTATCAGGTATAAGCAGGTATAACCTGGTAATACCAGGCATTACCAGATATATACCAGGAATAAGCAACTCTACCCTTTGAATGTTCCCCCAAAACACACTCCCAGCTGATGTCCAGTCCAATGAAGAAAAGAATTGGTTGGATTTTCATGGTCAAGAGACAGCTGGTAGATTAGACCTCAGTGCAAAAAAAAGGAAGTCAGTCTATGTCAGGAGCATCAAATGATGACTATTATTATATGTGATTAGATAGGTTTCTCCTTAATATGTGTGTGTGCATGCTAAGGCACTTTAGGAGTATCTGACTCTTTACGATTCTGTGGACTGTAGCCTACCAGGCTCCCCTGCCCATGGGATTATCCAGGCAAGAACACTGGAATGGGTTGCCGCACCCTCATCCAGGGATCTTCCTGACCCAGGGATCTAGCCTCCGTCTCTTACATCTCCTGCATTGGCAGGCGGTTTCTCTACCACTAGCAGCATCCGGGAAGCCCCTAATTAATATATTCAATGACAAAATAAGAATCACAATCTGTTTACTGTATTTGTAGTTGGCATTTTTATAGTTTATTAAAATATAATTTACATACCATATAATGCACCCATTTTATCTTATTTATTTATTATTATTATTATATTAATATTTTTCTTGGCCATACTGCATGGCATGCAGAATCTTACCTCCCCAACCAGGGACGGAACCCGTGCATTTGCATTTGAAAGCGCTAAGTCTTAACCACTGGACCACCATGAAGGTTCCATAGTTCACTCATTTTATGCACAATTCAATAGTTTTCGGTATATTTACATAGTTTTATAACTCTCCCTGTAATAAAATATTAGAGCATTCTCAGCATCTCGGAAGAAGCCCCATACAAATGAGCCGTGGTCTGGGGACATGCTGGCCCCAGAGGGCTTTCTCTCTACCAGTGAGAGCTCGCTGGCTGGCAGGAGGAAGCCCAGTGCTCTTGGTTATGCCCGGTTACAGTAGATTTCTACAACCCAGAGGCGAGGCGGTGGTAGGAGATGCTGGATACCCATGGTCTGCCCCTCCTGGGGTTAAACACGGACCCAGATGGGAGCTGTGGGGCGAGACCATCTCCAGGACCGGAGCTGAGCGGCCGGAAGCTGGAGTGGAGGGCGGGGCAGAGAGGAAGAGGGCCTCTCAGATGCTGCAGACTCACTGTTCTAACGGGGGTTCGCTCGTTTTCTTGAATACATATACCTCCATTTGCTGTATATCCTGTGACATTTTCCAGAAACTTTAAATGGTTTTTGTGCCTGTGGCCTTTGTTGCTGTTGTTTAATTGTTTTCATGTTTGAATGTGTCCACTGAGATCCTTACACTGTCATTCCAGCATCCCTCGAAGGCACTATCTCTATAGTCCATAATTGCAATATTCTTTTCCTCTTTGAGAAAATAGTTATATGAGAAAGAACTGAGTGCTTTGTTTTGCTTTTTAACTTTCAAATGATTGGGGTTTTGCTGTTTTATCTTTGGATTTCTCACATTTCAATTTATACTGTTTTATTTTAAATCTTAAAATAACGTGGCCTTTAAAAAATTAACTTTAGGTCTCTTGCCATCTAGTAAATGATTATTTTTGGAGAGAGTCAGGGGCAGGGAGAAGAATGAAGTGAGAAACAAGTTGTCCAAGAAAGAAGAAGAAAGGAACACCCAAGTTGGAAGATAGTCACTGAAAAATTGGTCTTCATGCTGAGACCAGGTTTCATCATCACAAACTAAATTTAAGACAGTTTTAACAAAGGCTTGCTTTGCTAACAAATCCTTACCAATAAGCGTGTCATCTAGGAATGACAGCATCAATTTCATAGAAAATTCATGAAGTATTAAATAGTGAAAGATAATTTTCTTTCTAGCCTTTATTATTATCACAAAGAAGCACAAAACCATGAAAGAGGATGAGAAGGTAAAAGCTATGCATTGACATGTAGCTTTTTCTACAGGTTGAATTATTCCAGCTGATAACATAAATGTATTTGCACAGTTACATATTATTATTGCTTTGTAATCTACAAAAGGATATTACTGTGCAATGTAAACTGGTATTAAACTACTCACTATATCAAGGAAGGCATTTATATACTATACTATGAAATGATAGATACAGCTAGTTACAATCATGTTAATAAGCGTATTATTATGTAAGTATAGCTTTTTGTTCAAAGGAAAAAAAAAAGGAAAAAGAAGGAATCATCGCACAAAGCACTCAAAAATTGTTTATCTCTTTTTAATGTTATGGGTTATGAAACAATATGGTCTTTCTTAGGCTTAGAATTATTTTACCTGTTAGAAGAACATGGCAGTAGAGACTAGCAGTATTTAGCCCTGTGTACCCAGAGTCCAGTGCTCCATGCTACTATCATTCAAAGCAAGAAGCTTCTTGGCCAAGTGGCCAAGGGAATAACTTCCTTTGAGAGTAGGAAGGAGGGTCACCTGCTAATTGACAGAGTCCCCCTGGGTGTAAAAGGGGAAATTATAATATGATCTTTTGTTGCTTTTCAAAGATATAGCACAAAAAAAATGACTGTCATATTTGTTTCACAGATCTCAAGATAAGAACAATGTAAGTTGAAGGAATTTCTAAATATTTATAGTAAATACCTTAAAATAAAAAATGGAAATAGGATTAGTATGTTCAAAACAGGCAGAATAACAGAGAAGCTCAGAAGATAAGCTCAGGGAATCCAAATCTCAGTTAGTATCCTGCCCTTATCCCATCACAGTGTGCTGAGGACAAAAAGTCACCCGTCTATACATTAGTTTTGTCACCTATAAAATGGGGCTATTAATAGGCTTGTTCTAACGGTTAAATAAACCTACCCATGTAAATTTATTTGGACAGTTCTATGAAAATGTTAAGTACTCAATGAATCATAATTGTCAGTATCATCGTCATCACTACAATTCTTCATCAACAACCACTAAAATTCTTCCTTAATTAAATTTTTAAAACAAAAAGTTTAAATTATGAAGCAAATATCCCCTCATAGAGCTACACCTAGGAAGGCATTTCAGGCTCATATTAGAACAAAACAAATATTATATCTGTCCAGTATTCCCACAGAGTAATCATCTTGGAATTTATAACTCACTCTAAATTTAAATACCTAGGCTCACAAAATGCCAATTATAAATGACAATTAAATGTCTCTTAAAATTAAACACTCTGTGGTCTGTTTGACCTCTTTCAGGGGGCACCAATAGCAAAGAAAGAAACAAGGAGAGAGGAAGAGTCCTCGTTCCTTGGTTGAGGTTTTTCTCTTTGAGAATAAAATACAGTAAGAACTAAGGTCTTAAACTATATTTTAAAATATTATTATGCAATATTCTAGAGTCGCCTGCAGAAATATAAACAAACAAGCATATAAAAAGTCACAGAGAAACACGTGTCTGTTTCTTTATTTTTAGTCTCAGTCGTATCTGACTCTTTGTGACCCCATGGACTGTAGCCTGCCAGGCTCCTGTCCATTGAATTCTCCAGGCAAGAAGACTGGAATGGGTAGCCAATTCCTTGTCCAGGGGATCTTCTCGACCCAAGGATCAAACCTGAGTCTTCTGTGATGCAGGCAGATTCTTTGCTATCTGAGCCACCAGGGAAGCCCCTTTCCTTAGAAATGAAGAGTGTACGTTCTACAAGATTTCCTTCTTTCCATCAATGCTTGTTCTGTCAAGGGTTATACACCATCTTCATCACCCTCCAATCCATTTAGACAAAACATGGTGATATATTGTAAGTAAGTCACAAGTCATATGAATATTACATGTTCCAGGATTCCTACAGAACTCCATCACTTGGTTTTTCTGTCCTGTGTGTGTGTGTGTGTTGCACACCCATACTCTTTATCATGTTTCCCTGAATTCCTAAATGCCTTTGCTGAGTCTAGCCTTTAAGACTCAAAGGTCATTTTCTTCCTGAAGAGGTTACTAATCCCTTCTCAATCTTCCCTAGATGAATCTACCCTCAGAATATGCTGTACATTTTTCATTATGGCACTTAGCTCTTGAGCTATATTATTTATTTACATACTAGATTCCAACTAGACTCTGAACTGTTTGGAGACAGTAACTTTATTCATCTAAATGTCTATAGGACCAAGCAGAGTAAATGATACATACATCAAAAACTGTTTATTCAATGAACAAATTAGCAAATGACCTTTTTCTTCTTAAGGTATTTGAAAGATTCTGGAAAAGGAAATTTACATTCAGTACTGTTTCTCCTAACTGAATATTCTCTTTTAGCATTTTCCCATTTTCTAATTCTCTTGGTCATTGTGTTAGAATCAAGTATGAAGGTGAGAGCACTCGTGTGTCAGGAGACCATGGCAAACTATTGAGATATGAGGAGCCTTAATAAAATCAATCACACAGGAAAGAAAGAGAATATTAAATTGAAGATGCATTTTTAACATCTAACTCACTCACATAGAAATAAACTCTAATAAGGTAACAGGCATGAAGTATGCTTTATTTCTTTGTTCATTGTGTGTACATCTGGAATACAATATCTATTTTTAACCATATCTGTATTCATCTTCAGAATTTTATGTGAACTAGAGGATGAGTTGAGAGTTCCTGAAGTAAGAATTATAGAGTAAATCTAAGCATCAATTATATACAAGAACAACTACACCTATATAGTTCCAGTGCTGTGCTTTGTCACTCAGTCGTGTTCGACTCCTCGTGACCCCATAGACTGTAGCCCACTAAGCTCCTCTGTCCATGGAATTCTCCAGGCAAGAATACTGGAGTGGGTTGCTATGCCTTCCTCCAGGGAATCTTCCCAATCCAGGAATCGAACCCAGGTCTCCTGCATTGCAGGTGGATTCTTTACCATCTGAGCCAAGAATATGGGAGTGGGTAGCCTATCCTTTCTCCAGGGGGTCATTACAACCCAGAAATCAAATAGGGTCTCCTGAACTGCATGCAGATTCTTTACCAGATGAGCTACCAGGGAAGCCCATATAGTTTCAATATCTATCTACAATTCTTGCTGAAGAGCAGGTTAATGACAAGAGATAGGCATAGTCAAGAAATTATCACTTCTATTTGCTAGGTTCTGAATTGCTCTTATTTTAATCTTGTTGATCCTTCTCTGGTCCTTCATATCCTTTCTTATTTCACGTGGTTCTGTACAGGGATAATTGCTTCCTTATGTCAAGCTCTTTATTACAGAAAATCCTTGTTCTCTTTGCAATTGCCCGAAGTTAAGATTTTTTTAGTGCGTGTTTTTCATTAATTTTATTTTAAAGAGTTTGTCTACAACACTGGCTAAGTACCTGCCATCATGTACTTTTAGCTCAGTGATGATGTCTTTTTCCATTTGCTTTGCCCTGAACTCAACTTCTCATCTATGTGTTTCTTGTCATAAACTTTTTCATTCTTACGCAATAGAGACAAGAAATCACTTTCTTTTTGTCAGAAAAATTAAATTCCAGATGTTATCAGAAACATGGATGCCACAGTGGTTCTTGTAAAAAGTCGAGTAAATGAAAATATCATGCCCATTAGATATGCCAACTACATCAGACCAAGCAGGTTTACTAATTTGATGTTTGCCTTTTGAGATTAACTGGTTGACTTCACTGGTCTGACACCATAATTTGAAAGTTTTAACCAGTAAAAAAGTATGTATATATAATTCAGTATAAAACAGGACACCAGCAACAGAATCTGGGGGGCATTACAGGACAAGAGCTACCTGTCTTAGAAATCACATCTGGCGGGGATGTACAGACAAGCGCAAAACTGGGAAAACCCTAAAGGTTAGAAGACCAGTTTTTAAAGGTCTGTAGCCAGAAAGAATGGTCACGCCATGGTATCTGTGTTGATGGAATTTGCCTGGCTTCTGAACCTCTGTCTTTTAACACTCCTTGGAGAGCACAGTTTACAGCGGCATGTTGAGTTCCCATACTAGTCACACAGGATTCAAAAAGCCTAACCAAGCACAGCCTTCATTTTCTCTCTTGCCATGCCTCCATGATCTCATTTTAGGCTTTTCTTTAGAAGACCACACTCACAATCATTCCAAATCAGCAGGTAACCTACATGTAAAATAAAACTTCTAAATCTGAGATCTGAGATGATTTATTTTTTAAAAGGCAAAATGGAAAACTCCACAGTCCCATCATTCCTCTATTAATGAGTGCTGGATTCACAGCTCCGAGTTCTGTAAACCTCATTTAGATGTGTCAGAGAGAGCCAGCACCGCATTAAAGGTCTGAACAGGAACAATAATTAAGAAGGCTCAATGCCAATTCCTTTTCATCTTTAACTGCTGCTACGGTCCATACACAACAAATACTAAAAGGTCATCAGAACTCATTTTATAATGACTGCATGTTTATATTTCCATTGTTTTTCCTCTTTATAACAAAGGTAGTGACAATAGGCTGAAAAAAATTGGATTTGGCCATGGGGAATACAGAACTTGGAGAAGGAAATGGCAACCCACTCCAGTATTCTTGCCTGGAAAAGTCCCATGGGCAGAGGAACTAGGCGGGTTACAGTCCTTGAGGTTGCAAGAGTCAGACACAACTTGCCAACTAAACCACCACCACCAGCACAGAACTAGCCCGGGATAGAAAAGTGAAAGCCCCAGAGCAGGCCACTCAGGGCTGCCTACTCTTTGAAAATCCCTTTAGAGCCCTACAACAGGCAATTTCTACATCATTTAGATGAAAAGCTCTTAATATCAGGAAATAATGCTTACATCTCCCTTGATGTGTTTCTAGCTTGGAAGCTTGACAGAGGACTTATTGTCCTGGTGGCTCAGTGGTGAAGAATCCGTCTGCTCATGACGGAGATGCAGGAGACATGGTTGGATCCCTGGGTTGGGAAGGTTCCCCTGAAGAAGGAAATGGCAACCCACTCCAGTATTCTTGCCTGGGAAACCCCAAGGATGGAGGAGCCTGGTGGGCTATGGTCCATGGCGATCCCAGAAGAGTCTGCCATGATTGAGCGCACACACACACACACATGCATGATCTGAGAGTACTGGTTTTCTCCTCTATAAAATGGGAAAACAATATCCAGTAATCTTTGCCATAGGATTTATCTCCTAGGATTACTATGATGATCATATGAATTAACTCATGTTGAAGGGTTTTAAAGAGTTAGGCACACACTAAAGGATAACATGTTATTATTTAACCCTTTTCAAATTTTCATTTTCTTTCTCATAAAAAGATTTCTATCCCATAGTAAGGGATATATTTGACATTTGTTCTTTGGTGGAGAAGAGGACTTAGGCTGATTCATCCATGCCCCTCTTGTGATGAATGAAAAATGACTGAAATCATTAATACGAACAGAGTTACTAGTAACTAGTTACTGAGTTATTAGTACAGTTAGTACTAGCCACAAAAACAGAAAAGGTGCATTGCTATAACCATGTCACTGAAATTAATGAATAGGTGTATAGCTTTTGTCTATTTGGCAGTCAGGATAGTCTTCTCTGAACTGAGTCCATCCTCTTCCAACAGTTTCTCAGCTGGACTAGTTTCATCCTTGAGTTCGACATGGCATTCCCACTCAGCATCCAGAGGGCTGTTTCCAAGCCCCGCATCCCTGTGCTCCCACTCCCAACCCTCCAGGAATGGCCAGATCACCGTCCCGTGTCTCCCCTCGTCTCCTGCAGTGCGCCTCCTCTTTCACTTGGCTTCATGCCCAGTGGCCTTGCTTTGCCTTTGATGCTCAGCCAGTGTCGACATAAGGGCCTTTGCACGTACTGTTCCTTCTTCCCGAAAGCCTCTTTCCTGAGCTCAAGGCAAGAGCCAGCTCCTCAGAACGATGTCCATCACTGCAACTGTGCTAAAGGAATGCTTTTCATCTACTGCTCCCTATCAATTCCCTGTGCATTCCCTTCCCAGAAACCATCAGAGCAGCCAGTGCTGTATATATTTATATATTTTCTTTCTCGTACACTGGAAAAGCATCTTGCCCACATTATTCACTACGGCCTAGAATATGAGCAGCATGTAGCAGGAGTGTCGTGACTATTTGTCCAAAGAGTTCTAACATAAGAAGTGAGAAAATTTGCTGAATGTTTTAACGTCTATATTATTGTCAATGAGAAAATAAATACTCCCCTCTACAAACTCTATCTGAGGAAAGATCCCTCTACAAACTCTATCTAAGAAAGATTAAAAGAGCTGAGTATTTTGAAGTCATTAATATATTTCTGTGTTTTATATATAGCTGTTGTTGTTCAGTCGTTAAGTCGTGTCTGACTCTCTGTGACCCCATGAACTACAGCATGCCAGGCTTACAGATGTCTATATAAAGACACATAACTGAGTGAAATGAAACGTGAAGGAAATGATTCCTAATTTGAAGTGGGAATAAGAGTCTAACCCACACAAGCACATCCACCACGATTGCTACTATTACGTAGAAAGAGCGCTGAGAGTCCTGCATGTACAAAGGGGGCTTTACACCCTCATCACCATCACCATTAGCAGGACTTCTACAAGTATTTGCTGTTGTTGTTGTCGAAGCCATTGATTACAAGTTTCACAGAAAAACCCTAGGAAAATGGTGTTTTATGAAAAGAATGCCACAGACGTCCTTTGGTCAGTAAGTGACCGTGCCTAGACCCAGGCCTGGTTGGTATTAAAGAGCCCACGTAACCAAGCTGAGAAATTCCCTGAGTGTGAAACAGCGCCAGGACTATGCTGGGGAGCTGTCCTTGAGCCCCTCACCCGGTGAAACAGAGACCTGGTTTAACTCTCTACACCTGTATACAGTGTAGTGAATTATACACAGAAGTTCTGTCAGTATCTGCGAATAATGATGGCTGCAAAGTGGTCCCTTCAGGTAAAGAAATGGATAGGCCACAAACAAGATCATGCCCCACGCCTCCCAAGGACAATTTCAGTTCCCCAGATATAATGCTTCTAGGTTAAAAATAAGTTTCCTTTTCATTTTGAAAACAAAAACAGTATTGAATGAAAAATGCCTCCTAATAATGCTATTACTATAATTATTTTATTTTAGGATGGAATTGTATGTTTCCCCTGATACAGATGGGTATTTACTTACTTTGTAGTGAAAATCTTAACAAAACATAAAATTCTGGCTTCAAAGAAAGGTGGTAAGATTTCCCAAATGGCCCCTAAACTTGCCTTGTGGCTGTTTTATTTGGTCCTGGATACTTTCAGATTTTCTACTTTTTCTTCATGAACATGTACATGGGCTCCCTCCTAGTAAGAAGACCCTAAGCCTTTGAAAGGCAAGCATCTTCAGCATAATGAGGACTTGTGGTGCATTTTTAGTTAGAACCACATCACCACTGAGATATTCTCACAGTCACTGGATTCACCACTGAAGTAGATCTTGATGGAGTTATTAAGTGATTTACAGAACCTAGATTTTTCAAAACTGTTTCACTGAAGTATAACAAACACATGGAAGAGGCATGCATGATAAATGTACTGCTTGATGAATATTTCATGAGGTGAAGATACCTAAGTAAAATTAGCATTCAGATCAAGATGCAGAACTTCATCTGTACCCCCAGATGCCACTCTTTTGTACCCTACCAACCTAGACAGCATATTCAAAAGCAGAGACTTTACTTTGCCAACAAAGGTCCGTCTAGTCAAGGCTATGGTTTTTCCTCTGGTCATGTATGGATGTGAGAGTTGGACTGTGAAGAAGGCTGAGCACCAAAGAATTGATGCTTTTGAACTGTGGTGTTGGAGAAGACCCTTGAGAGTCCCTTGGACTGTAAGGAGATCCAACCAGTCCATTCTAAAGGAGATCAGTCCTGGGAGTTCTTTGGAAAAAAAGGATGCTAAAGCTGAAACTCTGGTACACTGGCCACCTCATGCGAAGAGTTGACTCGTTGGAGAAGACTCTGATGCTGGGAGGGACTGGAGGCAGGAGGAGAAGGGGACGACAGAGGATGAGATGGCTGGATGGCATCACCGAATCGATGGACATGAGTTTGAGTGAACTCCGGGAGTTGGTGATGGACAGGGAGGCCTGGCGTGCTGCAATTCATGGGGTCGCAGAGAGTCGGACACGACTGAGCGGCTGGACTGAACTGAACTGAGGGCTTCCTGGTGGCTCAGCTGGTAAAGAATCCGCCTGCAATGCAGGAGACCTGGGTCCGATCCCTGGGTTGGGAAGGGAAAGGCTCCCCACTCCAGTATCTGGCCTGGAGAATTCCATGCACTGGAGTAGTCCATCGAGGCTCGCAAAGGGTCGGACACGACTGAGCAGCTTGCACTTTCACTTTCAGTCTTCTCTAACTTATAAGAGTACCCACTTCTTCTAACATCTAACATCTTGGGTTAGTTTTCTTCTGCTTTTGACCTTCATGTGTATTTTGTATTGAGACCTCAGAATTGTGTCTGGGTGTGACATCCACACACTGTTGCATAGAGTTGCCATTCAAAGTCAGAGATTTGTAAGTGCTTTATATCGGACAACGGAAAATGAGGATTCTACAGACGACTCATTTCATTGTCGTAAACTCAGCTGATTATCTTTAGTCAAGAAAAATCTACACCACTTCGCCCGTCCATTATAGATTAATGACATCTCCTGCCCTTGTTGACCTAAACATGTGTGTTTTTTTCAATGTATATTAACATTTTTGATATTGTGTCCCTTCAAATTCATGTTTTGCAGTCCTAACCCCCAATGTGTTGGAATTAGGAGGTGGCCTTTGGTAGTGATTAGATCATGAGGGTGGAGCCCTTATGAATGAGATTAGAGATCTTACAAAAAAAAAAAAAAAACCTCTTAGCTTCCCAGGTGGCTCAGTGGTAAAGAATCCACCTGCCAATGCAGGAGGAGACATGGCTTCTTTTATCCCTGGATTGAGAAAATACCCTGGAAAAGGAAATGGCAACCCATTCCAGTATTCTTGCCTGGGAGATCCCACAGATGTAGGAGCCTGGCAGGCTACAGTTCATGGGGTTGCAAAAAATCAGACACAACTGGGTGACTAAACCACAGCAACAACAAAAGAGACTCTCGATCCCCTTGCCCCTTCCACCGTGCTGGGATGCATCATGAGGGTGGCCCTCTGCAAACCAGAGAGCCCGCGCTCATCAGAAGCTGACCATGCTGGCACCCTGATCTCAAATTTCCAGCCTCCAGAGCAGTGAGAAGTAAATTTCTGTTGTTTATAAGCCAGCCAGTCTCTAGTATTGTTTGAGCAGCCCAAACTGACTAACACAATGGTAAAAGATGTATTGAGATCTATATTCTTATCTTCTGCTCTCCTAGCCGACAAGTGACAAGAAAAAACATAGACAGGGAATTCCTTGGCGGTCCAGCGGTTAAGACTCCACACTTTCAGTGCAGAGGACAAGAATTAGGAAACTATCATCCTCATCATCAGGAAACTAAGCACCCCCATGCCTCATGGCATGGCCAAAAGAGAAAATAATAATAATAATTAATAGTTAAAAGTTAAAAAAAATAGCCCAAATGTTGGCATTTACTAGAGATGTCACTTATGTTTCTCGATTTTCAAGGATTGCTAAAAATAAAAATGTGTGCAATTTTCCCTCAAATGTCAATAATCTTAATATTATTGAAATATTGTATTTTTCTGCCTAAGTCATTTGCTAATGCATGCTAATGCATAAATCTAGAGTCCTTTGAGGAGATCAGAAACGCACGCTCTGCCCCTCAGTGACCCACTTCTATACATGGATCTCTGAACTGAAATGAACCAGGGATCAGGGCAGGAGAAACACACTCAAAGAGAGCACGCTGTGGTGATTTCACAGCTGCAGATGCTCAAGAGCGCAAATTATTCCAGCTAAGGCTGGCATTAATCTAATCTCAAAATCCTGGCTTCGGTTCTGCCTATTTGCAAGAGCACCACAATTCCAAGATTTGCTTTTAGCCAATGTGCCCCACTTGGTAAAAAACCATGTCCCCTTTTGGGGGATCTGTTCCACCTGAAATTCAGAAGTCATGCTCATCTAAAGACCCTCATTTTGGAACATACTAAGTTTATCTGCAGCTTTGCAAATATATGCGGAGGATTTGGGCAGCTCTTTCAACTAGGTATAGGCTGTGTTTTGGAAATAAATATAGCAGCCTTCACAAATGTTCACTGTTCCTTGATACAAACAAGTGAAAAAAACGATTATTCTTTGAAGTCAAGTGATATTTTGATGTAGATTTTCACTCTGATTTGTGAGAAGCAGACAGACTTGGTAATACAAAAGAGGTTGCATTTACATACTACTTCCAGCAAATTCTTGAGAATGAAAAATCACCACAAGAATATAAAACATGCAGGCCATAGACTTACCATAAGCACTGCAATCAAATGGACTGTTCAGCAAACCATATAGAAGGACAATATGCATAATGCGTTTTAGAGGAAGATCTTTGGTCATGCTTCCATACAGCCAAAGGAACCAAACTGCTTGACATTTTCCATACAAATTCCACTTTGACATCTTTTCCAAAGTTTCTTTCTCTAGGTAGATTTCCCTTCTGTAGGGGTCTATATCCTACCATAATCTAAGAATGACCTCATTCCACACACTCTGAGTCTTACTAAATGATCACATTATTTAATAATCTTTTCAACAATTATAACAATAACTGCTATGGTCTGAATGTTTTTGATCCCATAAAATCAACAAAGTCCCTCGGGTAGCAAGGAGATCAAACCAGTCAATCCTAAAGGAAATCAACCCTGAATAGTCATTGGAAGGACTGATGCTACAGAGCTCTGATACTCTGGTGACCTGATGTAATGAGCCTACTCATTGGATAAGACTCTGACCTGGGAAAGATTAAAGGCCAAAGGACAAGCGGGCAGGAGAGGATGAGATAGTTAGATAGCATCACTGACTCAATGAACATGAATTTGAGCAAACTCTAGGAGATAGTGAGGGACAGGGGATTCTGACGTGCTGCAGTCCACAGGGTTGCAAAGAGATGGACACGACTTAGCAACTGAATGGCAACAAAATTAATGGGTTGAAATCCTAATGCCCAGTGTGATGGTATTAGGAGGTGAGGGCCTCTGGGAACAGCTTGGGTCATTAAAGTAGAATCCTCACGAATGGAATCGGTGCTCTTATAAAAAAGACCTCACAGAGTACCCTAGAACCTACCACCAGGTGAGGAGACAAGTAGTCTGAAACTCAGAGGCAAGTCCTCCCTTGACCATGATGGCATCCTGATCTCAGACCCCCAGACTGTAGAACAAGAAATAGATTTCTGTTGCTTATAAAAGCTACCCGGCCTGTAGAATTTTGTTATAGCAACCCAGGAAAGACAGTAACTAAAAGGACAGCACTCACAATAGATGCCTCCACTTCTTTGAGCTTCTTGTATGTCTCAGAATTTTACATGTTGCATATAGTAGTAGTAATATCCCCTGGGCTTCCCTGGGGACTCAAACAGGAAGGAATCTGCCTGCAATGTGGGGGTCCTGGCTTCAATCCCTGCTTCAGGAAGATCCCCTATAGAAGGGAAAGGCTACCTGTTCCAGTATTCTTACCTGGAGAAGCCCATGGACAGAGGAGCCTGGTGGGCTACAGTCCATGACTATACATAGCTAATTTCTGAATAAAGATGTAAAGTCCCAAGCTGTTCCTGGAGAAGGCCCTTCTTAAGTTGGAAACATTGAGTAGGCTTGCTCCCTTTAACCTCATTAAAGCTGTGCATTCTTTTTAAAAGGAAACATTGCAAACTATGCACACTATTACTGTGCTAGCAAATAGTTTAACATGATAAGAATATCATATCAGTGGATGTCTCATGTTGTCCACCAGTCCCTAATCTCGCAGGATACCATCTGATCGGTGACTCGGTACTGCTGTATCTGTGGTCTCCTTCGGCCTCCCTCCTGCCCCTTTGTGTCACACACTCATGTGTGGATGTATGTGTGTGATTCTTTTCTTCAGTGGCCTAACAGCCAGTAATCTCAGTTTTTATCTGAGCTCTGATTTGCACTGTGACATTTCTTCCAGGGCTCTGTTATTTCTGTTATTCTGTTATATCAACCTCTCTTTACTGTGTTTTTATTGTTTCTCCTACGTATTGTTTCTCCTACGTTCCTCTATTCTCACGTACATTTTCCTTTTTTTCCCTTTCTCTAGGAGGAAGAAAGAAGCCCTTCTGCTGCTGCTTCCACCGCTCTCGATGCCTCCAGTGTGGCTTCACGTGCTCCTCGCGTTGTAAATTATTCGAGCTTGGCACTGGTTCAGCAGCAGCTGCTCATCACCAGGTCTCCTCCGGTGCCCTCCTTTCCCAGCCCTTTCTCGATCCATTAGTTGACTTGAAGGAGCCACACTAAAAGCGCTCCCTTGGAATACCCAGTCGTTCCGAGTTCACCTTTTAACCAACTCTCAAAGCAACACAATTTTTCTATTCATTTTCTGACCAGAAATCAAGTTATTTTACAGAGAAACAACTGGTTTTCTGGCAGAGGATTCCTTTGACTATTCTTTCCAAAATTTAAACAAACCCAGATTCCAATTTGGTCTTAATCTCCTTACCTCAGGATCATCAGGACCCCAGTGGTCCCCACACTGTCCTTGAAATGTGTTGGTGAGTCATTTCTGCTGCTGCTGCTGCTAAGTCACTTCAGTCGTGTCCGACTCTATGAGACCCCATAGACGGCAGCCCACCAGGCTCCCCAGTCCCTGGGATTCTCCAGGCAAGAACACTGGAGTGGGTTGCCATTTCCTTCTCCAATGCATGAAAGTGAGAAGTGAAAGTGAAGTCGCTCAGTCGTGCCCGACCCTCAGCGACCCCATGGACTGCAGCCCACCAGGCTCCTCCATCCATGGGATTTTCCAGGCAAGAGGACTGGAGCAGGGTGCCATTGCCTTCTCTGGAGTCATTTCTGAGGATGTAGCAACTGGTCTTTAACTCTGCTATAGAATCATGTATTACGGAACATCATAAAAAAGACTGAATTGGTCAAGTTAGCCAAACTTTAGGTCAGACAAAGGTTTGTTTGTTTGTTTTCCCTGAATTGTTAGGACATTACAAAGATGCTGATCTAAATAACAATGGACTGAATATGCCCATTTTAAATGCATGAATGATTAGCCATCAAGAAGCATAACCTAACTCAGTATGATGTAAATAGTATTCTGAATGAAAAATTGCAGAAGTGTGATATGGTAATAAACAGAATTGAAGAGCAAACTCAATGAAAGCAAAGAACAAGTTTGACTTCTAATTCAGGCAGTAGATTCCTCAAGTAGGTGCTGTTAGAATAAAGCACACACAACAAGGTTAAAGGAGATAAGCATAGATCTTATCATTTGGAACTTAGTTAAGTGCAGAGATCCAATTATTACAGACAGACCTTCCACGTTTCAGACGATGAAAAACAATTTTGAGGCTCAATGAACAATGTGAATAACTTTACAAAAGAGAATATCATTTTGAATATAATAAAGGATTCAGTGAATTCAATGATTTTGGACAAAACATCATTTTTGATAAATTAGTGGAGCATGAACTATTCATGAAAGAAAAAAAAATTATCTAATTCATCCAAAATATCATGTTTCTTAGACATTTATTGCTATCACTTAAAGCAAAGAAAGTATTATTTGGAAAATTCTTGTGGTTAAAAATGGCCATTCAGCTTGTTAGAATGACCATTGTTATTATTGAGAAAACAACTTTCCTGAAAATAGATTCACACTGAGAACAAAATGATGCAGAATTTTGAAACGGGTTGCTTCCACTCCAGATATGTTAGCTGAACAACTGTCTACAATAACAGGATTTTTTTTTCCCCATTTGAAAATTGTTAATTTTCTTGACAATGCTGCAATTATCAACACTTTATTCTGTGATAGCCACTTTTTAAGGTAGGGCTTTGTGTGGCTTGACTTTTCTCAACTGCATTGCTTTACACCTGAATCAACTGAACTGTGGCTGGGACAAAAGAAATCCGTTGGTTTCCTCAATTAATTTTGCATGTGCATGGCTTCCTAAGGAAAACGAATGGTCCCCCAGCTTATCTAAATAAAGACCAGTCAACACTACATTGTACTCAGTACTGAATACGGAGGAAAATAGAGTTTGTGTGTCTTAACACATAAGAAAACCCTATCAAACAGATGTCTGATAGTTTCAATGGAGTGTTTTTAAGATATTCACAAGCTTCATGATATATTCTAAGAAATCTGATGGACCTATTCATTGTGTCAACAGAACTGTGGATCCCACCTCTGCTGCTGCAATGATGTGATCTACAAAGTCTTCATTTAAAACGATGGTTTTATATTTTATCAGTTAAACCCCAAAGGTGTAGGATAAATTTAAAATGAAAAAAAAAAAAAAAAAAAAAACAACTATATATTCACAAAACGAAGAGCGTCTCCATTTTCTAAACAAACATCAGCAGGATTTGCTAGAATAAGGCAACATTTTAAATACCTGAGAGGATGTAATTAATAACTTTAAATGTGATTAACCAAAATCTCTTGCATTTATAAACATCAGATGCCACTATGGAAATTAACTGCTCTCTAAAAGGAAAATTATTGCTATATGCATATCAAAGAGAAAAACTTTAAATAAATTTTTTCAGTGAAATGACTTGAATTTCAACCTCATTGTCATTGTACATTAAAAAACAAAACTAGAATGTTATCAGTGCTTAGATTCTCTTTGCCAAAAGGTATTTTGCAATAAAAGAAAAATATTTTACAGTAATATAATTTACTGAAATAAATTACTCTCCTCCTTTAAAAAAAGCAATTCTATGCCATCTACGTGTCTCATTAATTTTACAAAGTAAACAAGTAAGCCTAGAAATTGTTGGGGAAAAAAGAGAAAGTTTAAGCTTATCAAAAATATCTTTTTTCCAAGAACAGATAACCATTAAGTTGACATATTCTCTTTGTAATATATTATGTATGTAACACCCTGTTCAGTTGGTTTTTATTTCAGTGTCCTTATCTTTATAATTACATAGTATCACTGAATGATTCTAGTGGTCTTTTCTAATATTCTCTTATCTTTGTAAAACTCTGAAAGATTTTCAAATACAGCAACTATATCTTATTGAAACTATAACAGTAAAATGTAGTTTGGTATAAACTAATATAGATTTTATCACCTTCCCTCTTGAAATCACAAATGAGAGAAATAGAAAACAATTATTCTTTTTCAGTGTCAAAGTTCACAAAACTGTTGTCTGAATTAAATGAAATGTTTTCAAGCACTTAGTAAAGCTGTAGAAAAACAGTAAATAGTCCAGATACCATAGTTTCTCTTGTTCTTCTTCTCTTTATAGGCAGAAATCAAGTCCCTTTTTATGACCCTACATTCATTATTCATACAGAGCATAATGCAAAAAATGTCCTGAACAAATATCTGTCATTACCAAACTTCAACCGCTATCCAAAATTCCAGGGATGGAGACAGGAAACAAAAGCCATGTCTGGTTTTAGTAAGCCTTGCTTCTTTCCTTAATTTGGGTGTGGATTCCATTCAGAGATGCCACAAATCTAAGAGGCAAAGTACTATCGGATCACATCAGAGTTAGAATGCAACCTCCATCACTTCCCTGGTGCCTTACAGGGTAAAGCATCTGCCTGCAATGTAGTAGACCCAGGTTCGATCCCTGGGTCGGGAAGATCCCCTGGAGAAGGAAATGGCAACCCACTCCAGTATTCTTGCCTGGAAAATCCCATGGACAGAGGAGACTAGGAGGCTACAGTCTATAGGGCCACAAAGAGTCGGACACGACTGAGTGACTTCACTTTGGTATTCAGGTTTTGTTTTTTTTTTAATGAACTAGAATAATACGTACATAAGTTAATTTCAGTTTGATTAATCAATAAGGCTGATTATGAGGAAACTGGGGAAAATATAACTACCTAAGGAAATAGTACAATTGTAGGTGGCCTTGGCAAAATGCTTGCAACCTTATTACAATTATTTAAAGTTATTGGTCAATATTGCATTGAAAATTATTGGTCAGTATTGCATTGAAACATCTTTGGAATTTTTCATACCACTCTAAAAAAACTTTATTCAAGTCAGAAATGCATCTTTAAGGTGTTCAATACCTGAATTCAAAATCTTGAAGTTCAAAAGGCAGTGTTTTAGGTTTCCATGGAGGAAAAGAATGTGAGTGTGTGTGTGCAGAAAGAGACTGAGAGAAAGAGAGAGGGATTTATTGTAAGGAATTGGCTCATATGATTATGGACGTTAAGACAATATCTATAGTCAGCAAGTTGGATACCCAGTAGGGTCGAAGGTGTAGTTTCGACTAGCAAGATCAAGATCAAGAATCAGATCAAGAATCAAGAAGAGCTGGCATTTCAATTCCAAGTTTGATGACAAGGAAAAAACACTGTCCCAGCTTGATGGCAATGTGGCAGGAGGTACTCACGGAAGGGTCAACTTTTTGTTCTATTTAGGCCTTCAGTTGAGTGGATGAGGCCACCCATGTTAAGGAGGAGAATTTGCTTTACTCAGCTAATTAAACAGATTTGTCTCATCTAGTCAAGTTGGTACATAATATTAGTCATTGCAAGCAATCTCTTATTCTATTTCTCAAGTGCCATTCTTCAGCTTTTCCCTTACTCTCTCACTCCTAAGAAGAAATCAGCCTTTTAAATTTTTGAGGATGGAGGCTCCATAATTTCTATTTGTCTCTATCTGGGGTCTAGATTGCTAGAAAAGATTTCAATGTGTCTGGTTGAATGCCTGGGGCATATTTGGGATGGACTTTTATGTCATTTCTAGTCTTTGAAATAATTTCATCTGAAATGTATTAAAATAATTGTCATTAAATACCAAATACTGAACTAAAATATGTTGATAACCTATTCATGAAGGCTTCCAGGTTTCAACACAAGAGTTTAATCAATGGGTGAGAGAAAGGTCAGACAAGTTCTCAGAGAGGTTCTGGGAGTTGAACATAATGGGGCCACCCAGCTCTAATTCAGTTCTATAGGACCTGGCCTACACACACATCAATGTTGAAGAGGTAAACTTCATAGCTGTTTATATTTCACATGAATCCTTTGTACTTCTACAATCACATCACACTGAATCAATGAAATTTAATCTACTCACTTGTCAGTAGCCAATCATATTCTTTCTTGAGAATTTTAACTAAGAAGGCTTCCCTGATAGCTCAGCTGGTAAAGAATACACCTGCAGTGTGGGAGACCTGGGTTCGATCCCTGGGTTGGGAAGATCCACTGGAGAAGGGAAAGGCTACTCACTCCAGTATTCTGGCCTGGAGAATTCCATAGACTGGATAGTCCATGGGGTTGCAAAGACTCAGACACGACTGAGCGACTTTCACTTTCACTTTTTCAAGAGTAGAAAGCTATGGGTCTTAAAAGATCTTGAAGACTAGGAACTAAGTGGTTTTTCATAATCAATAGAAAAGAAATGGCCATTTTCTTGCAGGGCTCTCTAAGTTCCTGTCTCCTGGATTATTCCTGGTAATTCCAGACTAGTACTAGGACCTTGCTGTGTGCTTATGTAGCACATGCCCCCTATAAACATGTATAACCTCTTTAGTGAATTATTTAATGTTCTTATCTTTTCTTGTTTATGACAATCTTCATCTAGCACTAAACTGAAGGCAATAATAATGGCATACAAATATGTGACAAATGGATGAGTGGTGAATAAATAACACATAATAGGCTGATTGATAGGCATGAAAAAAAAAATCAGAAACGAGATACAATGAGAACCCATAAGCATTGACCTTTAATTTATCATTGAATTTACTGGTTTCCTGGGCACTGGTTTCTAACAAGCCTGGTGCATTTCATGTGACTGACATGTTGTTCTATAGTCACATAGGGCTTCCCTGGTAGCTCAGATGGTAAAGAATCTACCTGCAGAGTAGGAGACCCAGGTTTGATCCCTGAGTTGGGACAATCTCATGGAGGAGGGGATGGCTACCCACTGCAGTATTCTTGCTGGGAAATCCCATGGACAGAGGAGCCTGGCAGGCTAAGAGTCAGCCACGATTGAGCAACTAACACTTTCACTTTCTATAGTCACTAAATTAAAAATAAGATTTGTCCACAATTTGGGTTTGTGTCTGTGCCTTAAACCAATATTCCATGGCCAAGATGGAAAGGTATCAGGGGGCTGCTGCTGCTACTGCTGCTAAGTTGCTTCAGTTGTGTCCGACTCTGTGCGACCCCAGAGATGGCAGCCCACCAGGCTCCCCCGTCCCTGGGATTCTCCAGGCAAGAACCCTGGAGTGGGTTGCCATTTCCTTCTCCAATGCAGGAAAGTGAAAAGCGAAAGTGAAGTCGTGCAGTCGTGTCCAACTCTCAGCGACCCCATGGACTGCAGCCCACCAGGCTCCTCTGTCCATGGGATTTTCCAAGCAAGAGTACTGGAGTGGGGTGCCGTTGCCTTCTCCAATCAGGGGGCAGAATGGCCAATTATTACAGAATCCTCTTTTTCCCCTACAAGAAAAAATAAGCAGTTGGAAAGGACCAAAATTCAGCCTTTCCTTTAGGATAATCTGCCATGTGCTAAAGATAATTGATTTTTTTTCACTATCAAAGCAGGATACTATTTGGATAGTACATTTTATGCAAATAAACAAAACAGAAATGAACCTCTGAACACTCACTGTCTTCTAGTTACATGGTTGCAAGGCAGCCATGAGAGTGAGAAAAGGCACATTGGCACGGGACTGGGACAACTGTAGATCTTCACAAACGTAAGGAGATGGGGCCAACGTCAGAACAACGGGAAGAGGCAGCAAGGAAAAAGCAACAACTCTGTACTCTGCTTCTGCACACAGACCTCTAAAATGTGATGTAATTAAAGTGGAAATAGCTGACAGTACAGCTTCCTGGAGGTGAATTAAAAATTTCCCAACACTTAGATTCAACAGAACCTAAGAAAAATCAGTATCCCATTGAGAAAATCAGCTTTAGTTCAATTTTTCAAGTAATTTTAATTAGTAGGATATTTTTTTTTTTACTATCAAAGAATGGCAAGTATATTTTATGTTAACGTATGTATACCCTTTTTTAAGCAATAAATTAATTTATTCTTAGAGATGTCTAGAGGACATAAACAATAAAAGGCTTATTCATAGAATATCTACTCTCACATTTAAGCAAGGATAACAATATTTTCAAAAATGAACTATATTTTTCCAGAGAATGACCCTGAGTATGCCACACAAATGTATCAATTATGCACGGTTTTGTGCCCTATTAGCCTGCATTATGTTGTCTTAAATACCTGTACATCTTAAAAGCCCATTTTAGAAGTGTCTTAATGCAATACTAAATGCATGAAGCCCATTATTAACTATTTTCAAATTTAATTTATAACAACAAGCATATATGCATTGTAGATTATTTAGTTCAGCACCTCACATAGTTCCATTAAAATCAGTTACCAATAAAACATAGCATATTGAGTTTCAAAAGCTATTAGGAAAGCATTCATAGACCCTAGAGGCATTCGGGTATTTCTCTTCTTTAGCATTATCCTACGCACAGTTAAGATGAAGAGCTATTAGAATTGTGACTCCACCACCACAGTATATCAGGTTTAAGCATTACAGTGAAAGAGCTGAGGTCTAACATGTTCTGGGGAATTCATAAATCCTGCTCTAACAGTAAGGTGGTACATGAGGGAACTATAAATGCATGATACGTGGAATATTCAAATGAGAAATATATCAAGCTTATCTAGGTCCATCCTTAAAAGAGGCTCAGCAGATATCAAAAGCATTTGGAGCCATATTCTCCCACTACGCAAGATTTTCACTGGGATGTCATTTAGTACACTACAGCCTTAATATTGCAAGAGGGTACTCTAATGTGGGCTTCTCAGGTAGCTCAGTGGGTAAAGAATCCACCTGCAATGAAGGAGACAGGGGAGACCCGGGTTCTATTCCTGGGTCAGGAAAATCCCCTGGAAGAGGGCATGGCTACCCACTCCAGTATCCTTGCCTGGAGAATCACAGGGACAGAGGAGCCTGGTGGGCTACAGTCTATGCGGTCACAAAGAGTCAGCCACGACTGAGCGACTAACACTCTAAAGTACTGAAACAGTTAACATACCTTTCAATTTTGTTTTGTTTCAGTTTGGTTTTTTTAAATAAAAAGATACTTTATAAACCAGGAGAATCTGATCAATACCTTTAAATAAATTTTATATTATCCAAAGCCTCTTCTAGAGTGGCAATAATAACTAAAATATTAATTTTCTTGTCTCATAGTCTCCATGCAATTTAATTTAAATTCATTAATTTTTTTAAAATTTTACTTTAACTTTATAATCATTTCAGCCTATCATGGTGGATTTTCAGCTGTTTAAATATGTAATCTCTATTTTTCTTTGTCTCTAAAGTTGATACTAAGACTAACAACACATTTTTAAAGCTGTATCATTACATATTATGTTCCTAGTACATGAATGTACACATTTGTTATTGCAAAATCATGCTTAACAGAGTCAGTTCTGTAGAATGAGCATTTTCTTTAACATATGCGTAGTTAACTTGCCTATGGTGATATGTGTGTGTGCTCAGTCACTTGAGTCGTGTCTGACTCTGTGCAACTCTATGGACGATAGCCCGCCAGGCTCCTCTGTCTGTGGGACTCTCCAGGCAAGGATACTGGAGTGGGTTGCCCTTTCCTCCTCCAGGGGATCTTCCCGACCCAGGGACTGAACCCGTGTCTTTCACATCTCCTGCACTGGCAGGTGGGTTCTTTACCACTAGTACCACCGAATGGTACACACTAAAGTAAAATAAAAAAGCTAGGTTTAACCCACAAAATGACTGTAGATGAACCAGTCAAGGTTGATAAACTAATTTAACCAATGAAAATGATTAAATTACATAAAAGTTAATTTTTAGAAACATTATTCTTGATATTAATGTATTTATTTTACCCTTAAGAATTTGACCAAGAATTGTTTTTTACTTAAATTCAACAATTTTTGAACATGGCTTTAGCCATATTTCAAAAAAGAACACAGTGCAAAACTATAGCCTTTCTACTATAATAATTTAATATGAATATGTAATCTCAGTAGTCCTAAACTTATTAATTGCCAGATTGGATAATATGTCAACTGAATTTTGCAATGACTCTCTGTTTACCATGTTTAAGCTTTTTCATTGAAACAACTGAAATTTTAAAAAAAGAAACTTTTTGTAGAATTCATAACTAGATGAAAATTTCTAGAAAGAATATAGAAACAGACATAGGCACCTCAAAGTTCATGAAAATATTTTTCTTCGCCTTTGGCGAAGAAAAAACCTATAAACCTAAATTTGATATTTGTAATAAATTTATCTCAGGTAATTATTGTTTCGATAGAAGATAGTGGAAAATTTGCTCTCTAATACCTAAAATGTATTTTAAATTATTTCAAAATTGCATGTCATGAAGTATGCTTTTTTCTGCAAAGTAGCCCAAAACCTTTACTTAAAGCTTATTTTTCAGGAGTTAAGGAAGCAGATTTCATTTTTCCATTATACACCAAAAATAATATAGCTCACTTTTTTCAGTTCACTAAGGTATAGATGTCTATGCCAAATATAACATTCAGAAATGTATTATTTCTCTAATTTTCATAATTCCAGGAAACAGAAAATTTTACAAAGCTTGGTCTTAAGAAAGAGGAATGATAAAATAGATTTTATTTTCTTGGGCTCCAAAATGACTGTGGATGGTGACTGCAGCCATGAAATTAAAGGATGCTTGCTCCTTGGAAGAATAGCTATGACAAACCTAGACAGCATATTAAAAAGCAGAGACATCACTTGGCCAACAAAGGTCTGAGTAGTCAAGCTGTGGTTTTTCCAGTAGTCATGTAAAGAAATGAGAGTTGGACCATAAAAAAGGCTGAGCACTGAAGAACTGATGCTTTCAAACTGTGATGCTGGAAAAGACTCTTGAGCGTCCCTTGGACAGCATGGAGATAAAACCAGTCAATCCTAAAGAAAATCAATCCTAAATATTCATTGGAAACACTGATTCTGAAGCTGAAGCTTCAATACTTTGGCCACCTGATGTGAAGAGACAACTCACTGGAAAAGACCCTGATGCTGGGAAAGATTGAAGGCGGGAGGAGAAGGGGACAGCAGAGGATGAGATGGTTGGATGGCCTCATCGACTCAATGGACATGAGTTTGAGCAAACTCTGGGAGATAGCGAAGGACAGGGAAGCCTGGCGTGCTGCAGTCCATGGGGTCACAAAGAGTTGGACATGACTTAGTGACTGAACAACAAATAGTCTCAGCTCACATATTTTATATTAACTTTTTAAAGATGCTCAAGCACAGAAGGAATCTATATTTAATGAATGTCACATAAGTTGTGGCAGACCGAGGAATAAATAGATGTCAGGCGACTCACTTGTTTACCTGTCAAATATGACCATTAATGAATTAGACACAACTATGATGTGTGAGACGAACCAGTGGACAAAATGGGCAAGGATACTGGCCTCTCGGAATGTACATTCTGACAAGGAGAGACAGAAGACCAAGAAGAGACACAATGAATATACAAACTATACTATATATTAAATGGTCATCAGTACTGTGGAAGACAAAATATAATGTGAAACAAGATGAAAGAGTAATGGAAAGAGAGGATGATGGCAATCGTAAATATGCTGTTTGCATAAATATCATTGAAAAGTCAAGAGTAAGAATAGGAGGTGAGGGAGTTAACCTTGAGGATACACTGCTAAGTCACTTCAGTCATGTCCGACTCTGTGCGACCCCATAGACGGCAGCCCACCAGGCTCCCCCGTCCCCAGGATTCTCCAGACAAGAACACTGGAGTGGGTTGCTATTTCCTTCTCCGATGCATGAAAGTGAAAATGAAAGGGAAGTCACGTCCGACTGTTAGTGACCCCATGGACTGCAGCCTACCAGACTCCTCCATCCATGGCATTTGCCAGGCAAGAGTATTGTAGTGGGGTGCCATTGCCCTCTCCGTGAGGATACACAGGAAGATATAATTCTGCAAAAGAAGCATCAGTTCAAATGATTCCAGGCTGGAGTATAAGCCTGGATACTTGTGGACTTGCCAGGAAGCCAGGGTAGGGGAGCAGAAGGACAGCCTGAAGAGCAGAAGCTGGTTGGGTCCAGATGATAAGAGGCCCTGTGGCTCATGCCTGTCATATTATATCACAGCCTATGGCCATTTTCATTCCAATCCCAAAGAAAGGCAATGCCAAAGAATGCTCAAACTACCGCACAATTGTACTCATCTCACATGCTAGTAAAGTAATGCTCAAAATTCTCCAAGCCAGGCTTCAGCAATATGTGAACCGTGAACTTCCTGATTTTCAAGCTGGATTTAGAAAAGGCACAGGAACCAGAGATCAAATTGCCAACATCCGCTGGATCATGGAAAAAGCAAGAGAGTTCCAGAAAAACATCTATTTCTGCTTTACATGCCAAAGCCTTTGACTGTGTGGATCACAATAAACTGTGGAAAATTCTGAAAGAGATGGGAATACCAGACCACTTGACCTGCCTCTTGAGAAATCTGTATACAGGTCAGGAAGCAACAGTTAGAACTGGACATGGAACAACAGACTGGTTCCAAATAGGAAAAGGAGTTCGTCAAGGCTGTATATTGTCACCCTGTTTATTTAAATTATATGCAGAGTACATCATGAGAAATGCTGGACTGGAAGAAACACAAGCTGAAATCAAGATTGCGGGGAGAAATATCAATAACCTCAGATATGCAGATGACACCACCCTATGGCAGAAAGTGAAGAGAAACTAAAAAGCCTCTTGATGAAAGTGAAAGTGGAGAGTGAAAAAGTTGGCTTAAAGCTCAACATTCAGAAAACGAAGATTGTGGCATCTGGTCCCATCACTTCATGGGAAATAGATGGGGAAACAGTGGAAACAGTGTCAGACTTTATTTTGGGGGGCTCCAAAATCACCGCAGATGGTGACTGCAGCCATGAAATTAAAAGACGCTTACTCCTTGGAAGGAAAGTTATGACCAACCTAGACAGCATATTCAAATGCAGAGACAGTACTTTGCCAACGAAGGTTCGTCTAGTTAAGGCTATGGTTTTTCCTGTGATCGTATACAGATGTGAGAGTTGGACTGTGAAGAAGGCTGAGTGCCAAAGAATTGATGCTTTTGAACTGTAGTGTTGGAGCAGACCCTTGAGAGTCCCTTGGACTACAAGGAGATCCAACCAGTCCATTCTGAAGGAGATCAGCCCTGGGATTTCTTTGCAAGGAATGATGCTAAAGCTGGAACTCCAATACTTTGGCCATCTCTTGCGAAGAGTTGACTCATTGGAAAAGACTCTGATGCTGGGAGGGATTGGGGGCAGGAGGAGAAGGGGATGACAGAGGATGAGATGGCTGGATGGCATCACTGACTCGATGGACGTGAGTCTGAGTGAACTCTGGGAGTTGGTGATGGACAGGGAGGCCTGGCGTGCTGCGATTCATGGGGTAGCAAAGAGTCAGACACGACTGAGCGACTGATCTGATCTGATCTGATCTGATGGCGTGCTGCAGTCCAAGGGGTCGCAAAGAGTCAGGCATGACTGAGGGACTGAGCTGGCGGCTCATGCATGATCTTACTCTGCGTGAGGCGAGAAACCTTTGGAAGGGACTGAGCAGGGAGCAACATGATAGGAGTTTCATTTGAACAGGATCCCTCTGGCTGGTCTGTTGAGTAAAGCTTAAAGAGAGGCAAGAGAAGAGGCAATAAAGCCAGCCAGGAGACCACGCCTACGGTCCAGGTCAAAGATGACGGTGACTTGAACCAAGATGGTACCCATGAGATAGTGAGAAGCGCTTGAATTATTTCTGAAATGAACGGAGCCAGTATAAAGGCAGAAGCTTAGAAACATGACTGGGGCGTGTTCAGATGCCCCAGACGAGTTGAATATGCTGATGTGCCTTAGGCTGTTGGCTATATCGAAATGTTGGTTAGAGATATAAACTTCAGAGTTGTTAGTTTGGGATGGTATTTAAAACCAGGATGCTGGATAAGTTTCACCAAGCAGATGAACATATACAGAAAAGAGAGCAAACCCAAGCTTCAGTTCATTGGTTGATGGCATAGGCTGCCAGAACCATTCATCAAATATGAGAAATCTCTTAGAGAATACTTCTCAAAATTGCACATCTGATCCCTCTGAATAAAAAAAAGAAAAGAAAAGAAAAAAACACAGTTTCAAGGCAATGGACACAAAACAACTGTGTCAACAAAAACAGCTCTCATAACTGTGTCAACTGTGTCAACAATAAGAACTGTCTCATAACTAGTTCAACTAAGAATACACCAAAGGATACAGTAAAATGTTTTCCTGACTTTTTCTTAGGCCTCACCTGGATCAGGTTCAGTGGAGTGTTTAATGCTTCATGAGCAAGTGCACTGAGAAGGCTGCACAGACATGTCGTCATGGAAGGGTGTAACAGATAAGATAGCACCAAACGTGGGCAACCACTGAAAACACCCAGAATTTCTTGGGGGACACATGACTTCCTTGGTCCTTGTCCAAGTTTGTTCATACAAGAAGTGGGAAAGATATGGGGAAGAATAAGAAAAGTTAAATGTATATATTAAAATACTGAAAAGATTTCAAAACTATTCATCTTCAGAAGTTTGGTTAATTACATTATAGTTCATTTAAAAATAAAACAAAGGTTGCCAGAGAAAAAAACAATGCTTGTACAATGCTGTATAAAAAGAAAGAAAGAAAGACACTAACTCTAAAGTTTACACGAAGAAGCAAGACACCCAGAGTGGACAACACAATACTGAAGAAAATCAAAGCTGGAGAACCGACACGACCCAATGTCAAGGATTACCATAAAGCTAATAACCAAGACAGTGTGGCATTGGCGAAATGCTGGACAAATGGATCATGGGACAGAGCAGAGAACCAGAAACAGACCCATGTAATTAGAGCCGACTGATCTTTGATAAAGGAGCAAAGTCAGTAAACTGTAGAAAAGACAGTTTTTACAACAAATGATATTGGAACAACCGGACATCTGCATGCAAAAAGACTAACTTACACTCCTTACAAAATAACTCAAAATGAATAATAGACCTCGATGTAAAACACAAAACTATAAAGTCCCTAGAAGATAACATTGTTGTTCAGCAGCTCAGTCTGACTGTTTGCGACCCCATGGACTGCAGCATGCCAGGCTTTCCTGTACTTCACCATCTCCTTTCCTTTGCCATCTCCTTGCTCAGACTCATGTTCATTGAGTCGTGATTCCATCCAACCGTCTCATCCTGAGAATTGACAAACTGGACTTCATTAAAATTAAAAACATCTGCTCTGCAAAAAATGTGAAGAAAACGAAAAGATAAGCCACTAGGGGAAAACATTTGCAAACGACACATCTTAGAAAAGACTATTTCCAAAATATATGAAGGATTCTGAAAAACAACACTAAGAAAATGAACCACCCAGTGAACAAACGGAACCAAGAACTTAATAGACATGTCACCAAAGCAGATATACAGACGGCAAATAAGCCTATGAAAAGATGCTCCAAATCATATGCCATCAGGGAAGTGAAATAAACACATCAGAAATCCCACTACACACCTATTAGAATGGCATTCCCTGCCCACCCCCAAAAGAGACAAAGACAACTGACGATAGTAAATGCTAGCAAGGATGCAGAACAGCAGGGGTTCTCACATACTGTTGGTGGGAATGCAAAACGGCGCAGCAACTTTGGAAGTCAATTTAGTGGTCTCTCATGAAGTTAAACATATCTGGCCATACAATCTAGAAATCATATTCCACAGAATTGAAAATGCTTGTCCACACAAAAACCTGCATGGATATTTATGCAGTTTTATTCATAACTTCCAAAATGTTAAGATACACAAATGTCCTTTAGTAGGTAAATGGAAAAACAAACTATGGTATTTCCAGAAAAATAGAATATCACTTAGCACCAAAAATGTGAGATATCAAGCCATGAAAATACACAGAAGAACTTTAAATGCATATTTCTATTTGCATTTGAAATTTGAAAAGACTACGTACTGTATGAGTTCAACTACATCATGTAGTTGAAAAGGCAGAACTATGGAAACAGCAAGATCGGTGGTTGCAGGGAATATGGAGGAGAAATAAACAGGTAGAGCATCAAGAATTTTTTTAGGCAGTGAAAATACTCTGCATGATATTATAAACGTGAATATTATACATTCGTCCAAACCTACAGAAGGTACAACACTTAGAATGAATCCTAATGTAAACCATGGACTTTGGGCAATAATGATATATCAACGTAGGTTCATCACTTATAACACATGTACCACTCTGGTGAGGATGCGTGTAAGGACAGGGGGCTATGGGAAATCTCTGTACCTTTCTCTAAATTTTGCTGAAAAAAACTAAAACTGCTCTAAAAATTGTTCTTTACAAAAAAAAAGAAGAAATCAAATATATATGTTAATAAATTACTTATAAATATATATAAGTTATACATTGATATAAAATATCAGAAGCGAAGCATTACATTAAAATGAAAACACAATTAAATCTAAAGGATGTTAAATTCAAGTTTAATTCTTACTCACTGCTACTTTTTCATCACAGGTCAGCAGAGGTACTCTACTCTTCACAGAGACTAGAAATTACCAAACCAGAAAAATATTAAATTAGTCAATATCGTGGAGGGTGCAATTAGGCCAATATTCTCTTATGTTGTTGATGTAAATGTGGCTTGGGAAAAAGCAATTTGTCTTAGAGAAGCAAGGAAGAGCCACCATCTGTTCCAGAAAGACAGAGAGAGCCCTAGAGGATCACACATCAGCAATCAGATGCCCCAGCCCGGAAGCGGCACCTAAGTTCCACTCAGCATCCTTGTTCTGGGCCAGCCACATGGCCCCACCTAACCCACGGGGCCAGGAAGTGTAATCCTACCTCGTTCTCAGCAAACTGAGAACGGACGACTGTCTCATATCTTTCACACTGATATATAAGAGCTTCCAAATTACTACTTTGATAAATAGAAAATATAGAGTTTTTTTTAATCTAAGTAAACTCTCAGAGACCGAAGCATGAGACTCATCTGACAGAAACTTATCTTCCCCTGTCGTGCCCTCTCTGCTTTTCTCTCCTCCTCTCCTCACTTTCTTTCTCCCACCCTTCTCTTTCTACTATTTCTTGTTACAGGTAACCTATAGCCAGAAGATATTATGATCATATACAGAACAGAAGCTATTGCCTTCTTCATTAATTGAAGTCCATGTTGACTGTATTTAGTGATTCTTCTCATTGTCGGCTGAAGCTGGCTCCCTCATTCATCAGAAGAGAAAATGAGAAGTGAATGTCACTGCTGACAGCGGAATCACAGTCTCAAAGTGTAGTTCTCAGAGTTGCTGTGTGACATTTAAAGGAAAAAGGAATTTCAAAGATATATTACCAGATGTGACAAAGATGTCTCTACCTCCTGTATTTTGTCTCTATCTTTCATTCTACAAAGTACTGCAAAATTAATCTTCTAAAAGCACAGTCCTGATCATGTCATCACTGTACTGAAAATATTTCAACGTATCCACATCCCCTGCAGACTAAATTTGATTTCTCGGTTTGACATTTAGTGTTCACCGTAACTTGGCCGTAACTCAGTTGTTCAGTTCATCTTTCTACCATTTTCCTGTTAACATTCCAAGTTCTTAATAACTGGCTGCCCCAAATATGGCTGGCATTTTCTATCTCCATATGCAATTCTCCCTGATCAAATCCCCCTGTCTCCAAACTCATACCAATTCTTAAAGACTCAGCTAGAAGTTTGCCAATCCCATCAAATCTCCCAATGTCTCTAGGAAGAAAACATCAGCATCTCCCATAACTTTCACAAACCCTTATATTTACAACTATAATATAGGGGAAAACCAAATTTTAGAAATGTTTGTGAAAAATTTCTCATTCATATTAATCACAATTAGCTTCAGAAATTCTTGGTAATGGAGTTTTAGCAAAGCAATGAATAATGATTAGTGTTTTAGGAATACTCTTCAAGCTCAGTTTACAAGAGCACAAACATTTCATTTATTTGGGGAAACTTGGTAGGAAGATACTAAAGGGGGAAAAGACCAAAGTCACCCGAAATTCCTACTTGTGGCATCGCTGCCTCTATAAGAACAAGGGAAAAAGGTTTTGCTTGACTTTCTTTTCAGTCCCTCAATGAAGTATTCTTTGAATCACACATGATCATATCAAGAATTGCAGAAAAAACATTTGACAAAATTGAACTCATTCATGATAACCACTCTCATTAAACTAGAAACAGGAACTTTTTGAACTTGATAAAGCCTATCTGAAAAGAATCTACAACTAACATCATATTTAATATTGGAAAACTCAAAGCTTTCTACTAAGTTTAGTTACAAGGAAAGAAAATTCCCTGTCATGACTCCTTTCAACATCATACTTGCTAATACAATAAGGCAAGGGGAGAAAAAAATGTAAACTGATTCACAAACTGTCCCCACCCCCCAACCCTGCCAAAGATGACATGATCATCCAAGTAGGAAATCTGAAAGATTTGACAAAAGCACTCCTGAAGCCAAGTGAGGGCAGCAAGGTTGCAGTATACAAGGTTAGTTTACATTTGCTCACCTATATACCAACAATGAACAAGAGAATTTGAAACAAAAAACACAATACAATTTATGTTAAAATCTCCCCAAATAAAACACTTAGTTACAAATTTACAAAATGTGTAAAATAGCTGTATGAATAAAACAACAAAACTCTGATGAGCAAAATCAAAGAATAAAATAAATGGAGAGATATTCCATGTTTATGGATAGGAGCACTCAGTATTATTCAGTAGTTAATTCTTCCCAACTTGACTGACTGGTTCAGTACAATCCAAATACAAATTCAGCAAATTATTTTATGTGTATCATCAAACTGATTCTAAATTTTATATGGAGAAGCAAAAGATGCAAAGCAACCAACACAATATTGAAAGAAAAGAACAAAGTTGGTGGATAGACGCTACCCAAGTTCAAGACTTACTGTAAAGCTTGTGTGTATATATATATAAAGTGTCCAGTAAGAGTCTGTGATAGAAAAGAAAAGCTCAACCTACTCTGGCAAAAAACAGAAATATATAGGCTCACATTTCAGGAAACAAAATGAGTACAGGACCCAAGAAATCAAAGCATGTCACTGTATCTGTCCTTATTTCTCGACATTTCTTGCCTCTGTGAGGACTTTATTCTTAAAAGAACCACCAGTTTACATTGTAGCAGGGATGCCTACATGGCTATCAGCAATTCTGGATACATAATATCCTACTCTCTACATACTGCATTTGCAGTTCACTTTCTATTCTGGCCTTGGGAAGTCCTAACCTGGCACATCCTTTGGGTCAGAGCCCACACTCACACACTTGGCTAGGCCTCTGGGACCACATTCTGACTTTGGGTTGAGGGGGTGAGGCAAGGTGCCTATAATGATCTGGGTTTGCTTGATAGGTGGCAGGAAGAAGACTCCTTGCTGACAAGGCTGGGATGAGGGGCCTCTGCACCTGAGGTTTGCAGGTCTTTCTCATACCCGTCCTCCCCTGCTAGGCCTGCTAGAATTCCTGAGATCTTACAAAACTGGTCATTGCAACAGAGCTTTGAGCCTGATTCTTCCATTCTCTAGGCACCTTTAACCCTGCTGCTGCTGCTAAGTTGCTTCAGTCGTGTCCAACTCTGTGCGACCCCATAGACGGCAGCCCACCAGGCTCCCCCGTCCCTGGGATTCTCCAGGCAAGAACACTGGAGTGGGTTGCCATTTCCTTCTCCAATGCATGAAAGTGAAAAGTGAAAGTGAAGTCGCTCAGTCATGTCTGACTCTTTTCGACCCCATGGACTGCAGCCTGCCAGGCTCCTCCATCCATGGGATTTTCCAGGCAAGAGTACTAGAGTGGGGTGCCATTGCCTTCTCTGACCTCTAACCCTAATGCTCAGCAAATCCCATCCTATCCTTCCCCTGCCTTCTATCAGGACCAACACTTATTCTTCCCACACACCCCCATAGCCCACTCTGCAGGCTCCACCTGCACCCTGACTCCCTTCCTGGGAAACCTCACATTCCACCTACCAGAAGCAGCACCACAGGTGTCCCCCAGTGTGTGTGTTCAAGACGGGGGAACATTCCCTGGAGAATGTTCCCTGATGGAGGGGCTTGGGTGAGAGAGCGAGCTCCCCATCACAGGGTTGTGGAATTGGGCTGGGTCAGAAACAGAGTGGGGAAAAAAAAAACACCTCTAGATAAAGAAAGATTTTTTTCCCCCGTTAATAGCTATACCAGACAAATCTCAGAGAAGAATTTGATTGGTCTAGCTTGTTCATGCAAAACAATAATTTTATTATGGAAGGGAGGACCCCAAGGAAGGTTTAGATTAACCAAGATTGGGTCAAGGGAATGGGAGGTTGATAGGGACAGAATGGATAACCATTAGGGAAAGGCATTTTGTTATCAGAAAAATGGGGAAATGATTTCGGGCAAACAAAAAATGACATTTGTACAAAATATCTGTATGTTAACGTGCACTACACATTAGTACACACATTTTATTATTTTTATCTTATGTGTATATGTGTGTGAACGTGTGTTATGTATTTAATTTTCTTATTTTTCTAGTTATTTGAGTGTTACATATTTGGCTTTAGGGAGCTAGTTATCCAGAGTTAACCCAAACCAGAAGGTCAAAGGAAACACACCCAAAAAGTCTGCCTTCAGTCTCACACTAACTGCAGGCTTGCGGTGCTGGGCTTAGTCACTAAGTCGCGTCTGGCTCTTTGTGACCCCAAGGACTGTCTTCAGTGTCCAGAGGTCTTGAGTACACACATTGAGTGGCTGACCGTCAGCCTCCAGTCTTCCCAGAGTTCAGGCTAACACCTTTAATCTTCTGTTGTGGCTGTTTAGTAGCTAAGTTGTGACTTTTTATGACGCCATGGACTATAGCCCGCCAGGCTCCTCTCTCTGTCTATGGGATTTTCCAGGCAAGAATACTGGAACAGGTTAGTTCCCATTTCCTTCTCCAGGAGACCTTCCTGACCCAAGGATCAAACCCATGACTCTTGCATTGGCAGGTGGATTCTTTACCATCGAGCTACATGGGAAACCCCTAGAAAGTGAAAGTGAAAGTCGCTGAGTCATGTCCAACTCTTTGCAACCCCATGGATAGTCCATGGAATTCTCCAGGCCAGAATACTGGAGTGGGTAGCCTTTCCATTTCTCCAGGGGATCTTCCCAACCCACGGATCGAATCCAGGTCTCCCGCATTGCAGGTGGATACTTTACAGCTGAGCCACAAGGGAAGCCCAAGAATACTGAGGTGGGTAGCCTATCCCTTCTCCAGGGGATCTTCCAGACCCAGAAATGGAACCGGGGTCTCCTGCTTTGCAGGCGGATTCTTTATCAACTCAGCTATCAGGAAGCCCTTCGTCTCCTGACTAAATACCTAATTTCCAAAGAGAAGGATATGATGTGGCCCAAACCCCTCATCATGAACCATTGTCTGTCCTGTGACCAAAGCCTTAGGCCAAAAAAGGTACTCTTACATGCAGGCAATTCCTGGAAACCAGAGGCCACCTGCAGTGAGCAGCCTAGGGCAAAGGCCAGAACTCTCTTTGGGTACGGCGAATCCTATATAACACGGCAATATTTTAAGTGCCAAGTCCAGACAATGCCAACGGACTTTACTGAAGTAGCAATTTCATTTATTCTCTTAAATTATTAATGAAAAATTGTACTTTAAAAAGCTTCTCTACTCACATCTCTGGTTATCATACAGTGAATATTTCTTGCTTTACTTCAATTTTTCTGGTGTGTAAAGAATTAATGAGGCACAGCTCACAGATTGATGTTCATATTTATTAGTTTTTGTTCTTTTGCTAAACATGTCCTGTGTAATCTTTGATAATCGCTCAAGTTATTGAAAAAGAGTTTGCACAGCCTTAATATTATTTGCTTATTAATCTGTGACAAACCATAAAATTTGATATTTTCACCATGACTACCTCACGAAATTCGCTCACTTTGTCTCTGATTAAAGCAGCACCACACTGCCAGTGCCAACAACTTTCAGAAGTGTTTTAGGGAGAGTTATATGAACATCACTTTTGTTTTCATTTGAGATATCCGAAAGACCTGAAAATGCTCTTCCACATCATAATCACACCCTTTGATCTGAGGATCGGTGTCTGTGCATATTCAATCCCATCCTGCTGAGATGAAACACAGCTGACACCTACCAGTAAGAATCTTTTTGAGATTAACATCTATGCTGGAGATCTAAACTGTCTCCAACAGATGCTGAAACTTCCTTTAAAATTAATACTTTAGCAAGCTTGAGTGTATAAACCCTCAATTTGATCAGGTCTGGTGGTACTTTGGCTACTCTGAATTTGACCAAATGAGACTGCAGTATACCCTGGATCCACAGAATGAATCATTCAAGTATCAACCAAATTCTCTTCTCCAATCTACCTTGAATTATCTTCAGTTTCCACAGTGCTCTCCTAGAAAACAACAGAAACTTTGTGTCTTAGAGTTCTTCTGGTTTTTAATCACTTTTGGGTCACAGACTCTTTAGACTATAGGACTAATTCTAGAACAATGAGGAAACAACAACTCAAGAGCAAAAACAACAAAATATAATATAGTTCCAGGGGGATTCACGGGGCATAGTTTAAACATCCTGCTCTAGAATTTTTTGGCCATCAGCCATTGCTACATTAGTCTCAGATGACACACTTCTGTCTAAGTACATTAGGGAGACAAATCCGAACTTTGTAGTTATTGGGAAGCCTTCTCCCCTCTTATGTTGCAGTTATTCCATTGCTACCCCTTCTTTTGTCCTCCCATGTCCTCTATGCACCTTTTTAAGTTGAAACCCATCGCATTTCCCTTAACAAAAATCTGTGGTCACATTTGCAAAAGTTACTGTTATCTGTACAAATATCACATTGCTCAGGAAGTAAAACCCAAAGGGAAAAGGAGAGAAAGTAAGGAGAAAAAATTCCAGCACATGCTATCTGAAGAAACCTGCTCCAACACCAGAACATTCAAGAACTGGTCAGAATTAAGAACCACTATCACCTGTTCAGTTCAGTTCAGTCGCTCAGTCGTGTCCGACTCTTTGCGACCCCATGAATCGCAGCACGCCAGGCCTCCCTGTCCATCACCAACTCCCGGAGTCCACCCAGACTCATGTCCATCGAGTCAGTGATGCCATCCAACCATCTCATCCTCTGTTGTCCCCTTCTCCTCCAGCCCTCAATCTTTCCCAGCATCAGAGTCTTTTCCAATGAGTCGGCTCTTCGCATCAGGTGGCCGAAGCACTGGAGCTTCGGCTTCAGCATCAGTCCTTCCACGATCACCTGAGTCTCCCTTATTTTGACCCACCTTAGTTTTTGCTTGTAATAGCAGCAGGTTTTCCTGTTTAAAATAATAAGAATCAAACAGATTAATATTTTGATCTGAATAACATACTTCAATGAAAGTCTAATGCCCTCTGGATCTCTGTGTTTCAGTTTTGTTTTTAAAATCTTAGCCTGCATCCAGTCCATATTGAGAAAAATACATTGCGACTCTGTTACTTCCTTCATAGTGGAAAGTAACTGAGGTCTGGCAATAGTTATCACTGGGATCATTATTTAGAGCCCCAAACACTGAAGTTTGGTTCCCTTTATTCAGTCACTGTACCTAATATACAGTCAGGTCTTAAAACTTCACTTTAAGAATAACTTTTGCAATTTTGAAAGGAACTTCTAAGGGGAATGATATATCTATGTAAAAAATTCCCCAGTCCAGTTGCTCCACATACTCTAAAACTGAGAGATTATATTACTAGATCTTTATTGAATAGGAAAATGCATTTTTCCTTCTTTGTCTTCTCTTACTGAAAACAGGATTTCTCTAAGCAATGGTTCTCATAATATGGGTGAACACATCTGTGCTTCACAGCATATGACACCCCAGGGTGTGTTTATCCCCACTCTGCTTTTATGGCTCACAGCACTCCAGGGTGCAGCAAGCGCCTAATGGCTCTAGAAAGCATTGCCAGTAATTTTTTACCACTTAAGACAGCTACTATCTTAGACGATGATTACAAGTTGGATGGTATTCTGTTCTTCCCCTCCATGCCTTATCCTAGCTTGTTTAATCATTGTTTGTAGTATCACAGTCCTGAGACATGTACTTTCTGACCAAAGATGGCAATTTTTATACACGTGAATATACCATATGTTCATGTTTCATATTCAAATTTCATAGTTCACTCAAGGTAAGTCAGATCCTGAGATCTAAAGACAAAAGGTAATGAAAAGAAATACTTTTCTCAAGATCTCAGCGGAAGTAACAATAATGCTTAAAGTGTAACAACAATAAAAAATAAGCTTTCTTAGGCTAGAAAGGAAGCATCAGCTCAAATCAGTGATCAAGAATGACAGTATGACAATGATTTCTTTTGTGTTTTAATATTATTGCATTATTCTATAGGGCAACTTTTATGGATCCCATGAGATTTATTAGATAAAATTATATATATATGCTATGTATATGGATATATATAGAGCTATTGGTATATTGTATGTATTTATGCTATATATGTAAGCAAGTATAATTGCTATTTTTAGGTGATATTTCCAACTTAATAGTAACAAAGCAATAGTAAATTATAATGGCATCTCATACAATGGAAAGAATTATTTAGGAATTGAATTAGGTTGTTTCAACCAAAATCTCCTCAGTCAAAATGGTATGTCCTATGCCCTAGAGATAACTAACTACTTTCAGCCTTAAATTTCAGTGATTCAGGCTTTAAGGTATAATTTTTTTTTTCAATTTATAATTTAAAAGAAAAGACGATGTCCAACTTTTCCAAAATCCCTATCTTCTCTTCTGCAGTAACTGAATTAACAGTTTCTTCATTATTTAAGCTAAATGTCCATTTTAGTAAACGCCCAGTCTGTATCTTCACTGCCATGTATAGGTACACATTTAAAGTGAAAGTGTTAGTTGTTCAGTCGTGTCCAACTACTGGCAACCGCATGCACTGTATCCCACGGCTCCTCTGTCCACGGGATTCTTCAGGCAAGAACACTGGAGTGGGTTGCCATTCCCTTCTCCAAAGGATCTTCCTGACGAGAGGGTAGAACCTGGTCTCCTGCACTGAAGTGGACTCTTTACCCCTGAGCCACCATTGATGACCAATGAGTGTAAATTAAATACTAAAGGGTATATTTCAGCCACTGAGCCCAAATGCTTAGTTTTTCACTCATTTCTTAATCCTCATAGTGTACACTTTAGGGATGTGCATAGGGTCTGATTGTTGTGAATTTCTAGTATAACACTCAGGATTTACAGAGAACCAACTCTGTGGCTGGGTTAGAGTCAACTGTGGTACTATGCCCATTAAAAACCAGAACAGTGTTAGATTTTTCTGAATTTCATTACAGCTCCTAGTATTGGACATGTATTAGTAGTAAAGATATAATTTTTAATCTGATTGATTGAGGGATTAGTTGAATAATGGAAATTGACTGTGGTTGAGAAAAGCTGGCAAATAAATGAATACTAACAAATGAAGCGTGAATTTGACTGTTTCAAACATTATATTAGGATGGCTGAAAGGAAAAATGTCCTTGGAATCTATGATATCTCTAGTGGTTTGTAGACCAAAGAAGCAAAAAGAGAATAGCTAATGGCTAAAGAGAGACCATACTTCATCAGGCACTCTATCTATCAGATGACACTGTACAGGAGACAGGGATGAAGACCATCCCCATGGAAAAGAAATGCAAGAAAGCAAAATGGCTGTCTGGGGAGGCCTTACAAATAGCTGTGAAAAGAAGAGAAGCAAAAAGCAAAGGAGAAAAGGAAAGACATAAGCATCTGAATGCAGAGTTCCAAAGAATAGCAAGAAGAGATAAGAAAGCCTTCTTCAGCGATCAATGCAAAGAAATAGAGGAAAACAACAGAATGGGAAAGACTAGAGATCTCTTCAAGAAAATAAGAGATACCAAAAGAACATTTCATGCAAAGATGGGCTCAATAAAGGACAGAAATGGTATGGACCTAAGAGAAGCAGAAGATATTAAGAAGAGATGGCAAGAATACACAGAACTGTACAAAAAAGGTCTTCATGACCCAGATAATCACGATGGTGTGATCACTGACCTAGAGCCACACATCCTGGAATGTGAAGTCAAGTGGGCCTTAGAAAGCATCACTATGAAGAAAGCTAGTGGAGGTGATGGAATTCCAGTTGAGCTATTCCAAATCCTGAAAGATGATGCTGTGAGAGTGCTGCACTCAATATGCCAGCAAATTTGGAAAACTCAGCAGTGGCCACAGGACTGGAAAAGGTCAGTTTTCATTCCAATCCCTAAGAAAGGCAATGCCAAAGAATGCTCAAACTACCGCACAATTGCACTCATCTCACACGCTAGTAAAGTAATGCTCAAAATTCTCCAAGCCAGGCTGCAGCAATATGTGAACCGTGAACTTCCAGATGTTCAAGCTTGTTTTAGAAAAGGCAGAGGAACCAAAGATCAAATTGCCAACATCCACTGGATCATGGAAAAAGCAAAAGAGTTCCATAAAAACATCTATTTCTGCTTTATTGACTATGCCAAAGCCTTTGACTGTGTGGATCACAATAAACTGTGGAAAATTCTCAAAGAGATGGGAATACCAGACCACCTGACCTGCCTCATAGGAAATCTGTATGCAGGTCAGGAAGCAACAGTTAGAACTGGACATGGAACAACAGACTGGTTCCAAATAGGAAAAGGAGTATGTCAAGGCTGTATATTATCACCCTGCTTATTTAACTTCTATGCAGAGTACATCATGAGAAATGCTGGACTGGAAGAAACACAAGCTGGAATCAAGATTGCCAGGAGAAATATCAATAACCTCAGATATGCAGATGACACCACCCTTATGGCAGAAAGTGAAGAGGAACTAAAAAGCCTCTTGATGAAAGTGAAAGTGGAGAGTGAAAAAGTTGGCTTAAAGCTCAACATTCAGAAAACAAAGATCATGGCATCCGGTCCCACCACTTCATGGGAAATAGATGGGGAAACAGTGGAAACAGTGTCAGACTTTATTTTGGGGGGCTCCAAAATCACTGCAGATGGTGACTGCAGCCATGAAATTAAAAGACGCTTACTCCTTGGAAGGAAAGTTATGACCAACCTAGATAGCATATTTAAAAGCAGAGACATTACTTTGCCAACAAAGGTTCGTCTAGTCAAGGCTATGGTTTTTTCTGTGGTCATGTATGGATGTGAGAGTTGGACTATGAAGAAGGCTGAGTGCCGAAGAATTGATGCTTTTGAACTGTGATGTTGGAGAAGACTCTTGAGAGATCTCTCTGCAAGGAGATCCAACCAGTCCATCCTAAAGGAGATCAGCCCTGGGGTTTCTTTGGAAGGAATGATGCTAAAGCTGAAACTCCAGTACTTTGGCCACCTCAAGCGAAGAGTTGACTCATTGGAAAAGACTCTGATGCTGGGAGGGATTGGGGGCAGGAGGAGAAGGGGACGACAGAGGATGAGATGGCTGGATGGCATCACTGACTCGATGGACATGAGTCTGAGTGAACTCTGGGAGTTGATGATGGACAGGGAGGCCTGGCGTGCTGTGATTCATGGGGTCGCTAAGAGTCGGACACTACTGAGCAACTGATCTGATCTGATCTGATCTGAAAGAGAGACCAAAGGACATTATTGCTCATGTTTGGAAACAATTTTGTGGAAGCATCCCAGAATAATAATATCCAACATCTTATTCACCAAAGTACATTCTTTATCTAATACAGGGATTAAATAAGATTTAAGAAAGTGGACATCTTCCCCAAAAGAAAAATGAAAAAAGTTTGCCTGCCTATCTCATGGTTGGCAGCCAACTAAAGGAGAACATTCTAGGCAACTTTCAGATATTTTAGAATTGGAAGCCGTGCTGAGATGATCCAGTTAAATCCAGTATGTAGATGCCCACTTGTCAGATTTAATTTATATATTGTTCTCGTTATCTATTTCCACGAGCTTTGACTCTCTCCCTCTTCTACCCTTTTTATTCTTCTTTCCTGACCATCAGTCTCAATGGTGCTTTTTTTGACATACATTAAGTTTCAAAAAACAGGAAGTCAGCAAGAAAAGCAGAAACAGGTGACCCCAGCCACTTACAACGCTGGAACTCACAGGCTGTTTCTACAAGGAAAATGTGAATAGCTGGTGCTAAAAAGAAAACATTGAAAACTGGGTCAGACCATTGATAGGACTGTATCTCTTCCAGTTTGCTGACATACAACTTACTGGTCGTCGCGCTGACCTGCAGCTGCGGCCCGGTGGGGTCGAGCGTGCGCAGGTCCCGCCCCCGGCGTCACGTGGGCCCATGCGCCACGACAGCGCGGGCAGCCTGAGGCTGGAGCAGAGCGTCTCCTTTCCTGGGACTGTAGCATCCCTTCGCAAACAGCCAGTGGCTGTCTGAAAGTGATATATAAGAATGGGTAAAGTGCTCACTCGGAGAAGGCAGTGGCACCCCACTCCAGTACTCTTGCCTGGAAAATCCCATGGATGGAGGAGCCTGGTGGGCTGCAGTCCATGGGGTCGCTAAGAGTCGGGCACGACTGAGCGACTTCACTTTCACTTTTCACTTTCATGCATTGGAGGAGGAAATGGCAACCCACTCCAGTGCTCTTGCCTGGAGAATCCCAGGGACCGGGAGCCTGGTGGGCTGCCGTCTCTGGGATCGCACAGAGTCGGACACGACTGAAGCGACTTAGCAGCAGCAAAGTGCTCATTAAAGATTCTCCTGAACTGGTTCATCCCAAAAGAGCTCACAAGAGAGTTTGTCAATAGTTCCGAGCCCCCTGCGTGGTGCGTATCAATTCACCCAAGTCGCTTAGTGGCTCTTTTGCTAGAGCACTTGCCCTTTATGATCAATACATTTCATAGAACTGGGTATTTTTACTTAGGGGACTTTTCCCAGTGAGGGAGATTCTATTCTTATCACCTCCTTTTATGTATGTACATAAAGAGAGATGTTTGTGAGTCTATAAAAAGTGCCCTTGATCTTGTTTGATAGACTGTGTCCTCCTCGGAGTGTATAGGCTGTCAAGTGGTGACTTTGCATTTGCAAATGAATGGCAATACGTGTGCCAAATTCCCTCCCCAGCCACAAAAGTAACAGGAGGAGAATTTTATTTCTGGAAGAGGATTTCAAAACAGGTCAGTTCTCATTCACTCCTCAGCGGGTGCTGCTAAAACCTAGAAAAAGTAAGACACGGCCATTAAACACAGCGGACAAAACAATATGTACATCAATCAGTGCCTAGAAATAGACTTTGAAATGTTATTTATTACCCATTTTCATCAAATATGCATTACTCTAATGATCAGCATATTATGAAGACAGGCATTTTAGAGACAAATTATAAGATGGACTAAAAAAGATTGCTATCATCTTGGCAAAGAAGGGCAGTTTAATTTTTAAAAATCGTATAATTGTTATGGAAAAGAATCTGTATAAATCAAACATTTCAGAGAGACAAGATTTTGATCAGTCATGGCCACTCTCTAGAACTTTCCACGAAAAACCATATAAAGATGCAAAATAAAGTTAAATTTTAGACTGTTACGGTCAAGAGCATGCTTTATCACTGAAGTTCTGCTCTATTTATTTCGATGATATTGGTGTGAATAGATTAAAAGAACCAATATGAAAGAGACTCTCACCTCTTGTTTTCAAAAATATTTATAGGTTGGCACCTGGAGGCTTGCAGTAGTTCCTGAAAAGTCAATACCGAAGTCTAGTGTAGGTTCTTCTGTTCTTTATTAGAGAAATTGACAGCTGAGAGGAGCCCTTTGGTTGTCTGACACTAGGACAAACCATGTTAACAAATGGTTCTCGCTGAGGCAGCCACCAACGACCTAGCAGCAACACAGCCTGAAATTCTCATCACCACTTGCTGCGCTATGGCTGCACCTCTGTCCTTTTCTGCTGCCCATTAAACCTCACACCCTGTCCTCTGTCCTACATCCACTTTTGGGCTCAGCATCGTCTACACCAAATCTCATTTTTTTGCATGGGCTAAGTATGTGATCCTGTTCAGAATCCTGCTGTTGATGTTCATTTTGTCCCATCTGCTGAGATTGAGAACTAACTGTTGAGAACAAACAGATATTGTGCCTTCAGTGTGGATCTTCACACTCCTGCTTAGTCATGGAGTTTCTGACCCCTGCGTGGGCAGACAGTCTCAGCTGTAGGACAGGAAGATGCCTAAGACAGGGAGACAGTGGAACAGCTATCAAGAGTTCACGTGGGATAATTTTGCTGGAGGAGAGAAGCATCTGTTGGGGGAAATTTCAGGACTGGACTAAAATAAAGAAAGGTGATAAAAAGAATTAGCACTGGAACATCCAGTGACCAAAGGACTGTGACGAAAGAAGCAGAGAAAGACAGGAGGAAAAAAAAAACAGCTAACGGGGAGATTCAGATGTTACGCTTCAAAAATGCCATGATGTGCGCACAGGAAGTAAAGAGGAGCCGAACTAGCAAAAATCAGGTCGGCACTTTCCCTTTCTTGCTATTATTATTGAGTAGACAGGTTTTAATTTCTAATTCAAGATATTCTGAGTGTCTGTATCTTCAAGGATCACTTGTTGATGAATGATCTGTAGACTAGTCAAAACCCCATTTGCTTGTTCCTTCTGATGTCCTCTGTGTTATATTTTCATCATAATTTTCTTTAATTAAACCTTCCATGAAGCCCAAAGTAAATTGGAAGGATTGCTGAAATTGGGTCATTAACGTAACTTCTAAGCAGAGGCAGTCTGCCAGATTTTTTTTTTTTAATCTAAGATAAAAATAAAAAGGAGAAGAAAATTGATGCTAGGCTTTTGGGGGAAAAGAGAGTACACTTCCCCTAAGAGGTAAAAAAAAAAAAAAAAAAAGACAACTAAGTGAGGGAAAGTAAAAGGTATCTAACTACTTAGAAGGCTGAGGGAGGATTAATATAAAATGAACCAAAGTAAATAAGTAAATAAATAATAAAGTGAACAGAACCTAGTCATAAATTAACCATGGAGCTCAGAGGATTCAAAGCAATTATAGTAAAATACATAGCCAGATTCTAAGCGCCCCTATGACACAGGATAATTGAGCATGAACACAGTTATATTTACAGTGAAGTAATTAATGAAAGACATATAAGGCAATTAGAGTAGTCAGGACGCTTTTGTACTCCCATTCCATAAAGTCAAAAGCAGAGGACAAACAGCAAGGATTAGTCCCCCAGGAAATGCCCCTGAAATCGAGGGAGTGTGCCTGAGGTTTGGACGCTAGACTAGTTGCATCTGGCAGACGTTTAGGTTGTACTAGCTGTGAAAAGAAGAGAAGCGAAAAGCAAAGGAGAAAAGGAAGGATACAAACATGTGAATGCAGAGTTCCAAAGAATAGCAAGGAGAGATAAGAAAGCCTTCCTCAGCGATCAATGCAAAGAAATAGAGGAAAACAACAGAATGGGAAAGACTAGAGATCTCTTCAAGAAAATTAGAGATACCAAGGGAACATTTCATGCAAAGATGGGCTCGATAAAGGACAGAAATGGTATGGACCTAAGAGAAGCAAAAGATATTAAGAAGAGGTGGCAAGAATACACAGAAGAACTGTACAAAAAAGGTCTTCATGACCCAGATAATCACAATGGCGTGCTCACTGACCTAGATCCAGACATCCTGGAATGTGAAGTCAAGTGGGCCTTAGAAAGCATCACTATGAAGAAAGCTAGTGGAGGTGATGGAATTCCAGTTAAGCTATTCCAAATCCTTAAAGATGATGCTGTGAGAGTGCTGCACTCAATATGCCAGCAAATTTGGAAAACTCAGCAGTGGCCACAGGACTGGAAAAGGTCAGTTTTCATTCCAATCCCAAAGAAAGGCAATGCCAAAGAATGCTCAAAATACCGCACAATTGCATTCGTCTCACACACTAGTAAAGTAATGCTCAAAATTTTCCAAGCCAGGTTTCAGCAATATGTGAACCGTGAACTTCCAGATGTTCAAGCTTGTTTTAGAAAAGGCAGAGGAACCAGAGATCAAATTGCCAACATCCACTGGATCATGGAAAAAGCAAAAGAGTTCCAGAAAAACATCTATTTCTGCTTTATTGACTATGCCAAAGCCTTTGACTGTGTGGATCACAATAAACTGTGGAAAATTCTGAAAGAGATGGGAATACCAGACCACCTGACCTGCCTCTTGAGAAATCTGTATACAGGTCAGGAAGCAACAGTTAGAACTGGACATGGAACAACAGACTGGTTCCAAATAGGAAAAGGAGTACATCAAGGCTGTATATTGTCACCCTGCTTATTTAACTTATATACAGAGTACATCATGAGAAACGCTAGGCTGGAAGAAGCACAAGCTGGAATCAAGATTGCTGGAAGAAACATCAATAACCTCAGATATGCAGATGACACCACCCTTATGGCAGAAAGTGAAGAGGAACTAAAAAGCCTCTTGATGAAAGTGAAAGAGGAGAGTGAAGAAGTTGGCTTAAAGCTCAACATTCAGAAAACAAAGATCATGGCATCTGGTCCCATCACTTCATGGCAAATAGATGGGGAAACAGTGGAAACAGTGTCAGACTTTATTTTTTGGGCCTCCAAAATCACTGCAGATGGTGATTGCAGCCATGAAATTAAAAGACACTTACTCCTTGGAAGAAAGGTTATGACCAACCTAGATAGCATGTTCAAAAGCAGAGACATTATTTTGCCAACAAAGGTTCATCTAGTCAAGGCTATGGTTTTTCCTGTGGTCATGTATGGATGTGAGAGTTGGACTGTGAAGAAAGCTGAGTGCTGAAGAATTGATGCTTTTGAACTATGGTGTTGGAGAAGACTCTTGAGAGTCCCTTGGACTGCAAGGAGATCCAACCAGTCCATTCTAAAGGAGATCAGCCCTGGGATTTCTTTGGAAGGAATGATGCTAAAGCTGAAACTCCAGTACTTTGGCCACCTCATGTGAAGAGTTGACTCATTGCAAAAGACTCTGATGCTGGGAGGGATTGGGGGCAGGAGGAGAAGGGGACAACAGAGGATGAGATGGCTGAATGGCATCACTGACTCGATGGACATGAGTCTGAGTGAACTCCAAGAGTTGGTGATGGACAGGGAGGCCTGGCGTGCTGCGATTCATGGGATCGCAAAGAGTCGGATACGACTGAGTGACTGAACTGAACTGAACTGAACTGAACCACATACCTTGGAAAGACTTAAGTAGTCCAAAAGATGGGCTTTTTTAAAACCTACTGATAAGTTGCTCTAGAACCAAAAGAAGTAAAGGGTAAAGCATCTGCCTCACCACCCAGATATTGATTTGATCAGATGTTTCAGTGCCTCATGATACAACGTGCATTCTCAGTCATGTCCAACTCTTCCCAACACAGAGGACTGTAACCCTCCAGGCTTCTCTGTCCATGGGATTCTCCAGGCAAGAATTCTGGAGTGGGTTGCTGTCTCCTTCTCCAGGGGATTTTCCTTACCCAGGGATCGAACCTCTGTCTCCAGAATCTCCTACATTGGCAGGCAGATTCTTTACCACCGTACCATCTGGTAAGCCCCATGATACAATAAAACCACAAAATTTTTGTTAACAACAACAACAAAAAGAAATAAAAACAACAAATATTATCTCATTAAAAGTTAATAGAATTTTACTTCTGGAGATGACAGAGTAGCTAGTATTGGGTGAAAACTCCTGCAGATAAGATGATAAACACTGGATAAAATGAGAGAAAAGAAATGGTCAGAAGCAAGAAGAAACTGAAAGAGAGTCAACCTTTAGAACAGACGCGTTCGCGCGGCAGCTTCAGCTTTACCAAACGTTTTGTGTGCGGAAGTCCTCACTGCACAGTGTGTGATGCTTGGGCCTTAGGCAGAAAGCATGGGTCTTACTGGCTGGGTTTCCAGACTGTCACACCTAGGCTCTATTAAAGGGAGCCCTGGAAAAGAGTCACCGTATGAGGAAGTCCAGGACTCTGCATGTAAAATCACCCAACCCTTGGTTAACCTCTGCTCTATGAACAGCTCAGACGCCTACGTGTCTTACCTGACAAACTTAGAGATCTTAGCTGCTGCCAACTGTAAGGGAACTAGCTCTTAGAGTTTGAGTCCAGACACATTCACTCCTGATACAACAATTACAAACGTTCTCCGGGAGAAGATAACATAATTACTCTCTAGAATATTTTATACACAATTTTCTGTTTATAAAACAAAAATTCCTAGATAAGAAAAACATAGAAAAATATGATTCACAATAGACATTGGCTATCAGATGCCAACTGAAATATACAGGGAGGTCAGAATATAAAGCAGATATTATAAATTTGTTTGAGGACTCAGGAAAATATAGAGCGAAAAAACAGAGAATTTCACCAGAGAAATAAAAACTGCAAACAATGGAGACCCAATAGCACAATATGAGAAATTTTAAAAATCAGAGGATGAAGACAGCCACATTCAGAAGAATGAAACTAGACCACTGTCTTACACCACACATAAACATTAACTCAAAATGGATTAAATACTTGAATGTAAGACCTGAAACTAAAAATCTCCTAAAAGAAAATATTGATAGCTCATTGACTTAAGGTCTTGGCTATCATTTTTTTTTAATTTGATACCAAAAGCAAAGGCAATGAAAACAAAAATGAACACGTTAGACTACCAAAAACTAAAAAGCTTCTACACAGCAAAAGAAACCATCGACAAAATGTAAAGGCAGCTCACTGAATGGGAGAAAATTATTTGCAAACCATATTTATGATGAGATTAATATCTAAAATATAAAAAGAATTCATGCAACTCAATAGCAAAAACAAACAATCCTATTAAAGCATGGGCAGTGTATCTAAATAGATATCTTTCCAAAGAAAACATACAGATGGCCAAGAGGAACATGAAAAGATGTTCAGTGTCACTAATTATCAGGGACATGCAAATCCAAATCACCGTGAACTATCATCTCACACTTGTTAGGATGGCAGTAAATAACAGTTGTTGGCAAGGATGTAGTGGGAAGGGAGCACTTGGGCACTACCAGTGGGAATGTAAATTGGTGCAGGCACTGTGAAAACCAGAATGGAAGTGGCTCAAACAACTAGAGAATAGAACTGCCATGCTGCTGCTGCTGCTGCGAAGTCGCCTCAGTGGTGTCCGACTCTGTGCGACCCCACGAAGGGCAGCGCCTGTCCATCACCAACTCCCAGAGTTTACTCAGGCTCATGTCCATTGAGTCAGTGATGCCATCCAGTCATCTCATCCTCTATTGTTCCCTTGTCCTCCTGCCCAATCTTTCCCAGCACCAGTGTTTTATCGAATGAGTCAGCTCTTCGCATCAGATGGCCAAAGTACTGGAGTTTCAGCTTCAGCATCAGTACTTCCATTGAACATTCTAGGATCGACTGGTTGGATCTCCTTGCAGTCCAAGGGACTCTCAGTTCAAAATCATCATTCTTTGGCACTCAACTATCTTTATAATCCAACTCTCACATCCATACATGACCACTGGAAAAACCATCGCCTTGACTAGATGGACCTTTGTTGGCAAAGTAATGTTTTTGCTTTTTAATATACTGTCTGGGTTGGTCATAACTTTTCTTCCAAGGAGTAAGCATCTTTTTATTTCATGGCTGCAGTCACCATCTGCAGTGACTTTGGAGCCCCCCAAAATAAAGTCTGACACTGTTTCCACTGTTTCCCATCAATTTCCCATGAAGTGATGGGACCAGATGCCATGATCTTCGTTTTCTGAATGTTGAGCTTTAAGCCAACTTTTTCACTCTCCACTTTCACTTTCATCAAGAGGCTTTTGAGTTCCTCTTCACTTTCTGCCATAAGGGTGGTGTCATCTGCATATCTGAGGTTATTGATGTTTCTCCTGGCAATCTTGATTCTAGCTTGTGCTTCTTCCAGCCCAGCGTTTCTCATGATGTACTCTGTATATAAGTTAAATAAGCAGGGTGACAATATACAGCCTTGACATACTCCTTTTCCTATTTGGAACCAGTCTGTTGTTCCATATCCAGTTCTAACTGTTGCTTCCTGACCTGTATACAGATTTCTCAAGAGGAAGGTCAGGTGGTCTGGTATTCCCATCTCTTGAAGAATTTTCCACAGTTTATTGTGATCCACACAGTCAAAGGCTTTGGCATAGTCAATAAAGCAGAAATAGATGTTTTTCTGGAACTCGCTTGCTTTTTCCATGATCCAGCAGATGTTGGCAGTTTGATCTCTGGTTCCTCTATGTATACAATCTAAAAACCAAATGAACAAACAAAACAAATTTCAAAGGTACAGAACGCAGACCATTGATTTCCAGAAAGGAAGGGGGGTAAGGGGTGTAAGGAATGAGCAAAGGAGGCCAAGAGATACAATGTTCTAGTTAGAAAATAAATAAGCCACAAAGATATATGTAAGCATGGACATTACAGTCAACGCTATTGTAGTATTGCATATGTAAAAGTTGCTAAGAGAGTAAACCTTAAAAGTTCTCATCACAAGCCAAAAAAAAAAAAAGTAGCTTTGGTACAGTGACAGATGGTAACCAGACAGACCTCCTGTGGTGGTTTCTTCGCAGTATATACAAATATTGAATGCTCATGCTGCATACCGGAAACTAATACTATGTTATGTATCAATTTCACCTCAATCATAATGCAATCAGTGGATGAGATTAGCAGAATGTTTGATATGGAAGACACAGGATCAGCGAACCTGGAAACAGATCAGTAGAAATCATCTAATCTGAAGAGGAGAGAAAAAGGATTTATCCTCAATGACGAGAGGAACAATATCAAGCAGTCTAACATATGAGTCATTAGAGTCACAGAAGGAGAGAAAAGGGGACAGAAAAATACTTGAGGAAATAGTGGCAGAAAATTTCTCAAGTTTGTTGAAAGGTAAACTTACAGTTTGATGAAGATCAGCACAGCATAAACATGATGAATACAAAGAAAACCACACTCAAGATTACACACTGCAAGCAGTCAGGAAGAAAGGTTGGGGGCCATGGGATGCATGACAGCTTTAGGTGCGAAAGGAGCAAGGGGTGTTGGTACAGCCATCACGGTAACTGAATTATACATGGAGACGTATGCGTTTCATTCTGTGTGCATTAAACTAAAACACTAAACAGACACTGAATTACAGTTTGTGGGCTTGCCTGTTTTTTTCACAGTGGTATGAGTCAGAAATTTAAAACCTGTATCCCGTATACTCTGGCTTGAACGAAAGTGTAACTATATTGAGCATAGTGAAAGCTAGGTTTCTCCTTGTTGGAGAAGGAGTTACAAACATGGAAAGATGGGTGAGCAGAATGCACCCTGCAGTGCTGGATTGGAACTAGAGATATCAGGATAAACCAATAAATATGTATACACACACAGAGAGAAATACAAATCTTTACACATGTAATATGTTTGCTCACATGTACATGCGTGTGTATATAGATATGGATGTCTATGTGTCTGATATGTCTGACATATGTGAGTGTGTGTGCAAACATGCTCCTGTACATACCTGTTTCCTAGGCTCTCTGATGAAAGGCCTAGAAGCAGTGATCCATCAGCAGCACTGAATTTACCGAGCCCCGAAATCTTGGTCTCTAAGGACCATTCTCTGCTGAAATAAAGCAGAGATACTTTTTGCAGAAAAGCCTGGAACCTCTTACCGCACCATAAAGTAAGGAAGAGCTGAAGGAATGCTGGAGGCGTACTGAAAGAGTACAGGCCAGTTTGAAAGAGATTCCACTGGACAAATTTCGGACATTTGAATGTTAAATATTGATTGAAATGGCGTATATCCCATTGAATAAAATAAAGATCCATACATTCATTTAGATAAAAATAGACTATATAAATAGATCTAGAAGTTCTTCCTTACAGTAGAACACACACACACACACACACACACACACACACACAGAGGATGCTTAAACTAGCGTGTAAAAGTTTAATGAGAACCAGGATGTTTATACAGCTTCAAAGTATCTTCCTCTCCATCAATTGCTTATTAATTCCAAAGGGAAAATGGTAGAAAAACTTGGCAGACAGCACCTTAACCCAGAGCTAAACCACGGTGGCACACACCTCTGATACGGCGCCCTGAGAAGGGTAGAGTGTACTTCTGCGATAGCTCTACTAAAACGCATCGTGCCAATTTCATTATGGAAACACCAAACAAGCCCTATAGAGGAACATTCTACAAAACAACTGTTTAAAAATATCAACATCAAAAGGCACAAATACAAAGAAAGTGTTCTACAGGAGGAGAGAGCCATGGAAACTCAAGGAGACGCGTCACGCTGCCTGTACTGAATTCCAGACCGGGCGAAACAGAAAATAACTGCAAAGGACATAATGGAGGCAGCTGACGGAATTTGAATATGGAAAGTAGACTGTATTTTATCACTATTAAAGTTTCTGACTTTGATCATTGTACTGGTTTTGTAAGAGAATGCCTCATTTATAGGTAGATAGCTATGTCTCCAACTGACTCTCATATGGTTAAGAAAAAGACATGAACATATAAATACAAGGGTCAAACGTATACGCAGCTAATCCCCGTTATTCACGGAATCCAGTTCCGTGAATGTGCCTCTCACTCTATTTATTTGTAACAAGAAATCAGTGATCGCCGTACTTCAGCCATCATTCATAAGCATAGGCAAAGGGGCAAAAAATCTGAGTCTCCTGCCTTGCCTGTTCCCAGAGGAGGCAGAACAAGGATACGCGTGGCCTTGCTTCAGCCCTCATGTTGTAAACACATGTCCTTTGCCGAGTCTATCGACTGCCACTTTTTGGGGGCATTTTTTTACTTTTTGTTGGTGATTTTGATGTTTAAAATGACCTCCAATCACAGTGCAGAAGTGGCGTTTAGTGTTCCAAATTCAAGAAGGCTGCAATGTGCCTTGTAGAGAAAGTGCGTGCCTAAGTGAGCTTCTTTCCGGCGTGAGTTATAGCGCCCTTGGTCAGAAGTTCAATGTTAATGAATCGACATTGTTGATTATATTGATTATACTGTTAATAAATCAATAAATGTTTTAAATAAAAATATTTATATATCAAATAAGCTGTCTTTAAACAGTACACACATAATACAAAGTTATGTGTTGCTCACTTGATTAAAAACAGTTGTGACCAGAGACTCAGAGGAATATAATCCTGTATTTTTCTAAGATCAAATATTCCGTATTCACTAATTCAGTGCTCCTCCCAGAGTTATAAAATATAACTACTGCAAATAACAAGAACCCACTATGGACTGATATATGATACACACACACACAGATATAGATGCATGTCTGACGACACAGATGTGTAAACACAGACCCAGCAAACAGAACAAAGAGGAAAAACTGCTGCTGAATCTGGGGAGGAGGTATACGGGAATTCTTCTTACTAATCTCACAACTTTTGTGCAAGTGAAAAATGGGACCAAAATACAAAGCTGCCAAAGTATATAATGGGAATAAATTATCACAAGATGCTCTTGCTTACAAGAGACACAAACTGGTTTCTTTTCCTCAGAAATCAGAAATCCGATAGGAATGCAGCCATCCGTGTGGTGTCCTGTGGACAATTAGAGGGAGACATACTGCTTTAGTCAAGTCTAGACGCCAGGAGACACAGGCCCGTTCATGGAGTGACGATGAAGTAACGAAAAGACACAGAAGTAACGAAAATCACGGAAACCATGATTTTTCAAAGTAGCTACTGGAGCTCAGGAAATATGCAGCTGGGCCGAGACGCAGTAAGCCGCACGGTGGAAGATGATATTAACCCTCAAGAAACTGTATTTTTGTTGGGGACCTACTAGAGAAAGGGAGATTCACTCACAGGAAGAAGGTCCACATTCTGGGAAGTGGGATTTCTTTCCAGTAAAGTTGCTTGGCCTGTTAAAGTCCACTGGCTTAGACTGGAGGAGTTCAGCTATGCTGAACGGGCTCTCTTCACCTGCTCCTCCTCCTGTTCCTGGGTGGCAACCCTTAAAGGACTAATCTCAAATAGGCTGTGGATTTTACTTTTAATTAAAATATATTCCTTATATTATGGAGCCATTAGTTCCCGATATTAGATTCTACCACTCGTTTCTAATATTAATGGATCTGGGCTCTTAGCCCTTTCAGCTATAATTTTAACATTAAGGCCCATATTTTTAAATATGAAATACCTGTCCTTAAGAAAATGTAGTTTTATAGTTACACACACACACATATATATTAATATATACATATATATATAGCTTCTATGCTGTCAAATACCTGACTTAAAAAAAAGAAACCTAATACTGATATTGTTTTCAATGTTTTTATTCGTTGTTTTCATTTTTATTATTTTAATGGCTATAACTCAGATAATCACGTATTGATTTACCCACCAAATTTTTGGAGAAAAAAAACAAGGTAAAATACAAAGATTAATAAAGTCATTCAACTTATCTATTTAAATAAAAATTAATTTTATTGACTACAGTCTTAATAATATAACTGAAGGAAAGAGGTAGACTTGGGACTTAATTCAGTGTAACGAATGTTTACTGAGGCTTATCGTGTGCTGGAAGGTCCCTGTCTTCAAGGAGCTCACTCAAATACACACATATACACACAGTCACACACAGTCGTGACCAGTTATATGGCACTTGACGGAGGTTGCAGTAAATATTGGAGAAGGAAATGGCAACCCACTCCAATGTTCTTGCCTGGAGAATCCCAGGGACGGGGGAGCCTGGTGGGCTGCCGTCTATGGGGTCGCACAGAGTCGGACACGACTGAAGTGAGTTAGCAGAAGCAGCAGCAGTAAATATTAGGAAGACAACGAATATTTATTGATCACTGATAATATGCTTACCACTATGCTGGCTCATTCCATCTTTACAAAAACCTCCTGGGTCCATATTTTACAGATATCTTTTGAGGCTCAGAGAAGTTATATCACCTGCTTATGGTTAGGTGGCAGAGCTAAGATTCAAACTCCTGTTTCCAATGACTGTTCACATCTTTGTTTTAATATTTTAATATGCTATTATATGAAAATAAAAGTACAAATGAAGGAGTAAGTAATTCTACTTTAATGGCTTAAAGAAGGCTTTTGGAAAGTGAGACAGTCTTTAAAAATTATGGTAGAGACTTCCCTGGTGGTGCGGTGGTTCTGACTTCACCCTTTCAATGCAGGGGGTGTGGTTTTGATCCCTAGTTGCAGAACTAAGATCCCACATGATGTGTGGCACAGCCAAAAAATAAAGAAATAAAATTTTAAAATAAAAAGAAAACAATAGGTATTGGTATCTGTTGCAAGACATTGGTAAGTTCAGTGGCTGTGGTGGTATTAGATACATATCCCCAAGGTAGGATCAACTTGCCAGTGTGGGTTTGGGAGACTATGGGTAATTCTGGGTGGATTCTAAGGTTTCTAGCTTCAGTGACATTATTTATTAAAGTAGGAACCACAAAAGTAAAACAGGTTTGTGGAGCAAGATAGCTCACTGAAATGACGAATTCACAACCAATTATTATATCAAGATATTATTTTTACCCAACTTTAATGGTAAAGGAGAAGATAATTGGGCAAAAAGAAGAAAATTGAGCTTTTGTAGCCTGAAATATGTGTAAACCCTTGGGAATATTTGAAAATGCTATAATGAAACGCTTTCTACCTAAAGGTGAAAAAAAGTGTTTTTCAACAGCACAGTTATTTAGCCAAAATTGTTTCATCTTTTGTTTGTTCATTTTCTCCCACTGCATGCTGGTAAAACTGTCAGCAATTAATTAATGTCTTTTGAAGTTTCAGTCTTTATAGTCTGCGAGAAAACGTAGTGGGAAACATTTTGAGCCAAATAGCATAATGATGTGCCCCTAGATTTCAGACTCATGATTGTGTAAAATGCTTGTAGTTGTCCCATTGGGGCATTCAAATTTCTGTAGGTGCTCTCAAAACAATCCCTTCAGACCCTGAGTTAATTGTCAATCTTCTGAGGCTGGCTCTTGATCAAAAGCTCTGGGGACATGGGAGCAGAGGCTCCCACCTAGGATCAATTCAACAAAGGCTGCTGAGCTGGGACCCAGCGCATCTGCAGGTGTCTGCCCACCTCCTGATGCCCTTGGAGCCACCCATTTGATTAGACTGTAAGCTAGGCTTCCCAGGTGTTGCTAGTTGTAAAGAACCCATCTGTCAATGCAGGAGACACAAGCGACGTGGGTTGGATCCCTGAGTTGGGAAGATCCCCTGGAGAAGGCATGGCAGCTACTCCAAAATTCTTGCCTAGAGAATCCCATGGACAGAGGAGCCTGGCGGCTACAGTCTATGGGGTCACAAAGAGTTGGACACGACTGAACCGACTTAACACACGCACAGACTCACATGCACGGGGGAGAAAGTTTTAAAAAATGGAAAATAAAACTTACTAAGGCAAGAATGGTATAAGATTACTATTCTAAACCCGTCTAATATTTTGTTTAAGCCATCATTCTCTAACCTATCAAGTAATAGGTGCAGCAGGGGAGATATATTCTTTCCCTCCTCCCCAAAGAACAATCTTACCTGGCTAGGTCAGGTTTCTAGACGCCTCTGGAGCTTCCTAAGGTGATAACTTCCCTGGATTTGCTGCCCACTGTGTAAAGCTGTGCTTTCTTGTCATTTTTATAACTCCCTCTTCTAGGTTTCAGGAGTCGTCTCTTATATTTAATATTCCAGGAACTGTCAAAGCCTGAAATCACTTGACACTTGGACTTCAGTTATAGGATCATATGAACTTTCAACCTACATCTGTTCAGCATTGACTCTCAATTATTTTGCTTTTAAGAATGACTCTACCATTTACCAGGTATGTGACCTTGGGCTAGCTACAGTAATTTCTCTGTGTCTTAATTCCTTCATCTTTAAATACATTTTAATAGTATCTATCTCAGAAGATTATCAAAAAAAAATTAAATTATTCAGCATGTAGAAAGACTTTAGAGTATTGCCTGATTTCTCTGGTAAGCATTCAATAATTCTCTACTAATATTTTCATCATATACATGGACAATGTCTAGATTTTAACACACTGAACAGTGCTATATTTATAACACCTCACATTTACGAGGCATTGTTTGAAGAATTTCACATATATTAAAACTTTTGGTTCTAAAACTTTATAAGGAACATACTGCTATTGTCATTACCATTTTATATATGATGAAACAAGTCAAGGCAACTTACGTAAGTTGCCCAACATCACACAGATCACAGTGGCAGAGCTGGGATTCTCCTAGGGTTGACGATAGATTGTACACCCTTAACTATCATTATTTTGTATCTCATAATGATTGCTGGAAAAAGTTACTATTAGTATTATATTATTATACTTTTATTTTTATAATTTTTATAAATTATAATTTTTTATAATTTATATTTTATAATAATTATATAATTATTGTATATAATTATATATTTTATATAGTAATTATATAATAATAATTATAAATTAAAATTTATAAGTATTAATAATTATATAAATAATTATTAATTAGTCTTTTAAATGTTGCTGCTTCTGATGTTATTGACCTTCTTCAGTTTAGAAGAATCTAGCTCAGGAGAACAACGGCTGAGAGGAGGAAGCAAAGTGTGTCTTTCAACAGCCCCAGTGGCCTGAGAGGGCGGGAGCCAGGTCTCCTCACGCAGCATCACGGAAATCGCGAGGCCTGGATACGGACAGGATGTCAGTTTGGCTTTGATTTTGATTGAGTAGGCATTCACATGTTCAGTGGGAAAATAGTCACGAGCATCCTAATATTTCAGTAAACTCTCAGCTCGCAGGTGAGAATGTAAGATGTGGGTGGAGGAGGGAATGCAAAGGATGACCAGATCAGGGCCGCAGAGCAGTTGGATGGAAGTCATCAGTGGGAAATAACGGTGCTTTACGAACCCGAAAAATGTCTAAACTGTTTTAAGGTAGTGCCTGAGAAGTACCAGTTAAGTTGGATAAAGAGATGGTATAGTGCAGGGGATGGCAAATTATGGCCTGTTAGCCAAATATAGCATGGCATCTATTTTGGTACAGCCCCAGGAGTTGAAAATGATCTTCACTTCTTTGATTTTTTTTTTAAACTATAAGAATGCATTTGGGAACATAGGAAAATTATATAAAACGCAAATTTGTTTCCATAAATAGCATTTTATTGGAGCACAACCAACCATTTGGTGATGTATTACCATGTCTGCTTTCTCCTACAACAGCGGACATGAAGAGCCCCACAGACCAGATGCCCCACAGAATTTGTCTCCTATCTGGCCCTTTGCAGAAGAAGTTGGGCAGCCTCTGGCAAAGGACAATGAAAGTAACTTAGTTCCTGCCAAAAAAATATTGATTAGTGTCACAGGGATAAAACCCCCTGCTTTTCTGTTGCTTTAGATTTTCTCACCTGTAAGATAAGAGAGTTGGCATCCGTCACAGGGGATGTCAAACTAACCCTCAGGAATGCTGGGGTTGGCTAGGAGGGGTCATCAAAGGGGCGAATGACAGAATCGCACGGGGAGGACCTCTGTCCTTCCTGCAGCCCCCTTCTTCAATCAGAAACATGGCTCCTGCATCTGCTCTGTCTAAAGAACATTTCTGAAGAATGGACTACAGTTCCCAAAACAAAAACCGGATCTGAGCACCACTGAAAGGGCCTCTCGGACTGTGAGGGGCCTTGCTCTGCCTTCCTGCTTTCCTAAAGCGAAAGTGTTAGTCACTCAGTCCTGTCTTACTTTTTGCAACCCTGAGGACTGTAGCCCGCCAGGCTCCTCTGTCCATGGGATCCTCCAGGCAAGGATACTGGAGTGGGTTGCCATGCCCTTCTCCAGGGGATCTTCCCCACCCAGGGCTCGAACCTGGGCCGCTCACATTGCAGGCAGGTTCTTTACTGTCTGAGCCACCAGGGAAGCCTGCTTTCCTATCTTGCCCCCAATTCCCACGGTAAGTGCAGCTCTCTGGATTTTCCTTTGTCAAGGCCTGTCCTAGATCAGAGCAGACAGGTTCACTTTCTCCATTGTAAAACCTGCATGTTCATCAGTGAAAAAATGCGAGCCCTATCATTCAAAACTGTGGGTGTCTACAGTAACGGTAGAAACTTGTTCCTCGAAAATAAGCCCTTGCCTGGGTTACCCTTGGCTTTAAATTTTTAAATGCATCAGTAAGAAACCATGGCCAGTTTCTTGAATAAAAGACTAAAAAACTGAATTAGCTGCTGAATTTCCATGTAAAATACACGCTGGTGGTTGGTGGTTTTGTAGCTAAGACGTGTCAGACTCTTGCAACCCCGTGGACTGTAGCCCACCAAGATCCTCTGTCCTCTGTCCATGGGATTTCCTGGGCAAGAATAGTGGAGTAGTTTGTCATTTCCTCCTCCAATAAAATATATATGCTATCTCAAAAGTGAAAGATTTCATCAATAAAGTTGGTTGGGGAAGAGAAATATATGCATGATAATGGTTAGCAATTTCACCCTCCATTTTTTTTTTTAACTTGACATTGATCTGATCAAACCATCAGGTGACTGGTTGTTTGCTTCAGTTCTATAATGATTATTAAAGTATACCTGTGGCAGATTCATTTTGATATTTGGCAAAACTAATACAATTATGTAAAGTTTAAAAATAAAATAAAATTAAAAAAAAAGAATTGAGTGTCCTTTGGTTCTTTGTGGGCTTCCCTTGTAGCTCAGTCAATAAAGAATCTGCCTGCAGTTCAGGAGACCCGGGTTTGATCCCTGGGTTAGGAAGGAAATGGCAACCCACTCCAGCACCCTTGCCTGGAAAATCTCATGGATAGAGGAGCCTGGTGGGCTACAGTCCATGGAGTCACAAATTGTCAGGCATGACTTACTTACTTGGTTCTTTGTAGATGGGGATCATCTTCCAGGATAACAAAAGATTTTGCAAAACGCTTTTTCCCCCCCTTTAGTGATTTTTGCACTTAGGAAATCTATGTTATTTGTACAGACTGGTTTCCACTTAGAGATGGCAAAAATACAACTTTATGGTTCAAAGAGAAGAGCTTAACATGGCTTATAAAAAATGTATAGAACTTCTCCAACATCAAATAACTCTTGGAATACTACAGCCTGGTAGGCTAAGTGAAGATGAAATGGAAACACACTCAAAACATACCTGAATTTAAAAATTAAAAGAGGAAAAGACTCTAGGCAAAATGTACCATGATCTTGATAAGCCCAACTTATTTAAAAAGTTATTAGAGACATTTTTCTAAACACACCATAACTAGGATTTATCCCTTTGGAATTGTTCAGTGGGGGAGAAAAAGTCTGAATGTGGAGCTAATACACAATATTCCTGATGCCATGGTTTCAGATTGAAATAGTCTGCTCTGCTTCTTTGTGATGCTCCCACGTGATCCTGCTCTGAGCTGTTGAACACTGGCCACGGCAGAAGCAGCTGCATTGCACTGGGGTGTGAAATTATCCTTAAGCATATTTGGTGGAAGAGTTAAGTTTAGTCATCGTTGTCACAAAAGTAACTGCAAGACAGTGGAGCAACCGAATGGACCTGGTGTCACTCGGACAGAATAAGAATTCCTGGCTTCTCTGTTTTGTAAATATGTATTCTGAAATGGTATTTAAAATAAAGCTTTCTATTAACAATTTTTATCAAAGTTGTAGAGGGTGAAAAGAATTTAGGATATACATTCAGCTTCACCTCCTCTCTTACCCCATTTTGCATCTCTCATCTCTGAGAATAGATCATGATGCCCCCATCTCACAGGGCTATCTGGAGATGTCTTGTTTAAGCATCCTTAGGAGAATGACATCACAATCATTAGGACTGTGGCATAATTTAAAAACAATTGAGATCAGTAGCACAGATATTAATGGTTATGAAACTACCACCACCATAATTCTACCAAGGAGCAGAGATCGGTGGTCCGCTGATGACCCACTGTGGGGTTGACCTGGAGTTCAACATGGAAATTGGAACAGTGGATCAGCCCCTTGAATGAAAAGTATCCCTATCTACAAAGCGATACTATAGAGAAATAAGCTGATTTCTTTCAGAGAGCTGGGAGCCCTCTTTGTTCCTCTCACCGCTGATTTCCTCCTAATAGCATGCTTGAGAAGCATCAGTGGGAGGAAGCCGAGACTGAGAGAAAGGCGCCTTGGTCCTGACCCCGTCTCAATTTCCTGGGTCTCTTTTCTCCCCTATGATAATTAGAACTGCCCTGGTCCTCTTGATTCCGAAGTCTTTAACCTGCTTTTATTTTGGGTTGCATTTTTCTCTTGACATCTTTATTTAAATGTATGTAAATATATGTAAAGTGACTATCCCAAAGCTCAGGGCAATGACTTTATGGACCTGACCCCCACCCCACCCCACACACACACACAAACAGTCAGAAACATTATTAGCACCGCTTTGGGGAAAAGAGGTCCTGCAAGGTTAAACAACGGCTTAAGAGGCTAGACCGGTATTGAAACCAGGTCTGCCTTCAAAGCCTACACAGGTTTTCCTAAAACAGAATCTGCTACACAAACCTGAGGCCATATGGAGAGGCTTCTCTATGATACTTCAAAATGTTTTATTATAAAGACACTGTAGAAAATTTGCATTCTCCATACACATCTGATAAATGTATGCATACTGTAATTTTGATGACTGTCTTTAAAGTTAATCTGAGCACATTGGCACGTTGCATATCACTTGGATGAAAAAGCTAAAATGAAGCGTTGTCATAGCTTTAAGGTCCACATCTGTATTCCAGTCTTCCCCCTTTACCGCTCGCTCTCCATGGAGTGGACAGATGCTCTGCCAAGTAATGTCAGTTCCCCAAACAAAACCTTCCGCTGGTTTCCTGTGCCTTCCGAGTTGTGTCGGTCGTGTTTGACTCTTTGCGACCCCGTGGACAGTAGCCCACCAGGCCCCTCTGTCCATGGGATTTCCAGACAAGAATACTGGAGTGGGTTGCCTTGCCCTTCTCCAGGGGATTTTCCTGACCCAGGGATCAAACGTGGATCTCCTGCATTGCAGGCAGATTTATTTTTAATGTCTGAGCCACTGTCATTCAGAGAAAATCCAAACTCTTTACCTTACTTTATGAGAACACGTGGTCTACTTCTTCAGTGCAGCCTTTTACCTCTCCCACCTCCCTGCCTGGGCCACTATTCCTGGAGGTCTGGTTCCTCATCTGGAATTTTTTCTCTCATGTTTTTAACAGTGCTTTAAAAACAGAAAAAGAGAGAAGAGGCACGCACAAAGCAAATACAAATACTTTTGAATAAGTGGATGCTTACTTTGGCACTGGATAATACTATTCTGATGGTTGAGAGATTGTGGAAAAAAAAAAAAAAAAACAGGCAGACCTAACATGTAAGTGAAATAATAATGAAGAAAAGGTCAAATCATAACATGTTACATTGGCTGAATGAATGTGTCTCTGGAGTTAAAATTAAAAAGGTGGAAAATGTGGGTGTTCACACAGATGCACAGTGGTATTAGACGTGCTGAAGAAGGATCCTGCCAGAGTCACAATGTAAAGATTGCTTTAATTTCCTCAAAATAGCATTATCAGCCATATTAAGGATGCTAATTTGAACTTTCTTGTATACTTCTGTTTGAGTTCAACTTGAACTCAGATTAAATCAAAATATGTTTTCATATTATTAGGTACATTTATGCTTATTTATAGAATTAAGTATGCAATTGCATATTTATTTTTAATGTTATACATAAATATAAATTATACACTTATGAGCATAATGAACTTCCACTCAGCTTCTTTCAACATATACTAGCATCATTCTGTGCCATGCTCAATCACTCAGACGTGTCCGACTCTTTGCGACCCCATGGACTATAGCCTGGCAGCTCTTCTGTCCATGAAATTTTCCAAGCAAGAATACTGGAGTGGGTTGCCATTTCCTCCTCCAGATCTTCCCAAACAACTTAAATCAACTTAAATGGATCCATACCTTTCTTAAGTCTGGGAAATGCTGCCTTTCTCCATGCTGTCTCCTACTTCACACCTCTAAAATATCCTTTGAAGTTGATCGGTTTTATGTCAGGTATGAGTTGTGCTTAAAATAAATCATATAAATCATTGAGAAGCACTACTGTGCGTCGCAAGGGCATAAGCATATCACCCTACGAGTCATTTGTGATAAACATCCCAGAAAGGAGAACGTTTACTACACAATGGATTAAATCAGTGGTTCTCAAAGTGGGGTCACAAGATTAGCATCAGTAACTCCTGGAACTTGCTAGAAATGCACTTTTTTCAGCTCCATCCCAGCTCTACTGCCCCCAGAAATGTATGAGTAAGACCCCACTGCCAGGGTCCTAACAAGCCTTCCGTCCCCAGTTGATCCCAGTGACCCCTAACTTTGAAGCCACCAGAGGAGATAATGGCTCAGGTAATACTAAGAATTTAGCTATATAGTACAGTAATAACTTTCCTCCAAAGGGCTTCCTTTACAGTGAGCTTTCTACTCTAATAAAAAAAAAAAAAATGTGTTTCCCTTTAATGTGCATCATATCTTTCTAGATGTCTCTTTTTCTTGTCCTTTTCTTTAGGCTACAAAAGTCAATGCCAGTCAAGCAGTTAAAATACATTTTGGGTAAACAGGCTGTGTTTACAGGATCCCAAATCAAGCAGTTAAATCGATCATCTAATTCAATTAAACATGAAAGTGAAAAGTGAAGTTATACACCACCCCTGATTGCCTCTGCCTGCAGGGTAACGCCAGAATCAGCCTGACACAGAATTCAGTGTTGGGTAGTCCCACTCTGCAGAGCCATCTCTGCAATCAGGTCTAAGACGTGTCCCAGAAGCCACCGTGGGGATTCAGAATCTGCATTTGCATCTCACACCCTGGCCACCACACCGCCATCATTGTTACTGGTCAGGCCCCCTAGAGCTCCAAAGTCTGTGCAAGTTCTCATGGAATAGGCATTATCAAAGCCAGGAAGCCTCCATAGGGCATGAGCTGCATTCAACTTGCACAGTCACTTGTCTTGAATTAGTCTGTGGGAGAAATGGAAATGCAGCATCCTCAAGAAAGATCAGGAAAAGGCCAATTATATCCCTCTTAAAAATACTATTTAAAATAATAAATTGTTTCCCCACAAGCAGACTTCCTCATTGGCCTCTGAGTGAGCTCCCGTATTGTTTAAAACAACAACGGAGAGCCTCTTCTCCAAAGAAAGACACCATGTGACCCCACAAGCCTTCCAGGAGAACAAAATAACTCGGGCATTCATCTCGGAGGCGGGGTCCCTCAGCAGCGGGGAGCTTGGCACTGGAGAAGGCACGTCACACCAGGTACCCCGACAAAATTATCAGCTGGGAGAGAAAGTGGTTCCCGCGGAGCCCTGAGTCACAACACAGCTGGGAATCCGAAGCTGTCTCTCCGAGGAGGCAGCTTGTGTTGGGAAGCCATTGCAGAAGTGGGAGGAAACCACAGAGAAGGAAAGAAAATTAGATCTGAAGGAAAAAAATGTACCCTCTCTCGGAGCAACACACTCATCTGTGTGACACGGGTCCCTTTGCTTGGAGGTAACCCGCTTAGCTATAAAAAGGCCCTGGGTCCTCTCATTCCAGGGAGAATTTATGAATACAAACACCGAAAAGCAGTCCCCTGGCTAATCTTTTCTGAGCTGGCAGAGGTTGGAAGAGTCAGTGCTTACTCCTTGGAATGGTGGTTAATGGTTTATCTGGGCTAGGATCACTCTTTTCCACTCTTCCCTTCTCTAGCTCTAGGACAAGTGATTCAAGAATCATAAATTCATTTCAGGATTCATGAATTCAAAACCTATTAGAAGTTCAAAAGGTTTTTCTTTAAACCAACGTCTGTAAGAAGTTCAATAATGGTTAGGAAACCTATATTCTTTTCTAAGGAAGAAAGTGGTGGTAAACAGGGTAACTGAGGGCTGTGATTATAGGGGATAAGATACAGCTCAAGGCTGCCGTGTGGCGAGTCCACACAACAAAGCCAATCGTGTCTTAAAGAGGAAAAATATTTGACAAAAATTTTCCAAGAAAGGAAAGTCTGGTGATTCTGCCTTTTTATGGTTTAACTCTAAACTAAAGAGTATTTTCTAAGAATCCTAAAAACTAAAAACCTGTTTGGGGGAGTTATTTTAAGGTGACCAACTCCGAGTCCTCCTCCAAAAGAGCAGCAGCAGCCACAGTATGATTCATAGGAAAGAGCGTGAGTTTGGGGGCAGTGAGTTCCAAACTCCAGTAATTGCTTCGCTGCACATTTGGATAACTCTAGTAACTGTTTCGCTGTACATGTTTGGATAAGCCAATGATATGTCTCAAGCTCTATCTGGCTGATTCAACTGATATTCATTTATTTGGTGCTTACTACATGCCACTTTAAGTTTCTTGGCTAACAGAAAAACACAAGGATGCCCACAGGCTGGAGGTGGATGGGAGAGGGGAGACACAATCAGAGAGCGATGGCAGGGCCAGGGCACGCAGTAGCCTGAAGCCATGGTCTTCAGGTCTTACCTTCCCTAAGAAAAGAGCCCTTGGAGGAATTCCATCAAAGGAGAGAGATGCTCTGCTGTACATATCTGCAAGCCTGCTGTGCAGAGGGTCAGGGAAACCACTCAGAAGGCTGTTGCCATTGCCAACGTGAGTGAGAATGTTGTCACGAACAAGGACAAGTGGTCGCTGGATATACTTTGAAGATAGAGCCAGTATAATTCACTGATGATTCAATAGTGAGTATGAGAGGAAAAAAAGAAGGCAAAGATAACTCCAAGGTTTGGGGCCTACGTGAAAAAATAAGGTAGTCATTAACTGAGACTCTGGAAGGAGCAGGTTAAGGTCAGAAAACAAGCGAAATATGAAAAGCCCAGCGTTGACAGATTCAGATGTCTGTTAGGTGTCCAAACGGATATGATACCTAAAAATAGATGAAACAGATGCCTAAGGACTGAATCTGGAGGCACTCCATCATTAGAGAGCAGGATAGCAAGAAAATAGAAAAAAAAAATAGAGAAAGAACAGCTGAAGAAAATGGGAAAAATTAGGACAGTGTAATTTTGGAGAAGTCAAGTGAAAGGAAAAAGCATGGTGTTACCCGCTGCTGTGGTCAGGTCATGGAGACTGAGATTCCATCGCGGGATCTAGCAATGTGGAGACCATCCGCCAATGATCGGCAAGGGTCCACTTCTGATGAGGGATTTCAGGTACCCGCTGCTGTGGTCAGGTCATGGAGACTGAGATTCCATCGCGGGATCTAGCAATGTGAAGACCATCCGCCAGTGATCGGCAAGGGTCCACTTCTGATGAGGGATTTCAGGGAGGTGGTAGAATGATGGCCTGGTTGGAATATTTTCAAGAAAGAAGGGGTAGAGAGAAACTGGAATCAGCCAGTGCAGAAATCCCATTCAAGGAGTTTGGCACAAAAGGAAAGAGTGACATGGCCATTGTGAAAGGGCTTCAGATGGTAAAGAAAGTTGGGGTGAGCGGCCCAGGGAGCCGGAGCTCAGAACCGCGGGGAGCCTAGAGAGCAGGGTGAGAAATGACCCCAGGCGCCTGGGCTTCCACGAAGGTGAACCAGCCGTGATGAGATCAGTCCCTCTGACCCCAGCTCTTCCCTCTGCCTGTGGAGGATAGAAGTCCCAGGAAACACGGGAGGGCAGAGGGATCCTGTGGAAAGCAGGACAGGTTATGGAGCCTGCCTGACTCCTAACGGGCATTTGATGTGCTAATCACAGACCCAGTTCAGTCAGTGTCAGCACTTGAAAGTCATAAAATACCATAAAACTGTCCTAAAAATCAAACTTACCTGTACTATGTGAATTATCATGAGGTGAGACTAACTAGATATGGAGAAGGAAATGGCAACCACTCCAGTGTTCTTGCCTGGAGAATCCCAGGGACGGCAGAGCCTGGTGGGCTGCTGTCTATGGGGTCGAGCAGAGTCGGACACGACTGAAGCGACTTAGCAGTAGCGATAGCAGTTTAGATATACCGCTTTCTCAAAAAGAATATTCCATGTATTACATAATCCTTTCCCCCATCTCTCACATTTGATAAATTTATAGCGTGGTTACAATCATCCAGTTGATTGAGTGTGAGCAGTTTACTAAAGTGAGGCACAAGTGTATTCAGGAAAAGGAAGTGTTTCGTTGGCCAAAAGGATGCGGTTTCCTTTGGCTTCTTCACATCTCATCATTTCCGCTGCTCCCTCTCACTCACTTCCCGGCCCCCTAGCGTCCTATGTACATACCCCGCCCACCTTTTGCTGTCTGTCCCTGCAGGTCCCTTCCTTCTGCCTGTCCAGTCTCCCAAACTCTCTTGCTCCCCCATAGAATCATCTCAGATAGGTGTTAGGGGAAATTATTCACGTTAAAGCCATGTAACTACACCTAAGCAATGACTGATTTTAAAAATGGATACTTTTATGAAAAGAGACAAAGATTGCTTGTTAGCTCAAATGCATTTTTACTGGATAAAAATATGTGCCTTTAATTGAGGAGGCCCCAAGGAAGGGTTACCTACTAATGGCCTTCATCTCTTAACAGAACCATTCCCATTGTCATGACCCACCACAACACATCCATCACAGCCCACACCGTGCCGTGCCAACAGGAGTCACGAGGTGCCAACACACACCCCGAATCAGTATGCCATGTTTCCTTCTAAAATACTGTTTCCTGTACCAAAACAACCGTCCACTGTTCATTTTTCTTTTTAACAGCTGCTTTTTATTAGTGAGAAAAACATTTTTATTTTTAAAAAAGAAAGTGCCATCAAACATTTGGCCATATTAATCTCCCATCTGTAAAGCACACTTTACTTGGATTATCAGCAGGGTATGTGCCTTCTCTGAATTTGTTTTCTGGGGAATGGGAATTTATTCAAGTAAATTAATTTGCAGACAGATACAGCTATTGCTGGATGAATGGATTTTTCTCTTGGCACTCTGAGGTGGAGCTCTGTGGGTATCTGGGCTCTTGGCCCTGGTTGAAGTCCTCAGCTTGTCTGCCAGACCCATTCCTATAACGCTGCAAGAAAAATACACACGACAGGTTTGCAGCTCGGAGCACAACGTGGCCGTCTAGCTCCCAACTCAGTGTTTAAATGGGTTCTGTAAACTCGTCTTCTTAGACGCGACCATGCAGTTGCTTTTTTTCTTTTTTTTACCTGTTAATATAATATTTTCACTATTTCCATTCTTCGCTTTAAATTTTCTGAGGGTTCTACCATATGAAAACAAAACCCTAGAGGTTCAGCAATATATAACAATCCACTTAGAGGTGGCCGATTCTGCAGATTCCTGAAGCTGGAGAGATTCAGAAAATAACAATCCACTTAGAGGTGGCCGATTCTGCAGATTCCTGAAGCTGGAGAGATTCAGAAAATAACAATCCACTTAGAGGTGGCCGATTCTGCAGATTCCTGAAGCTGGAGAGATTCAGAAAATAACAATCCACTTAGAGGTGGCCGATTCTGCAGATTCCTGAAGCTAGAGAGATTCGGAAAATACTTGGCTATCAGAGCCTATTGTTTTGAACACAAATAAGCGAATGGCCAGCTGGGACCTTGATCTATCAGGTGAAAACATGAATATAAGGCTTAATGGCAATAATTTGCTTGGTTTTTTAGTTTGCTTTGAATTGTATCCTTAGTGCTTAATGTAGAAACAAAAATCAACCAGATAGACCTGAGGTATTATTAACAAATGCATATTCATCAATCTGGAGGGAGAAATTTGGTAGAATATGAGATGTCCCACAAGCCTCCCACGACGAATGCGTAAAATTCTCTTTCTGTAAAATTCTGTAAAAATCTTCCATGCGGTCCACAGTGGTATGATTCCTTGAGCATCGGCCATCCCAAAACACCGATGTGGCATCATCCGTATCCATGCTGAGTCTTTGTGGAGATGTGACCTTAAAGGTCCCGCAAGACGAGTCCTCAGTTTACGCAAGAAAGACTGAAAATAAGGAATATGGTACCTGTTTCCTGACGCTGCATCCCTTTTCTGTACTGAGGTTTAGGTCCTTACCTGCTCTCTATCTCAGTTTCACCTGTCTATAGAAGCAGAGGCTAGAAATAAATGAACCCAATGTTCTAATTTTATGGTTCAGAGCTCCTCTCTAATTTTTCGTTTTATTTTAACCCCTTGTGAGATGTTCTCTTAAAAACCCTAAATTAAAATTTAGACATGAGGGCCAATCCACCAGTTGTTTCATTTTTCCCAAGTAAAGGCACGTGTGTCTCAGTCGAATATCAAAGGGCTACAGAAAGTATATTTTAGCAGAAGGATGCTATTTCAGTGGGTCTTCCATAGTTCAGGAAGAGGTCACCTTTATGCAGAGCCCTGGAGGGGAAGAAAAGAGGCAGACACTCCTGAATAATCAGAATGAGTGGAAAGAACATGAGAGCCAAGTTGAATACAGAAAGGCCCATTCGCAGCAGAAGGCAGATTTGCTTTCCCCATTAGCTGAAAAATCTGTTAGAGAATTGGAGGGAAAGGAAATTGTTTTCCTTGGTTTTCCATCTGCCGGACTCCTGTTCACGGGGAAGAAAAAAATCATTATTGGGAGGAGAATGCTGGGCTCTAAATAGAAGTAGCATTGACTCTGCTCTTGACCTTTCTCTCCATGTAATTTTCCTATACTCTTTAAGAATATACGTATTCTTGCCTCTTTTTATGGCTTAAAGAAAAAAGCTCCAGGGAACTTAGAACCAGGCTGCAAGTTTGCCCCTCACGAGGCCAAGTCTCAGGTGCCTATAAAACAGCTGAGTGGCAGCGGTGACCATTCACTGTTCTCTTCTTGCTGGTTGGGTCCAAGATAATATATTTCAAATGGTCCCTTAAGGGGGAAAAGAAGGGAGGAGGGTGTAAATCAACATGAACAGCGACTTAGAGTCAGAGTTCTACGATACTTAACGGCTCCATCCTCATGGAGAGTGGCTATTCAGAGTTTTGTTAAATAAAAAGCTGTAATACTCTCCACAAAATTGGATGGATTAGTCAATAATTGGATCATCTGTCTGTGTTCATCCTGGTTATGTTATATCCCTTCCCCAATTACAAGTTACTCTTAGGATTCCACATGATTATTCTTTACTCATTTTTTATAAAAAATAAAAATAAGATTTGTTAACCTGTAAAACCACATGTGGGATGTGTGCATAGGTTAATCTACTCATCTACTAATCTAATCTACTTTTTACTTTATTTAAAAAAAAAAAAATCCTCATCTGTGTTTTCTTGCCTTACTTCTTAACACACTTTGTCAAATGGCTATTCAAGTTGACCCTGTATAATGTACACATACCGAGAAAGAAATGAACCTCAATTAAGATGTTATATATATATGTTTTGCCTTTTTTCCCCATTTTGAGCAGCAAAATATTGACTGGAAGGGTCAGGTAAGCTCTATACATACGCTATACAATTCAGCAGCCACTAGTCAAGTGAGACTGAAAGAGAAAGAAAGCATTAGTCTCTCAGTCGTGTCTGACTCTTTTCAGCCCCGTGGACTGTGTAGCCTGCCAAGCCCCTCTGTCCATGGAGCTCTCAGGCAAGAATACTGGAACGGGTAGCCATTCCTTCTCCAGGGGATCTTCCTGACCTAGGGTCAAACCTGAGTCTCCTGAATTGCAGGCAGATTCTTTACCGTTTGAGCTACCAGGGAAGGCTTTTTCTGATTTAAACTAATAAAAATAAAATCAAATAAAAAATTGAGTTCTGCAGTTGCCCTAGTTACATTTTAATTATTCAGTGGCCACATGTGGTTAGTGGCCTGCATACTGCACAGCACAGATATAGAAAGTTTCCATCACTGCAGAAAGTTCTACTGGACAGTGCTGGTCTGCACAATTTGAGTTTCTATGTATAGCAATGCCTAGAGAGGTTTTTAACCAAGACTTCCAGAAAGTTATGAAACACTTTGAAGAAAGTTACTGTTTCTGCTCTCTGCAATATGATTAATATATGACTTATCTTAGAGGTAGTTTTCATTTTTGAGAAAAACCACAGTTGATACCTTATACAATGATAACTTTTAATTGCCTTTCATGGATTGAATTGTTTTATATGACTGCTGTCTAATGAGTATTCATTTAGCCTTCCTATTTGTCAACAATTTAGGTTATTGTCTCTCTCTTGACAGTGGTTTGAACAATAATTTAAATATCCTACCAACTTTTATTTCAATCGTTTGTTAAAAATAATGGGAAAATGAAAATGGTGATAATCATCTAAAGATGTGCATGTGTCATGGTTGCAACACGATGAGAACAACAAGGAAGTTGCATGTACCTGACGTGATAAACCCTCAGATTAAATTGCGTGTTTTATTCAGGACAGAATGATGGAATTACGTATGCACTAAGAGCGACTGTTCAGCTTCACGGAACGGTGTACGAGCCCAGCAGGACAAGCTCAGGGGCATAACACGCTAAAGGCTACCCTCGTGTCCTGGCTCTGTCTGACTCAGCTCCTTCCAGCTGAAGGGTGTCTTGGCTCACCTGCTTTTGAAGCTCATTCCGTTATCAAGGACTCAGTCCTCCGACCCCAAACTATGTGCAAGAACATTTGGGAATCTAGTTCTTGTCACTGCCAACAAAGAGGAATGTGCGTGAGGACGTCTCACACGGTTTCTCCCACAGCCTGCCAATACAGAAAATCCCCGGACGTTTTCATTTGATTTCCGGCGTAGAGAATTCACTCACCCCTTCCCCTAGGGGGGAACCCTCTAGTCACTGAGTCCAGCTTAGGAATCCAGGATCTTAGAACATGTATATGAACTTCCGTAAGGTCTAGATGAGGCTCTTTCTGGACCTGGTAACAGTTCCGTTAAAAATGGGAGACTTAACCTCCCTACATATTCTATGCATAAAGCACTGGGGAAAAGGACAGGATTCATCCAAAGCGGGAGAATGAGGAGACGAGAAGTCCTTGCAATTTTCAGATTGCGTTGGCAGAATTTGTGAAGCCTGTGCTCCCTAACCAGGGAACAGAGTAGGTTTCTAACACAGGCCCTGATTCTGCTTTCTCAGAAGAATGTCCTGGGCCACTGTTCTTTGTGACTTTCAGCTCAGACTCTGGGAGGCTCATCCTTACTCATTACCCTCCTTGGCAACAGCTGAAGAAGGGGAGATGGGGTGGGAGGGGACAGGCTCTATTTGAGGGCTGTTCTCAGCCTCTGAAGCCTGTCTCCTGTTCGCAGAAGGCTGGAGGTCTAGCTTGTTTTACCTGCTGAACAGAGGTCTTATCAGTAAAAGTTCATGGATTCCGCGTCAACATAATTCTCTCAGTGACTCAGGAGGCATCTGACCCTTTTGCCTTCAGCTGACTGTGTGTGCTGGCGGCCTCAACCAAAACTCCTTCTGAACACACGTCTTCGTGGAGTGTGACCGACCCTACGCTGTAGGAAACACGAGCGACAAGGATGCACTTCGTAAATCAGATCGTCTTCCTCGATCGCTCGATTCAGGTGAGAAGCTATGCGGGACATCTGTCACTCTAAATTTTTTTTTTTTTTTTAATATCTAGAAATAGTACGTTTTTTCCAGAATTGAGCACCGTGGATCTTTGGACTCTTTTTGTGTCGGCTTGCAGACAATATAATTATTTCCTGAATATACTCCCAGTTCAGCTAAGACACAGCTGTACAACTTGTACATTGTTGCAAATACACAGGACTACAGTTCTAGAGTAGAGCTATAAGCTCTAGAAGGCGCAAAGTCTACTTTTCAACATATAGTAGATGACAAAGTGTCATTTAAACATTTTGCATAACATGTGCCACTATCTTTTCAGTCTCTGGTATCAGTTCTTTTACTGCTTATTGTCCAACTGCTAAGCAATTACTAAGTATTTCAGGTCATTGTTACAATAATACCTCATTTCCAGTATCAAATACTTTGTATCAGCCAGGATTTGGCCAAGTTCACAGAAACCATTGTAGGAATTTCAGGTGGAGAGAGTTTTGTTACCAGACTGGAAAACAGGGGAAGTGAAGATCAGGGGCTCACCTTCAGAAAATCTTTAAGGAGCCTGAGAAGATGCTAACAATGATGAATATCATCTTGAGAGGTTTCAACTAGAGCCTAACCCCAGGACCCATCTTGCCCTGATTGTATGCTGCCTGCTCTATGGCAAGATACCCATCCCTGACACTGATGTCCACATAGATGATTACAGATGGATTTTCGTCATCTCTCGTTAGTTTGGAAAGGACTACTTACTGCTACAGCTCTGCTAACCAGCTCTCTTGACTGCATTAACTGCAAGGTCAGTAGCCCCTCTGAACTGGGGGCTTCCCCTGGTCCCGAGAAGGGACACCCATTGGAGCAGATCAATGGAATGACTTTTAGGCAGCAGTAGTCGGGGATATCACTGATGGTCAATATTCCACAGGTTATCATTTCAGAAGTGGGTAGAGAAGAGATGTGCCTTTACTGATGATACTAAAACAAAAAGTTGTCACTAAAACAAAACATTGTCACTTCAGCAAAATGAACTGTTCTCTTCAAATTCAAAATTACTGCGACAGTAGCCACAGAATCTCTAGAAAGGCCAACATTGTGACTGTTGCGGGATGGAGGGCTTATTAACAGAATAGAGAGAGAGCTAGTGATCCAGGCTCAGCCTCAGCCCTCTGTGCCTTTTACAGAGAATTGAGCCAGAGTAATACATAACCTGGGTTTGATCCCTGGGTCGGGAAGATCCCCTGGAGAAGGAAAAGGCTGCCCACTCCAGTATTCCAGCCTGGAGAATTCCATGGACTGGAAAGTCCATGGGTCGCAAAGAGTCGGACACGACTGAACGACTTTCACTTCACTTCACTTAATACGTAAGAGTCTTATAAAAAATTATTTTTAATGCCACGATAGTGTGCCACCAAGTGACCTCATACAATCTTCTCTTCCCCCTGTCCTGGGCAAGTAACAAAATCTGCAGTCCTCTGTTCTACTGTCCTGGAGGCCCCATATGCTGTGGTTGAGATTCAGTTGCGTTTCAGTAAGTCTTCTTTTGCCCTTTTTTTCTCTGTACAAAGCAAAAGACCTTTCTACTTGTTTATAAACAAACAGAAAAAGAGCATCGTATTGTTTACAGGCTGCCAGAATTTTGCCATGGAAATAAAAGACATGGAATGAACAATGAAACATCACCGAAGACCCCTAATGGTGCTTGACAACTTGCCAGAAGACAGACGAGACATCGTCCGAGGCAGAATTAAAACCCCAAACAGGCATGCTGACCCACCACAATAACTGTTCAAGCCTCCCAGAATTAAATCGGAACTAACACACAATTGCTGGGTTTGGGGTTAGCTTTTTACAGCAGTAAATATGGAAATGGCTTTTGTTACTACATCTCTACTTTTTTAAAACCACACTAATAATCAGCCCCCTCAAAATGCAAACCAACAAATTTTTAAGCATGAACATAAGGAAAGGAAAGAAACTCCATAAGGGATTCCAATGAAGGGCACCGTGAAAATGAATGCGTTTCCCCCTCTTACACTCTCCTCTAATATAAGAGCAGAGAGATACTCAATAAAATTAGCAGGCAGTAAATTTAGATCTAATAATAGGGAATACATCATTAGTTCCGTATATGGAGTTCTCTGCAGCAAGAGGTCAGGAGGCGAACACGGTGGCTGGATTTTTAAAAGGACTGGAGGGTCATTTTATGTCCATTAATAACTTCCTGAGCTTGGCAAGCAAAGATAATGAGAATGGCAATCTGGTCACGTGTATCAGGATACAAACCAGTTGCTTCAGTTTTGGATTTAGAAGGAACTGCTTCCCTCCTGGGGCTTCCCAGGTGGCATTAGTGGTAAAGAGTCTGCCTGCCAATGCAGGAGACACAAGAGATGCAGGTCCAATCCCTGGGTCAGGAAGATCTCCTGGAGAAAGACATGGCACCCCACTCCAGTGTTCTTGCCTGGAGAATCCCATGGACGGAGGAGCCTGGTGGGCTATAGTCCACAGGGTCGCAAAGAGTCAGACACGACTGAAGCAACTTAGCATACACGTACACTTCTTTTGCTCGAATACTGGAGTGGGTAGCCATTTCCTTTTCCAAGGGATCTTCCCGACCCGAGAATGTACCCGGGTCTCCCGCATTGCAGGCAGATTCTTTACCGACTGAGCTACGAGGGAAGCCCTTTTCGTATATTAGACACCATGCAGTTAAATGAGTGGGTCATGTTTCTATGCATCATCCTCTAAGTCACAAGATTTCGAGTCATTCTTGAAGAGAAGATTTTAGGCCCACTGAATCAATCTTCAAATGTTTAGCGTATGTTATAGTAGTCCACAAACCTAGGACTGATTCTTAAGTGATGCAAAACAGACGTTTATTAAATTGTCTACAGTCAGTGAGAGTCTTCTTCTCATTGTGAACAGAGAAATGGGGTCATAGCTGGAGGTTTCGTCCACGGCACTAAGGCAAAACCTCATAGAACAATTTCCTTTATGTGCATCAGCGTTACTATGAAGACATAGGAGACAACAGCTGCTGCTGTTGAGAAGTTTATATAAAGGGTCAGATGGTGCCTATGTGCTGGGCATTGTCTATGGAGGGAAGAGCTGCAGTGAATGAGGCGGGATAAGCCCTGTCCTCGGGGAGCAAACAGCAGAAGACAGAAGGATGCTGATTCTCAGATGCCCCAAACACAGCGTTTCTTTGAATCTCAGAGAAAAGATTGACAATCCAGGCTGAGTGAGAGCCACGTCTTCTCTGTGACAATGGCGTCCCTGTTCTTATCAGCCTGCCTGGCTTGGAACCTGAGTTCATCGCACTGAACATCAATGAATTATGACTTGAGACTAGTATGATCTTCTGGCTGAACAGGAAAGCATTTCACCTAGCAAGCCAGGTGCTTCCAAAATGCTTTCAAACGCAGAAAACACTTGTTACTTGTGTTGACAGTTTCACACTATCTTGTCACACCACATCTGCAGAAGATAGAATAATCTGTGGGGCTATATCTCAAACCCATTCTTTCGTTTACTCATTAAACAAATACTTATAATGAAATAGAGTAAGGACCAGGGTAGAAGATAAAGCCAGAAATGGAACCAGGGTTGCCAAAAGGTAGTAGGAATGAACACATTGTTGAAGGTTTTATATGCCGGGCCACAGGGTTTAGAATTTATCCTACAGGTAACAGGTACCACTGAAAGTTTTGAGCTGGGTAATGCCATCATTAAATTTGAGTTCTCAAAATATCACTCTGGTGGGAGTATAGATCTATTCAAGAAGGGAGGCATAAAGTTTTCTTAGAAAGCTATTTCAGTATCTAGGGGAAATGTGAAGGGTCTGAAAAATAGCAGTGTCAAAACAGGAATAAACAGAGGTGATGTCTTTAAGAGTCACTTGAGAAATGGACTCTTCAGAATGTTGAGACTAATTGAATATGGGGATGGGGCTGAAAAGAAATTATTAGAGTAACTCCAAAGGATCAGATGATCCCATGATGTGAGCCATAAATTCTAACCTATATACGTCAGAATTATCCACGGCTTTTTATAAAAACACAGCCTGAGATATTACGAAAGAGCAGGATTGGAATGAAGCCAGGCGTCTGCATTTTTCACAGCTCTCACAGGTGGGGCTGACTTGGAGCCAGGACGGGAAAAGCATTGAGACAGGGACACAGGAAACCTGAGACTGGGCATGGAGAAGAAAGACAGCTTTCCTTTTGAACAGAATGCAGTATGGGTGATTCTGGAAATGAAAGATGCAGAGGGGAGCTGAGTCTCCTCTGTGTGTCCAGTCCCATGCCTGGCATACGAGGGCATTCCATTGATGTTTATTTAACAGAAGGCATGGATATCAGCGGGCAATCAACAACACGGGAGCAGAAGTTTATGTAGAGCACACACCGAGACTCATCGTGTCACAAGGGAAAGAGGCGAGGCTTGGCCAGCAGGAGGTGCTCCCAAACTGCAGCTCTGCCACTCACTGGCCATGTGACTTGGAACAAGGTACTCAGCCTCTCTGAGACTCAGTGTCCTCAGCTACGAAGTGGAGAGTATAATGCTGCATGTCCAATGATTTGGAAAGAAGCAACTTAATATACATGAATATATGTATCACTACATATTGTAATTAGTATGTAAATCACCTAGGATTGATTCTGAACTCAATCCATGGTAATTATTGATATACTCCCCAAGTGTTATGCTTCCAAGGACTCAGAAGGGAGTGAGATCATCCAGGAAAGATTCATTAGTTAATGAAGGACAGTGACATAACCTTGAAGTATTGTACATGAACAATAAGAGGGCAAACAATAAAAATAAGAAGATGCGGCGGGAAGAGAGACCGCGGAAGAGAGAAGCAATTTCAGGCAGAGAGAATGCGGACAAGCAATTTCAGGAAGGAAAGAGTACCCAGCAGTGCCAAGTGCAGTGGGGAAGCCAAGTGGGCATCAGCCTGACCAGTGGATCTGGCGTCTCGTTGGTCCTGTGTGGCTTTAGTAATGACAGTTACACTGGGATTGATAAAGTGGGTTGAGAAGCCCACAGCAGTGGAACAAGTACAAACACCGGGCATGCCCTTCTCCTTCAACGAATTTAATGTTCAAGACAAATATGGAGAGTAGTAGTAACAGAGGGATCAGAGTTGAAGACGTATCGCTAGGTCTTGAGGACAAAAAAATGTGTCACTGGACGTCTTTAAGGCTAGTCATCTACTCCGCCTCCAATACCAAGAACACTACCCGCCACACCCTAGATCTGGTAACTCTAGTTCTTCTGTAGGTGAAGGAGTAAAGTATTTGGGTGAGAGAGAGAAGGACAAAGAGGAATTCTAGAGCAAGAAGCAGCTTAGCAGTGGAGGAGAGCCTGAGGCTTGGGAGAAGGGGGAGGGTTGGAGGCAGTTCTCATTCCCTCTCTAACCACCGCACTGGGTTCCAGCAAGTTTACACGGAGCCTGGGCCCCAGAATACACCCATAACCCCACGATATGGGTCCCTCTTTATGGATCAAGGGGAAAGAGGAGCACCATTCTCTTGCCTCATTTCAGTCCTCTTTGCTGGTCTTCCCACCCTCCCCCTCCTGTCCCCTCCTGCCTGGTCCTTGCTAGATTCGTTCCCGGGTTTGGACCTATAGCCCCAGAGGGAAGGTCTTGACCTTGCAGTCTTCCTTGGGTTCACAGTTCTTAACACAACAGTTAGCAAGTAATCAAGACTAAAAGGAGAAATGCCATATCCCCAGTGCTGTCACCTCAGAAAAAAGCCGTCAGGACTGTGGGTGATGCCAGCCAAGCAGAGAGTCTCAGTAGCCTCCAGTCAGTTTCTAACCTGCAGACTTATCCATCCCCTGGTGACATGCAGACACTTTAAGGCTGTGTGCAGATGGACGGGAGATGCTTCTGACAGCACCTTTCTGATGTGAACTCACACACATGCGCACACATGCACACTCACCCAACACTTTTCACCCCATCAGTTCCTTGGCTGCAACTGAATGCTCCTCCAGCTGGCTTGTCCTGCACCGGCCTTCTCTAACGCTCACCTTGTCTGGAAACATCTGCTCCACTATAATTTGCCTTTTCTATTTCCCACTCATGTTCAGGGTCTCAACATACCTCATGCCATTGATAAATGAATCGATTTAGATTTGATAATGACTGCTATCAAGCCAAGTAACGGATTCTTCCAGAGGACACATTTGATGTAAATGAGGTTACCGGTCACAGTGAGTCTTGGGAGAGTCCCACTGTCGGAACTGCCATCAGTGCTAGAGGTAAGAAGATGCTCAGAGCAGGAAGCCTTGGCATGTGACGAAGGCCCAGGCTGATGGAATCTGTGACTCTCGAGATATAAGTAAGTAAGAAGGAAACGGCAACCCACTCCAGTATTCTTGCCTGGGAATCCCATGAGGAGCCTGGTGGGCTACAGTCCATGGAGTTCCAAAGAGTCAGATACAACTGAACGACTGACCAAAAAGTAAATATGGAAAACACATAGAGCAACACATGCCTTTTGCCATGAATTTAAGAAATCTAAGATAAAACTTCACCAGTTCCTACTAATCTGCAAAACGTTTTTCCTGAGAGGAAATAAAGACAGGATCACTGTAGTGGGGCTTTATCAACTCCCTCACGTTTCCTGTTTGTATCAGTCTCCAGTGAGAGAGGAAAGAAAAGGCAAGGATCTGAAACGAGTAAACACTGAATATAAATCTGCAAAATATTGAGACATTTCTTCAGCATCTTTAATTTTCTCAGGCTCCTTTGGAAACCATTTTGCCTTTTATTGAAAGATGTTTAAGGGAAAATGTATACAGAATTAAGACAGGCATCAGCGATGAAAAGGTATCCTCAAAACAAAGTGTTTAAATAAAAGAGAAAAGTGAAAGCACGGAAGGCTTTGAAAGGTTCACGCAGGCTGGGCCAAGCGTGCCCACAGGATGTCCTGGCCATAGGCTGGGCCAAGCGTGCCCACGGGATGTCCTGGCCACTGCCAAACTAATTACGAAACGGTGGTTTGCATTGTGTCTAACGAAGTGCCCCTATAGTGTGAAAACATAAAAATGAACATTTTAAGGTATTCATTTTAATACAATCAGTGACCCATTTTCATGGGGCCTTCCTGCCACTGGAGAGCTTTAAAAATTTAGATGGCACATCGCGGAGCCACTAGCTAGCAAGGTCATCCTCTTGCCTTTCCAGCTCTTTTTAGTATTCACTGCTCTGGCTTTTATTTTATTTAGAAACATATATTTGACCAAAATTTTTATTCTTCAGAAATTTTACCCCAATGACTCTCAGAAATTAATTTCCCTGAACCCTCAGGGTTCCTACAAATAGACATATAGCACTTTCATAGCAATCGGTTAAAAAGTGAAAACGTTTCTACCTTTTTCTAAATGACGCAAAACAAGCAGTTTTGCTCTAAGAAAACTAGGAGCAGCGCCTGCATTCAGGCGTAGGCCCCAAGGTCTCCAGAGCACACGGCTTGCTCTCTGCTGTATTCCTCATTGCTAGAACAAAGTTGGTCATGTTATTTTATTTCAATTGAAACTTAAATTTATCTTTTCGTATCATCTTAATAATCAGTAGTTCACTAAATCATTAAGCCATTTTAAAACCAAAAAGATTTTGGAGGTAAAAATATCTACTATTTTGAAAAATGAATGGCTTATAATTATTTTTAAAATGCAGGTCTATATATTCAAGAAAAGCAGAATATTTACCAAAAAGCAAATAACTGTTCTTTCTCTATCTCTTTCTCTCATACAAACACACACACACACACACACACACACACACACCTGTGTGTTGCTTTTTCCAAATACAGAGAATAATTCTTTAGCTTTCCTTAGTTCTTACCAGTCTAACAAATGCTTAAGGGGGTCAGTGCAGACTTGAGCATGAGAAGTCTACTCAGGCCCTTCTCCTCCAAAAGAGTAGTTAAGATAATCAGAAAAGAAGAGATGGAGTCACCTCAGGGAACGCTACCGTAGATGGTCAGGGTCACTCACCTTCACAATTAAGTACGAAATGAGTTACGGACTTCCACAAGAAAGAAATATCTGCATCCCAATTTGAGCTCCCTAAGCCACATAAACTTGAAACCCATCCTAGGTCAACCTTCAATGCGAGGTCATCAAAATAATTGCCCCCTGCCAGCTCATGGCACTTGCTGGGTCTTTTTTCAGCATTCAAGACCATGACTTCCTTGTTTTCTTCTCCCAGGTTGGTCTAAAGCTGGCTCTAATGAAGCCGCCCTGCATGCTTCCACAGCAGGAGGACTGCAGGGAGGAGGTCCAGGCACGGGGGAGCTTTGTCTTGTATCCAGGTCTGCCCAACACAGGCTCTGTGGCCTTAGGCAAGTTGCTTGACTTCTGACTCATTTTTAAAATGGAAATAATAATAATGGGAACCCACTCCACTCTTGCCTGGAGAATCCCATGGACAGAGGAGCCTGGTGGGCTATAGCCCATGGGGTCGCAACAGTGCTGGGTAAGACTTAGCAACTAAACAGTAAATGATAATTGCACAGTTGTTTCGAGGATTGATTTTTCAATCTACGCATATGGTCTTTCCTGGTGACACACAAATGGTAGCTATTATTATATAAATAGGCCACCCGTTTATTACTGATGGGAGTTTATGCAGAGGTAGACTAATTTTAAAAACCAGGCTAAGTCAATGTTCCCATAAGTTCCAATAAGTAATGATGTGGTTGAAACTGGAGCCAATTATACGGAGTGAAGTAAGCCAGAAAGAAAAACACCAATACAGTACACTAACGCATATATATGGAATTTAGAAAGATGGTAACGATAACCCTGTATGCGAGACAGCAAAAGAGACAGATGTATAGAACAGTCTTTTGGACTCTGTGGGCGGGGGAGCGGGGGGAAAGATTTGGGAGAATGGCATTGAAACATGTATAATATCATATAAGAAACAAATCACCAGTTCAGGTTTGATGCAGGATACAGGATGCTTGGGGCTGGTGCACTGGGATGACCCAGAGGGATGGTATGGGGAGAGAGGAGGGAGAGGGGGTTCAGGATTGGGAACACGTGTACACCCATGGCAGATTCATGTTGATGTATGGCAAAACCAATACAATATTGTAGAGTAATTTAGCCTCTAATTAAAATAAATAAATTATAAAAACAAACAAACAAAAACTGTATCTTCATGTATAAAGATTTCTAGTGGGCTTCCCAGGTGGCGCTAGTGATAAAGAACCTTTCTGCCGATGCAGGAGTTACAAGAGAGACGGATTCATCCCTGGAGCAGGAAGATCCCTGGAGAAGGGAATTGCAACCCGCTCCAGTATTCTTGCTGGGAAAATCCCATGGGCAGAGGAGCCTGGTGGGCTACAGTCCATGAGGTCGCAAAGAGTTGGACACGACCGAAGCAACCAAGTGCACACATAAAGATCTCAAGAAGCAATTATCCTAAACATTCTTATTCCTTTCTAAACTGCCTTAAAAGGCAAAACACACAGTGACATGCCTAAGCAGCACAGCTCAGAAGAGGGGTTTGCAGATTATGACGTATGGGCCAAGTCTTCCCTGTACTTGTTTTTCTGAACAACGGGTTATTGAAATGGTCACACCGGTTCATTCTTGTAGTGTCTGTGCTGCTTGGACGCTATGATGGCAAAGCTGAGTAGTTGCTGCAGAAATGTGTGGCCTATAAAAGCGTAAGATATCCCCTCTCTGGCCTCTTAATAGACAAGGTTTGCCAAGCTCTGGTTTGGAACTTGAGATCAAAACACTTCTGTTATTAGAGAAGAAGTTTCTTTTCCCTGTTAGGCACATTTACAGCAACATTACAGCAAGCAGCAACACCCAAGTCACTTACTGGGTCAGATGCCCAGAGAGGCACGTGGATGGACTGGAAACTGAAGGTGTCCAGAGGAGTCTGGGAAAGACAAAATATCTGGCAACAAAATGATAACGTGAAAGGAAGGGAGAGGAAAGATGCTCACTACAAATAGTAGAAACCAAGTTTTCTTCCTTTGGAAAATTCAACTGCTCCAAACAGGGCCAAGACCAGGCGGAGACTGAAATATTCAGGCACAGGATGCAACGGGAGACCAAAATCCTGAGTCAAGATCAATAATATTTCATGTATTTTAAAAAGTCAATATTGATACAAATAAACCCAGGATCGACAACATACTAGAATTTTAACAAAAACAAGATCAGTACTACTGATTTTTTTTTTTTTTCGCCTCAACCTCCAACATGGTGCCACATGGCACTGGCCCAGCTTGGTCCGCGTGTGACTAAGCTACTCAACGTCTTCTGAAGCAGAGTTCTTACAGGATGAGGAGTAAGACAACCAGCGTGATTTTGACACAAGTCTTTAGGTATTGTTCAGTTCAGTTCAGTTCAGTTCAGTCGCTCAGTTGTGTCCGACTCTTTGCGACCTCATGAATCGCAGCACGCCAAGCCTCCCTGTCCATCACCAACTCCTGGAGTCCATTGAGTCAGTGATGCCATCCAGCCATCTCATCCTCTGTCGTCCCCTTCTCCTCCTGCCCCCAATCCCTCCCAGCATCAGAGTCTTTCCCAATGAGTCAACTCTTCGCATGAGGTGGAGTTTCAGCTTTAGCATCATTGTAGGCAACACAATTCCTGATGCGATCAAAATAAAACTTTGTTTATCTCCCACTGTCCTTACAAATTTTATTCAATGTGGGTAATATTCAGCTGCTGGAGGATATAAGTCCCGTTCCCTGGCAGCTCAGACAGTAAAGAATCTGCCTGCAATGAAGGAGACCCAGGTTCTTGCCTGGAGAATTCCATGGACAGAGGAACCTCATGGCCTACAGTCCATGTGGTCGCAAAGAGTAAGATATGACCAAGCGACTAAACACACACACGCACACACACGCACACACATACACACATAGATCCTGACCTTTCTGCTCAGTTTCAGGCATTCGACAGCCCTGAAATCCACTGCAAACCCAACCTTATTCAAAAATTAGAATGACAAGCCTCATGAGAACAAACTAATTTATAAATAAGGAAATAAACACACAAATATGAGGGAAGCAAGCCTTCCTTGGGAATTTACCCCTCCTTCAGGTTAAGAGTCTGAGCGGTAAAGGAGTCCCTTATGGGTGATCCCTCTGCCTCGTAGCTCTGTAATCACCTCCTCCCTCACCTCTTCCCGGTTTGCTAGTTTGTGTCTTATAACTAAGAGCAGGTGGAGGAAGGAGTAGGGAAGAGCTGGAGAGACCTATTGATAGCACTGAACACAAGCTTGGGGCAACCTCACTGAGTAGGTTGCATGGAGACACTGTGACCACAGCGCAGACTCTGTGGCCCCTTCACCCAGCCTCAGTTCCCTTCACCCGGCCAACGCTGAGAGCCAAGCTGTGACTCCTTCCTCCGCGTCGCAGGTCCAGCATGGAGCGCCATTTGCTGGTTGTTGGTGGGTCTCTGTTCCTTTAGCTGGTACTATTTTACAGAACCCAAGGCAAAGCCACCCATTTTCTCTTCACTCACATCTAGTCCATGACCAACACCTCTCCACTCTTGCCTTGACACCAGGAGAGCAGGGGAACCCAGGCAGCATCCTCTTTCCTGCAGCATAGACGAACGGTCCAACCCCGAATGTCTCCAAACCACAGGAAACACACAGGTCCCGCGGGCATATCTCCTCAGATGACGAGTGAGTCAGAGCCCTGACTCTGGGCAAAGAAATCCTTCCTTCTTTCCACTCTGGCCACTTTTTATATTCTGAACCTGGTTGAGGGATCCAAGAACCATGGAAAGCATCCTCTATAATTTCATTTGTAAATCCTCCATATTGAAGGTGTCTCTGATGCCACTTCAGTATTGTATTTAAAATGTTCTTTAGTCGCTAAGTCATGTCCCACCCTTTTGCGACTCCATGGACTGTAGCCCTCCAGGCTCCTCTGTCCCTGGGATTTCCCAGGCAAGAATACTGAAGTGGGTAGCCATTTCCTCCTCCGGGGGATCTTCCTCTCCCATGGATTGAACCTGCGTCTCCTGCATCAGCAGGCAGATTCTTTACCACTGAGCCACCAGGAAAGCCCGTCAGTATTGCATTGGCACCACAGTAAAAAATCTGAGGCAGAAATGACTTCACTGTAGCATCTTCCCACGTCACAAGAAGTGCCAATCAATTTAGCTTATCGGCTAGGTTTGAGCACCTCAAGATCAAAAGTTTGAATTCACAAAGGAAGGAGATGATGTTTTCCTAAGACCCAAATAAATGTATTTGTCCATTAATCACATTTATTAATGTGAATCTACAAAAAAAAGAGAAATCTGTCCTGAAGCATTTAAGATATCTCTAGAGGTGCAGGGAGAAGAAAATATGCTTTAGTTGGCCAAAAAGTTTCTTCAGATTTTTCCGTAAGATTTTGCAGAAAAACCCGAACAAACATTTTGGCCAACCCAATGGTTTGGTGATGGTCCATGAGACTAACTGCCTGGAGTACTGATGTAATGACACAGCGACAGCCGGCTGTGCTCAACGCACTGCACATTCTGTCCTGCTGGGGAATCTGAAGCAGCAGCTTGTGCTCCTCTTTCAGCTTAAGGAATTAAATTTGTCCTCCATTGATAACATTAGCAATCAGAGGATTCTGCTGCAAAACTTTGGAATTTAATCTGCCCATATGGATCTTCTGGAGGTGCTTTTTTTGAGCGCTTTAAATCTGAATTCTTAAATGCATCTTCAAATAACAGATGCTAAAATATGTCCAGTACAAATAAGTTCTCCCCTCCCTGCACATTTCTAACAGTGCTACTCACGTGTGCCAATCCCACTCTCATGCCTTCCAGACCTACATTCTCCTCATATTGCCACTTGCTTTCCTCAACATTAGGCCTGCAGTCAAGCCCGTGAAGAAATGCTCCTCAAACTATAAGAAGGAATATAGGGAACTCTCACACTTCCTTCTAACTTGTTTTCCTAATGAAGCACTCTGGTTTGATGTGAGTTCCTTTCTTGGTCACAGGGGAGATTTGAGAAGTTTTTTTCCTGTGGTGTTTTCAGGGTCCATATCATTCATTGCTTACCTTTTAATATAATCATTATATTAAAGAAAAAAACATTCAGTCCTTTGGGGCAACGATGCATTCAGGGAAAAAAATAATACCAGAAGAGTAAGAAATGCAGCTGGAGTTTTACCGGAGTTCCCTAGACTCGATCCCTTCACTCTGCCATGTGTGTGTGTGTGTGTGCGTGTGTGCACTGAGTTGTATCCGACTCTTTGTGACCCCATGAACTGTAGACCACCAGGCTCCTTTGTCCCTGGAATTTTCCAGGCGAGAATCCTGGAGTGGGTTGCCATTTCCTCCTCCAGGGCACCTTCCGGTCTTAGGGACCAACCTTGCGTCTCTTCATTTCCTGCCCTGGCAGGTGGGCTCTACCTCCTGCACCATCTGGGAAGCCTCTCACTCTGTCGTATGCGCCAAACACAACTCCACTTCCTCTTTAGAAATGATGGCACAGTGCCCAGTGCCCTTCGCCCGGCCTCGCGGCGCCTCCTAACATCAAGTGCACACGGCAGGCTCCTCTAGGCAGCTGCTGTGCCAGCTCCGTCAGCCCGGCTGGCGCTCTGGAGATTCCAGGCGGAGTCTACATGGTTGAGTGCAGAGCCTGGCACAAAGCGCTTAGCAAGGCATCCAGGAACAATCTGGAAGTCCTCCTCATTTTGCAAAGATTCTCAAATGCAAAAGCTTTGCTGCTGTTACCTCTTGATCTTCATTTCCTGAGTCAGGCGTGTCTCCGATGGGTCACTGTTGTCACTTGTCTCCTTATTTTATTCCCATCATAAAGGAACCCAAGCTGAAAGGCAAGGACACTGAAAAGTTTTCACCAAGAAAAATATTCCATTTCAATGCCTATGTGGCTTTGTTAAATCAGGAGCTGTTTTAGACAGCTGTGTGGCTATTTTCAGTCCTTTCATGTCTAATTAGTCCACGAAACAAACATGACCTTTCAGTTAGTAAAAGAGAGTTCCATGAGCTAGCTCCTAAGGATCCCAGCAGCTAAGGAAAAATAGTATGAGATGTCTTCATAGTATGTCTACCTCAGACCCTAAATTTAGTATCATCAATCTCTTTCCCTTAAGTTTGAAAGTACTGGAGGCTTTATCAGTATTTACCTATTTCATCCTATACTGTCTATGAATTTGACTCTATGACTATATTCAGACACCAAAAATATCTGGGGAAAGAACTAAAACAATAACCAACATGCCCAAATATCCAGATATTTGATGCTATGCAGACAGGGCAACCAGAGGATTGCTGAATTCCTACCAGATGCTTTCAAACTCGGCATGCCCACCCCAAATCCCTGTTTTCAGGAGCTCAGGGACATAACTCTTTGAGAAAAGGAAATTCAAAGTCGTAGTTCTGACATACTTTCTTCCCGTTAATCATTATTTCTTGGTTAACTAAAGCACATATGCAATGCTCTGAAAGTAATTTCCCCCTAAATTATTCTATCATTTCCAAAATATTTACAGTATAAAAATAGTAGTTTGATGGAGAGCGATAAAAGAGGAATAAATAAAGCTTTATTCTTTGGACTTTCCCCCTCTAGATTTCCAGCCTCACTTTTTCTGTGTTTGTTCTCTTGTATACCCCCAGACAAAGCAGGTCTGTGAGGATAAAGATGCTTGAGAGGATCTAGTCGTGGACCACAGATTCCTCGGGCTTACTTGGCAGCCACGTAGTTTGGGATGGCCTGTGTGATACAGGTGGAAAATTGCTGCATTATATCAAGCTGTTAACTCAGAGGCTTAGTGTTAATCCAGGACTCACTGAAATTTCTCATATAATCTCTAGGCACTAATCTTCTCGATATGGAATTGCTCCTTCTCCTCCGACTTTTAGGACCTGGATATATGCACAGAAGTTTCACCCACAACTCGTGGACTCCTGCTGATGATTGCTTGTGTGTGTTAAGCCTGCTAAATTCTAATGCTATAATTCCATAGCCGTGCCCCCTACATTATTAGGTGATCAACCCAAATGCCAGCTGGCCAGGCTTTACCAAAGCAGTCATCTGAAATGATGCTTTGAGCAAAAAAAAAAAAAAAAAAAGGCAGCGAGCATTGATCTCTCAAATGACTAAAGCCAACTGCCTAGCGTTGTTTCGGGTTCATCTTCTCTTCATGGCTTCCGTCATGTTTCGGCTAAAGATGAGAGCCGTGGAAAGCAGGACATTCTTCATTCCATGCCTTATGGTTTCACACAGATAGACTGTTCAGTTGCAGGAATGTAATCACAGTGATAAAGGCAACAATACCAAAAACAGAGACTGGGTTCTCTAGTAGCGGTGGGGGAAAGAAAAGGAAAAGAAAGCTACTTTGATGATGTCAACCTAAGACTTTGAGCAGTAACAGATCTTCAAGGACCAGTGGGTGGCGGAGGAGCAAAAGCACTCTTGTGTGCTGGTCTTTATTTTCTGTTTGTTTCTGTTTGTTTCTAATGCAACAGAAATGCTCTGTTTACTTCTTACTTTTATGAATTCATATCAGTGACCTTTGGGCAGAAATATCGAAATTCATTGCTGAAGGGCAGCTTGAGACAGCAAGACTGATCGACACTCCTTCAACCCACACTCTCCTTTCAGGTCACATCAGTGTGTGTCTTCCCTTTCTCAATGCCTTTAAATTTTGCTCAGTTTCATCAGTGGTCTTATGGCTGAATGCCTTCATTTATTCACTTGACAATTTCTTCTTCTTCTTTTTAAAACAACATTTCACACAGAGAAGCTTTGGGGCGTAACACGCCTAGAATACTCAATGGTAATAATAATGTCCTGATTAACTCCAATTTACCATCTCTAATAAGTCCTGGAGGAAAGATTCGAATACAGCAATGTCTGTCTACAAACCACAAGCTTTTCAAACTCCCCTGACCAATGATCTCAAGATGTAATTTGTTCACTGATTGGAAGTTGTCAACATTAAAAAAAAAAAGAAGTGTGACTGTGGGTTTATTTTGCCATCAACAAAAATTAAAACAAAAAGAACACATCCACAATCCTGGCAACAGAATAAATCGAACTGTCTTCATTTTCCTGTATTACCTTGCAGGCTTGTTTGTGTTCAGATTTTTGACCCAACAGCTTAAAAGCCACAAGGCTTTGGGTAAATTATTAATTCCTTGATTCCTCAGTTTCCACATCTGTGAAAGTAATAAGAATACCTTTTAGTATTTGTTGGGAACATTCAATTAGATAATGCATGTAAAGTGATCGGGAGGGTCCCTGGCATGCCAAGTAAATTCAGTCAGTGTTACAGAATTATTCCTTGTGATCATGGCAGAAATTCGCAGCAGTATACCTACCTACTCTTACTCAGTTCAGTTCTACGACTGGTCTATTTTCCTGGGAGCCTACTGCAAATGAGGAGCAGGAAGAAAAATATAAACTCAAAACTTATGAGAAGTTCACGCCTAGTAAGTCAGCATCTTTTAGGTAAATACTCTGACTTTTAGATTCCTCTCACACACACCCCTACTACGACTGCTGTTCCCCAATACGGCAGTTGGGTTGCAGAGGCACCAATGGGCTCGTGAGTCTATGGAAGACTGCAGACTTGACATCCACGTGGTGCCTTATGGATCACTGTTGGTCTCCGCTGAAGGAAAGCTGACCTGGCTTATTCCTTGGGCCCCATATTAATTTCCTATTGCTACTGCAACAAATTACCACAAATTTACAGGCTTCCCAAGTGGAGCTGGTGGTAAAGAACCCACCTGCCAGTGCAGGAGACACGAGAGATGCAGGTTTGATCCCTCAGTTGGGAAGATCCCCTGGAGGAGGGCATGGCAACCCACTCCAGCTTTCTTGCCTGGAGCATCCTGTGGACAGAGGCGCCTGGAAGGCCACAGTCCACGGGCTCGCAAGAGTCGGGACACCACTTAGGGACTAAACCACCACCGCCGCCACCCAAGATTTCTACCTGAGCAGAGGTGGGGCAGTGAGAGGACGATCTCGTCACTGTCTTCCCTTAACTGCATCTCTGCCTCCAGCTCTCTGCTCTCACACGGCCGGAGGGGCAGGGCTGGCTTTCCTTCCCCTGTCCTCTGGGTCACTCCCTGTTCCTTACTGAGAAGGTGTTTGTCCTGCCCTGTATCCTAGAAATGGTGTGGGGAAAAACTACTGATAATGAGAAAACAGAAAACATTGTCTTTGTTACAGGGAGCATTTTAAATTCCATTTGTAATAATTGCTTTAATGCTTTATGTTGGCTAAATTATATTTATTGTCTGTAGTGACTACATAATATTCCTTCTCACAAAGAGACATTTTTAAGAACCATAGTTGTGTGAGGGATAGATAAACTGTGCATAGTTACCATTTTCTGTTTGAATTTTTTTCTTTAGGATAAATAACTTGGAATTAGTGAATCAAGAGGATAAAAATTTATAATTCTTGAACCATATTGTCAAACTGATTTCAAAAAAAAGGTGATTCCCATTTACACTGATAGCTGTGACAGAGGCATATGCACACGTCACGTCATGGCTTTCAGCATAGAGTGTTATCATTTTAAAATGTTGGGAGAATAATAATAACAAGTGAGCATACTAAGTCTTATTCTGAGCCACGTGGTGCTTCGACAGCTGTCACGTCTAGCGAAGGCGGGCGTAAACAGACATTACATGCTCACAGTACTCCCGCGTCATATTTTTACTTTATTTAACAGGCGAAAACCTGAAGCAGGGAGAGTAAGCAATTTTTCCAGGTTCACACAGCTAAAACATTAGGTAATTTCATAAATGCTTTAAATTTAATTTATTTGTAGCTTAGTTGGATATTTTTCTACATGCATTTTAACTCTTAAGCAAGTCTTGCCAGGGGGTTCACTGTTGTTTTTTTTGTTTGTTTTTCAACAAAAAGATGTGAGCTTTTTATATAATATATGCTAACCTTTTGGCTGTTATTTTGTGGTAGATATTTTCACAGTCTGTTATTAATAACTTTTTATATATTTAGTCTACCTGCTATGCTAAAAATATGATTCATATAACCTTTCCCTGGCACTTTGTTTAAAAAAAGAAATATAAGGGGAAATCTCATACACTAGTTTCTAAAAAAAAAAAATCCTACAGAGACTTCTTAATACCCAAAATTACATATAATATCTAAAAGGACATTTCATCACATATAACATTAACTTTAATTTATATCACCTAGCATGCAATGAGCCATATTTCTAGCAGTGGCTAAGCTGTTGCCAGGTTCTAAATTAGGCCCCTTATGGAAGCTGCATTAACTCCTTCAAGACCCGAGCACTGCAGCAGTGAGTACGGACCCTGCCTTAGCAATGGCAGGGAGGCTGAGTTTGCTGGAGAGAGGAAGGCCCCAGGCATGGTCACTGGACGCCTGCCATCCCGCCAGGTTGCGTGCCTCCTGGGCTAAACGCAGGGCTTGCTCTCGGTTCAGCCGTGACTGGCAGCGTGGCTGGCTGGCCAGGGCACTCATCAACACAATACATGTCCAAGAGCTAAATGGACGTAGGAAGCTTGACAAGGTCCTGATCTGTTCTTGGCAGAATGATAAAATGTGTAAACTTTGCTTATCGGACTACACAGCCTCTCTCACTGTTTCCTTTGCCCCCTCCTACACCATCAATTTTCCCACCTCTGCTGCCAAACTTCTGCTGCATCCACGCTCCTACCTGGCTCATCAAATCTCAGCTCCGGAACTGAGTCGAGCATCATTTATCCAATCAGAATATTTATTTTATACCTATTATGTGCTAGCAGTCGAAACTACAGATCAACAGTCATCAAGATACAGTCCCTGCCCTGACGCTTACACTTGACTTCTTAGTGTGAATTTGGTCTATGAGTATTCTCAAAAGTATTTGGATTTAAGTCTTATTTCTTGTAAATTTAATTTCATGTATCAGCAATTAGAAGTTGGTAATAGTTTAAGTGATAAAAGAGCCTTCCTGTTGCCTCTGAAATCCTCCCCCTCTCTCCCTCCTTCCCTCTCCCTACTGCTGTCTCCCATCTTATACCCCTAGGCATGTTCTCAATACTTATATTGAGACTTCACAACTCCAGTGTTTTCTAATTTGCTCTGGAAGGAAGATTGAATTGAGTGTCAACTTCACCATACTACTTATCCAATGAAGAAATCAATAATAGAATGCTTTTCCAGTGTAAAATTTGTGTTGCATAAAAATGAGGAATATCTAAATGAAAGTAGAGACAGAACAGCATGATAGGAAATATATTCTGAAGCTACACACACACACTGGATAACTGATGATGGCGACAGACCGCTCTAACCTTTATCTTCAGAACCGAGCAATTACTCACAGCCACGTGGTGCAGATGAATTACCATTACTCACTTGGGAAAGCGAACATGTAAATGTCACTGTGGGCTAATACTCATGTAATATCACCCCACTTTTAATAGAATATTTGTGCTGATACAGTTAGTAAATTTAAAAAGATGTTATTTCCATGCATTGAAGAACCTGTTCTATTACAAAGGAAAAGAAAAAGAAAGGAGAAATAAAAATATGAAAAACATGAACAAGGACAGTAGGGAAACAGAGAGAAAGTAGGAAAGAAACAGATCATGAAATTCCACTGAATGGGTGGTAATTCTAGGTGTTTTTACATGAATTACCTCACTTCCTATGTATTTTTATACCATTGAAATACATATTTTCATTCTCTGTGTTAGTCGCTCTTCTCCAGAGAAGCCAAAATAATATATATATATATAATATATATATGTATGTATGTAGGTATGCATGTATGTATGTATATATAGACAGAAAGAGGCAGAGAGGGAGGGAGACAGAGACAGAAAAAGAGAGACTTATTTTAAGGAATTGGCTTATGTGGGGATTGTCAAGTCTAAAATCTAAAGGGTAGGCCAGCAAGCTGGAAAATCCGACAAGTTGATATTGTCTGAAGTCTTGAGTCTGAAGGCTGGAAACTCAGGTAAAATTTCTATGTTGCAGTTGGGAGGAAAAGTTGTCTTTTTCTGAGATGTCACTCTTTTCTCTTAAGGCTTTCAACACATTGAATGAGGCCCACCCATATTATGGAGAGTAATCTGCTTTACTCAGAGTGTACTGATTGAAATGTCAATTACAACAACGTCCAAACGGGGTTTTGACCAAACAGCTGGACATCGTGGGCTAGACAAATCGACATATAAAAAGAACCCTCACACTACCATAACTAGAAATGGAAAAATAAAATCAGAGCTGTTAGTAACTTAACCAGAGGAACACAGAAATTGTGGCTCCTGGAAAGGAGCACAGTACAAACTCTGGAAAAATATCTACACATGCATCTCGGCTGCAACAATTACCAGCTGGGAAAAGCTGGGGATGAACACTTGTGTGCCTTAGACCTTCCACCTATAAAGGAGATTATTGGCATACTTTTTATGGTTGTTTTAAGGGCTCAATGAGATGACGTGTTTGGAAAATATGCATGGAATATAAACAGGCCCCCAGTAAACATTCACTTCAGTTCAGTCGCTCAGTCGTGTCCGACTCTTTGCGACCCCATGAATCATAGCATGCCAGGCCTCCCTGTCCATCACCAACTCTCTGAGCTCACTCAAACTCATGTCCATCGAGTTGGTGATGCCATCTAGCCATCTCATCCTCTGTCGCCCCCTTCTCCTCCTGCCCCCAATCCCTCCCAGCATCAGGGTCTTTTCCAATGAGTCAGCTCTTCCCATCAGGTGGCCAAAGTTTCTTTAGCATCAGTCCTTCCAGTGAACACCCAGGACTGATCTCCTTTAGGATGGACTGGTTGGACCTCCTTACAGTCCAAGGGACTTTCAAGAGTCTTCTCCAACACCACAGTTCAAAAGCATCAATTCTTCGGTGCTCAGCTTTCTTCATAGTCCAACTCTCACATCCATACATGACCACTGGAAAAAACAATAGCCTTGACTAGATGGACCTTTGTTGGCAAAGTAGTGTCTCTGCTTTTCAATATGCTGTCTAGGTTGGTTATGACTTTCCTTCCAAGGAATAAGCATCTTTTAATTTCGTGGCTGCAGTCACCATCTATAGTGATTTTGGAGCCCCCCAAAATAAAGTCAGCCACTGTTTCCACTGTTTCCCCATCTATTTCCCATGAAGTGATGGGACCGGATGCCATGATCTTCGTTTTCTGAATGTTGAGCTTTAAGCCAACTTTTTCACTCTTCTCTTTCACTTTCATCAAGAGGCTTTTTAGTTCCTCTTCACTTTCTGCCATAAGGGTGGTGTCATCTGCACATCTGAGGTTATTGATATTTCTCCTGGCAATCTTGATTCCAGCTTGTGCTTCCTCCAACCCAGAGTTTCTCATGATGTACTCTGCATATAAGTTAAATAAACAGGATGACAGTATACATCCTTGACGTACTCCTTTTCCTATTTGGAACCAGTCTGTTGTTCCTTGTCCAGTTCTAACTGTTGCTTCCTGACCTGCATATAGGTTTCTCAAGAGGCAGGTCAGGTGGTCTGGTATTCCCATTACCTTCTGCTTTACTATCCCTCCCAGGTTAGAACCAGATTCAAATCCGAAGTTGGCAGCTGTCAAGCTTCAAGCCAATCTACTAATTAATAAAACTCCGGTCCCAGTGTCAGGTATGCAAAACGCTAGTTTGTTTCACACAGATGTACCCCGTGCTGTGTATTAATGCTGTGGCTTTGGTGAACACAAGAGTAAATCATTCTGGAGGTGTCTGAAGCCTTCCATCAGGTTCTGAGAAGAGAAGGGCAAAGGCCACAGTACACAGTGAAGCACAAAATCCGAGTATCAGTGTCGTTACCCTCAGAGGAGCCTGCAGCCTAACCTGGAAGACAGATGTGTGTGCATCACGTGGAGTCCAGAACTCAGCAGCTTGAGGGGCGCACGGGGGCCCTGCTGTTATGACACAGGCCACACTGAAATATCCGCTCGTCAGAATGACACCAGTAAAAAGAATAATGGGCTCATCAACATGTCTAATGCTTTTGTGAAAGCACAGTCTCTGAAGGGCCAAGAGAAACATCTTGAGTAAGGTAAGGTGGACACATTGTACTTGGCATATAAAACTGGTAGCCATTATATATGTTCATGATGCAACACCAATAAGCTGAAGAAATTACAGTGGTTAATGACCAGGTTGCTGTAGCACGAGTGCCCACTTTTTACTTTGGGCTCTTAAACAACAAACAGTAAGATTGTCACAGTCTGTTCCGTTGGGATTATTATTTGGCAAAGCGTGCTTTTTCGCTGCTTGTGTAGTTAGGTACAAAGGTACACTTCTGCAACAAGCAATCTACCTTCTTCGTTTTTAGTTTAAAATAATACATGAAGCAGAAATGCCTTTCTATTTATGTTTTGATCCACTGCATGCTCAGGGAAGAGTAAAAAGAAAATAAAAGCAGCTAACTTTAAATTTACAAAGCTCCCTTTTAACAGTTCCCTCAAAAGGATCAACAGATTACTCTTCTGCACTGCGAGCAACTTCCTACTTCTCAGAGTTGATCTGCACATCAATTAATAATCCATGGTGTTGGAATACGAAGCAGAAATTCATTCACTGAATGCTCACGTTCCCTCTGGGCCTGAAGCTGTAATGTATTGTAGGTAAATAACTGTCGCAACACAGTCTCCAGTGCCCCACTCTCGCCCACTCCGTACCACCCACTGCTCCTCTAGTGAACCCGTATTTCAGGACATCATTCAATGATTTCCTCTTCTAACAAGACGCTTCTGTCAGCTCCCTCTGCACTGAACCAGACGGTAGCAGTGGTTTCTCCCTCATGTGTACCCCTTGCGCAGTATGTGGTTTGTACAGACTTTTTAAGAGTAAGAATGCTGCTAAGTCACTTCAGTCGTGTCCGACTCTGTGCAACCCCATAGACGGCAGCCCACCAGGCTCCCCCATCCCTGGGATTCTCCAGGCAAGAACACTGGAGTGGGTTGCCATTTCCTTCTCCAGTGCATGAAAGTGAAAAGTGAAAGTGAAGTCGCTTAGTTGTGTCTGACTCTTTGCAACCCCATGGACTGCAGCCCACCAGGCTCCTCCATCCATGGGATTTTCCAGGCAAGAACACTGGAGTGGGGTGCCATTGCCTTCTCCGAAGAGTAAGAATAGGGCTTTTTTAATCACAGGCTGACTGTTAGTAGAGGGCATGTTTCTTGGGACCAGGCGTTGTCTTTTACTCATCTTCTATTGCTTAGAGTATCCCTGGAATGAACTAGATATTGATAATTAATCGTTTTGATGAGTAAATGAATGAGAGGGAGCATCACAATTCCTCTCCCAAGTGCTTTGGCTGCTTCCAGCTAGTTGTTTTATCTGGAGAATTTGTCATGTGAGTCTTGGAATCGGAACGTTAGAGACAGAAGAGACTTCAGGAGCCATCAAAAGCCTCATTTCACACATAGGAAAGCCGTGGGCCACGAAGATGACCTTTGTAAGGCGACACAGGCTGCGTCAGTGGAGGGACCAGAATTCACATCACTCAACGCTGTCCCCGGTACTCCCGACTGTTTCGTGGGCTGTCTCTCTTGAAAGCCAAGCACGTTTCCTTTCAGAGATCGTGTATACTGACATGTCTACTCATGCACAATGGCCTCCTCTCACCTACTTATAATCAGTGAGCTTGTTATTACAGGATTAATTCTGCTTTTCTGAAAGATTGTTTGCTAGTTTCTTAAAAAGACCCCTGTGCCATAGCTTCTTAAAGAGATGTAATCAGATTTTAGGCTGCCTGTCACTATCTACAAGTATTGAGTGGATACATGAAAGGTCATTTTCCTGGGTAGTGTGTAAACTCTGCGTAAAATATATACATTTTGCCAATGTAGGGCTTTTGAAAAACAATAGCATGTAGCCTGCTGTGTTCACGTAATACTGTACACTTAGGGGAACTCTTCGTTAACTCTCTGTGGGATTAGCCTGAATCATAACAATTCCAATGAAGTAAACTTATCTGCACAAGTACAGACTTTACCAAGTCTTGAAAATTGAGTCTTTTATGATTTAATGGCTAAGATAATCATCTACAGGTTTGGTAATTCCACTCAGGACTTTGATATCTGTTAGTGAAAATAGCACCTCAGAAAGAAGAGTTAGAGATCACAAGATTGTAAATACCGGCACGCCAATGGGGAGATTTTTAATTTTAAAGTGTTTAATAAGCCACATTTTAAAGTCTGAATTATCAGTTTCAAAGGAGAAGACTTTATTTCATATTTACATTTTTACATTTGTTGAGGTTTAAAAGGTTGTATCAAGTCAGCTTTACAATGACAGGGGATGGCGGGCCTGAAAATGACAAATGAAGATGTGTGCTTGGAGTCGTTGGGATGTCAGTCATTTTGACTGACAGATTTCACCGCTGAAATAAGCTTTACATTTTCTTTGTATTTGACTGCCTATTGAAGCAGTTTACGCAGCCTCCAGTTCTCTGTAAGGAGGCTGTTTTCAATAACGAGTCAAAAAAGATTGCGTAGTTGGTCACGGCGGCGCTTGCTTGTCTCCCATTTCCCTCTGGACCACTGTCCCCCACCTGTCTTTTCATGAAGATGATTGACCATCCTTTCACTGACCCCACGCTGTGTTTTAATTCTGAATACTGGCACGCCAAGAAAGCACGAGCATGACATTGGGCAGCACAAAAGGTAGCGCACAAGGGAAGCCACACAGCTTATCAGACAAGACCCCGGCAATCACACGCGGACGCCGAGGCGAAACCCGACAGCTTATCAGACAAGACCCCGGCAATCACACGCGGATGCCGCGAAACCCGACAGCTTATCAGACAAGACCCGGCAATCACACGCGGGACGCCGGGCGAAACCCGACAGCTTATCAGACAAGACCCCGGCAATCACACGCGGACGCCGAACAGAAACCCGACAGCTTATCAGACAAGACCCCGGCAATCACACGCGGACGCCGAACCGAAACCCGACAGCTTATCAGACAAGACCCCGGCAATCACACGCGGACGCGAACCGAAACCCGACAGCTTATCAGACAAGACCCCGGCAATCACATGCGGACGCCGAACCGAAACCCGACAGCTTATCAGACAGAGACTCCAGCAAATCACACGCGGACGCCGAACCGAAACCCGACAGCTTATCAGACAAGACCCCAGCAAATCACACGCGGACCCGGAACCGAAACCCGACGGCTTATCAGACAAGACCCCGGCAGTCACACGCGGACGCGGAACCGAAACCCGACAGCTTATCAGACAAGACCCCGGCAGTCACACGCGGACGCGGAACCGAAACCCAACAGCTTATCAGACAGAGACCCCAGCAAATCACACGCGGACCCGGAACCGAAACTTGAGTGTCCTGACTTTTTCCTCCATGATCTCTACTTACATCTTCCCTTTTCACATTCATGCCCTCATATGCCAATTCTTTTCTTAAAAAAGTCTTATGTGTAAGCCTTCTTTAATAATTTAGAAGCATCTTTCTTACAGCATATGTGTATCCAAGTAAGAATCCAGAGATGTGATTCCATGCCATGTTTTATAAAAGATTTTTCTTGAAGCACACACCTAATATCAGTCTTGGACAGCAAAATAAGGATAGATTTCACTTTTTCAATACAGTTGATGAAAAATATTTGTTTGTCCCTGAGTGGTGAGTGAGACTGCTGAAACGGCATGACCTTTGGAAGAACTAGAATGCAAGGTAGTGACCATGAAATGAATTTCTGTCAAAAATATATCTTGATGGTCTAAAAGTTAATGTGATTATAGAGCGACTGGGAGATAGCCTGTAAGCATAAACAAGAGGAGGAAAGGCAAGAGTCGCCATCTAAGTCATTTACACTGTACTTTGAGTTTATGAAAATAAGAGTTCTCAGTACAAATATGGAACTATATCTACATATATATAAAGTCATACTGTGCTAAGTCGCTCAGTTGTCTGACTCTTTGTGACCCCATGGACTGCAGCCCACCAGGCTCCTCTGTCCATGGGATTCTCCAGGAAAGAATACTGGAGTGGGTTGCCATGGCATCCTCCAGGATATGTAAAGTTAACCTAAAGTTATTTCACTGGGGAAAGGGGAAATTCAAATAAAAGCTTTGCATAGATGATAAAAAAAAAAAAAAAGGAAAAGTGCTCAAACTCAGTAGCAATCAGGCAAAAAGTAAAATGAAAGACAATTTTTCACTCATCCTACTACAAAATTATACATGTTGACAATAATTATGTTGAATATTTTATAAGAAATTAGGTATGAATATTTGGACAGGGTGAACATATACATGGATAGAGCTTTTTGGAGAACAATTTAGCACCATCAATCTAAAGCTAAAACGGAAGCAAGTCAGAGAAGGAGATATCATATGACATCCCTTATATGTATAATCTGAAAAGAAATGATACAAATGAACTCACAAAACAGAAAGAGACTCACAGACTTAGAAAATGAACTTATGGTTGCTGATGGGGTTGGGATAGTTAGGGACTTTGGGAAGGTCATGTACACACTGGTATATTTAAAATGGATTAACCAACAAAGACCTATTGTGTAGCATATGGAACTCTGCTTAATATTATGTGCCAGCCTGGTTGGGAGGAGAGTGTGGGGGCAAATGAACGCATGCAGAATGCATGTATGTGTATGGCTGGTCCCTTCACCGTCCACCTGAAACTGCTACAACACGGTTAATCTGCTCTGCCCCAGTACACAGTTAAAAGCTTAAAATTACAAAAAAAAAAAAAAAGAAAGAAAGAAAAAATGCACATACCTTCCGACTAAGCAATTACTTTCTAGGTCTCTTTTTCTTAGAAATAGTCATATATGTAGATATGGAAGAAGCACAAGCTGGAATCAAGACTGCCGGGAGAAATATCAATAACCTCAGATATGCAGATGACACCACCCTTATGGCAGAAAGTGAAGAGGAACTCAAAAGCCTCTTGATGAAAGTGAAAGAGGAGAGTGAAAAAGTTGGCTTAAAGCTCAACATTCAGAAAATGAAAATCATGGCATCCGGTCCCATCACTTCATGGGAAATAGATGGGGAAACAGTGGAAACAGTGTCAGACTTTATTTTTTTTGGCTCCAAAGTCACTGCAGATGGTGACTGCAGCCATGAAATTAAAAGATGCTTACTCCTTGGAAGGAAAGTTATGACCAACCTAGATAGCATATTCAAAAGCAGAGACATTACTTTGCCAACAAGTGTGCATCTAGTCAAGGCTATGGTTTTTTCAGTAGTCACATATGGGTGTGAGAGTTGGACTGTGAAGAAGGCTGAGTGCCGAAGAATTGATGCTTTTGAACTGTGGTGTTGGAGAAGACTCTTGAGAGTCCCTTGGACTGCAAGGAGATCCAACCAGTCCATTCTGAAGATCAGTCCTGGGATTTCTTTGGAAGGAATGATGCTAAAGCTGAAACTGTAGTACTTTGGCCACCTCATGTGAAGAGTTGACTCACTGGAAAAGACTCTGATGCTGGGAGGGATTGGGGGCAGGAGGAGAAGGGGACGACAGAGGATGAGATGGCTGGATGGCATCACTGACTCAATGGACGTGAGTCAGTGTCAACTCCAGGAGTTGGTGATGGACAGGGAGGCCTGGCGTGCTGCGATTCGTGGGGTTGCAAAGAGTCGGACACGACTGAGCAACTGAACTGAACTGAACTGAACATGTGTGCATATTCTCACATATGCTGCTAAGTCACTTCAGTCGTGTCCGACTCTGTGCAATCCCATAGACGGCAGCTCACCAGGCTCCCCCACCCTGGGATTCTCCAGGCAAGAACACTGGAGTGGGTTGCCATTTCCTTCTCCAGTGCATGCAAGTGAAAAGTAAAAGTGAAGTCACTCCGTCGTGTCTGACTCTTAGCAACCCCATGGACTACAGCCCACCAGGCTCCTCCGTCCATGGGATTTTCCAGGCAAGAGTACTGGAGTGGGGTGCCATTGCCTTCTCCTATTCTCACATATACAAAGATATAATTTTAAGAATGGTAATTACAGCATTGTTAAAATAAAACTTTAAAAGCACTCCAGACATTTACTGATACATATATTATGCTTATGCATTGAATACTATGAAGCTGTTAAAAAGAATGAGGAGAACATACGTTTGCAGAAGTGGAATGATCCAAAAGACATGTTAAACAAAAACAGCAAATTAAATAATGAAAGCCTACTCACATAGTTTTGAAAACTGCATCTAAATTATAGACGTGGCCAGCAGGGAACCGGCCCCGGTGCCATCAGCTTCAGGCTGAGGCCCCTTGCAGCTGGCCCCCAGCTCCTAGTCCCGATGGTCCTCCAGCTCTACTGTCTCCCACCCACTCCTTCCCCTAGGGAAGAGCTCTTCTAGCCTGCTCACTCAGGGACAACCCCTCTATGCCAGCTGCAGTATTATAGTACTATACTTGATAAGACTAAAAATGTTTTCTTAAATAAATAAATTATAAATATGGCCGTGTCTATCAACTAAACAGTAGTTTTTCTATGAGAATAAGTGTATAGAAAAGATCCTAGAAGTAGACACAACCACGTACTAACAGAAATTAGTTTCTGAGGAAGAAAACAGGAACAGAAAAAGGAAAAAAAACATTTATTTTTTTAAACTATCATATAAAGATAAATTGCTTCAATTTTTGACAGTACTGATTTATAACTTTTGTAAATGTGTATATGTGTACACACGCATTAAAACCGTATGAAACAAGTGTTGATTTTATCAATTCATACAAGTTAAACTGGACATGGAACAACAGACTGGTTCCAAATAGGAAAAGGAGTACATCAAGGCTGTATATTGTCACCCTGCTTATTTAACTTCTATGCAGAGTACATCATGAGAAACGCTAGGCTGGAAGAAGCACAAGCTGGAATCAAGACTGCCGGGAGAAATATCAATAACCTCAGATATGCAGATGACACCACCCTTATGGCAGAAAGTGAAGAGGAACTCAAAAGCCTCTTGATGAAAGTGAAAGAGGAGAGTGAAAAAGTTGGCTTAAAGCTCAACATTCAGAAAACGAAGATCGTGGCATCTGGTCCCATCACTTCATGGGAAATAGATGGAGAAACAGTGGAAACAGTGTCAGCCTTTATTTTTTTTTCATCTCCAAAATCACTGCAGATGGTGACTGCAGCCATGAAATTAAAAGATGCTTACTCCTTGGAAGAAAAGTTATGACCAACCTAGATAGTATATTCAAAAGCAGAGACATTACTTTGCCAACAAAGGTCCGTCTAGTCAAGGCTATGGTTTTTCCTGTGGTCATGTATGGGTGTGAGAGTTGGACTGTGAAGAAGGCTGAGTGCCGAAGAATTGATGCTTTTGAACTGTGGTGTTGGAGAAGACTCTTGAGAGTCCCTTGGACTGCAAGGAGATCCAACCAGTCCATCCTAAAAGAGATCAGTCTTGGGTGTTCATTGGAAGGACTGATGCTAAAGCTGAAACTCCAATACTTTGGCCACCTCATGCAAAGAGTTGACTCTTTGGAAAAGACCCTGATGCTGGGAGGGATTGGGGGCAGGAGGAGAAGGGGGCGACAGAGGATGAGATGGCTGGATGGTATCACTGACTCGATAGACATGAGTCTGAGTGAACTCTGGGAGTTGGTGATAGACAGGGAGGCCTGGCGTGCTGCAGTTCATGGGGTCGCAAAGAGTCGGACACGACTGAGCGACTGAACTGAACTGAACTGATGGGTAATTAGCACACAAATTATTTAGGTGTAACAGGGATTGTCAAATTGTCCGACGACGTTTAAAACAAGTTTTCTAATAAGTTTTTTAATGTATATACTCTCTATAAACTTGTTTATAAAATTTAAACTCACAGTTTACAAAGAATTTGGGAAGTATAGTAGTTTCTGTTTAAATTCTATCATCATCACTAAATGTTTCAAATTACTAGAGCCAAGATTAATGGGACTTTACTAAAATTATGTCATTTGTATTTGTGGATATTGGTGAGACATAAGACTTCATCCTAGACAGTTTAAAATACTTAAGGCTATAAAGTTTTCTGTAATATGGCTTAAGTCACGTTCTGTTTTTTTAAATTATTTGATTCTTTAAAAACAATTTTTAAAAATTTTCTAGATCAAGTGGTCAAAATCTTCATAACTTACCTTTAATTATTAACCAAAATGACTAAAAACATTTAACCTAACAGTATATAAAAAGAACAATAATATAAATCTAACTAAAATAATAGAGAAGACTTATAGTTCTGAAATCAAAATTAAGGATAGGGGATTAAAAGGCACAAACTATTATATATAAAATAAGTAAGCTATGAGCATATATTGTACAGCACAGAGAATATAGCCAATATTTTATAATAACTATAAGTGGAGTATAATCCCCCAAAGTGTGAATTACTATGTTGTACACCTGAAACTTTTTTATTAATAATATAAATCAAGTATACTTCAACTAAAACAAAAGCAAAAAAATAAAAGAATTAATGTAACTCTGGAATTCTAACCTATATTTCTATTTTGCAAGAAAAAAATTTTAAATTTGCTTTACTCATAACAAAATTGAGTCTTCATAAGAAGTAAAAACAGGCATATAGTGAAGAAGTGGTAAAGTATCAGATAAAATGAAAACACTGGCAATGAATGAAACAAAAGATAAGGAGCAATTTTGTGTGAAAATGAGGAAAAATAAATAACCTAATAGCTTCTAGTTGGGATTTTACCACGCTTTCGGGTCATGCAGGCCATCTTCACGCAGCTCAACATGATTATCCCTTCTCTCCCTGTTGTTTTACAAGTGCCCAGTTCTTTTATCTGCTTCCTCTTCTTGGGTCCTGAAACAAGTGGAGTATGCAACCCTGGGCAAAGAATATCAACAGGCAATTTATAGAAGAAAATTGAAAGACACAAATTTAAGAGAACAAATATTATTTCTCACTCAACAACTTGGCAAAAATAAAGTCACTGACATCAACCAATGTTGACCTAGTTGTGAGGAGCAGAGAGCACTTTGTTATGTTCATGTCATCTCTTTGGAGGACCTCTGGTGAGCAGTTATTTAAAAAAAATTTAAATGTACATCACCTTTGACCCAGAGATCACACTTTTAGGTACGTACCCACAGGAAACACCCAAATTGACACTGAATTGAAACATTTTTGATGCTAGTAAAAGGAAAAACAGAAGAAATAACTTTAATATCCTTCAAGAAGGATCTGGTTGGATAAGTTCTATTAAGTAAAATACTTATTAGGTAGACTCAAACAGATCTGTATTACTGTATGAAGAAAAGATAGTATAAAATATACCTGGTATAATCTTACTCAAAAGAAACATAGCTAGACACCTCTACCACAAAATGACAAGCGCCATGTGATCGGAGCACTGCAGAGCAGTCAGCTGGCCAACCACAGGACTTAATCCCGCCAGGCAAGTTAACTTGCCGAACATGAACAAACATCTAGACTAGACTAAGAAAAGACAGTTTATTGTTTTGTTTTTTTTGGTTGGGTCTATCAGGAAAAACAACCACTCCCCCAAGTATATTCCCATCATGCAAAAAAAGTGCTCTTTAAAAACTCCAACCCAGTGTGGACAAATAGCCAATAAACATATGAAAAGGTGATTATTCCACTGGCCATGCGGGAAAAGAAAATAAAAACTGCCACGCAAGACCATTATGCACACAGAAGAAAGACTAAAATGAGAAAGCAAACATTTGAAAATGTGGGTGAGTTTGTTAAATAACCAGAATGCTCATAAACAATGGTAGAAAAAAAGTTGATTCAGCCTTGGAAAACTGTTTCTACCAAAGCTGATCATTTCTGTGTCCTCTGATTCGGCACATATCCAATCAAAATATATATTAGTTGCTCAACTGTGTCCGACTCTTCACGACCCTCGTGGACTGTAACCCACTATGCTCCTCTGTCCATGGAATTTTCCTGGTAAGAATACTGGAGTGGGTTGCCATTTCCTTCTCCAGCGTATCTTCCTGACCCAGGGATCGACCCCAGGTTTCCTGCATTGTGGGCAGATTCTTTGCCATCTGAGATACCAGGGAAGCCCTCTTCCAAAGACATACCCCAGGATATGGCTAGTAGCACGATCACAGTAGCCCCAAACTGGAAACTTGCCAAACATCCATTTGTCAAAGGAGCAGCATAGAGTATCCAAAATGAAATCTGAAAATAAACTGTAGATTTTACATGATTGATGATGATCATCACGTTGCAAAATTAAAAGGTTATGTGTTTAAGATGGATAACCAGCTAGGACCTATTGTATAGCACACGGAACTCAGCTCAGTGTTACATGCAGGCCTGGATGGAGCGGGCTTGAAGGGAATAGAGACGTGTATACATACGGCTGAAACTATGCAGGTGAAACTTCGCTGTTCAGCTGACACTGCCACAACATTGTTAATCGGCTATACCCCAATTCAAAATAAAAAGTGTAACGTTTGGGGGAAAAAGAAAGGTCAAATGATTATTTAATCCTATGATCTGATTATAGAAAGATAGCAATGTTGCATATAGATACACTTTAAGGAATTCCAGAATCATATTAATAAATGATTGCTGCTGCTGCTAAGTTGCTTCAGTTGTGTCCGACTCTGTGAGACCCCATAGACAGCAGCCCACCAGGCTCCGCCGTCCCTGGGATTCTCCAGGCAAGAACACTGGAGTGGGTTGCCATTTCCTTCTCCAATGCATGAAAGTGAAAAGTGAAAGGGAAGTCGCTCAGTCGTGTCCGACTCTTTGCGACCCCATGAACTGTAGCCCACCAGGCTCCTCCGTCCCTGGGATTCTCCAGGCAAGAACACTGGAATGGCGTGCCGTTTCCCTCTCCAATGCAGGCATGCATGCTAAGTCGCTTCAGTTGTGTCCGACTCTGTGCGACCCTCTGGACGGCAGTCCACCAGGCTTCTCTGTCCATGATTCTCTAGGCAAGAATACTGGAGTGGGGTGCCATTTCCTTCTCCACTGGGGGACTTTAGAAGGAAAGTAATATAAAAATCAGTTCCTTCACCCTTTTCCTTTCCATTCTTTTCATCTTTTGGCTATCTGTTCTACATACAAGATAGCAAAGAAATTCCAAGAATCATCTTGTCACTTAGCAGTATCATGCATCAGTTGTCAGACACAGTTTTCCAATGTCTAAATGAAATAATATATTGAAGTAATCCGAGCAGCACTTAGCACACAGCAAATACTCGGGTTAAACATTAGCTTATTGTTTAACTTTCCTATGCTAAGATATGGCTGACACAATGATTCCTGAGTAGTTAGATTAGATTACATAATGTTATCTTGTCATCTAACTTAGTTTCATCAGCCACCGAAGATGCACTCAGCAAGTTGCCTCATTTAGCCTCTGGAGATTCTGTCTCCCTTGTTTTTTCACAAAATATAATCTCCTCTGTCGACTTTCAGTAACGTGTAGGAAGTATCTTGGGTTTGTGTGATGTTTGCACTACTAGAGAACACTGGAGTACGGAGGGGCCAGGACACAGATTAGGGAAGTGGCTTCGCATGATCTATATGTCCTGCTTTGTAACTTGGCTCTGAACAAAGCAACACATTTTCTCTTATGCTTCATAAGGATAATAACCATCTTTATTTTATAATAAGAAATGGTATTGCATTAATTATTATTAATCATTTTAGAATACTAGAAATGTTTCAATAAAAATTGCTAGGCTAATAAAAACATTTCCGGTTTCATTAAAACTATGAACTCTCCCTCATGACTACAAAATGAGCAGCGGAGTTTGATAGCACAGCACAGTCAAGACTGCCTCTTGGATAAGGGTGATTTTTCTCAAAATGTGTTATATGAATGCATTAAATATTTGATGCTTAATAAAAGTAAAATAACATCCCTTTCCACTAAGCTGCCTCAAATACCAATTACATGAGAAAGATTTGCTAAGCTAATGATTTTCTAAGTAGCCACAAATGCTTCCTTAATTCTCGATGAGTTCTTCTTGTTCCTCAGAGTGAATGTGAGATGTTATTTTCAATATTTGGTGGCCTCACTTTTTCACAGCAAGGATTTACTTTACAAACCCTTTTATTCTGTCTTGAATTTCATAGTTATGTGTCTAACAATGAGTTACCAGGAAAATCTGCTGCAGACATGAAAACATAGACACAAAATCAGGACTTAGTTTGTCTCTCCTTCTAATCACATGATCTCTGGGAAGGTTTATTGCAATCATATCCAAGGACGTAACAGTATTTGGAAAAGATACAGCTCCAAGTCTTTTGTTGACTGCAAATATGATCTAGCTTGTTCCTTTAATGGCTCACTTCTCCCTGTGCAATTCCATTCCTCAATGATTCTAGAATTCACTCTATGACTTTATTTGGCCACTAGTACATCAGCAAGTGCAGTGCAAACAGAAACGGAGTACCAGCTCGTGCGTTAGGAGGAGGACTAAGGCACCTTGACGGACAGCCCCAAGCAACTGTCAGACACACGCCTCAAGCCAGGAAGAACAAGCCAGCCTCAGCCTATCTGTAGGACGCGCATGAGTTCAGCCAACACAAGGTCGGGCAGAAATGGAACCATCCCAGCTGGGCCTTGCCCGAAGTCCTGACCTGCAGAATTGGGAGCAAATAAACGGTTATCGTTTCAAGCCAGTAAAAATTCCTTGACTTCCTCTGTCTTTCTGTATTCCTGTGAACCATGATAAGGACATGGGCTGATGAGCAAGGCTCAGTTCAGTGAAAGAAGACAAGGCTTGAAGGAAACTTTCAGGACAGAAATAAGGAGTGTTTATCCGACCAGGACAGATCAAACTGGGTGACAGCCATCTCACTTGGAACTGTTGTGGCTCAATAATGACCAGTAGACTAAGGTAATCACAGAACACGTTGTCGATATGTCACCCACTGAAATTAAATCTAACTCACTGGGGGTGACACCACATTGCTTTAATTATTCCTATCAGCTGGATCATTTCTCAAAATATAAATCAGGAACAAGAACGATAAAATCCTTTTTCTCTTACCTCCTTAGTTTATAGAATGATACTTGTACAACTACATGCACTTATCAACGCCTGATTCCATAAGTAAAAAAGTTATTGCCATCACACCAGTTGATTGCTTACTGACGTCATTGACTGAGCTTGACAGAGCTCTATATTCTTTCTTCATTGATCCATGTATTTGGTGATTATTTATTGAGGGTGTTTAACGTACCCAGTACTAAACTAGGTATTGATAGAGAAGATGAGCAAGGCTCTCGTGCAGCTTCCATCCCAGAGGAGAGAACACATTACCCCCACAGAACATTTTAAAAAATGAGACAATTAAAAAATTGTGATAAGTGTTCTGAAGGAGTGAAACAAAGAGATTTTAAGAGAGAAAGTGCTTAGACAGAAAGAGGGCTTCTTTAGATAGAGTGGTCTCAACGAAGAACTGCCTGAGGATAGAATATTTGAGACCTAAAGAATGAGAAGGAGTCATGTAGCTATTCCAGAACACGGCAGGTCTAAAGTTTCTGCAGTAATGAGTACATATCAACTGTCGCCTCGCTTTTACACACTGTCAGCCAACAGAGGACATGGCAGGGAACACAATATCCTCGTGCTATGATCACGCAACCGGGCATTTACTGAAGAATATTTGGTGTTAGTAGATGAAATGAACCCATTGGGTTCCTCTTCTTTCACTTTTCAACTAGTCATAATGAAGTTTTATGAAAATACACTCTATCTTTATGTCACTATGTTACTTCCATTCAACTGTCTGTTTAAAAATATAACAGGATAAAACCACTCAATCTCTCAACCACTTGCCTGCATGGATCCTTTAAATGAGTTTGAGTGGATAATATACATATGTATATACACAGATGTCTATTATACTATAGCACTTAGCACGCTGAAAGTGATTTATGAGACACCCATTCCGGAATGAGAACTGTTTTGAAGATAAAAGGAAGACTCTGGACCTCTTGGCTTCTAACATTCGGCTCCTTAACCTGAACCTTTCCCTCATGTTCTTCTTTAAAGTGTTTTAGCTTCACCCTAGAAAAAAATGTTATATTTATATTTTGGTCAAGAGAGGATTCTTATATAAATTTTTGGCTGAACTAGGTCCATAGAAAAGAAATATCCCAAGTGTTAAAAATAGAAGTTGGTGGTAGAAGCGAGCCGTTTGCAGTAATAGCTATTTCACACTTTCGGAAAGTTGATTCCAGCATGGTTTGCAATTACAGGAACAGAGAGACCTAAGCTAATTAGTTATTGAGTCCCTATGTTCTTCTTTAAGGAAAGCCATTGATTTTTGCCCTCAGAAAGTTATTTTTGCACAGTCATATGTACAAGCTAGTGGGGACAGCCCACCCATGGGGTCTTCTTTCAGCTTTGGTCCTTGAAATGAAAATAATCCTACTTTTATTTACAGGGAGCTTTGCGTCTGCATATAGTCTGGAATATGGCTGTAGTCACCAAGTGAACCATATTTAATTGCCTGTGGCTAATTACTTGTGTAGCACTCAAATGTATCTAATATTGCTGTTTTGAAGCCATGTGGGAGATCTTTTAACTGTGCCCTTTTAAATCTTTACAGCAATAGTCATGTGGCTAGAGTTATGTGTATTAAAAATGCTTAAGAGAGAAAAATCAGATTAGAAGGTTTAAGAAGAAACATATTTGGCCAATATGAGTTTGATAAGGTATTGTATTTGCTTTAAAATTAAAGATACTTTGTTCTAATACAGTTAATTGGGGGACCTTGGGTGTTTCTAGCCCAAGGGTATATTCGTTATCTTGAAAATATGATAGACTGTAAAATTAGATAGCCAATGGGAATTTGCTGCATGATGCAGGGAGTTCAAGCCTAGTGCTCTGTTGCAACCTAGAGGGGTGGGATAGGGCGGGAGGTGGGAAGGAGGTTCAAGAGGAAGGGGACGCATGCAGACCTCCGGCTGACTCATGTTGACGTGTGGCAGGAATCAGCACAGCACTGTAAAGTAATCATCCTCCAATTAAAAATAAATAATCTATAAAAAGACAGATTAATATATTTATGCTTTCTGCAATCTGCAATTAAATTCAATTAAATGTCTTACACAGAATATGTTAATGCATTAGGTTTTTACTCCTTCATTCTATTACTGTACTAGAACATCTGACTAATAGTAAAGCTGTAATCACTGTTCATTGGGGTGTCCTTGGGAGTAGAGTTAGGCTGGGGACCTGACTACTTACACCTGGTGATCTGACCCCCACACCTAGGATTGAACATGGGTCTGATTCCTTACCTTTGTATCTGGTAGTTAGAGAAGCATAGAGAGAAATTACCCCTAAACTACAAGGAACCAAAGCCCCTTTCCCTGGTGTTTTACTTTTGCTGTATTAATATAATTCTATTATTTTAAAGTCTAGATGAAGAGATTTCATGTTTATGCTTGGTGACACGCCCATGAGGGATGATGATCATACATACGGAACATCTCCATTCGTATGCATGGAATTACGCACAATTCCTTGCCTAAAGGTGGCACCCTGTTAGGCTTTCCTGGAATCCAACATAGAACTGAAAGAAGACTCTGTTCTGGACCATCCTCTCTCCTGTGAACAGGATAACCCACATTATAATACGATCCCTGTAAGTTCTAAGCTTGGGCTCTTCTTTCAATACTGCTCCACCAGAACACAAAATCAGACCAATCCTGTCATCCCTGTGACCGTAACTCTTGCTCAAAGATGTTTTAATTAATTTCTTTTTTTGCTGAATGATAATTGTTGTTTTCTGTCAAGCCTCAGCATGAATCAGCCATAGGTATACATACATCCTCTCCCTCTTGAACCTCCCTCCCTGCTCCCTCCCCATCCCACCCCTCTGGTTGATACAGAACCCCTGTTTGAGTTTCCTGAGCCACACAGCACATTCCCGCTGGCTGGCGGGCTTACACATGGTTGTGTAAGTGTCCCTGTGACTCTCTCCACGCATCTCCCCTCCCCTCCCCTCTCCCATGGCCCCACGTCTGTGCTCTACATCTGTTTCTCCACTGCTGCCCTGGAAGTAAACTCTTCAGTACCATTTTTCTAGATTGCATATACATGCATTAGAGTACGATAGTTATCTTTCTGACTTACTTCACTCTGTATAATAGAATTCTAGGTTCATCCACCTCATTAGAACTGACTCAAAGGCGTTCCTTTTTATGGCTGAGTAATCCTCCATTGTGTATAAGTACCACAGCTTCTTTATCCATTCATCTGTCCATGGACATCTAGGTTGCTTCCATGTTCTAGCTATTGTAAACAGTGCTGCATGAACAATGGGATACATGTGCCTTGTATACTTATGTATACTTATATACTTATACTTTCCTTTGCTGTGCAAATGCATTTAACTTAATCAGGTACAATGTGTTTACTTTTGTTTTTATTTCCATTACTCTAGGAGGTGGGTCATAGAGGATGTTGCTTTGATTTATGTCCTTGAGTGTTCTGCCTATGTCTTCCTCTATAGGGAAAATTATAAAGAGTTTTATAGTTTCTGGTCTTACATTTAGGTCTTTAATCCATTTTTAGTTTATCTTTGTTTATGGTGTTAGGCAGTGTTCCAATTTTATTCTTTTGCATGTAGCTGTCCAGTTTTCCCAGCACCACTTACTGAGGAGGCTGTCTTTGCTCCATTGTATATTCTTGCCTCCTTTGTCAAAAGTAAGGTACCTATAGGTTCATGGGTTTATTTCTGGGCTTTGGATCTTGTCCAATTGGTGTATATTTCTGTTTTTGTGCCAGTACCTTACTGTCTTGATGACTGTAGCTTTGTAGCATGGTCTGAAGTCAGGAAGGTTGTATCCTCCAGCTCCATTCTTTTTTCTCAAGACTGCTTTGGCTTATTCAGGGTCTTTTGTGTTTTCATATGAATTGTGAAATTTTTTGTTCTAGTTCTGTGGAAAATGTCATTGGTAGTTTGACAGGGATCACATTGAATCTATAGATTGCATTTGGTAGTATAGTAATTTTCACAATATTGATTCCTCCTACCTAGGAACTTGGAATATCTCTCCATCTATTTATGTCATCTTTGATTTCTTTCATTAATATCTTATAATTTTCTGTGTACAGTTCTTTTGTCTCCTTAGTTAAGTTTATTCCTAGATATTTAATTCTTTTTGTTGCAATAGTGAATGAGATTAATTCCTTAATTTCTCTTTCTGATTTTTCATTGTTAGTATATAGAAATGCAAGTGATTTCTATGTATTGATTTTGTATCCTGCAACTTTGCAAAATTCACTGATTAGCTCTAGTAATTTTCTGATACCATTTTTAGGGTTTTCTGTGTACAGTATCATGTCATCTGCAACCAAAAGCTCAGAAATGTTTTTAACTTGCAATTTCTAATTACCAACACAAAGCCTCCCCTTTATGTCCACATGTGAGTGGAATCCCCTTCTACAGGTTTCAGGATTTAATGTTCCACTCTTGTTTCTGAGTCTGGCCCCAAAGGAACCATGAGAAATCGCATTATAACCCAACTGCTTTCCTCCCAAACTTCACTTTCCTCAACTTCAGAACTCACTAGGATGTGAATGGCTTCTTTGATATGGATGGTAACATAAACATTTCTAGTTTCTCTTTTCCAGATACGTCAGATCTGATCCTACTTCCTCTGTGGTCCCAGGTCGCTCAAACGTTACCCAGCCCCCACCACTGGGCCAACTTGAAACCATTCACCTTAGAGGGGATGAGCTCCACTTTCCCAGTCCTGAATATCTCCTGACTCTGCTTTCACTTTCCCAGTTTCTGTATTGATTTCAATAATCGTTTTTTTTTTTTTAACACCACTTTTTTTTTCTCATTTATTTTTTTTATTTTTAATTTTATTTTATTTTTAAACTTTACATAATTGTATTAGTTTTGCCAAATATCAAAATAAATCCGCCACAGGTATACATGTGTTCCCCATCCTGAACCCTCCTCCCTCCCTCTTCCCCATACCATCCCTCTGGATCGTCCCAGTGCACTAGCCCCAAGCATCCAGTATCGTGCATCGAACCTGGACTGGCAACTCGTTTCATACATGATATTTTACATGTTTCAATGCCATTCTCCCAAATCTTCCCACCCTCTCCCTCTCCCTCTTCCACAGAGTCCATAAGACTGTTCTATACATCAGTGTCTCTTTTGCTGTCTCGTACACAGGGTTATTGTTACTGTCTTTCTAAATTCCATATATATGCGTTAGTATACTGTATTGGTGTTTTTCTTTCTGGCTTACTTCACTCTGTTTAATAGGCTCCAGTTTCATCCACCTCATTAGAACTGATTCAAATGTATTCTTTTTAATGGCTGAGTAATACTCCATTGTGTATATGTACCACAGCTTTCTTATTCATTCATCTGCTGATGGGCATCTAGGTTGCTTCCATGTCCTGGCTTTTATAAACAGTGCTGCGATGAACATTGGGGTACACATGTCTCTTTCCCTTCTGGTTTCCAGCCATTCTGACTGGTGTGAAATGGTACCTCATAGTGGTTTTGATTTGCATTTCTCTGATAATGAGTGATGTTGAGCATCTTTTCATATGTTTGTTAGCCATCTGTATGTCTTCTTTGGAGAAATGTCTATTTAGTTCTTTGGCCCATTTTTTGATTGGGTCATTTATTTTTCTGGAGTTGAGCTGTAGGAGTTGCTTGTATATTTTTGAGATTAGTTGTTTGTTGGTTGCTTCATTTGCTATTATTTTCTCCCATTCTGAAGGCTGTCTTTTCACCTTGCTAATAGTTTCCTTTGATGTGCAGAAGCTTTTAAGGTTAATTAGGTCCCATTTGTTTATTTTTGCTTTTATTTCCAATATTCTGGGAGGTGGGTCATAGAGGATCCTGCTGTGATGTATGTCAGAGAGTGTTTTGCCTATGTTCTCCTCTAGAAGTTTTATAGTTTCTGGTCTTACGTTTAGATCTTTAATCCATTTTGGGTTTATTTTTGTGTATGGTGTTAGAAAGTGTTCTGACACCCTCCTCCTTGACCAGATTTCCCAGCACCACTTGTTAAAGAGATTGTCTTTAAACCATTGTATATTCTTGCCTCCTTTGTCAAAGATAAGGTGTCCATATGTGCGTGGATTTATCTCTGGGCTTTCTATTTTGTTCCGTTGATCTATATTTCTGTATTTGGGCCAGTACCATACTGTCTTGATAACTGTGGCTTTGTAGTAGAGCCTGAAGTCAGGTAGGTTGATTCCTCCAGTTCCATTCTTCTTTCTCAAGATCGCTTTGGCTATTCGAGGTTTTTTGTACTTCCATACAAATTGTGAAATTATTTGTTCTAGCTCTGTGAAGAATACTGTTGGTAGCTTGATAGGGATTGCATTGAATCTATAAATTGCTTTGGGTAGTATACTCATTTTCACTATATTGATTCTTCCAATCCATGAACATGGTATATTTCTCCATCTATTAGTGTCCTCTTTTATTTCTTTCACCAGTGTTTTATAGTTTTCTATATATAGGTCTTTAATTTCTTTAGGTAGATATATTCCTAAGTATTTTATTCTTTTCGTTGCAATGGTGAATGGAATTGTTTCCTTAATTTCTCTTTCTGTTTTCTCATTATTAGTGTATAGGAATGCAAGGGATTTCTGTGTGTTGATTTTATATCCTGCAACTTTACTATAGTCATTGATTAGCAGGAATAGAAGGAACATCCTTCAACATAATAAAAGCTATATATGACAAACCCACAGCAACATTATCCTCAATGGTGAAAAATTGAAAGCATTTCCTCTAAAGTCAGGAACAAGACAAGGGTGCCCACTTTCACCATTACTATTCAACATAGTTTTGGAAGTTTTGGCTACAGCAATCAGAGCAGAAAAAGAAATAAAAGGAATCCAAACTGGAAAAGAAGAAGTAAAACTCTTACTATTTGCAGATGACATGATCCTCTACATAGAAAATCCTAAAGACTCCACCAGAAAATTACTAGAACACCACTTTTTTAAAATGGTATTTTTACTTATTTCATTTTTGGCTGGGCTGGGTCTTCACTGCTTTGCAAGGGCTTCCTCCAGTTGTGGAGAGCAAGGGCTCCTCTTTGTTGATGGTGTGCTGTGCGGTGGCATCTCTTGCTGCCGAGTATGGGCTCTAGTTGACTGCGCGTCAGGAGCTGCAGCACATGGGCCTTAGTGAGTGCAGCTCCATGGCCTGTGGGATCTTCCCGGATCAGGGATTAAACCTGTGTCCTCTGTATTGGCAGGCAGATTCTCATCCACTGTGCCACCTGGGACGTCCCAACAATCATTTTCTTCATTGATCCTGCTTATCCCTGAATTCCAAGCGGTCTCATCTCAAAATCAAAGCAAAAATTTTTTTCTCCACATGCAAACGGACACTCTCATTGGTCAAGAAAACTTGTGCAGTTTCATGGCTCTAGGAACTGGGTTTGCTCAGCAGCATGGAATTACAAGCTTTGGTTCTGCTGAAGTCTACTTTGGACTGTGAATTGCAATAAATATTTTGGTGATAAATCAAGAAAATCCCTTTTATAGTGAAAATTCCCTGTAGTTGACATTCTGGATTCCCAAACTTGGATTGCCATAATAAAAGCTGACAAACAGGCCCACCTCTTATCCCTGGCTAAAAGTCAGGAAAGCGAAAGACATAATCCTGGGTAGTGAAGTCATGCCAGTCAGCAAATCCAAATATACGCACCACGGAAGCCGGCTGGTTTTGGTGTGAAGTCTCACCGGCCTTTAGCACAAATCTCCATCCCTTCCAAAATTAACATTTTTCCTCACTCCATAGAGATGTTCCCCAACAGACATGCAGCTGCTCTTGCAGAGTCTGGCCTGGCAAGGAAAACGAATTCCCACCCTGCCAACATGTTTCTGCCTATGCCTTTTCCAGCACAGGAGCCATGTTCCCTCCATGTGGATCACTGTGTATGAAATTTATAGCTGTTCCCATAGCTATAAATTGGGGTTCCCTGGAGACTCTGTTTCCCAAATTGCAGTCTTCTGTGCATGTATTTGCTTATGCTCCCAACGTACAGTGGTCATTAGAATTCCTGACTCTCCTACCAGCCAACCTTCCTACAAATTCTTACAGGGGCTGAGCAGAGGGAAAACAAGCATTTTGAACTTGTTTAGTGCCATTCATGATTTTGACAACCAGAAACAATATGTTTAGCAAGTTGAATTAGATAGTGAGTGAACCACAGGAACTTCTTAATCAAGTTTAAAGCATAAATAAGAAATAAACCCAGTGGTCACTTTGATCCCTTCCCCCTCAGATTTCACTGGTGTTTCTAGCCTTCTGGATCACACTGTTCTGACCATGAGAAAGACACATGAATCAGTCAGTCAGTCAGTTCAGTTGCTCAGTCGTGTCCAACTCCTTGTGATCCCATGAATTGCAGCACGCCAGGCCTCCCTGTCCATCACCAACTCCCGGAGTTCACTCAGACTCACGTCCATTGAGTCAGTGATGTCATCCAGCCATCTCATCCTCCGTCGTCCCCTTCTCCTCCTGCCCCCAATCCCTCCCAGCATCAGAGTCTTTTCCAATGAGTCAACTCTTCGCATGAGGTGGCCAAGGTATTGGAGTTTCAGCTTTAGCATCATTCCTTCCAAAGAACACCCAGGACTGATCTCCTTCAGAATGAACTGGTTGGATTTCCTTGCTGTCCAAGGGACTCTCAAGAGTTTTCTCCAACACCACAGTTCAAAAGTATCAATTCTTTGGCGCTCAGCTTTCTTCACAGTCCAACTCTCACATCCATACATGACTACTGAAAAAAACATAGCCTTGACTAGACACACACTTGTTGGCAAAGTAATGTCTCTGCTTTTCAATATGCTATCTTGGTTGGTCATAACTTTCCTTCCAAGGAGTAAGCATCTTTTAATTTCATGGCTGCAATCACCATCTGCAGTGACTTTGGAGCCCAAAAAAATAAAGTCTGACACTGTTTCCACTATTTCCCCATCTATTTCCCATGAAGTGATGGGACCAGATGCCATGATCTTCGTTTTCTGAAAGTTGAGCTTTAAGCCAACTTTTTCACTCTCCTCTTGCACTTTCATCAAGAGGCTTTTTAGTTCCTCTTCACTTTCTGCCATAAGGGTGGTGTCATCTGCATATCTGAGGTTATTGATATTTCTCCTGGCAATCTTGATTCCAGCTTGTGCTTCTTCCAGTCCAGCATTTCTCATGATGTACTCTGCATATAAGTTAAATAAGCAGGGTGACAATATACAGCCTTGACGTACTCCCTTTCCTATTTGGAACCAGTCTGTTGTTCCATGTCCAGTTCTAACTGTTGCTTCCTGACCTGCATACAAATTTCTCAAGAGGCAGGTCAAGTGGTCTGGTATTCCCATCTCTTTGAGAATTTTCCACAGTTTATTGTAATCCACACAGTCAAAGGCTTTGGCATAGTCAATAAAGCAGAAATAGATGTTTTTCTGGAACTCTCTTGCTTTTTCCATGATCCAGCGGATGTTGGCAATTTATCTCTGGTTCCTTTGCTTTTTCTAAAACCAGCTTGAACATCTGGGAGTTTAAGGTTCACATATTGCTGAAGCCTGGCTTGGAGAATTTTGAGCATTACCTTACTAGCGTGTGAGATGAGTGCAATTGTGCGGTGGTTTGAGCATTCTTTGGCATTGCCTTTCTTTGCGATTGGAATGAAAACTGACCTTTTCCAGTCCTGTGGCCACTGCTGAATTTTCCAAATTTGCTGGCATATTGAGTGCAGCACTTTCACAGCATCATCTTCCAGGATTTGAAAGAGCTCCACTGGATACAGTACTGTAAACAGTCGTAGTATTTTTGTGACTTTCTCAAGCATCGTATATGTGCCCTTCAGCTACAAACCTGGAATGTTTTCCCATTCCCTACATGGGTCTTGGTGATTCAAATCCCTAACATGTTGTGTAGTCATATTTATCATTTCTCTCCCTACTCCCAAGACTTGTGTGTTTATTAACATGTTTAATGGCATCTCTGTGTATATACTCCATTGCCCACACAAGAAACATCAAAATCTCAGTTTCATTCAAAGGTTTACACGTTGATCAGTCACTTTCTGAGCACTATGTTAGATGTGGAGATGTACAGATGAAAAATAACCAAATATCTGCCTCCCAAAGCTACATAGTCAATTATTATAACAAACCGAGACAAGGCACAGTGGAAGCACAAAGGAAAAGTTGCCCAACTCTGCCAAGAAAGTCCAGGAACACTTCCCAGACGAGGCAAGAGCTGAGGTGATTCCTGAATGGGGATTTCAACCTACAGATAAAGGAATATCTGCCATTGTTGACAGCGGCAAGCATACAGCAAGTACTGCTGCTGCTAAGTCGCTTCAGTCGTGTCCGACTCTGTGTGAACCCATGGACAGCAGCCCACCAGGCTCCCCACCCCTGGGATTCTCCAGGCAAGAACACTGGAGTGGGTTGCCATTTCCTTCTCCAATGCATGAAAGTGAAAAGTGAAAGTGAAGTCGCTCAGTCATGTCTGACTCTTAGCGACCCCATGGACTGCAGCCCACCAGGCTTCTCCGTCCATGGGATTTTCCAAGCAAGAGTACTGGAGTGGGGTGCCATTGCCTTCTCCAAGTACAGGGAAGCATAAAATAGCATGAGATGTTGGGGAACTTTAAGTACATCGGCTTGATTTTCCAATGAGTTACAGTAGTAAAAACATGAGAGATGACGAAAAGGTCAGTGTCAGCGAGCAACCCTGTGCCCCACAGTAGGGAACTGGAATTTGATCTGATGGGGATTTAACATTTTAAATGAAATATTTTAACAGTAAAATGATTGAAAAGATGTGCTTTATAAAAATTATTCTGGTGATTTTCATACGGAAGGTAGAGTAAGTTGGTCAAGACTTGAGGCAGGGCCTGAATTAAAGCAGGGGGAGTGGGAGGCCATTGTGAACTGAGGGAAGTACCTTCCTAGGAGGACTGTCATAGTGCATGTGAGGTTAATTCTCCCCCTCGGTACTTCACCACCGAGCACTTCAAGGAAGAACCGGCATCCTGCCAGTGAGCAAAGCCTGGGAAGATCTGATGACCCGCGTTGCTGTAGAACTCAGTCATGGGACTTCGCATCACCCGCCTACGCAGCCTCCCTCCTCTGTGGCTGCACTGTGATCTCCCGCGCACGTTAGTGGAAGAACCGCGCCCAGCCTCTCAGAAGAGAAGCGTCCGCCACTCGCACTGCCGGTCTCCCACCTCTCACCGCGCGCGGCGTCTCTTCCGCAGGCAGGTCTGCCCAGGTGCGCCCGCCACCTTCCCCATCTACTACATCACGGTTTGCAGCCTCCAAACACGCCATAGAATGGCCTTTCTTAGAAATAGAGATACTTTTCCTTAAATCCCCTTCAGAGATGTCAATGCTCTACTTTTCTTCCCCCAAAGTCTTCTTTGCTATTGCTAATTCATCCCACGCATACTTCTTAGAACTATGAAATTGATCAATATGTAAGAAGATATTTGTCACCCATAGCCCGTCAACCCTTGAATCTCATCCTCCTACTTGCTTAAATGCATCATATGTTCTAAAGCTGCCATGTTGTTATTTGTGTTGTTATGCCGGCATGAAATGTCTTTTCCAACTTTCTCTTCCTATGAAAATGTCATTAATCACTCAAAGTGTACTTTAGAAACCAACTAGTCCATAAAGTCTTTCTCAGTCTCTTCAGTCAGAGTAATAATTTTCCTTTTCACTTATTGCCTTTAATTCTGTTATTATGCCCTGATCTATTCAGCCTGAAATTATACTTTATAATTTCAAGACTCAAGGTCATAGTCCATGTTTTATAATTAAAGGTCATTTGTCTGACACCCAAAATAAATTACAGGCTTTGCAAAAAGAGGACACTTAATTTTCCCCACAGTAGAATTTAGCACTATGCCCAGCTTCTAACAAATGCTTGTTTACTTGAATGGTTGGTTAATTAATTAAGAGTGAATCAATAGAAGGTTAAAAATAAATTATTTAAAATTCTATTTTTGCTCAGACTCTTGGATTTAACATTAGATATTTTATACTAAAAGTGTTTTCTTCAAAATGGCCCTAGATATTCAATACTGTTAAAACACTAGGTCAAAATTTATCAAGCCCTTATTACCTAGGGTACCATTGGCTAATACTGAGCATAAAAATAGAGGCTGGCTATGAAATTTTCTTCTATAGGGAAAAAGAGAGAAAGACTGATTGACTTCCAAATAATCAACGGATTTCCCATCTCCATGTTGTTATGTTCGTAGTTTTAAATCCAGTAAGACACTAATGTAGTAATTAATTTAGTCAGTTTAAGAGTGGTACACTTGAACATAATAGTTATTTATCAAGATTGATTTTGCTTTATAAGTTTAAATGGTACTTAAATTAGTTCTGAATGCCTAACAAACCACCCCAAATCCTACTGGCTTTAAAAAGTCAATAATTTATTTAGCTTATAATTGGCAATTTGAGCTGGGCTCACCTGAGTGGTTCTGGTTTAGCCTGGGCTTAGTTACGTGCCCACAACTAGCAACCAGGTCAACTGAAGGCTGATTAGATTAGGATCATCTTACCTGGGAAGATTCCTTTTTGATCCTGTGAAGACTCCAGCAAACTAGCCTAGGTTTATTCATAGGGAAACTGGATAAGGACTGAAGAAAGAAACTGAATTTTGCAAAGTCTCCTAAGACCTAGGGGCACAGCTGACATATCACCTCTGCTATATTCTACTGATCAAAGTCACAGACCCAGCTCAGGTCAAGGAGAAAAGGAGTAGACTCTACCTGGAATAGGACTGGGTGGAGCACAAGCTGGAATCGAGATTGCTGGGAGAAGTATCAGTAACCTCAGATATCTCTACCTGGAATAGGACTGGGTGGAGCACAAGCTGGAATCGAGATTGCTGGGAGGAGTATCAGTAACCTCAGATATCTCTACCTGGAATAGGACTGGAGGAAGCACAAACTGGAATCGAGATGGCTGGGAGAAGTATCAGTAACCTCAGATATCTCTACCTGGAATAGGACTGGATGAAGCATAAGCTGGAATCGAGATTGCTGGGAGAAGTATCAGTAACCTCAGATATCTCTACCTGGAATAGGACTGGAGGAAGCACAAGCTGGAATCGAGATTGCTGGGAGAAGTATCAGTAACCTCAGATGTGCAGACGACACCACACTTATTGCAGAAAGTGAAGAAGAACTAAAGAGCCTCTTCACAAAAGTGAAAGAGAAGAGTGAAAAAGTTGACCTAAAACTTAACATTCAGAAAGCTAAGATCATGGCATCTGGTCCCATCATTTCATGGCAAAAAGATGGGGAAACAATGGAAACAGTGGCTGACTTTATGTTTTGGGGATTCCCAAATCATTGCAGATGGTGATTGCAGCCATGAAATTAAAAGATGCTTTCTTCTTGGAAGAAAAGTTATGACCAACCTAGACAGCATATTAAAAAGCAGAGACACTACTTTGCCAACAAAGGTCTGTCTAGTCAAGGCTGTGGTTTTTCCAGTAGTCATGTATGGATATGAGATTTGGACTATAAAGAAAGTTGAGCTCTGAAGAATTGATGCTTTTGAACTGTGATGTTGGAGAAGACTCTTGAGAGTCCCTTGGAACAGCAAGGAGATCCAACCAGTCCATCCTAAAGGAAATCAGTCCTGAATATTCATTGGAAGGACTGATGCTTAAGCTGAAAGTCCAATACTTTGGCCACCTGATGCGAAGAACTGACTCATTGGAAAAGACCCTGATGTCAGGAAAGATTGAAGGTGGGAGGAGAAGGAGACAACAGAGGATGAGATGGTGGTTGGATAGCATCACCGACTCCTTGGACATGAGTTTGAGTAAACTCCAGGAGTTGGTGATGGACAGGGAAATCTGGCGTGCTGCAGTCCATGGAGTTGCAAAGAGTCGGACACGACTGAACTGAACTGAAAGGCTTATGGTCATTGTAAATCAATCTGCCACAAACAGTTAAAACTCCATGAATACCTACTGAACATTTAATACGAGACTGTCACTAACTTCAGGGAACTACAGTGTGAGAGGCAGCCAATTACCACGTAATAATGAGATAGGTGGTACATGCTGCTTCTCTGCTTAGAACACTCTTTCTCCTTCCATTTTTGTAAGACTCCTTTAAGTTCTCAAATAAACATCAATTCCTCTGAAAATTCTATGACAGGGGACAATCTTCCCCTGCTGCTGAGTCGATTCAGTCGTGTCCGACTCTGTGTGACTCTATAGACGGCAGCCCACCAGGGTCCCCCGTCCCTGGGATTCTCAAGGCAAGAACACTGGAGTGGGTTGCCATTTCCTTCTCCAATGCATGAAAGTGAAAAGTGAAAGTGAAGTCGCTCAGTCGTGTCCGACTCTTTGCGACCCCATGGACTGCAGCCCACCAGGCTCCTCCGTCCATGGGATTTTCCAGGCAAGAGGACTGGAGTGGGGTGCCATCGCCTTCTCCCAATCTTGCCCTAGTAGTCCACATTGGCGATGTGACTATTTCCCATGTGACTAACTTTTTTCATCAGTGTCCATATTGAATTATCACTTAGAGGGCATGGAGTGTTTCAAGATAGGTCATTCTACCATCAGATATTAATTTTTAAGTGATAGAAAGAAAATGAAAGCATAAAATCATCTTCATTCTTTATGTCATACATTACATCATGAGAATTTTTGCATCTGTGCCACTTGTTAACATTTCTGTAAGGGAACAGGTGGAAGACATGGAGGTTTTAAACAGCAGGGGCTGTTATTTAATCAGATTTGTACATTAGAAAGATCACCTGTCCTGGATTGTATGCAGGGATCTACTTAGAAGCAAATAATATAAGTTCAGTGGGAAAGTATGGGAATGTTCAAAGACAGAAAGAAAATGCACATTTTTAGTGCTGTGTTCATACAATGAACATGCTAAGCCCACGCTGTGATTGCCTGACTGGAGGTTGGAACTGACTAGGTAAAAACCAGCAACGATGACTTCTGGTTTCTAGCTCAGGACACTGGGACCAGCTGGGCCTCTCAATGAGTGGGGATTTAAAAACATTTATAACTTGAGATAATAAAAAGAACTCTTTCAGGAAAAGTTAGCTTTTGGATTTGGGCACTGAAAATGGGCTAATGAATTTATGGACACATGCAGCTTATCACTGTCACCTCAGTCCTTTACTGGTGATGAACGGGAGTCCCAAACCGTCTTTAAAGAATGTGATAAACACTATGGACGTTGTCACCAAAAATAAGTATCATGAAGTACATAACTTAAAAGCTTCATCAGCCCCTATACTCTGGTGAATTTTGAATCCCATGTCAGACTTCCCTGTTCAGGAAACAGATATGTTAACATTAATCCAAGCTAGATTCCCTCCCAAGGAAAGGGCACAAGTGACTGAAGTGTGAATGAATTAATCTATTCAGCCTAGCGGTTTTATCATCTAATAATGTAATTTTAAAATATTAAAATTGCATTTTTGGAAGTCAAATGTCCATGTGTTGATGAGTGACACAGGAGAGAAGAAGGTACTACAAATCAGCTAATTATTCTCTTAACTGGAGTAAAATGTTAAGGTTAAAGTCTCTAGGATTTAACTGTACAAAAATTCAGTAACTTATTTAATGTATTAAATCCCTTCAATTAATTATTTTGTAAATAAAATAATTACTTCTCACATTCAGGATTTGGATCCCCACCAAAGCACAGCATTTTAATAATTCCAAGTTTGTATACCAAGACCAAAACAGCCTTGGAAGCACTATAGCAAATAATTTTCTTTTTCATGCAAAATCAGCAAATACCTGGGTATGTTCAAGCAGAATTCACATGAAGCAGATACCAATAATCAGGTCATTACACAGGTAAGCTAGAGAATAAGAAGGCAGTTTCTATGGTGCCAAAGACACTGAAGGACAGTTCACTTCAGTATCTTCTAAACCAGCTCACAGATAAGAGCTTTAATGACTCAATCAATGTGCTGGAAGGAGAACTTCCAGTTTTAAAATTATGGCTTTGTTCAACATATTTACAATGCTTTTCCTTTTCTGTATATAAACTAGCTTGATGACATATCACGATGATTTAGTCAGGAACAAAGATGTTCACATGCTTCCCTTGTGAATGTCTGTCTAAGAAATAATGAAAATACCGTCATTTCTGTTTGCATAGAGATTTCATATTCTGTTGAATGATCTATAAGGGAGTTACTATATTTATGCCTTTTTTCTTTTACCAAAGAAATCGCTCATCTATAATTACAGTTATATAGTAAAGGATTTTTTCTTATTGAATTTTCTTTTTCGACAAAATTGATTTCTTTATTCACTCTAGAAGTGAAAACTAGTAAGTAGAATCTGGCATAAAAGGAATAGCTGGCCATATGCGTATATAATTCGCTATAATCTGAACTCAACTGGAATACTGATTGCCTTTGGCGTCTCATGCAGCTGTGAGGGCACATTTCCCAATGGAAAAGTCAATGGCTCTTCCAAACAAGTATATAAATCTATGGCAAGAGTCACTTGAATCTTTAATCGAAGAAATTATGCAAAGGAAAACCAAATGAGAGAGATGTGCTTGGCACGGTTAGCAACAGTCTGACTTGAAGCGAGTTGGCATATAGTACAAGGAAATGGATAACAGCAGCATCCCGGTCTGCGTTTGTTATATGGCTCAGGGGTGAAGGCAATGAATGACTAGGGCTGGGACACTGGGAGAAAACAACCCAGGGATTCCAAGAAACTCTGTTCATTTCTGGACACAGAGCGACTGCCAAGAGTTCTAACAAATGTGTACTTGGTCATAAGAAAGGCTGATGTGGGGACTGGGCCACCTCATTTATCTCTATGATCATGATGAGAAAATAAAGGCTATTACCTGTGCACTATGGAATCTGGAGGGTCATTGTCATGTCCAAAGGATATATTCAACCAGCTGAAGCTGATTCCTCTCCTAGTTTGAAGCGAGTTTGGGATGCCTGTCTATCTGGCACTCTCTGCTGTTTCCTGAGATTGGTGATGATAAGCCTATTTGTAATCACGGGAATTCTTTCCTGCATCTTGACAGGCAAGCTTTGAGTTATTTGAGGTGATGAGGATAATGATTTACCAGCGACATTTTACTGTCTGTTAAAGGGAAAAAATGGCACCATTCTTACATGATGCAGACATGGAAAAGGGGCAGCCAGCTGAAGACTGTGACAGAAGAGGCCTCACAATCAAGTAAAAAGGAGGCCCCGATGCATTGTATTCTGACTGCATATTATAAGTATTAGTATTGTCATAACTATGATATTTCTTTGTCTTTGAACTGTAATAGGCTCTTGTGTAATTTTGAGGCACTTCAACCTGCAACATCATATCTTTTTCTCATAATGATAGTTATTAGCAAATATTAAAAAGTTCATTGTTTTAACATGAAACTATAACATATGGATTTTGGTTCAAAAACTTTTCTCCCAGAAAAAAATAAAGTGGTTTTGGAAAAAGTATGCCACTGCTTCAATACAAAAGATTTTTCTTTAAAAAAAAAAAAAAAAAGAAAGAAAAACTATAGAAAATTTCAGGGGAAGGGCAAGTTAAGTGAAAGAAAAATGGGAGGAAATATGTTTTACAGAACCAAATACCAAAACGTCTTTTGTGTTTGTTGGGTTATATTGAGGGACATTCTATATCCACTAGTAACTGTTCTTGTTCATTTAAATGGTGACTCTGAAAATGGGCAAGAATAAAACTCTGATTATTTTTCTACTGAAAGCATGAAGAAATATCAATAAATAGCAGTCTCAGGTAGGATCAGTAATCAGAGAATTCATGCACTCTAAAGCCTACTCAAACTCATGTCCATCGAGTTGGTGATACCATCCAACCATCTCATCCTCTGTCATCCCCTTCAAGGCAGGAGGAGAAGGGGTATCAACTATAAAGAAAGTTGAGCTCTGAAGAATTGATGCTTTACTGTGGTGCTGGAGATCAAACCAGTCCATCCTAAAGGAAATCAGTCCTGAATATTCATTGGAAGGACTGATGCTGAAGCTAAAACTCCAATACTTTGGCCACCTGATGTGAAGAACTGACTCACTGGAAAAGACCCTGATGCTGGGAAAAATTGAAGGCAGGAGAAGGGGACAACAGAGGATGAGATGGTTGGATGGCATCACTGACTCGATGGACATGAGTTTGAGCAAGCTCTGGGAGTTGGTGATGGACAGGGAGGCCTGGCATGCTGCAGTCCATGGGGTCACAAAGAGTCAGACACAACTGAGCAACTGAACTGAACTGAACAAAAAGCTAGTACAAATAACATTTGTCTCTCAGAACCTTAAAAACCATTGTGTCTACTTAAACTCCACTATATAGTTGAAGCAATGTCTGGGTACCACCCAGAGCAAGAAAATTAAACCCTACATTTTTTACCTTTATTTTCTTTTTCAGTTAGTTCTTTCCATGATCTAGAATCTCAGAATACAAAAGGATCACAGAATGGAGCTTCCCATGTCTCCATGTCCATGTATGCTTTGATAGTTCAAGCCTTCCAATATTGTCAAAATATTAATGTTATCTTTTAAAGGGCCCACATTTTCCAGGCTTATATATTAATGAATTTACAGTCACATGGAAAAGAAGTAGAAAAAATAGAAGTTAGTTTTTTTAAAAAATAAATTGTTGAGGCCATGAATGAAAGAACCAGCTAGAAGAATGTTTTGCAGTAGCAGGAGCACTTGAGGCTATTTTACCTTAAACAGGAAATATCAAATGACTAGCAAAGTAATTACAGATGCATAAGGTTCTTAGGTTTTGCCCTTTGTATGTCTATACCAATTCATTTCAAATACTAAGTCTCCTTTGGCCTCTGTATTTTAGACTTATACCACTTTATTAATATTCCTTCATATTTGCTGTTAATCTAGGCCAAAAAAGGAAGTGAAAAGGAGGAAATAAAGAGGGAAAAAAATAGAAAGGGTTGTATCAATGGCATATATCCAGTTCTAAATGCTATCATTCCTTTCAGAGGGCTTTGGTCCAAACAAAGGAGATTATAAGAGAAACCTGGTCTACCTAGACACCCAGCTATTCCACTGATAACCCCCCAAACTGGCTCTAGACTCTGAGAAAAAAAATGGTTTAAAAAAAGCCTCGCATAAATCCCAGTGTATGCCAGTCATGACTCTCATTTAATGATTTCCAAGGATGAAAAAGGCATAGATTTGGAGCCATGCAACTCTGTCCTAGAGATCAACCAAATGTTTTAGAAAAGAAAAATCACCACATTTGAAAAGTAACTACATTATCATAACTTAAGAATTTGGAAAACAGTTATTGGACAAAATCAGTTAGGTCTAAGTATTTTAGCATAGGTGTCTCCATTCTTGAACCAAATGTGGCAAACTGTATAATTTTATTTGAATGTTGAGCTTGCCAATTAAAAACTGTCCATTTATATCCCCAGATGTTGCACTTCTCAATCCGCAGTGAGCCCGCATTCTGCTTTTGCTTTGAGGTTTGCCAGGATGAACCTGTAAGGGTTCTTTTGGGAATCCTGCTGGCTCCATATGCCCTGAGGCTTAAACAAGCCAACTCTTAAGCTCAGTAAATGAGCAGACAGTAACATTTCATTGGCAGGAACAACAGTCAGGTTTCAGATACGGGAAAATGGTCCTGAATCTTCCCTTCACCTGGGGAAAGAAGCATGCAGAAAAGGATCCACAGAGAGTCTTCTGTGGCTCAGATTGAAATCTCTAAATTAAAACCATCTGGATCCTCTATCTTTTCCCCTATTGAATTCCTCTGATGTGTACCACCCTCTGTCAACTTAGAGGAGGAATGTAGTATGCAATAGCATATATATTGAGGCCATGGAGAAATGAAGACCAGAATCCACAGTCCCATCAAACTTTTTAGTCAATTTTTAATTTAGTCTTCTGAACAGCAGAGCACTTTTCATCATTTTGGGATTTTCAGCATTGCCCTCCAACCTCTTTTCAGAGTACCTCTAGAGCTTTCTTGACTGCTTCTTCTATTTTTTAACTCCAACAAAGTATTTCCCTTCCCTCTCAAGCAATAAAGTCATTTTTCCCTTTCCATTGAAAAGCTTTTTCTCAGTCTTTATAATCACAATGAGAACACTTCCTCCAGTGCTTACTTTAATTCTATTTCTCCATCTTCTTATCATGATACAATAGCTGCACTAACCTTTAGAATAAAAACAGTTCAGAACAAGCCCGTCTCTTTTGATAGGAAACTTTCTTTCAGGTCAATATGATCTAGAGGCCTTGAAGTAAGGAATAAGCACCTTGAAAATCAGGACTTTCATTTGATCAGATGCAAAGCTCCTTGCCTGTTTAAGGTTTCTAATAATTGGTCTCAAATATCAGCTCTCAGAAATTATATAAGCAGTCAGCTCTGCAGATTCCCAGCGAGGCCACTTTCTCTCGTGGTTGAGTACCTAATTTAGGAATTTTATCCAGCCACAGTAGACATGGTGGAGAAAACATTCCCGTCAAACAGGAGGAACATTTTAGAGCCACTTTTCACAAATAAGGTTAAGACACTACTGTTTTAATTTTCAAAAGCAGTCTTCTTCTTACCACCCAAATATACATACATATATATCACTTGAGACAGTTATTCAATAGAGCAGTGAGGGTTTGATGTCTTTTTTCCAGGTGATGGTTTCATGGATTAACTGCCTGTCCCAAATGTCTTGCTGAAAAGGTTAATATAACCTGCTCTATCATCATGTCTGCACATGGGGTTTTTGTACCTGTTTTGCTCCCTATCTAAGAAAGAAATCACACTATTTATTTCTATAATTCAATAACTACAAATATATAGGCTACTCTCTCTTCCTGCCAAGAGACAATTCTGAGCAATTGCTAAGATTTAGTCTCATACACTGCGTGACACTAAATGGCACTGCGTATCTCAGTCAAGGGACAGTGAGAATCTGAAAGTCTACACCATGAGATGTCACAGAAATGGAGCCTACAATTAGCTATAAACTCAAATGACTTCAGTGAATTTTGTGTTAGGATTTGTGATTTGACGACTGAAGAATCATTAAAAATGATATTGTAAATCAAGAATAAATTAAAGGAAGTTTACTGTTGTAGTAGAAGTCATATTTCTTAAGCAAACACATTGAAGATTCATCAAAATATTTTTGTTTCATTTCATTTATTGCCCCTGGAAGTTAGGCAGAAATTAATGGTAATAACAGGAGATATACATGGTATATATTTTTCCATATTTTGAAAAATTGTACAGATTTAAGGTGTGTAGTTGTGTGGTATCTTGAGAAATGAATTTTTCAAAATAATCTTTGTATTTAATTTGTGCTGTAGTAGAGTTTTATAATGAAACACAGCAAATTCCCTCCCACCCGTCTTCTCTACCAGCCCCCCTGCCGGGCTCTTCTAGCTCTGTCTTCCATTATTTACCTCCAGTGTCTTTTTAATGTGCAAATATTGCTACTTTTTAACTTCTCGATTTTAGGTGCTATTCATCAGCTTCCTTTTTATCTCTCATACATTACCATCATGCCATGTCCCACACACCCATCTACCATTACATTCTCAATTCATAAGTATTGTATGTGTGTGTTAATACAGTAATCAAAAGTCATATGTTACTATTTAATATACAATTTAATATTTTGACATAAATGTTAACACATATTAAACAAAAGCTACTGTTTACATTATGTCTCAGTTCAGTTCAGTTCACTCACTCAGTCGCGTCCAACTCTTTGCGACCCCATGAATCGCAGCACGCCAGGCCTCCCTGTCCATCACCAACTCCTGGAGTTTACTCAGACTCATGTCCATTGAGTCAGTGATGCCATCCAGCCATCTCATCCTCTGTCATCCCCTTCTCCTCCTGCCCCCAATTCCTCCCAGCATCAGGGTCTTTTCCAATGAGTCAACTATTTGCATGAGGTGGCCAAAGTATTGGAGTTTCAGCTTCAGCATCAGTCCTTCCAATGAACACCCAGGACTGATCTCTTTTAGGATAGACTGGCTGGATCTCCTTGCAGTCTCAAGAAGACTCTCAAGAGTCTTCTCCAACACCACAGTTCAAAAGCATCAATTCTTCTGCGCTCAGCTTTCTTCACAGTCCAACTCTCACATCCATACATGACCACTGGAAAAACCATAGCCTTGACTAGATGGACCTTTGTTGGCAAAGTGATGTCTCTGCTTTTCAATATGCTATCTAGGTTGGTCATAACTTTCCTTCCAAGGAGTAAGCGTCTTTTAATTTCATGGCTACAATCACCATCTGCAGTGATTTTGGAGCCCCAAAAAATAAAGTCTGACACTTTCCTCTGTTTCTGCATCTATTTCCCATGAAGTGATGGGACCAGATGCCACGATCTTCGTTTTCTGAATGTTGAGCTTTAAGCCAACTTTTTCACTCTCCTCTTTCACTTTCATCAAGAGGCTTTTGAGTTCCTCTTCACTTTCTGCCATAAGGGTGGTGTCATCTGCATATCTGAGGTTATCTAGATAACCACTATAGAAGCCATGAGTGCTATCTGGATCTATATATCGCTACGCACACACGCACAGTCTCATGAACCGGCCTGCTCTCTGAGTGATGTCTGGATCTATATATCGCTACGCACACACGCACAGTCTCATGAACCGGCCTGCTCTCTGAGTGATGTCTGGATCTGTATATCGCTACACACACACGCATAGTCTCATGAACCGGCCTGCTCTCTCCTACTGCGGTTTTCCTCCCAGCGCCCCTCCAACGCTGCTTCACGCCCGGCTCGCTCTTTGGCTCCGCTGCACTGTCGTGGTCACAGGATTTCCTTTTACTGATGTCCTTCGATGTTTCTTCATGCTCCCGTGTTGGCTCCCCTTTTTATTAATCCTATGTCTTTCAGTTTCTTGGGTTATTCCTCATTCTGCTTAAGTGTAATCCCGGGACTTTTTAAGAGAATAAACGCTAGGGGCTTCCTGGTGGTCCAGTCGTTAAGACTCTGAGCTTCCAGAGCAGGGGCATCAGTTCCATCCCTGGTCCGGGAACTCAGATCCCACATGGTGCGGCCAAAAAATTTAAAAATATTTTTAAAAAGTAAGGAAAAGAAGTGCTTAGGCTATGGGTTTTGAGATTTTGCATGTTTCCAAACATCTTTCAATTATGCTTGATGGATAATTGAAAATCATTTTCACTATGAATACTGTAAAAATTGTTGCATTGTTTCTTGCTTTCCATTTTAATGGTATGAAATCTTGTTTCATTCAGACCATTTGTGTGTTAACTATATTTCCCCCTTCTATAAAGATCTTTTCTTTATCTCTAAGGTACTAAAGCTTCTTGATACTGTTGACTTTTTTTTTCCATTGTGCCCGGCTTGTCATTTGAAAACTTATTTCCTTCAGTTTGGAAACTTTTTCTTGTACATTTCTGTCATAACTTCCTTCACTTTGCTTTTATTGTTCTTTGTTTCTATGATCCAATTAGTACGACTTTGAACATACTAAAATTCTATTCTGGTTTCAGTCTCTTCTGTCTTTTCAGACTGCCTTTTGAAATAATTATCATCCAACTGTCTGATTAATTTTCAAATTTTATCTGTTTTATTTTTTTAATTTCCAAAAGCTTTCTTTCATGTAAATGTATCTATTTTATATCATCCTCATTTTATTGGCCATATTATTAATAGTGTGGTTCACTTATCCGACTTAAGACTATTCCTCAAAGATCTTTTTGGATGTTTTTCTCACTCTGTGAATTCTCTGCTTCCTACAGATTCATGATTTTTCTTTTCTAGGTAGAAATCTTTCCTCCAAACTCTTGTAATCATTTGTCATCCATTCATTTCTAACCTGGAGCACCAAGCAGACACTGAGGGAGCTGGAAGGAAGGGCTTCACTACAGTGGCTGGAAAACTTGTTTGTCCTCTAACAGGACATCCAAAGCACATACCTGGGGGTGTATACTCAGGGGTATGTCCATTCTCTGAGGATAAAAATCTCCATTTGTCTGCCTGCTGGTATATGTTTAGCTATAAATACTCTGCAAGTAGGTATACAACATCCCGTGCCATTTGCTAATTCTTAGGTTCCAAGTTTCTGCAAAGGAAATCAGCTGAGTTCTCTTTAGTACCTCCCTCTAAAATCTGTAGGATTGTTTCCTCAACTCTGCTAATGAGCAACTACTATTGCCACGTTTAAAAAGAGGAGAAAGATTGAGATCCCTCATCTGCTGTTAGCCTCCCTCTCATCCTAGTGGTCCTATTGACCTTGTAACTTTTCATCTCTTTACTGTTATTTAATTAAATAAATGTGTATGATCAACTGATCAGACATACCCAGAAGCATTAGTATGATTTTAGTATGTTAAAATAATTTTAAGGTGTTCACAGTATTTAACGGTTGTATCAGAAATCCCAAGATCTCAGGTTAAAAGCGAGAAAGGAGAAACAGAATGCATTTTACTTTAGAAAAAATTTAACACGTGCAGTACAGGGACTGTTTTTACTTCTGTGACCCCAGTGAAAAATTAAAATATCAAGAAAGTCCACTGAGTCAAAAGTATCTAATCCTGTATCAGATAAAAATACAACAATCCTGAAGCATTTCTTACTTTCCCAAGGAAGATGACATAATTAACTCTCACAGGATGCAAATACAAGGATGATCAGAACAGTGTGGTTATAGCCGTAAAGTTGTGGAAACAGAAAGCCCGATAACCGTATTCATAAGATACATGACTATGAAGCCGTTAAAGTATGATTGAGGTCAAATTGTTTAAATGTTGCTCTTCAATTACCATGTTAAGAAAATAAAAATGCAAGCTACAGAGTGACAGAAAATATTTTCAAAACGTATGTGTGATAAAAGGTATGTCCACGAAATATAATAGCAACTACTACCACTCACGACTGAGCGACTGAACTGAACTGAACGACCACTCAATCAGAAAATAAGCAGCTGTATGAAAGGTGAGCAAAACGTTTTGAGATACTTCTCCAAAGAAAGTATAGGAATGACAAGTAAGCACAAGTATAGATGTCCAACATGAGTAATTATTAGAAAATACAAACTAAATCCTTAAAAATGTACCCTACTTCATACCTACTAACATGGACAGATTACAAAGGCTGACATCAGTGACGAGGATGTGAAGCAACTAGAACTCTTATAAACTGCTTGTGGAAATGCAAAATGATATAAAACTTTGGAACATAGTTTAGTAACTTCTTATAATATTAAACATATAATTATTATAAGACAATGAGCCTACCCCAAACTATTTACCCCAAATAAATGAAAATATGCTATGCTATGCTAAGTCACTTCAGTCGTGTCCAACTCTGTGTGACCCCATAGACGGTAGCCTACCAGGCTCCCCCGTCCCTGGGATTCTCCAGGCAAGAACACTGGAGTGGGTTGCCATTTCCTTCTCCAATGCATGAAAGTGAAAAGTGAAAGTGAAGTCGATCAGCCGTCTACAAAAGGACTTGTAATCCAAAGTTCAAAGAAGCTGCATTCATAATAGCAAACAACTGGAAACCACCCAAATGTCTCACAACTGGTGAATGAAATGTACTGTAGGCTACTTATACACTGGAACGTGCTCAGTCACTCAGTCGTGTCAGACTCTTTGAGACCCCATGGCCTGTGGCCCACCAGGCTCCTCTGTTCATGGGGATTCTCCAGGCAAGAGTACTGGAGTGGGTTGCCATGCCCTCCTTCAGGGATCTTCCCAACCCAGGGATCGAACCCAAGTTTCCCACATTGCAGACAGACTCTTTACTGTCTGAGCCACCAGGGAAGCCCAAGAATGCTGGAGAGGGTAGCCTATCCCTTCTCCAGAGGATCTTCCCAACCCAGGAATGGAACTGGGGTCTCCTGCACTGCAGGCAGATTCTTACCAGCTGAGCTATCAGGGAAGCCCCATACTGGAATACTACTCATCAGTTTAATAGAATACTACTGATACATGCCACGCTTGGATTAGTTTCAAAATTATTATGCAAAATGAAAGGAGTCACACACAAAAGACAGCATCTTGTATGATTTCTAAGATATAAGATCTTTTTAAAAAAAGGCAAAATTATGACAGAAAGCAGGTCAGTGGTTGCAAGAGGCTGGGGTAAAGACAAACAGTGGGTTGCGCAAGCGTGCAGGAGAACTGGGGGAGTGAGGAAAGGTTTTACACCAGGAGCACAGGGCGGTTGCATGTTCGTTATCTAATTGTCAAAACGCATCAAACTGCACAGTGGAAATCGTGGCTGTTATCATGTGTAAATTATTCTTCAATAAAGATGATTTTAAAATATGATGCAGGTCTTACAATTTGGGCCATGAAAAAGCATTCACAATATAGTAATAAAGTAAGTAGATTTATCAATTGACCATGAAGAAACGACTGCCTTTGTCAGATTGTTTCATAAAAGAATTTCATTTGGGATAACTAATTTATTAAGGTGTGGGAAGAACTGAAAGGACAGCTGGGAAAAGATAAAACCAGATAAGAGCAACAGTTGAAAGTCACTGTCACACCTAAGGGTGGGAGAAATTTAAAAAAAAGATAGTATTGTCAGATCTTAGAAGCAGGGCCATCCAGGAGAAGCTAGACTGGAAGAAGGGATTACCCTGTGAGACCAGCACGAGGAATGGGGCTCTCTGTAGGGGTCTAAGGAGCTTCCCAGGGCTCAGCAGTAAAGAATTCACCTGCCAATGCCAGAGAGGAAGGTTTGGTAGCTGGCCAGAAGAGTCCCTGGAGAAGGAAATAGCAACCCACTCCAGTATTCTTGCCTGGAGAATCCCATGCACAGAGAAGCCTGGCGGGCTCCAGTCCATGGGGTCACAAAGAGTCAGACACGACTTAGCGCCTAAACAACCACAACAAGAGACACTGACCTTTTGACAGGGAAGAAGGTCAAGAAAGCCTCCTTCCACCTACCTGCGCACCAGAAGCCACTCACCATGGGAATCAAAGAGTTCTTAGAGTCTGCCACCTGTGACCCAGAGTAGATCAGGGACAGGAAGGTTTAGATAAGCACGAAAAAGACACCACAAAAGGAAAGTCACAGCTGCAGCCATCCCTGGGAGAATTAAAGGTAGTTCTTAATTCTCTTCTTTTCTTTTATCTTTTTTTAAATACACACTTCTTTAACAATGAATGCAGTGACATAAATTAAATCCAGTAAATTTGAAGAATTCTCTATATTTTGTTGGAATCAAAAGGATTGTAATAAAGAGCCCAAAGTTCTCCATAAATTTTATTTTTTCCTCTTTAAAAATTCAGAGAGGATGAAGCTTCTGGGCTCAACAGACTTGACTCCAGCCAGTGAGCGTGTGAAGTCTTCAGTCATCCCTACTTAATTACGTTATGTGCAATGTTGTTTTAAAACGTTCCAGCAGAGTTTGGCAGGGTGCTGCTTTCCCAGTCAGCCAGCTGGAAAGACCACCATTCCAGAACAGAGCCAGGAAAAGCTACAAGCATGAGCCATGGAATCACATGGGCAATTCACTGAGTAGTCAGACGGCTTCCACAGTTTAACCAAAGATGGTAGGAAAAGACGATGAATGGGAGCCAACCAGACCTCTTGAAATATATTTGGGTGATTATTGCATAGTTATAGGAAGACTATCTTGCCAATTTCATAAGCAATGATAATTGTTCTGAACATACTACATGTGAAACGAAGTAACAGCATTATTTTAAACTCATAGTGTATCAGGCAAAATTCAACCACAAAAATAGAGTCAATAGAAGACACACACACACACAGAGATATGTATATATGGGGCTGGTTGGAAAGAGATTTATACAAGGAATTGATTTACAGGATCGTAGAGTCTGGCTGAGCATTTCTGAGACCTGGAGGCAAATAGTCAGGAAGGGAGGAGCCCAAGTTGAAACCCCAAGGACAGGCCTGAGCGTCTGTCCCAGGCAGGCAGAAAGGTCAGATCCCACGAAGGAAGAGCAAGTGTAGACCCAGCTGTTCCTGGAAGTCTCTTTTGCCATGGTCCAATCCCTTGTAAGGACTTACCCCATTAGGTATGGCCCAGCAGGATAATCTCTATAATATGATGTCAACTCATTAAGGGACTTTCATTACATCTGCAATATCCCTTCACAGAAGCACCTAGATCAGTGTCTGATTGAATAACTGGAAGGTGTGTGCCTGATGCAGAGCAGCCATTGCCCTATCTTTGGTGCCCACAGTTTAGCCTGGCTAAGATGACATGTTAAAAAACATCCCACTCAGAACTATATATTTAGGAACACATATATACATACATATTACCATCTGCCATTGTTTTAAGACTCAAAACATCTTCCTACTACCAGACAGTGTTCTTCCTCATTGTTAAGTCCCAGTGGTGACTGGTAGATGCCCAATACATACAACTGAGTGAATGATATTTTCTACGAAAGAAATGATGGCATTAAAAAATGACATTCCGAGAGGCAGGAAGAGTGTTTCGGGCTTTTCCCCCTCATCCCATTCCCTTTGCTTTTTCGCTGTTGCTTTTGGTTTTGGTCGTACCGCAGAGCATGTGGTATCTCAGTTTGCTAACCAGGGACTGATCTTGTGCCCCACAGTGAAAGAGCAGAGCCTTGCCCACTGGACTGCCAGGGAAGTCCCCCACTCGCTCCTCTTCCATCCCCTCAGCTCACCTGCACTTCTTCCAGCAGAGCTGATGTAGGATGTGTACTTGTAGTCTGAAGTTTCACAATCAGATGAATCTTAGTAGGCTTCTTTGGCTTTGTCTTCATTCCTTTTCATAATAGGAAGTCTTTCCTCACACACACTGTTAGATCGCTGGATGTGTCTTTACTATAACTTGGATCACACTCAGTTGCAATCAGTCATTTACTGGTGCGTCTCCTCCTCTTCTGCTAACTCCTGGTCAGCAAGGGCAACTGTATTCACATGAGAGCCCAAGTGCCAAGCTCCTGTAACATACTCCGAGGAGCTCACTGAATAAATGATACAAAGAACCAAGAATGAACTGTACCCTTGCCTTAAACTGAAGGCCTTTGCTTCTTTAATGAGTACCTGAGTAAACTGTAAACCCTTTCTTCCTCACCTGAGTTCCATCAGTAATCCTAAAATAGGGGACAAAAATAAAACTCGGTTGTCCATTGATGTCTTTGCTGACCAGTAATAGACCTGCTATTTTCTCAAGGGTTATGTATATACCTAGGAATTTTTTTTTTAATTTTTAAATTAAAAAGTTCTCATCTCAATGAGCTCTGCAGACTCAGTGTGGAAAAGCTGAGTATTGATTAATGCAGGCATTTAAGTCTGGGGGAACATGGTCAAATAAATAAACTCCAGGAAAGATTCAATGAGTAGCCTCATATATCAAGGACAATCTCTTGAGAACACAAGTCAGGATTATGAGAGGTTTCATACTTGTCTTCCCTGTCATACACTCAATTTTCTCTCAGGAGAGCAATTGAAAAAAAAAAAAACACCTTCAGGGATAGAAAAAAACAACCTGTAATCTATTTCAGGCTTCTCAGTGACAGTAAGAGCTAGCACGCTTCATTCTTCTAACAAACCAGTGCCAGCATGAAGCCGGGAAGCCGCCACCTTCAGCCCTCAAATTCATCCTGTTTTCCCCTGGAAATTTTCTGAGTCTAACCAGGTGAATATTTTATTAAACTTCCCAAATAGGATAACCTTTCATCCGTTTGTTGAGGACTTCCCTGGTGGCTCAGATGGTAAATCATCTGCCTACAATGCAGGAGACCCAGGTTCGATCCCTGGGTTGGGAAGAGCTCCTGGAGAAGGAAATGGCATCCCACTACAGTATTCTTGCCTGGAAAATCCCACTGATGGAAAAGCCTGGTAGGCTACAGTCCGTGGGGTTGCAAAGAGTCAGTCACAGCTGAGCGACTTCACTTTCACTTCCACATTACCAGTTGGGAAACTAATTTATAGATCAGCTACATTGTGCTAAATACATTCCTCATTTCCTTGACTGTTTGGGGGCGTGTGTCAACAGATGCATAAGTGGTGGAAGCTGCTAAGGTCACAGGAGAATATTTTAAGAAATAGTCATTTTATTAGTTTCATAATTACAGGATCCAAATGCCCTCTTCTGCTAATGTGGGCAGGGAGAAACTTGCCTTGCATCCAGATTGGACAGCTGGGCTCCACCAGGCTCCTTTGCCCCCAAACGTGAAGCTCGTCTAAACTTCGGCCTCAGCCATTGGAGGCGGAGCCCTGAAAACACAAGACCAAAACTGACAAAAGAGGGCGGGGCTTCGAGAATAGTCTCCTGCTCTTTGGACAGTGGTGGAGAGGCCTGCACTGGCCCTTTTATCCTCCATCTAAAAACAGTCATTGTCAAGGGACTCAATGGAGCAAGCAAGGAACCCAAAAGAGTAGAGCTCAATCCATTCACAACTACGGAGTCCACCAGCTGGTTCTTTGTGGCTTTGTGGTCAATTACCACAGCCACTTAGACCGTGTGTTTCCTTACGATCTATCAATACATCAATCTCATCTCCTACACGAAGACTTCCCAGGCTTCCAGCAATTCAACATCATGTTACTATGTCATCTTGGATAATTACTTGTTTTCCATGGATTTCTCATTTCCCAAAATTAATTTTAAGCTCCTGGAGAATAGAGTACTTAGAAGCTAATCCTACTGTTTCCAGGCAAGATATAATCTTCCCGCATTAGAAGCTTCAGTACTTATACTCACAAGTCCATTGAAAACTGATGATTTGTTTTTACGTAGAATTAGAACCATGCTGAATTTATGAGAAAGGTTATTTTATAAAAGCAAAGGGATTTCGTAGAAAAATAAATGACCAACGAAATTAAGTTTGCATGGTAAAACAATGAGTTTGTTTTACCCACAGTTTTCTCTAGGCAAGAATACTGGAGTGGATTACCATTCTTTCTCCAGATATTCCTGACCCAAGGATTGAACCTGGGTCTTCCACTTTGCAGGCAGATTCTTTACCATCTGAGCCATGAGGGAAGCCCAATTTATCAGTTTAAAAAATGTCAAATGTAGTACAACATCGGAGAAGGCAATGGCACCCCACTCCAGTGTTCTTGCCTGGAAAATCCCATAGATGGAGGAGCCTGGTGGGCTGCCGTCTATGGGGTCACACAGAGTTGGACACGACTGAAGCGACTTAGCAGCAGGAGCAGCAGCAGCAGCAGTACAACATGGTTCTAAGACTTCAAAACCAAAACAAAATGGTCTTCAGGGAATCATTCTTCTTTGGCATCTGGGGGGAGAAATAATTTTGAGATCCAGTTTCTAGTTGTTAATTTGTTTTGTGATTTTGTATAAATCCTTCTACCCTTTAGTATTTATGTGTTCCATTATTGAAATTAAAAAGGCTGAAAAGTGCTGGCGAGCTGCTACGTGACTAGCCGGGCACATGGGTGCCCGGACGAGCAAACTAGGCAGCCGGCAAAGGACGCGACCTGAACCGTGGGCCCAGCGAAAACTCCAGCCGCGCCGCCGCGTCGCTCACGCTAGGCGCCGCGAGCCGCGTATAACGATACTTGTTTTTTTAAAAAAAAAAAAAAAAAGAAATTAAAAAGGCTGACCTGAATGATTTTACTCTCCTGGACAACTGTAAATTCTCAAGCAAGGATTCCTAACCTCACTCAAGTTTAGGAACTTGTACACTGTGGCACCTGAAGAGTTGTGGTTGTTCAGTCACTAAGTCGTGTCTGACTCCTTGAAGCCCCATGGACTGCAGCACACCAGGCTCCCCTGTCCTTCACCACCGCCCAGAGCTTGCTCAGATTCACACCCATTGAGCTGGTGATGCCATCCAACCATCTCATCCTCTGCTGCCCTCTTCTCCTTTGGCCTTCAGTCTTTTCCAGTGAGTTGGCTCTTCGCATCAGGTGGCCAAAGTACTGGAGCTTCAGTTCCAGCATCAGTCCTTCCAATGACTATTCAAGGTTGACTGGTAACTAGGGCATTTCATGGGACACAGGACTCAGAACTTTGGCCAGAGTTCTTCCCTATACTTCCCGTCTTGCTGGGCATTGTCACTCAAGCAATTGCCCAGAGAGGCAATGAGATGCTCTTAATTAGCTTCCATAGTTGGTAAAGAATCTGCCTGCTCAATGCAGGAGACACAAGAGACCCAGGTTCAATCCCTGGGTCAGGAAGATCCCCTGGAGAAGGAAATAGCAACCCACTCCAGTGTTCTTGCCTAGAAAATCCCATGGACAGAGGAGCGTGGTGGGCTACAGTTCATGGGGTCACAGAGAGTCGGACATGACTGAGCATGCATGCATGCACCTAAGAACTACACTGAAACTATGAAAGCTTTCCTTCTTTTTCAGTGGCCTGATTTGTCTTCCTCCTGTCCTAACTATGTCTGCAGAGGAAAAACTTTAATATTTAAATTGTGTCTTCCAGATAAAGCCTAAAACGTACCTTTTCCTGAATTTAGAAGCACAAACAAACGATGAAAAAATGCCAGGAAATAATGACGCTCTCAAAAGCAATGGTGAACCATACAAAACAGAGGCGTTATTTACTAGCCCCAGAAGATCAATTACTCCCTGTTTCAAATAATTTTCCAGAGAGATCCTATACCTTTGTTCTTTGCCTTTTTTCCAGTCTTGGGGAAGTTCATCTGACATTAGGTGGTGTTACAAGATGCCACAGGGCTTCCCTGGTGGCTCAGACTTATGAGAATCCACCTGTAATTCAGGAGACCTAGATTTGATCCCTGGGTTGGGAGGATCCCCTGGAGAAGGAAACAGCAACCCACCCCACGGTTCTTGCCTGGAGAATCCCACGGACAGAGGAGCATGGCGGGTTACAGTCCATGGGGTTGCAGAGTCGGACATGACTAAGTGACTTTCACTTCACTTTCATGGGATGCCACAATTGGGTGATAAATGCCTGTGTCAAACAGAAAGCTCTTCAAGCATCACTTGGAACTGAGAACTTGGGACAGGGATACTCTTTACTTAGAGATAACCAAACAACTTTAGAGAAGACATGCTGGGCCGTCAATCCTTAAATTTGAAGTGAAACAGCAAGAAGCATTTTATTATGCCTGTTCACTTTTAAATCCCTGAAGGGAGATTAGCTGCAAAGAAAATACACATCAAAAAAAAAGAAAACTTTACTATCCAGCATGCAATTGTTATAGGGACAAGTTCTTAAAGTTTCGTTATGACATAAAGTATCTTTGAAGCTGCCTCTGGTTGGCATCAGGTAGTGCTTGGCATGCAAAGCCAAGCAGGATTTTCAGGGCAGTCCTAGACCAACCGGCCTGAAAGAAATGAGCACGTTCTGTTGGGGAAAACAAAGGCTTGATAAGTAAGAATGTCGACTTCATACTGCTGACAGCCTGAAGCTGCATCTATTTATAAAAGAGAGGCTATTTCAGAGCAAGTCAGATAGGAGCCAGTTGCAAGGAAGCAGGGTAGAGATGGAAAACCATCGTGGCCCTGAGCATCTGTCATGATTACACATAAAACCGTACTCCAGAGTCCATTGGGATCTATCTGGTACTCGGGACTGTTCAGTTCTGTGAAGGAGTGTCTGCAGTCACGGCCGCGTGTTGTACCTGTTTTTGCGATGCCTGTCACTGCAGACCTAGACAACCCAGGGCGGCATGAGCAGTCCGGTCAGCAGGTCAATTGAGAAGACGCGTGTGACATGTGACCGTTTAACTCCGAGAAGGAGGCACGCATTCTCAGATGCTCGCTTGTCCTTTTCCAGGAGGAGTCTGGCAGAGGGAGAGCTGGCTCACCCACCACAGCGCTGCCAGTGTGCCCTGCCTGCCAACGACGCCACCGCAGGCCTATCACCCCAATCCAGTCCCACCGCCACGACGTCGAGCGCGGTCCCCCGCGGAGCCGGCTCAGCTCATTTGGGGCTAAGCCGACCCCAGCGTGGTTCCTGCAGGCTTGGCTGCCTTCTGCACAGCAAGGGCCTTTTGTAACTTATTGAGACGAATATTGACCTTATTTTCTCAGCCCTGATGGGTGAGAGTATGCTCTTCTGGGGGATTTGGGGGAGGGGATGGGGGCACCCGGCACAGCGTCAAGCTCTGGTGTGGAACAGCCGGCCAGCTCGCGTCTCTCCATCTGAGCATCGCCATCGATGCTGGGACGGTATTTTCAAGCCTTCAGTTTATATCAGACGTGAGCGATACAAAACGGAATATTTCGGTGTCATTTATCACCCTTTAGACACAAAACCCAAGTAATGATTTTGTTTTTCTGAAAGCGTTTGCTAGCCAGGTTTTTCAAAACAACAAATGTCCCTGATTCCAAAATAATTCTCCAGAATCAGAAATCCACAGACATTTGCAATGAAACAACACAGCGATTCTTTTCTTAGACAAAGACACTCTTTGTAAGGATGCGTTTTGAATGGGTATCACCTCCCACTTGTATACAGTCCTCCTTTTAAGAATCGCAACAGAGCCTGCCATTGTTTCAGTCGGTATATCACCCTTTCTTAATCCATTGAAAAACATGCAATGAAACAGCTTTTAAAAGGAGTTATTTCCCTTATGATTTCCTATTCTTTCACTACATGATGCCACAGTGTATAGTCTACAGGTAGGGTTGGAATCCAACCCCGTTCACCCTGTATTCTTACACATTCAAAGTGATAACTATTTATATTTTAATGGCAATTATTTTAGTACGTAGCAAATTTTCAATGTCTCTATTTTTATAACTCTTTTGGACTAGGATATGAAAGAAAAACACATATCGAATTTATAGTTGATGTTATAATAGGATGAATAGTTGCAATCCTATGAGTTTTAGTAATAATAAACTTGAAAGGGACCACTGAGTTTAGCTCCTACTCAATTCCTTCATTTCTTTCATGAAACACACACACACACAAAAATTAAATAAACTGGCCAAAAATCACACAGTCTTCTGAATTTAGAGCCTTTTGTCTGAACTTCTGCAAATATTTCCTTTTGTGTATACTGCTGTCACGTGAAACCCACCTTTCTGAAACTACCTATTATTGACATTTATTTTTTGGAAATATATCTTCTCCTCCCAAATATATTAAAGGAAGAATACATTTAGCTTTCTGGATCCCTATATCAACAAGCAAGCCCAGCGCCTTGGGCTTTCTAGGTGATTAATAACCATCTGGGTTGACAAATATCAAGTATGGTGATTGTTATGTTAGAGCTGTGACCCGCCCCCCCCCCCGCCCCCCGAAAGAGATTTTGGAGTCCTCAATTCCAAGACCTCAAATATGACCTTACTGGGAGACAGAGTTGTTGCAAATGTAATTAGTCTAGGTGAGGTCATACAGAAATAGGGTGGACCCTTAATCCAATGTGGTGGGTGCCCTTCTAAGAAGAGAGACACAAGGTGAAGAACACCAGGGCCAGCTGAGGCAGACACTAGAGTGAGGCACCTACAAGCCAAGGCGTGCCAAGGATTGGCAGAAAATACCAGGAACTAGATGAGATGAGGAAAAGTCCTCCTCTTTATGGCTCAGAGGAAGCAGGACCCTTGATTTTTGATTTCTAGGTCTGTCTAGTCAAAGCGATGATTTTTCCAGTAGTCCGGTATGGATGTGAGAGTTGGACTACCAGAAAGCTGAGTGCCGAAGAAATGATGCTTTTGAACTGTGGTGTTGGAGAAGACTCTCAAGGGTCCCTTTGGCTGCCAGGAGATCCAACCAGTCCATCCTAAAGGAAATCAACCCTGAATATTCATTGGAAGGACTGATGCTAAAGCTGAAACTCCAATACTTTGGCCACCTGATGTGAAGAACTGACTCATTGGAAAAGATCCTGAACCTGGGAAAGATTGAAGGCAGGAAGAGAAGGGGACGAAGGAGGATGAGATGGTTGAATGGCATCACCGACTCAATGGACATGAATTTGAGTAAATTCCGGGAGTTGGTGATTGACAGGGAGGCCTGGCGTGTAGCGGGCCATGGCGTCACAAAGAGTCAGACACAACTGAGCAACTGGACTGAACTGAGCCTCCAGAACCATGAGATGATAAAATTCTGTTGTTTTAAGCCACCTGCTTTGTGGTACTGTGTACGGTGGCCCTGGGAAATGAGTGCAGGATTAAAAGGAGTCAGGCTATCTGAAGACAGTTTTAACTCTACCATTTAATTATGTCAACTTTGGAAACTTAATGAACTTCTCTTGTGTCTCAGTTTTCTTATCCTTAAAATGAGGATAATATTACTTGTTTCATATGAATTTTGTAAGAGTTACATTTGAAGTGTGTATATTACAAATTTTACACAAAGTGTACCACTGAGTATATGCTCAAAATAATATCCTATATGCCCATTACATTATTAAATGAGTCTTTTATTTACAGTAACGAGTATAATCATTCAACAAATATTTATTGAATATCTTCTCAGGTTAAGCACTACTTCAAGCATTTGAGATACAGAAGTAAACAAAAAAGAAAGACACTTCTTCACAGAGCTTGCCTATGGAAAATAAGCCTATTTTTTTCTCTTAATAAAAGGATGAATAAACTAAAACTGTCACTGCATTTTGTCCTAAACTCTGCTTCAAAGAATTATTATGATAAGAAAGAAATGAGTGAATTTACCTACTAAACCACAGTGGATTCTTTTCAGCATATCAAAATACTTGGAGCTATTATTATATAATAGTTTGCTCGTCATGGTATAAAGCAAAACTAATATTATCTTTCCATTTAAAATGTGAACGGAAGAAAAGCAATTTTTATTAATTTTCTTAACTGCAGCTCCACATTTTAATGAGATGCTACAAGAAACAAATTAAATGTAGCACATACAAAAATATTAAAAGTTTCACCTGTTGTATGTAAAAATACTTTCAAGTAAATCTTCACCATTGGAAGGCAAGGAATGTTATCCTCAATGAGTTTTTCAACTGCAAAAAGAAAACCTCTCATGTGGTTATGATCAGTTTTATCATTTTCTAAAATTTACTTATTGGCACTAGGGTAAGGAGAAAATTTTAAGTATGCGCTGTTGAAAATGTAAAGCATTGTAAGGAACAAAACAACAGCAAAAAAAGTTCTTAAGCTTTAGGATACTGATAAAGAATGGAGACATCAATACACATTTTTATCTCAGACAAGGAAGAAATTACTTTATAGATATTTGATATGGCCTCCCACCACAACCAAGAGTAGCCCCCTCTTGCCACAACTAGAGAAAGCCCACGTGCCACAAGGAAGATGCAGTGCAACCAGAAATAAATAAAATAAAATAAATATAACTCATCCAGACTGAGATTGCCACAAGGGTAAAATGCACACCGCACTGTGAAGATTTGGTATGAAAGAAACCTACAACACTGCAATATTTAAAATGGAAAAGCAATGAGGACCTCCTGTCAGCACAGGGAGCTCTGCTCAGACTAGGCGGGAGGGGTTGGGAGGAGAACAGATACGTATATGTCTGACTGAGCCCCTTCACGGTTCGCCTGCAGCATCACAACACCGTTAATTAGGTCTCAGTTCAGTTCAGCTGCTCAGTGTCCCACTCTTTGTGACCCATTGGACTGCAGCACGCCAGGCTTCTCTGTCCACCACCAACTCCCAGAGCTTGCTCAAACTCATGTTCATTGAGTTGATAATGCCATCCAACCATCTCATCCTCTTTCGTCCCCTTCTCCTTCTGCCTTGAATCTTTCCCAGCATCAGGATCATCTTTTTGCCTGTTTTCATTCCAATCCCAAAGAAGGGAAATGCCAAAGAATGTTCAAACTACTGCACAATTGCATGCATTTCACATACTATCAAAGTAATGCTCAAAATTCTCCAAGCCAAGCTTCAACTATATGTGAACTGAGAACTCCCAGATGTTCAAGCTGGATTTAGAAAAGGCAGAGGAACCAGAGATCAAATTGCCAACATCCACTGGATCAAAGAAAAAGCGAGAGAATTCCAGAAGAACAACTACTTCTGTTTCTTTGACTACATTAAAGCCTTTGACTGCATGCTTAACAACAAAGTGTGGAAAATTCTTCAAGAGATGGGAATACCAGACCACCTTACCTGCCTCCTGAGAAACTTGTGTGCAGGTTAAGAAGCAACAGTTAGAACTGGATATGGGAAAATGGACTGTTCCAAATTAGGAAAGGAGTAGGTCAAGACTGTATATTGTCACCCTGCTTATTTAACTTATATGCAGAATATATCATGAGAAACACTGGGTTGGATGAAGCACAACCTGGAATCAAGATTGCTCAGAGAAATATCAATAACCTCAGTTATGCAGATGACACTACCCTTATGGCAGAAAGTGAAAAAGAACTAAAGAGCTTCTTGATGAAAGGGAAAGAGGAGAGTAAAAAAGCTGGCTTAAACCTCAGCATTCATAAAACTAAGATCATGGCATCTGGTCCCATCACTTCATGGCGAATAGGTGGGGAAACATTTGAAACCATGACAGACTTTATTTTTTTTGGCTCCAAAATCACTGCAGATGGTGACTGCAGCCATGAAATTAAAAGATACTTGCTCCTTGGAAGAAAAGCTATGACAAACCTAGACAGCATATTAAAAAGCAGAGACACTGCTTTGCTGACAAAGGCCAATGTAGTCAAAGCTATAGTTTAAGAGTCCCTTGGACAGCAAGTAGATCCCAAAGGAAGATCCAGTCAATCCTAAAGGAAATCAGTCCTGAATATTCATTGGAAGGACTGATGCTGAAGCTGAAACTCCAATACTTTGGCCATCTGATGTGAAGAACTGACTCATTTGAAAAGACCCTCATGCTGGGAAAGATTGAAGGCAGGAGGAGAAGGGGACGACAGAGGAGATGGTTGGATGCTATCACCGACGTGAAGGACATGAGTTTGAGCAAGTTTCGGAAGATGGTGAAGGACAGGGAAGCCTGGAGTGCCACAGTCCATGGAGTTGCAAAGAGTCAGACACGACTGAGTGACTGAACAACAACTAGGAAATGCAAACCTCCACACGTGGCTTGTATCTGTAGCTAGTGTTAGATGTCTACTGGACAGTGATGCTCATGTTACAGAGTCACAGCTGTTGGAATTGTTGGGAGGAGCAAGGACTTGTAGTGAAGATCAGAAATCAAGTGGTTACTTAATCTGTACCACTAGCTGATTGATCTGTTCTTTCCTGTGTTATCAGCTTTATTCAATCTATAAACCAGCTATGGACTGACTTCCTCCACACAGTAGGAAAGGCAGCAACACGTTTTTATTTTGACATTTTGTTAAGCCTTCCAGCACTGAGTAACTAACATGTCTTCACTGGCCCCACCTTCAGAAACTCAGGAAACAGCTCTGATTGGTCTGGGTTAACACAAGTGCCAGCATATGACCAATCAACTGCAGCCACATGGGTGTAATGGGCAGGAAAATGCCTCTCCTGCACTAACTGCAGGTTTGGAGTGAGGGAGGGAAGTCCCCATAGGAGGGATGGTGATGCTCCTAGAGGAAGTAAAGGTAAAAGGCAAGTATTAACGGAGGGTTGTTATAGTATAAGTGTGCTGCTAATGTTGCAGAGGAATCATTTCATTGTGTTTCTGTTTATGAAAGGCACATTTGGGGGCTTTGACCCAATATCTCTTCCTTTGCAGAACAAAACTGCTCTATTTGGAATATTATCCTCAGCCAAGCTGTTCTAGTGAGGATATCAGCCATGGTTAACACCTCCCTCCCCACCCAGTGGACCATGGGAAACTGCATTTGACCAAACCTAGTCAAGCAAAGTGCCACATTCCCTGGGAGCAAGTATTGTTCCAAAGGCGAGCACATGACTAAAGGAAGACCAAGCACATGCCTTCTAGAATTTAATTACAAAGCTAGACATTAAAAGTTGTCTCTTTCCATTGTGATTGATAAAGAACGTGAATCTGAGCCTGTTAAGACATATCTTCACTGGCTACACAAAGGAGGGACATCTTTAATCCGACAAAACGAAGACAACACAGAGAAGAAAGTGAGGTTGATAGGGAGAGAAAAAGAAAGAGAGAAAAAAAATGAAAGAAAAGACACTGTGCACGCATCAGCGGTTGGCCATGCCTGAAATCTAAGCGACCTTGGCTTCCCAGTTCTGAATACCAGTACATTCCCCACTTGGAGTCTGGATTAGATTGTTTGCATCAAAAAGGGTCTACTCTAATTATCTTAAAGGTCAAATCAATTAAACCTTTGACTTTCAATCTCAGTGTCTGTGCTAAGCTATTCTGAAAATGACAGAAAGCTTAAAATAAAGCAGGCGTCATGAAATATAGACAAATTCTATATACAGAAAGCAAACTTAAGTATATTACTTTCCTTGAGATAAGTTGCATGTAATTCAACGTGCCTCATTTATGGCATGCTCATGCATCTGTTACAGCATTGTAAAACCTGGTGGCATTTATTTATTTACTTGTCTGTCTCCATAACTGGACTTTCAGCCTCTTCAGGGCAGATTACTTTATCTTTCTATGATGACCCCCCAGCACAGTGCTGGGCAGTGGATGCTTAGAGGAGGGTGGAAAGGAATTAAAGAGAGAGAAAAGGTATCACACAGCTTATGCAAAATTATTTGAAATATGCTTTCACAGATAGAAGACAATTTTCTTTTTAGTCTCTTGGTTTAACTACTGGTTTATACCATCATATACCAATGGAAAGATGGTCAGCTCCTAATGAAAGATAAGATAATGATAATGACATATCATCTAACATTTTCTGTGTGCTTTCTGTAGCCCAAGTCTTCTGTTAACTGCTTATATCTTTTCCACTTAGAATACAAGTAAGAAGATGAAAATACTTCAGAACACTTTATGCTATAGCACTTTATATAGTAACTTATATAGTAGTTAGCAGAATTTTTCCACATATATATATCTTCTTCTTTGCAATTCTTTGTAATCCAATGAGAAATATTATTTCTCATTGTATTTCCAATGGGAAAATATTAAAAATCTCACATTTCCTATGAAAAAAAAAGTCTCAAAAAGTCAAAACACTTTCTTAAGTAATGATACTAGTAAATCAGAAAAAGAATTCTGGTCTCATGACTCACTCCAGTGCTTGTTTCACTATAGAAGCAGCAAGTGATATAATATCATTACAAATTAACATAAAAGAGTCAGACATTAAGGGAATCTGTGAATCATACAGGTAATGAGTTCATTGGGGTCCCTTACTTCTCGTTTCATAGGCATTTTAAAGTTTAATTTTTGCATAAATGTTCTCCTCCTCCAACTCCCTCTTGTTACTCTTTTCTCTTAATAAATCCACTTACTGGAGTGAAACCAAGTGTCATAATTATAAATACTGGAAGGCTTTGCTTGCGAATAGGAAGCTGCAGGCCTTTCCCTAAAAGTAATACCTTGTTGTTGTTGTTTAGGCACTAAGTCCCGTCCCTCTCTTTCGACCCATGGACTGTAGCCACCAGGCTCCTCTGTCCATGGGATTCTCCAGGCAAGAACACTGGAGAAGGTGCCATTTCCTTCTCCAGGGGATCTGACCCACCCAGGGATAGAACCCGTGTCTCCTGCATTGGCAGGCAGGTTCTTTACCACTGAGCCATCAAGGAAGCCAAAAACCAATGCCTACTTCTTCTAAATAAAAGACAACAAACCATGACAGAGAAAGGTTCCTTCTCCACAATTCAAAAAAAACCTTTCCTGGATGTTCTTGCTAGGGTAGCTGGTTCTGATTGCAACAGACAATGCCCAGGCACATTCTGGCCTCAATACACTGAGTAGGAGAAGCTGCAGTACAAACAGGAGAGGTTTCATCTTATTCCTGCCTCATAGAATTCCATAGAGTGGGTACGTTTTTAGCTTCATGGTGGGTGCATCATAAAATCTCACACATTACATACACACCATACACACACACACACACACACACACAGAATAATGTACTTTGCATAGTTTTATGTTAAAACTGGAATTCCATAAAACAGTGGGTAAAGATCTCATTTTTTATGATTCTTTTCATTTTTTAATGATAATTTTTAGAGTCTTTATATAGCTGCAATGGCTTGCTAGTCTAAATATTTCTTTTAGGGAAAAGAAAGAGAGGTGGCATTTGAAAAGCACCACAATAATTTCATGAGAGTTATATTCATGTTTTTCCAAATGAGTGGGAATCCCATTTTAGCCTGCCAGGAGAAGAAAGCTTAAGAGTAAATTCTGGGAATAACTATTTTTTTATGCTTCTATAAAGAACATTCAGGGTGTTACTGCCTTCAGTCAAGAAATATCGATTGAGTCCTACCATGTGTCAGGCCCTGTGTCTGGGCCTAGAGCTGTCCTGATGAATACACACATCTCCCTAACTCCTGGTGTACAAATCAGCTATTAATCCAATGGATGTTACTGAGCATCTTGTATGTTCCAGGTGCTACATGCCAAAAAGCTGCTAAAATCCATGCTTTCAGGGAACTGAGGCCTCAGTGGAAAAGAGATAATGAGTAAGTTTAAAATTTACATTCAGAAACTGATAGGGATTTTGAAGAAGAAATTCTAAATGCTGTTGGAAGGGAACTCTATTTTAGATAAAGTAATCATCAAAAATCACTTAGTGGGAAATACTTAAGTGGAGCCTGAAACAGTGAAGAACTGAGTTTTGTGCACGTCTGGGAGGAGATTGGAGGCAGAGCCCACTGGGTGGCGGAATGTGTAGCAGGAGTGTATGAGCAACTTCCCTGGTGGCTCAGACGGCAAAGCATCTGCCTGCAGTGCATGAAACCCAGGTTCGGTCCCTGGATCGGGAAGGTCCCCTGGAGAAGGGAGTGGCAACCCACTCCAGTATTCTTGCCTGGAGAATCCCATGGACAGAGGAGCCTGGCAGGCTGCAGTTTATAAGGTCACAAAGAGTCAGACACGACTCAAGAGACTTAGCCTGCACACACGCACGCAAACACATCTAGGGTTCAAGCATGAGCTGACCGGACTGGGAATTCTGAAGCCTACAAACTGTAGATGGAATTTAAATGACACAGGATGGAATAAAATGAATCAAAACAATTTTAAGGGAAATGAAGAGAAACAATAGGTAATCCTTTGTGCATAGCCACATATAAAGGTTGGGGAAAGGAAGATGTAGTGAAGGAGATAGAGAAGGAACGGCCATTGACTTGGAGAAAGCTGAGGAAAATGCAGAGAAGGTGTATTCAAAAAGTGAGGGTATACAGGAACATGACCTCGTATTTGGAAACGTACGGCGTGCGCGAACGCTCAGTTGTGTCCGATTCTTTGCAAACCCATGGACTAGCCCACCAGGCTCCTCTATCCACGGAATTTTCCAGGCAAGGATACAGGAGTGAGTTGCTATTTCCTTCTTCCTGACCCAGGGATCAAAGCCTGGGTCTCTTACATCTCCTGAAATCATTGGCAAATGGATTCTTTACCATTACACCACTTGGGAAGCCCTTGGAAATGTATACTGAAATATTTAGAGAGAAACTAACACTGCATCTGCAGCTTCAAATAGTTCAGCGAAAAGAAAAGAGGTAAAACAGATAGAGCAAAAGGTGTTAAAAGTATTGAATCTAGGTGCAAAGCGTATGGGGGGATTCTTTCAGGCTTTTGTATTGTTGACCTTTTTCATAATGAAATGTCAGGTGTGAGAAGAGAGGGTACTAATGACTGGTATCAAAAGGCTCCTAAGAAATTCAGAAGACGGGACAGATAGCAGACTTGGAATTTGAAGTCTGGACTTTGGATTTGGTAAAGGTAGGAGGAGAGAGAATGGGAGACATTCAAGGCTTTCCCTAAAAAGAGAGCGAAGAACGTGCGCAAGGGCTAAAATGATGTAACAGGGATCCTGACTGAGTGGAGGAAACCAGATCGAAGAGGAAGATTCAGGCTTCAGAAGAAGCTGATGTCTGAGCCAAGTTTGTAAGGACGAGCAGGCTTTTACAGGGATCAGAAAAAGGGAGAGAAACCCCAGGCAAGGCGGACAGCACAGGAAAAGCATGCAGAGGCTAGAAAGGTGTGACTCTATGCTTAGTCTGAATTTGTATAGTTTGGCTAGGACTGAAGCTGGAAGGATGAGTAAAGCTTACCTCACAAAGCAGCCAGAGTTCTTCCAAGAAGGGTCTAAACTTCCCAAACCAAGAGTACCCTGCGGCACTGGTTTAAATGTAGATTTACAGACTCTACTGAAGACCTGTTTGAATCAGAATCCCTGGGACTGAGGCTCCCTGCACAATGAGGACATGTGTGTGAGACAGTGTGTGTGTGTGAGACAGTGTGTGCGTGTGTGTGTCTGTGTGTGACAGTGTGTGCGTGTATGTGTGTCTTCTCCCAGCATCACATGGCCCTTCATCTCAGCCATCTCTATAAACAGCTTTTCTTTTCTGTATTTCTTTCCGAAATGCTCATCCATCCCCCCTCCCCTCTCACTCACTTCCTCGTAGCTTCTGCTGCCCAGACTTCCCTTTGCTTGTGGCTCCATCTTATCTGGCATGGTCTTCAACTAAGACCTTTTAGTACAAACATCCACAGACTAACGTCCACATCCTGATATCTCTACATCTCTGAGTTCCTATTACAGAGACAGAAACAGATGAAGAAAGAATGAGGAAGTGGGGAGGAAAAGAGACTGAGAGTTGGCTAGTAAAACCACAAGTCCACTCTAGCTTCCATTCTCAGTGACCAGGGTCAAGCAAAGACATCACTTTGCCAACAAAGGTCTGTCTAGTCAAAGATATGGTTTTTCTAGTCGTCAGGTACGAAAATGAGAGTTGGACCATAAAGAAGGCTGAACACTGAAGAACTGATGCTTTCAAACTGTGGTGCCAGAGGAGACTCTTGAGAGTCCCTTGGACTGCAAGGAGATCAAATCAGTCCATCCTAAAGGAAATCAGCCCTGGATATTCATTGGAAGGACTGGTGCTGAAGCTGAAGCTCCAATAGTGTCGCAACCTGACGTGAAGAGCTGACTCACTGGAAAAGACCCTGATGCTGGGAAAGATTGAGGGCAGGAGAAGAAAGGGGCAACAGAGGATGAGATGGTTGGATGGCATCACCCACTCAGTGGACATGAGTTTGAGCAAGCTCCAGGAGATGGTAAGGACAGGGAAGCCTGGCGTGCTGCAGTCTCAAAGAGTCAGGCAGGACTTAGCGACTGAACAACACACAAAAGACAGACATCGTCCCCCAGCATCAGACCATATTTCTGAAGATAATGAGAAATGAACTTAAAGTTTATCTCAGCACTGAAAATAATTCTGACTACCACCAAGTAGGGTGTATCTTTATAAAGAAGGCAGAGTGACCCCTAAGAGCACTGGAGGTACACCCTTATAACTTATTTTATTCCTCTCCACCAGGCACAGTAGCAAGAGTGACCTGGGAAACATAAAAGTCAGAGCACTTTTTTTAAGTCTCTTCAAGGCTATTAGGAGGTATAAAATACACACCGTGAGCAAAATAAATGTATGCACCTCAAGAAGGTAATAAATCACTTGTAGCTTTATTGTTGTCAGTCATTCGTTCTTGAAGGGCGAACTGTACTTGATTCTCGACTTGTGCTTGGCTTCACTGATCGGCAACTTTTCTTAGAAGTTACAAAGTCTTCACTATTGACAACTCTGGGATTTTTTAAAAGTCATCTAATTTTTAAAAAATATTATTTCATGACCATATTAGTGTGTAATTCAATTCTACAAACTTCAGCTGAATGCCTACTATGTGCTGGGGACTGCCTCCTCTGTGCTCTGGAAAGTGAGAGTGTTAGTGTCATTCGCTCAGTCATGTCTGACTCTTTGCGACCCCATGGACTGCCGCCCGCCAGGCTCCCCTGTCCATGGGATTCTCCAAGCAAGAAGACTGCAATGCCTTGCCAGTTCTTACCCCAGGGGCTCTTCCCGACCCAGGAAGTAAACTCACATCTCTGGCATCTCCTGCATTGTCAGAAAGGTTGTTGACCACTGCGCCACTTGAGAAGCCCCAGTCCAAAGCTACAGGATCACAAAGGTTGTATAGGAGAGTGGTAGGCTCTGAAGTTGGGTTGACGGTTGGGGCCACGTTATAAAAGGCTTTCAATGTGATACAGAGGAGTTCAGAGCAAGGAAGAAATTGTACAAGATATGTGGCCTTGTAAAGCAGCCTCTGCAGTGGATTACAATATTTAAAACTTTTCATTCTCTCCTTCTCTTACAGGAGTTTTCTCTACACCATTACCTTTGGCCTCAGTCATGTGATTTGCTTGGGTTAATGGAGTAGAATGTGAGCGATCAAGCTCTATATTACCCTCTAGTGGAAAGAAACTTTTAGAAGCATTGAAGGCGTCTGCCAGATTATTTGCTCCTGAACCTCTGCCATGGAGAGTCTTTAGCCTGAGTCTTTGAATGGAAAGAACAATGAAACAGAACTCAGCTTCTATAACCACAGGCTCGATAAGACCCACGTTCACTGAATGGCAGTCCTTGACATAGGAAACCAAAAAACCAAATACCCCTTGTTTAGAACCACTGAGATTTCAAGATTTTTTGTTACACAGTATAATGTAGTGAATGGCGACTAACTCATACTTTTAAAATTATAATGCCAAGACATTTTTACTGGAAAAATACCAAAAATTTTAAAGAAAAATAAAATTACCTATAATCACAACCCCCAGATATAATCACAGATGACATTTGACCATACTTAGCACTAAATATCAATCAATCCAGATGAGCCATAGGTTTAAAGAGGAAAAGTAAAGCAGTGAAGCTTTTAGAAGCAAATATAGGAAAATATCTTCATGACCTTGGGGTAGGCAGAGACTCTTAAACAGGACTCAAAATGTGCTAAGTTAAAGCCTGTGAAATTGAACTCCACTAAAACAAAAGACACCTATTCATACAAGACACTATCAAAGGACTGAAAAAGCAAGCCACAGACTGGAACCAGCATGTGCGAGCATGTGACTATGAATCCAATCAAGGGCTCATTTCAGGTTGTGTAAGGAAGAAGGCGAACACGGCCAAAGGAAAATGGTCAAAACACTTGAACTGGCTCTTCGAAGAATAATACTTTATTTCCTGTTGTAGCCTGATTACACTGCTGTGTTAACTTTGTGAAAATTAGTGGAGCTGTACGGTTACCACGGTGTGTGTACTCTACTGCAATACAAATACACACTAAAAATGAGATCTCGGAGCTTTCCTGGCAGCTCAGTAGTAAGGAGCCCCCTGACAGTGCAGGAGACACAGGTTCCATCCCTGAGCCGTGAGGATCCCACGTGCCCCGGAGCGGCGAAGTCCGCGTGCCGCAGCTGCTGTAGCCTGCCCCCTGAGAGCCGGTGCTCAGCAGGAGAAGCCCTGCCTGAGAAGCCGGCTCCCCGCCGCTGGAGCTGAGCCCCAGCGCGCCGCAACTAGAGAAGAGCCCGCACAAGACCCAGCACAGCCAGAAATAAAAATAAATAAGCAAAATTTAAAAAACAAAAATGAGAGTTCCCAAATTCTTCTGTTTAGATATAATTTAGTCTTAACAAACAACTTCTCAGTTCGAAGGGGCAGGACCCTTTGAAAGTATCAAGGGAAGTTTTTCAAGAAGTTCCCGTAGTGCACAGCGCCAGTAGCTGCCAAGTATTATATATTTCTGCAAAACTTCATAACTGGCAACACAATACTGGTTGTCTAAGAGTCTTGGTATCTTATCCAAATGATTTTAATGAATATAATTTTTAGATACATATCAAGTTTAAGAATTCTATTATATTATGACTGAGACCAACCCTGCACAATTCTCTAGTCAGATATCAACAAATATGAAAGATAAATTTCCTTTTCATTTTCCTCATTCTTCCATTAAGTACCATAGAAATCACATTTTAGTCAATACATCTGATCTTTTCAAATCAAATTATCATCTTTTAGAGAGCCAAATAAAAGATCTTTTGAATAGATCGACCAATTTGGTTTATTTTTACATTATTGTAATAAATTCTATTTAAATTCAATTCCTTTACCAATTCAATTATGTTACTAGTTGTTGCTAGTTGTTATTCTCTTTTTAAAATCAAAACTAAACTTCAAAGAGATGTTCCAAGATTTTATGGCTTAATTCTTTAAAAAATAAAAACTTTTTCATAACATAACCAGTCTTTTTGATATATTCAGGCTGTTACAAATTAATTCTTATGATATTTCACTCATTCGAGACTATTTTCTTTTACATCAATAGGAGATACAATGCAGGTAATAAACATAGAATGATTTATCATTCAAAAAATATTTATGCAAAAAAAATGTATGTAGTACCCACTCTGTGCCTGGTTCTCAGAGTTACAGGTCTCGAGGTAAACAGAAAGATAGGTCCCTTGGCAAAGAGGCTACCTTTTACCCAGAGAAATAATTGAGAGACATGGAAGCAAAAAGAAAAAGTGGGTGTGAAAGAGAGGGCCAGAGAGAGGCTGACGTGGACGGCCTGGACAGGGGGTCTACTGAGGAGCTGGGATGGAATCACAGAAGCAGCGGTGTTTTCGATTTGCTAGGGCCGCCATAGCAAAGTCTCTCGACCTGGATGGCTCACGCAACAAAAGCAAGTTGTCTCAGTTCTGTGCTGTGTTGCGCTTACTTGCTCAATCGTGTCCGAGTCTTTGTGACCCCGTGGACTGTACCCACCAGGCTCCTCTGTCCATGGGGTTCTCCAGGCAAGAATACTGGAGTGGGTTGCCATGCCCCCTCCAGGGGATCTTCCCAACCCAGGGATAGAACCCATGTCTCCCACATTGCAGGCAGATTCTTTAGTCTCTGAATTACTGGGGAAGCCAAATCAATTTGCTAGGGCTGCCATAGCAAAGTCTCACAAACTGGATGGCTTATGCAACAAAAATGAGTTGTCTCACAGTTCTAGAGGCTGCAAATCAGAGATCAAGGTATTGGCAGGCTTGGTAGCTTCTGAGTGTTCTGAGGGGTAATATGTTCCACGTCTCTCCCCTGGCTTCTGGTGGTTTGCTGGCAACATTTGGCATTCCTCGACCTGTAGGGACTTCCCTTGTAGCTCAGCTGGTAAAGAATCCACCTGCAACACAGGAGACCTGGGTTCGATCCATGGGTTGGGAAGATCTCCTGGAGAAGGGAACAGCTACCTACCCCTTCCAGTATTCTGGCCTGGAGAATCCCATGGACTAGCCCATGGGGTCGCAAAGAGTCAGGCATGATTGAACGACTTTCACTTTCACTTTTTTGCCTGTAAAAGCATCACTCTGATCTCTGCTTTCATCTTCACGTGCTTTCTCCCTATGTGTATGTGTGTGTGTGTATGTGTGTTTCCAAATTTTCCTTGCTAATGCTTGGATCTTGAACTTTCGGTTTCCAGGATGACGGAACCATAAATTTCTGTTTTTAAACCTCTCCGTTTGATGACAGGCTTCCCAGGTGGCACTAGTGGTAAAAACCCACCTGCCAGTTACAGGAGACACGGGACAAAGGCTTGATCCCTGGGTCGGGAAGATCCCTGGAGGAGGGCATAACAACCCACTTCAGTATTCTTGCCTGGAGAATCCCTTGGACAGAGGAACCTGGCAGCTACAGTCCACGGGGTCGTTGCTGAAGCGACTTAGCATACACACTTGTTTGATGGCATTTTGTGATGGCAGTTCAGGGAATTAATATACAGAGCAAAACCGATGTTATATAATACTTTATCTTTTTAATTCCTAGTTTAGGCATCTCTAAAGAAAATTTTAAATATATTATAATCTCAGAAATGTCTAAAAGTTACTATTTGAAGCAAATACAAAATTCCTCTGTATTTTTGGTTCTTCAAGTCAATGAATACTTACTGTTTTGATGGTAAGATCATCTATATTCCTCTTAACTTTCATTCAGGTATTTTGGTATCAATGAAGATACATTCTGATTACATATTTTATCATTAGATGTTATTCTTTACCTAAGGCTTTCTATACTAAACTGACATACCCTATTAACCACATAAAAGCCATGGGCCATCTTTAAGCCCCTGTTGCCAAAAAAGTAGTTAAAAAGGCACCACAGGTCAATGAGAAAACCAAACTTTCTTTCTTTATCTCTGAATCTTTATCTCTGAAACCAGAAAGTTTATATCTCTCCAGAAAGCTTGTGAATATGATTGAATTAAGAGTTGATTGCATGCTGTTTTCCTTGGAGATGACCACAGCGGGAAGGCAAGGTAGCATCCCCTGTAGCCTGTAACGGGAGATTGTGTATCTGATCCATTGATAACGAAGTGATTGTTCTTTCCAGCAAGTTAATGATGCTCTGAGTCAGCCAAAGCAGAGATTTCCCTCAGATGTGGCCCCTTGGGCACTCCGGAGCCAGGGGGAAAACTGACAACAGGAAAAAAAAAAATGCTCCCAAGAGTTTCCATTTTAAAGTGCTGGATCAATATGTCTGTCATCTGACTTAACTAAAAGATGAGAGCTCATGAATCTTAGGTAGCATAATTACCCTTACACCATTCCACAGCCTTCAAGTGGCCACGGCTTAATTGCCTTTCGGTTGGAATATCAGTATCCGTGAATGAAAGGAGCTGATCTCCCTCTTAATTTCTGATGAAAATTCTTCTGTCTTTCCCTGCTCTCTGTGACAAAGGCTGCAAAGTTCTTCTGAGATGAATAGCAGAAGACAGTGCAACAAATTAATACGAATGAAGTCATTTCTGAATGACTCCATCTGCTTTAGAAATAAGGCTCGGACAATAATGTGGCCAAGATCCAGATAATTAGGCCTGACTCCAAATGAAGGCACACAGGTAACTTATAGCTTCATTAACTCTCTTCAAGAAGGCAGACATCCAAAACCTACCCTTAATAGAGGCAGCATATGATCCATTGACAATCTGTTTGATATTAAAAAATGAACTTTGTTTTTGCAGCGTTGCATGAACAGTGGGCAAATAACATGCAACTTAAAATACCATGGACCAAGACATGGTCTAGCATTCTAGAGGCTGGTCTTGAAATTCAGAAAACGAAGAACTTAATTTTTGTTTACAGGATTTAATCAAAAGGCATTAATAATTTAGCAACTAAGAAAGGCACATAAGGTGTCTGCAAGTGTCTTTTCTCTGTAATCAACAGGAAGATTATTAGCTAATAACAAATGTTATTCATCTTCATAATGGCTAAATGACAGCCTGTTTAAAAATAACAAATGACTACTCCTCATTGACTGTTACAGGGTGAGCGTGACCTTCACGTATTTTAAGCAAACAAGTCCTCTTTTCAAAGACTTCGGGAGTCCTTTAATTGGTAATGAGGAGATGTTTTCTTTTTACCAAGGGACACTAACCCTTTTAAGATGCTATTTAAATTGAGAAGATTTTATACAGCCCCCTGAGTTAGAAGGAACCCTGAAGGTCTGGAACTGATTTTTTTTTTTCATAAACAAGATATTAATGAACTACAAATGTGATTAGTTACCTGTATACAGAGACTCTATATAGAAATGGTTTTTCTTTGTCCTTTCTAATTTTTCTATTGTGAAACAGTTGAGTTTCAATTCACGGGCCAAAAAAAATGTAGATTTTCAAAAATTATCTTTATTACCTTTCAAGTACAAGCATGATACTCCTCTAGTTATTGGAGATATCAGGGCTTCAGTTTAAAGCTCTCTATGGCTTCTAAATAGTCTTGACAATCACTCTGTGCATAACTTACAAATGCCTCTTTACAGAGCTTTAATTTTCAGCTTTCCCGGATGCCCAACCAACACTGTCAGTGACATGGATGATTGGTTCCTCCGATGGGACACAGCAGCTTTGACGCACAGAGCCTGTTTACGGAAACCCTTGAGGACGGCACGCTAGCCTTCCTGATACAGAACCGGGAACGCAGAGCAGCTGCTGCAACCGGGACCATCGCTTCAACACCACAGGCCGAGCACGACTGTAAACTGCTTTCTCTTTTGGGGGCCCTACTGTGTAAGCAGAATAACGGTCCCCCAAAGATGTCCATGTCCGAATAGGCTTGGCAGACAAGACCCAGGGTCCTGTGATGGGAGAACACGAGAATAACACACTTTGAAGACGGACAAAGGGCCACGGCCAGCAAATGCAGGCAGGCTCTAGAACTGGGGAAGGCAAGGAAACGCTCTCCCCGAAGCCTTCAGAAGGAAGGGAGCCTTGCTGACAGCTTAACTGTAAGGTCGTTGAGACTGATTTCTGACTTTTGACCTCCAGAAATATATTTGTGCTGTTGTAGTTCAGCTGGTAAAGAATTCGCCTGCAATACAGGAGACCCCAGTTTGATTCCTGGGTTGGGAAGATCCCCTAGAGAAGGGATAGGCTACCCACTCCAGTATTCTTGAGCTTCCCTGGTGGCTTAGCTGGTAAAGAAATTGAAAGTCGCTCAGTCACGTCCGGCTCTTTGCAACCCCATGAACTAAACAGTCCATGGAATTCTCCAGGCCAGAATACTGGAGTGGGTAGCCTTTCCCTTCTCTAAGGGATCTTCCCAACCCAGGGATCAGACCCAGGTCTCCCACATTGCAGGCGGATTCTTTACTGTCTAAGCCACCAGGGAAGACCAAGAATACTGCAGTGGGTAGCCTATCCCTTCTCCAGTGGGTCTTCCTGACCCAGGAATGGAACCAGGGTCTCCTGCACTGCAGGCGGATTCTTAGCAACAGAGCTATCAGGGAAGCCCTCAGCTGGTAAAGAATCCACCTGCAATGCAGGACACCTGGGTTCGATCCCTGCCAATGCAGGAGACGTAAGAGACATGGGTTCAATCCCTGGATCCAGAAGATCTGCTGGAGAAAGAAATGGCAACCCACTCCAGTATTCTTGCCCGGAAAATCCCACGGACAGAGGGGCCTGGCGGGGTCACACTGGACTGAAGCAACTTAGCGCACACACGTTTTACTTTTACTTTACAAGGAGGTAAGTTTTCCTTTGTGGTTTATTTGGTGATAATCATGTTTATTTCACCTTAGGTCCCATTTCCTCCAAAGGAAAATTTTTGCTGCATATCAGCAAAGGCTATTCGTCATCCACCTCTCTTTACACAGGGACTGGGTATACACATTGATTTTGTAACATGGTTATCAAATTATCTTCATAAATCAGCTAATAGACAAACAAAAAATGTCATAAACAAAAGTAAAAGCTGTCTTGGTCTTCAAAGAAAGTGGAGAGCCTTTATTTCCAAAAAAAGGTATGTGATGTATGCTGATGCTGAAAGTGTTAGTCACTCAGTCGTGTCTAACAGTTTGCAACCCTATGGACTGTAACCTGCCAGGCTCCTCTGTCCATGGGATTCTCCAGGCAAGAATACTGGAGTGGGTTGCCATTACCTTTTGCAGTGGATCTTCCTGAACCAGAGATTGAAACTGGATCTCCTGCATTGCAGGCAGATTCTTTACCAGTGAGCCACCTGGGAAGTCCTTGTGGTCCATTCCAACCACTCTAACTAAAAGCATCTTTTGAAGTCCTTGTCCGGTACTTGGAGCACAAATTGGGAGGCTGTCATCCTCGTCTCTGACTTTTCCAAATGAAGTTACCTGATGTAGCATGTCAGTGGGGAGATGGAGAAGGAGTTGTTTCCTGATGAAGCTTCAGGCATGTAGTTTACGTTAGTGGACATGGCAAGAGCAGGCGGGTGATTCGATGTTCACACACTGTAATGGGCCAAGGCTAATCACTATTCACTGTACAATGAACATAAAAGTAGCAATTATGCCTTCATCCTAGTGGACGTGATGTATTAAAAGCTATCAGCTTCACCTTCTGTAATAGCAGCTTTTGTCTGTTCGTACCAGGATGTGCAAAAATAAGACGGATATGGAAAGGGGGCCACGCGACATTATTACAAGAACAAACGCTAGACTCTCACTGTCACTCCTTCTGTGCTCAAGACACAAAGGGCAGACGGAGCCTGGTGGCTCGGAAACCTCATTTGTCAGTACGATGCTTTTCTTTGGCTGCAAATGCTGCCAGATTAACTGTCCATATAAAGGCTTCTCCTTCCAACTCTGCAAGTCACCTGTGAGCCAGATAAATACTGAGTTCATGAAGGGCAAGTCTCAGCCACCAAGTTCAAACTGTCAGAGTTAGAAGCACACTTGAGAAGTGCGGGCAGGCTGAGCTGACGGTCCATCTTTGCCAACAGCCTCAACAAACAGGGTTAATCGACCTTCTCGTTATCTCAGCAGTGGAACCCGTGAAACCCCATAGAACACGTAGAAGAGAAAGACAAAGAGTAAGATGCAGAGATGTGGTATTGTAGAACAGTTCATCCCTGGTATTTGAATGAAAATCCTAAGTGTTCTGACAGAAGGAAAATCTCTCCTAACCAGAGCGGAGAGGATGGTGGAAATCTGAACATGAGCTGCACAGGGAATTCTTATTTCAAGCTCAGGGACATGAAAACCAACTTTGACCTTGCCTGTCAAGAGTATACCACTTGAACACTTCATCCATTTAGTGAATTTCTAGCCAGACAGGAAAGGAGAATTCTGGGCAGCCTGGACACCACTCCCATGGTTCACTCTGTCTCTGCCCGTTCTGTGATTAACCCTCTTCTTCGGCTCTTCCCTGTGGCTCAGACGGTAAAGAGTCCACCTGCCAATGCAGGAGACCCAGGTTCAATCCCTGGGTCGGGAAGATCCTCCGGAGAAGGGAATGGCAAACCACTCCAGTATTCTTCCCAGGAGAATCTCATGGACAGAGGCGCCTGGCAGGCCACAGTCCACAGGGTCACAAAGAGTCAGACACGACTGAGCGACTGACACTACTACTTTAGACCCAGAGCCTAGCATCGGCCTACAGAGAATCTCCTCTTTGAGGGACCCACCAGCTCTTTATCTCCAGCTTTGATCTCAGGCTTGAGAGCTGCCCCTTGAGCAGCCCCGGCAAGTATAGCCCGGTAGGTTCAGGATCTCCCCATGTGCCAGGGAGTTGGGTACTCAGCAGATATTAGAGAGTTACACATGGAATCCAATTCATTTCTGAGGTGGGAAATATAACGTATTACCATGATATAATATTTCACCTAAGAACATAGACAGTGTAGTACTTTTGATTTAGCCTAAGCTGGAATTCCCCAAACAGTGTGAAGATAATTTAACAGAAAGGGGGTCTTATATTTGATATTAAAGATGTTGGCCTAGATCAAGGACTTTACCCAGATTATTTCTGTCTTTGTTTAAGTCCAGCTGAAGTCTACGGAGGGAGATGCAGTTTAACTTTCTTACTCTCAAAAGCTTCCAGGATTTCAGAATAGTTTCTTAGACCCTGGGCTTGGCTTAAGGGGTCAGCTCTCACAGATACTAAGGGTAAAGCTCTGAGCAGGTTTTGATCTGTGCCAAGAAAATATAAGAGCCAATGATACCTGACCCATCTGGAATTTGTTTGGGATCTGCCCAGCGGTCTTCATCACTAAGAGGTGTCCCAAACCATCATGCAGCTGCCAACGTGCCCGAGCCCCAGGCTTATCCTCAGGATGAATAAAGGTGGGAAATAAGATGACCCTAGAAGCTTCCAAAGATATACCCAAACTCCACCGTTTTCATTTCGTCAGAGGTAAGACAAGTGGACAGGGTTGTGAATACATTTGCAGGGCAGATTACATCACAGTGTTCTATTGCTCTGTACTCTGCGGGCGTTTCAAACCAAAGCTGATCTTATTTAGAGCAAAAAGAATTATTTGATGACAAAATTTAAATTTATGCCACATGAAATGAATTTTCATTTCTTTATAAAAGCTTTATTTCCAGATATATTACAACTTCTCTGCAGCTACAGACTTCCTTAACTCCTTAATGGCAATGATCAAAATCTCAAATGTAGTTAATACCTTCTTCCCATTCTTCAGTGGGCTTCCTGGTAGTTCAGACTGTAAAGAATATGACTGTAATGCAGGAGACCCGGGCTTGATCCCTGGGTCGGGAAGATCCCCTGGAAAAGGGCATGGCAACCCACTGCAGTATTCTGGCCTGGAGAATCCCAAGGACAGAGGAGCCTGGGGGGCTACAGTCCATGGGGTCACAAAGAGTCGGACGTGACTGAGGGACTAACACTTTCACTTTTTTCCCATTCTTAAAACAATGATTTCCCTCATCAGGATAAAGCCAGAGACCACTCCGTGTTTCCTGACCTTCCTGGTCTAATTACGGCGTGCAATCTTTCTTTAATCTTGCGGCTTTAAAATTTGTCTAAAACAGGCCGTACTACCTTCGTGCTCTCATTACTCTTTGCTTGCATCCTGATTTTATGTACCCTTGTCTGCTCAAGGAGATTACTAAGGTTACTGATGTGTTTTTAATGTAAATATCCCCCCTTTGTCATGAAAAGGGAAAATTACAAAGATGTCAAGGAATATTGATTGTAAATAAGCTTTCTCACCTCAGCTAATGCTGAATTCTGTCATTTAGCAAATAAACTGGTATCACAGTAGGATTAATGTCAACAGTCCACTGAAGGTTGCTAGTTTGAGGCAAAACAATAAAGCAAACACTACAAAATACCAGTGCCTCTTCTGGGCATTGGTATTTTGTACTTTTCATGGGAGTCATAGATCTAAATTCTGTCTTTCTGGTATTAATATGGTTGTGGACCATTAAGATACAAACACTGGAAACTTAAAGGAAAAAAAAGAGTTATCTGGAAATTGGGCCAATGACCCAGGTATTAGCTGGAATGCTGAGCCTCATAATTTCAGTTTATGCTCAGAAATTTAAAGGCACTGAAGGACACACCATCTATTCTGGGCCAGCCTTCATTAACGACAAAAAGCTAGTGAGGGGCAGGCAGACATTAATGTGAAAATGCAGTTAGTTATAAGGAAAAGCAAGGGGAAGAACAGCCCAAACCAGGAGTCAGCAAAGCCTCTGAGATGATTATATGTAGCCTGCAATGCCCCAAATATTTACCATCTGGCTCCTGCCTACCCCATTCCAAACTCTCAAGCCCAACCTTGGAAACCAGCTGATGAACTCGAAAGGGCTGTGGAGAACCGGGGCCGTTCTGCAGAGCCAAGCTTGCTTGCCTGGCTGGGTGCATGTGTCTTCGTGAGGGAGCCCTTTCAAAAGCAGACACTGAGATGAGAGTTTGTGTACAAGTGGCTTTTTAAGGAATTCTCCAAGAGGAAAAAAAAAAAGCAGTGGCAAGCAGCAGGAAACAGGAAAGGAAAGGGAAAGAAGCGAAGCAAATGCGAGATTTCAGGCCAAACCCCAAACTCAGCTTGAGTTTGTTAATTGCTCAGTCGTGTCCAGCTCTTTGCAACCCCATGGACTGTAGCCCACCAGGCTCCTCTGTCCATGGAATTCTCCAGACAAGGAAACTGGAGTGGGTTGCCATTTTCTTCTCCAAGGGATCTCCCTACCCAGGGATTGAACCTGGGTTTCCTGCACTGTAGGCAGATTCTTTACCAGTTGAACCACCAGGAGGCTTAGGAGTAGAGATTACACCGCAGAGTTGGGCTCAACTCCAAGCAAAAGAAATGGGTTTCCAAATTCACGCACGACTCCTTGGTGGGGAGGGGTGGAGGTAGAAACTTCCAGGCACTTTCTGCTCTCGAGTGTGCAGGCAAAGCAAACTCATTATATCAAGGTCGGGGCTCCAAAGACAAGTCACAGATGTGAGGATGTGAAGCATTTGGAAGGGAACACGCAGGACCTGAAAGGTGGGTACCGACGTCCACAGAACCTGAACAGGAAGCTGCGAGGCGGTGGAGCACAGCGGTTCAACACCAGGTATCGGGTGGCAGTCTTGCTGGGGAAGTGACAGAGAGGATTCAAGGAGGAGAGGCAAGTGATCATCGCAATGAGTGTGCTTACTAAACTCATCCTGGGCTTCTGCTCCACCGTGTCTTAGTGAAACACCTCCTCCCCAGCAAGAAGCCAAATGCAAAATGATAATAATAATGATGATTAATAATATCAAGCACTATCAAAATGCTCTGAACTCTTTGCATATATCATTTTATCTGATCCTCAAAAAGCCTGCAGAATTGGTACCATGTCCCTTTTTAGGGATGAGGAACATAGAGCTCAAAAGGTTAGCTAAATGACTCAAAGATACTCAGAAGGGAAGCAGGAGAAATGAAATTCGGCCCCAAGTCATCTCTAAAGCCCTTGGGTTTCCCATTCTCCTGCCTCTTGAGCTGCTAAAAAACAGAGAATATCCCATTCTTGAGAACAGCCAAAAAACAATCTCAACAAATAAGTACTCTTGTGACTTGGTACCTTTGAAAATCTCTGCGGATGAAAGCATAAAGAGAAAAGGAAAGGAAAAGGGAGGAAGAAGAGAGAGAAAGCTGGTTTAACCATCTCATTCTAGAGGGAGCCTGGGCCTGAAGGGTAGCTGGAATGGGATGACTCTATTGTGATTCAGGTTTTACAAACTCTTTTTAACAAACAAATTTATTTCTTAAATAATTCAGTTTGCAGATCTGTACCAGTTCCAGTGTTTTAGAGCAGGGGTTCTCATGCATTAATATACTCCAGAATTACATGGGAAGCACTTTTGAATGCATGATATCAGACCTGCGCTTCCCTTGTGACTCAGCTGGTAAAGAATCCACCTGCAATGTGGGAGACTGAGGCTCGATCCCTGGGTTGGGAAGATCCCCTGGAGAAGGGAAAGGCTACCCACTCCAGGATTCTGGCCCAGAGAACTCCATGGACTGTAGAGTCTGTGGGGTCACAAAGAGTTGGACACGACTGAGCAACTTTCACTCCCTCTCAGACCTAGATCTCCAAGATTCTGCTTCAGTGTGTCCAGGTAAGGCCCAGGAGTCTGAATTTCTTACAGGAACTTTGATGTAGATGGCCATGGACTACCTTATGAGAAACACTGTTTCAGAGGAATGGGGAAAAAATAACAAAAAGAACGCATTTTAGCCAGGATTCTCTGTCTGACCTGCTATTTTGATAATTTCATGTTGATGAGAAAGATAGTAGAGAGATAGGGGTAGATAGAGAATCGATCCAGACTCAATGGGCATGAGTTTGAGTGGACTCTGGAAGGTGCTGAAGGACTGACGCCTGACGCGCTGCAGTCCATGGGGCCACAAACAGTCAGACAGGACTGAGCTACTGAACAACATCACACTCACCAGCCGGGTATGGGAGAGCTTCAGCTTAACAGACAAGTTAGCCATATGTGACATCTCTGAATGAAATCTAGTTAGTCATCTATAGTTGAAAATTAAAGTTGTTAATTTCTGATATCAAGTGCAATGGACTACATCCAGATACATTTTTGAACATAAATATGTGCACCAATTGAGTATAATTTTTTTTTTTCAGAAATTCCAAAATGAGTAGGAGGAAGAACAATTTGGTGTGCTGGCCAAGTTCTATTCTGGGGTAATTAAAACCTGCCTACTTAAAATTCTTTTTGTAAATTTCAGTAGCTGTTTGCTTCTTCCTCACTTCCTGTTCTCAAGGACGGTAGAGGTGCTGTCGTTAGCTCACCGCTCTAGGTGACTCTCTTCTGCTGCAAACACGGGGGCCGCGGTGTGTAAATCCAAATGTGACTCCGCCATCGATACCAACATAAAATACAGAAATATATTCAGTTAACATGCCCAGGTTTAGCTGTGATTCCAGAGCCTTTGAAAAGTATATTTCTAATGTTACTGTATTTGGGTCTTGTAAGAATAGCTTGATACAGCTAAGTAAATTCATACTAAATTAATATACATGATTTATTGAGAGTGCATCTCATTAACTAGATAAATGCAACTTGTCACAGAAAGGGCAATCTTAGGCTGTTTTTTTTTTTCGTCTGAGATGGTTCCTGTGTGGCTTTAGAATGTTTATTTAGAAGAAGAGGCTTATGTCCCTTCTCTTTCTGCTGCTGCTAAGTCACTTCAGTCGTGTCTGACTCTTAGCGACCCCATGGACTGCAGCCCACCACCCTCCTCCATCCGTGGGATTTTCCAGGCAACTTCTCTAAGGACTTTCAAATATTTTGCATAAAATAATGATTGACTTTGACAGTGCTGTTAAAAAAACTGAAGTGGATGAGAGCAGTGGGCAAAACGAATGAAGGGAGACAGAGACAAGCTCTCACATGGTCTGTATCTGAAGAGGAAAGCAAAAACATGCCACCAGATGGCAAGTGGGCAACAGCCTTCGCAGCTATTAGCAGCAAAAGCATTCACTATAATTTCTGATACGATATTTCTGTCTAAATACGGCAATAAAGCCTCTTTTGACTGGCTTTAATTTTTGTGATGCAGTAAGAAAACCTGTTTGGCAGAGGGAGACCCTGGACAAGCAACAGAAGCCAAGCCCCCACGGGTATTACACGGGTCTGGCAAAACCCAGAAATCAGAAAAAGGTGGTAGATTTAGACTGCTGGTTTTGAAACGCTACAGAGGACTACCTTGTCTTCTAGAATGGAAGTTCACTAAAGAGAGAAGCAACCTTTGCCTTCACTAGTTCAACTTCCTACACCTTTTGCTGTTGTTTAGCGACCCCGAGGACTACAGCCCGCTAGGCTCCTCTGACCATGGGATTATCCAGGCCAGAATGCTTGAGTGCGTGGCCATTTCCTTCTCCAGGGGATCTTCCCGACCCACAGATAGAACCCATGTCTCCTGTACTGCAGGTGAATTCTTTCCCCTGAGCCACTGGGCAGCCCTACTTCATCTTGTAGCACCAGGCTTATTTCATCCAACAGTAAGACAGCAGCCTATTGCTCCTCTGAGCTCTTAAGTAAGCTTAAGCTTTTCAGATATCTGGCCAAGGCTATTTTTTAAGCAGCTTGATGTTTCAAAATACAAGTACACAAGGTCAAAATAGAGTTCTCTTATCTAGATGTTGATAAACATAAGACCAAAAGGCAAGTTTAGATACATAACAAAAATAACATCAAAATATAAGACCAGGGACTTCCTGGTGGTCCAGTGGCTAGGACTCTGCACTTCCAATGCAGGGGGTGAGGGTTTGATCCCTGGTAGGGGAACTAAGATCCCACGTTCTACATAGCATGGCAAAAAAAAAAATAAGATAGTTAAAAATAAAATATAAAAGGTTAGAAAACATCTTAAATATCTCTGTTTGTTCATATTTGCATTTTTTTGTATTTTAGATAAATTAATATTTTTACAAGAAAGAATATCACCCAATTCTAGCAAATTGGAAGTGTTTAGAAAATAAAAAGGTTGAATAGAGGACTTTGGGTTGAGAAATATGCAGTTTTTATTTGAAAATGCTCAGTAATGTCTTGGTTGATTGAAATTGCTAATCAAGGTAAAAGATGTACGATTCAAGCAATTACAGAGCAAATGTAGCTTCTTATTTTCAAGACACACAGTGGCTGCCTAAACAGCATTTTAATAAATGTTTTAAATACTTTGCACCTTAGATATTTTCAGTTGCTCGCTATTGCTTCTTTTTTCCTTTTTTCCCTCTATCTCTATTACATGACTGGCTGGCTATCTAACAGGTCCCAGGTTTTCTATTACTTTCTGGCACATATTAGGTAACCAAGAAGTCTTTGGTGTGTGAATAAATGGATGATGGATGAAGAGATAGTGGATGAAGGATAAATAACTAAACACAGGAACAAATAAGCAAACTAATGAGGCCATCTTGCCAGGTCACCGCGATCCAACGAATACAAAACAGGTAGCACCGTCACAACGCCCCTGATTTTGATAAAGCCTTCCCCATTTAAGTTGTGTCTTTGCCAAAGTCGGAAATTGGACAAAGCAGTTCTGTGCTGCTGACTGAGGTCAGAGCCGCACATCGCGGACGTAGACTCTCGAAGGAGTGAGACGGCCGTTGGTGAAGGGACCCGGAGGAACCGCCCCTGGGCTCCTGTCTGTGTGGCTGGACAGGGAAGTACTTCCAGGCAAGTCAGGACTTCTCCTAAGAAACGGTTCTACGTCCAGTCTGCTGCTTGCGCAAACAATACGTCCTCAAACTTTGGAACGTGCTCAGATCACTTTAGCCTGGAGAGTATCCTGCATCTTGCAGCCCCACATCACTGTGGCAGCGATGGTGAGCACACAGATTAGAGTCAGATGATTCGCTTTCTTCCCCACATCACGAGTTGCAGTTGAGATTTGAACACATGGCTCTAAGTGTTCCCAGACTCTGAAGATTATGCACCACCGCAGAGAGCGAGCACCCTGACCGGAAATCAGTCTCCCTCTCTGCTTCTAGTAACCAATCAGAAGCTGTGTCACCGCCATCTTTAAACCATGCTTTGTATCCACTATGCTGTTCAGGAAACAAATGGGAGTAAAATTCCAGTGGCCTTGAATCTTCTTGTGTCTCTCTAACCCCTAGTTTCCAAAGGACACTCAGAAGCCACTAAAGGTTAACAGTGAGAGGCTGCATCTTGAGCTGCCAGAGGCTCCTCCTGCCTGAATCCCAGGTTTAGTTCACTTTCTACATATTATGCCACACAGTTGCCTTCGGATTTCTGCAACATGAGACTGTGCCTCTCTACAAGCGGAAACAGATGTTCTATGATGTCTTGCTAAAGAAGGTGGAACCCAGTTGTACCTCCCAAGGTGATCAACGCAATTAAAGGGAGAATGGAATCAAGGGAGTGGGAAGAAGAAAGATAAAGTCCGTGGATCCATGCATAGGTTAGTGCATACGTGTGCCAGGCTCCTCTGTCCATGGAATTTTCCAGGCAAGATTACTGCAGTGGGTTGCCAGTTCCTCCTCCAGGGGATCTTCCCAACCTGGGACTCAAACCTGCATCTCCTCCATCTGCACTGGCAGGCAGATTCTTGGACCTTGAACCAACCACTGTGTTATACCTCTCCTACTCCTTAGAGACACCCCTATCATTGGAAGTTTGTCCCAATACAAAAACCTTTCAACATCTGAAAAAAAGAAATCTATAATTCACTGGGCTTCCCAGGTGGCACTATTGGTAAAGAACCTGCCACAGAATGCAGGAGACAGAAGAGACGCAAGTTCCCTGGGTCAGGAAGATCCCCTGGAGGAGGGTATGGCAACCCCCTCCAGTATTCCTGCCTGGAGACTCCCATGGACAGGGAAGCCTGGCGGGCTGCAGTCCATGGGGGTCGCAGAGAGTCGGACAGGACTGAGTGACGTAGCACAGCACATCATTCACTGTTTGTGAGCAGATTAACTCATCTCAGATATGAGCCTGCACAAATTATACCTAAGTTCTTGTCAGAAATCTTTTTCACAGGGAAATAACATCTCATTATATATAACTTGGTGGAAAATGAGGGTACCTGAGGTTACTCAGTGTGCAAAGGCCACCCTAGCTTACCGTCATGAAGGGGTGATTTGTGGGTGACACTTCTCCTTGCACGTCAGTCTCCTAATTACTACAAGTTCTACCGGAGCCTAAAATGACTTCAGTCTAGAGTTTTAATCCAATAGTATTATGGTCTGTTCATCAGCCTGTTACTACTATTAAGATGTGTAGGAAAATGTTATCCCTGTGTAGGGTCCATGCTCTTGTGTCCCCTACGTGATAAACTCAATGGCTAACTTCTCTGCTTTAAAGGTGATATTTGCTTTACATAACATTGCAGTGACATCACTGCCTGAATAAATAATGTCATAATTAGTATGTTTTCATTTGCACCAAAGTGAATTTCAATCCTGGAATTTTATGTAGAAGTTCATAAAATATTATGAGAGATTTACTCATAAATTTACTAAAAAGAATGAAAATAACAAAATGAATTTAACAAATACCAACAATTTTCCTTGAACTTTTCGTCTATTGGAAATGCTTTCTGCTTCTGTAAAATTATCTATTTTATAACACTTAACATTAAAAATATATAACTCACAATAAAATTCTTCTGAAAATAAAATTGGAATCCAATATCACCTCAAATAAGTTACTGAAGATTAATATTACCAGTGAGAACTCTAAAATAAATTACTGCAAAAAATCAAATTAGTGTAAATGTCTTTTATCCTAAAGATAGTCTAGCTAGCCACATAATTTTTTCCTGTTTTAAAATGCAATAACAATTAAATCTTAGTAGAGTTTCCTAGTTTCCAAAATGAATTCTTCAAAGAAGGCTGTAAAGGTTTAGTATTATTGGCAGTAGAGAGAACAACTGATGATATTATTTTATTAGTTCCTTTATCAATTAAGTCAACTATAAATGCTACAGTTTTACAAGTTTAATATATACATGGGCCAGCTGACTTCAAAATGCCTTTTCTGGCTAGAAAATGGTCACTTATCACTTGCCCCTGACAGTCAAACAAGGTGAACAGTTGTCCAACTATTTTCTTAATTTAGAAGCACCCCACTGATAAACAGTGAGACTGTATTGTGAAAGAATGATTGTAAACTCTTATCGTCAAGGATGGCGGTGTAATATTTCTCTACATAAAGTGCAGAATAGAACAGTGGTCACGAGTGGATCAAGAAACTGGGCTTGAATTGCTGTCTCATCACAGCCACTGAGAAGGTGTTACCTTTAAAAATTATTTAAGCTCTCTTGAAGAATTAAATCAGTTACCACCTGTAATGTTCTTAGAACAGCAACTTGTGTTCCATAAATGTCAGCTATCATACACACTCTTAACTTTTAACATATATTTATTTCTACTTTAATGCACCTGACTCAAAAACTTAGATAGAAACTACTTCACATATAAAATCATTGACTCTGTTTTAAATGTATTCAACAGTCTTGCCCAATGTTCAGTAGGAACCAAGCAAAAAGGACTCAATTCAAAATATACTTCCAGTCACCAGGACCCTGCCAGCACATTACGTGTGAGATTCAGCCTTGAGCCCCGCTGTGGTCACCGAGTTTCTGTCTCATTCCTCCAACCTTGAGTTCTTGCTTAAGTTAGGTCCAGAATGCCCACTCTTCTCCTCTCAGGCCTCTTGCAAGGAGAGGCTACCACTGATTAGTCCTAGCTCACTTTTAATTCCTTCCTCATACTCTCTGAATATTTCTTCTGGCATAAATTCATGGTTTCAACCATCAAAGAATTATTTAGCATTTATTATATTAAAGGGCCAATACTTTGGCCACCTGATGCACACAGCTGACAGCTTTGAATTCCATAGATTAAGCCACATTTCATTGATGAAGAAAGAGACACGGAGAAGTGCGCAGTTTTTCAAGGTCACACAGATCCTGAGTAGTACAGCTGGGACTCTCCACTCCTAGGAAGAGCAAACCCACAGACCTTACGTGGAGTCACGTTTTGTTTCAAGGATGAGCTAGTTGCTGAAGAAAGCCAGAGGGAGCTTTGACAGCTGCATTAAAAAAAAAAAAAAAAAAACACAACAGGAACTTCTGAGCAACAGAGACATTCTAGAATCATTATCAGTGGCCACCTGAGCCTGCCAGTAATCATGACCCAAACTGGTCCTGTCTGACCAGTTCAGTTCAGTTCAGTTCAGTCGCTCAGTCATGTCTGACTCTTTGCGACCCCATGGACTGCAGCATGCCAGGCCTCCCTGTCCATCACCAACTCCCGGAGTTTACCAAAACTCATGTCCATGGAGTCGGTGATGCCATCTCATCCTCTGTCGTTCCCTTCTCCTCCCACCTTCAATCTTTCCCAGCATCAGGTGTCTGACCAGAAGGAGCACAGATAATAGGAGCTGGGTAACTCCCCGGTGCCCCTCTGCTCCTCAGTGAATGCACACTTTCCTCTCCATCTCATGAGCAACAGTGGCCTTTGATTCATGTTCCAAACTAGCACCTCTTCAACTTAATGTGTGCATTTATCAATTTAATAATCAGCAAATGTTTTAAGCTTTGTGAGAAGTTCCTTGGCTCCAGAGATGAAATGAACAAGACTAGGTTCCTACTTGGAGAAGGCAATGGCACCCCACTCCAGTACTCTTGCCTGGAAAATCCCATGGGCGGAGGATCCTGGTAGGCTGCAGTCCATGGGGTCGCTAAGAATCGGACATGACTGAGTGACTTCACTTTCACTTTTAACTTTCATGCATTTGAGAAGGAAATGGCAACCCACTCCAGTGTTCTTGCCTGGAGAATCCCAGGGATGGGGGAGCCTGGTGGGCTGCCGTCTATGGGGTCGCACAGAGTCAGACACGACTGAAGTGACTTAGCTTAGCTTAGCTTAGGTTCCTACTAGGGCTTCCCTGGTGGCTCAGATGGTAAAGGATTTGCCTGCAATGCAGGAGACCCGGGTTTGATCCTAGGGTTGGGAAGTCCTCTTGAAGAAGGACATGGCAACCCACTCCAGTATTCTTGCCTGGGGAATCCCACGGACAGAGGAGCCTGGTGGGCTACAGTCCACGGGGTCGCAGAGAGTTGGACACAACTGAATGACTAAGCAGACACACACAGGTTCCTATTGACCGAATGTTGATGCTCCAGTGATGCAAACAGCTCAGCAGCTAAGTTCAGCATCAGCTGAAAGGTGTGAGCTGAGGGTTTAGGTGAGGTTAAAGGAGGAGGATGAGGGGTGAGTTCTGAGGGAGGTTTCACTGAGAAGGAAACATCCGAGCCCAACGTGGAGGATGAGTGATGTGGATCATTCATTTAGGTCTTTTGATGGTTACAATCCTGGCGATCAGGGAAAATCCCTAGCAAAGTGGCAAAGTCTTCTTTATGAATGTTTATAATAGACTTCTTATCTTGAACCGAATGAAGTCACTAGTGTTTCTCTTCTGGCATTTTTCATGAGCGTTCAATCCATTTTTATCCCAGACTCTGCAATATACTAACCAAACTCAACAGCTAAGGTAGCGTTTGGAACGTCAGCCTCAACAACCCACACAAATTTAATCTAGGCTCCTTCTTGGCACACGACTTCTTTATACTCTAGAGCATATTTATTCCCATAGAGTTTTCAACTTTTAAAAACAAAACCAAAAACAAAGCTACTTAGGACACTTGCATGTAGCCAAACTCAGATGAAAAATGTCTTTCATCTTCCTTTGAAACTTAGAAACAGACTGGCAAATATTTCCTGGCTAGAAGATAAATATTCTAAGTGACAGGACAACAAATGCAAAACCTTTAATACTAAAATCTATATGATTAATGCCAAGAGTCCTTAAGAGGCTCTTGGTATAGTAGCTGGAGGGCATGTACTATCTGTAGGTCCTGGAGTTAGAAGCCAGACTTCAGAGTTCTAAAGACTGAACGATAACATTTTCAAATCACCATGCGGCTTTCCTGGAAGGCAAGGTAAATTCTCCCTTGAAGAGAATATATGCAAATTTAGTTAGTCTCCAAATGGAAGGATGAGCTGCAGAGTCTTATACCATTTGGAGGTTATATTTGCCCAGTGGGAAGACCAGTTAAAGGAGAATTATTGTAGTTCAGGCTTGAAAAAATTTTTAAAAGAAAGCAATGAATCAGTTCTCTTAGATTTTGAGCAGGGCTTTTAGGCTTAATGCTACAGTACATTATTTTTCCCCCAGAGGAAAAGAAATATTTTAAATTATATTATTCTTGTGATTCATAAATAAGAATATGGCACTGAGTTATTTTAATCTGACACTGATGCTACCAGCAATTACAGTTTTTGATTGCAGCAGAAGCATGCTACTATAAGACATAAGAAAAAGCAGGCATGAATGATATCAATTTATTTGTGTTTTGATTATTAAGTCTATTTTTAAAGTGAATTAATAAGAAAAATGAATCCAGTCAGTAAAGATCTTGAAATTCTGCATAATATTCTAATTAAATATAACAATATTAATGCTATTTGATATGTATGTCATATGATACATAATATTCTTATTACCAGATGAAAAGTACCGTACCACTGGCACAGTCTTGACTCTCTTGCTGTTCAGTTTGTTTATTTGTTTATTTGTTGTTTTGTTTTTATTTCATAGCATTTGATTGGAAAAGAGCAAATACAAAAAGGAAAAAGAAAAACAACTTTATGGAGCAACAAAATTCAGAGTTAGCACCTGTGGGTTCCAACTTGACATTGTGGGCAAAGACTAAGCCAGAGATTTTCAAGTAAAGCCAAATCCAGTTTAGCTTTTCAAATTTTATGGGCTGTATATAGTAACATAGTAACATATACAGGCCATAAAATTATAAAGTAACAAGCAAATTTTTAAATTCTTTTTGTAAATTATTATTTATTCTTTTATTTTTTGGTCACACTGTGGCACATGGGATCTTAGTTCCCGACCAGGGATCAAACCTGTGCCCCCTGCATTGAAAGTGTGCAGCCTTAACCACTGACCCACCATGGAAGTCCCAAAACCAATTTTTATAGACATTGAAGATGCTGATGTGAACCAAACTGAAATTTCACCTGGAAATCATTTCTACCCAGATCAGGTAGTTCAGCTTTCAGGGTTTGAACAAAGCTAACATCATTGGCTTTAAGTATGCTAACCAGCCTGCTCAAAATCTAGAAACTTCTGCATCTAGACCACTCCATATGTCTTTGTGGATCATTTTCATCAATTCCCTACAGAAATAAATGCTATCAGTTATCAGAAGGGTGAATCATCCTCCATAGTGTAGCTTTGACCAACCTTTGAATCTATTTCAATAAATGGATATTATTTCAGGGAAGAGGGATACTAGTGGAGGCTTGCGCCTACTCACTTCTCTCAAAGCACAGAAAGAGGGAGGGGAGTAGGCAAAGCCGGATTAGAAGCATTCACCTGCATGGTAACCATCACTGATGCCAGCTATAGAAAAGCGGATCATTCAGAAGCAGAAGCGTCACCAAAAAACATTACCTTTGCCCAAACGGCCCCCTGGTCTAGTGCATGTATTGTGGCTGGAAGAAACCTCTTTAGACAAAGAAAAATGTAAGAAATTCTAGTCTAAAAACATGGTTTGAAACCAAAATATCTACCCCTGGTCTCAAATGTACCATGCCCCTGTTCTATCCTGCTATGAATCCCCGGTGTCTAGCCTGTGCTAGTAGACATAAAATAAACATTTATGAATAAACGCCTGGACTACTGAAACAGTCCAAATGGGTCTAATTATCTGAAAGCAAACAAGAGTTATGTAATTAGAAAGCAACTTACAAAGGCCTAGAATGTTTTTATTTCCAGTTGTCTTCTCTTTATTCTATGGCCTTTCTTTTATGTTTGAACTGCTCTAGCCTGTAATTCTCCCTTTTGAAAAAATAGGGCAAGCCCATTGTATCAGAGAGGCCCCGTACAACAGCAATAACAACAACAAACCCAGAGCAAACGTGGCTGGATACTAAAATTTTAAAGCCCTAAAAGAACTTCATTAACAGAAAAAGTTTTTAGCTATGTTAACAATATATTTAACATAGTCATTTTGCTCGTTGATCTGATTTGATTTCCCTGCACAAGCCCTAAGTCTGAGGCCCCCCAAAGGTCCCGGCCAGTGACTCTGCAGATGCTGACGTCCCCGCGGGGTCACGTCTCACACATGCTCTCCGGTCTTTCCCCTTGAGGTCTTGACATTTTCTCATGACCGTAAGAGAATCCAAGCCTTAGTATTCAGAGATTCTTCCCACTTTAGAAGGCTATGTCCCTTCCTCTCACACTCCCCTCCAAAGGATGTCGCTCTTTATGTTCCCTCTCTCAGACATGCGGCATCACTTCTTTGAAGAGCTCTGGCTTCTAAAAAATATAAGTACCTCCCTTGGTTTCCATCAGTTCCTTCTTTCTGTAAACTTCTACTGACCAGCACCCACTTTAAACTTCCCCTGAGGGAAGGAATTACAAAGTCTGGATACCTGCTTGTAAAAGAGAAATGTGGTGAGAAAATAATAAATGAATAGACACCTTAGTAGCCGTCACAGCTTGCCTACTTCTATCACCTCACAACACCCTTTTCACCAAAGCCTTCCTTCCGTTCATTCATTAATAAGAGCGCGTTAAGTACTCCTGTGTACCCAGCACTGGGGAGTGTTGACATGTGCCTAAGGCCAGCTGGGTACCTGCTGTCTAGACTTTACCATCTAGTGACAGACAGAGAGAAGGGAATAGGCCAAGGGAAAGCAGGGTAACAGAGCTGTGACGGGAAATACACAGGGGATTCTCAGAGCCCGAGAGAGGACTGTGACACCCAGGCATGGTGACTGGGGACCAAGAAAGCTCCCAAAAGGAGGGACATCCAAGAGAACCCTCAAGGAAGAACACGGGCCAGCCACGGAAAGAAAGAAGAGAAGAGGGAGGAAAGGAGGGAGAGAAATGAAGGAAGAATGATTTGAGACCTTAAAAACAGCCCTTGCACAAGTTCGAAGTAAAGAAATAGGAGCCAAAGATAAAGAAATTAGTTTTGTATGTCCAGAGAAGAAAAACTAGGAGACAAGGCTGGAGAGGAAGAAGATGTCAAATCAAGAGGGATCTTCGGCCAGGTTAAAGGGTTTGGGCACAGTACTGAGGGCATGGGGGGAGGAGCCCCCCAGCTACGGTGTGAAGGGGGCCCTTGTGTGGGGCAGGAGCAGAATCAGGGAGTCCAGCACGGAGGCGGCTACAGTCTCCAGGTGAGGAATGATGGGACCTAACCTACAGCAGCTCCGTTACAGCGGGTGGGAAGGAGCAGGAGCAGGGGGTTTGAGACACACAGGAGAAGGAAGTGGCAGAACACAGCCTGGAAGCTCGGGTAGACGGGAGAGAGGTGAGCATTAACCCATCCATTTGACAAACGTTTACTGAGCACCTACTGTAAGCCAAACACTGTCCTTGTGCCAAGAACACAAGGGTAACCAGAGGAGTGAAACTTCCGCACTAAAGCGCGAGGACTGAGGCAGTCGCATACTAACAGCCATAACCACAAATAGATTTACAGCTAAACTCATGTCAAGAGTGCTGAGAGAAAAAAAAGAATGTAAGAGAGCACAATGGGGGACTGGTTTACACTAGGAGATTTAGAGACGACTTCTCTGAAGTCTTTTAACCAAAGTTGAAAAATTAAGCCGAGGGACAAAAGGGAAGAAGAATAACCAAGGCAAAGCAAACGACGTGGAGAGAAGGGAGCGTTGAGAGATATTCAAAAGGAGAAGCTCTAAAGCTGGTGGTGGACATGGTGTATGAACAACGATTGCTGTTCAGCGTCCACAGCCCCACGAACTGCAGCACGCCAGGTTTCCCTGTCCTGCACCAGCTCCCAGCGTTTGCTCAAACTCACGTCCACCGATTAGATGATGCCATCCAACCATCTCGTCCCCTTCTCCTCCTGCCTCCTACAGTCTTTCCCAGCATCAGGGTCTTTTCCAATGAGTCGGCTCTTCCCATCAGGTATGCAAAGTATTGGAGCGTCAGTTTTGGCATCAGGCCTTCCAGCGAATATTCAGGGGTGATTTGCTTTAGGATTGACTGGTTTGAGTAGATAACAATTAGCTCCAACCAACCTCTTTCCTCCTAACAAACTGCTCAAGTGCCAGTCACCAGGCTCTGTTTCTGCTTGAGACCGTTGCTGCCCTTGACGCAGCCCCTCGTCTGCAACAGGCTGACTGTTCTAAGAGTCAATGCAAAACAGGTATAGGACATTTTTGTCCTCACATGGGGATCTCACCCCTGTCCTTTCAGCTTTTCTCCTGAGTGTGACCACGTCACATTCCTTGAGTCTCTGAAATCATGAGGACCAACGAATTCAACCCAAATCTACACAGCCCGAAGCCCTACTGGGGAGTGATTCTGACTAATTAATTGGTAATGGTCAATAAGGTGTCAGCCCTTTATGATCAGTGATTTACACTTCAGAGGGAACATTCCATCCCTTAACCCACTGATTCTCACACGTTTAAACAGTAGAATTCTTTTGTGAAACTTGCAAACTTATTCTTACAAAGAAGCTCAACCTAGAGAACAGATGAAAAGGGAGCTATTCTGGTGAAGCTTCGATGAAGGGTCCTGGGCCTCGTCCACCCGGCTCTCATCCCCTCCCGTCTCCAAAGTTATCCCTGGAACTTTGAGGTTTTGCCTCGATTCAAAGTTAAGTTGGGAAAACAGCAGGAAAGTCTGAGCCTGAGTAGGAAACAGACACTCTCAAATCCTAACATGAAAGTTAGAAAGGAATAAAAGATAAGAAAGCTATGATTTCTACGACCCTTTTCTCTTTTTGAATATAATATCTTAAAAATATGCATTGTGCTTTGATGAGCTAAATGACAAACAAAGCGATGTATCACCCAGAGTCCTGGCAAAACACACGTGGCACTCGGATTAGGTAATCGAAGGAAAGTTTGATAAGTGTGTACAAGGGTGTGAGCAGCCACAGTGAGTAACAGGGAATCCGGTTAGAAGAGATCTGTTACCACCCCGGGCTGTGAGGAGACACAGGACAGGCCCAGGGTCTGTGGGCAGCATGGGGAGCCCCTCGGGGTGATGGCTGAGCTACAAGGCCCCACCCCCTCAGATTGCCCTCTGCTCTGCTGAAACCAGAGGCCAGAAGACAAGGAAGCCCAAGTAGACCCTCGGAGCTGGTGAGAACAGAGACGAAGCTGGTCTGAAACAGCACACCAGAAATGCACAGGACATTACCTCGATCTGCAGGTAAGTGAATATTTTAATACAATGTTCAGACTTGGAACACAGGAAAAAAGAAGATCACTTAGCAGGTGCCATAGTACAAGACGGCAATTTACATGGTGCTAAGTTCAGAAAAAAGTGATGTTAGCGCTTAAGTACCCAAAACAATACCACTGACATTGCAGACAACGATTTGAGTTTTTAAATATTTCTCTCCAGGGTGTCTAGGAAAAAATTTGTTTGACCTTTAGTTAAAGGCTGTCTCGGGCAGATGATTGATTGTATCTGCCCTGAAAGGTGATCCTAAAGATGGTTTCATGGTACAATTGCTACAATTTTTGTCAGATTTTTCTTCACGTGATTTGGTGAAAATATTCAGATGACAGCAACACGGCTAGATGCCTCCTAAATCCCCCTCCAGATGAGAGGCTTAGCACTTGAGCTGCCCCGTGAATGTCTTCCTATAGCCATTTCTTCAGCACAAAATCAGCATGTATTTTTACATATGTACTGTTGAGCTTGAACGATTCGGGGACTAGGGGCACCCACCTTCCACACACTAGACAATCTGCCTACAAAATACAGTTGTCCTTACCCATATTCAGTTCCTCCATATCTGAGGATTCAACTCAGTTCTCATGAAGACAAAACCCCAAATCCCTACTTCTTTATTGAATTCATATGACATTGGTTGATAGAAATGCAGTTAAGTTGTTACTGTTGTTATTTAGTCGCTAGATTATGTCCAGCTCCTTTTGTAACCCTATGGACTGTAGCCCGCCAGGCTCCTCTGTCCAGGGAATTCTCCAGGCCAGAATATGGGAGTGAGCAGCCTTTCCTTTCTCCAGGGGATCTTCCCAACCCAGGGATTAAAGCTGTATCTCCTGCATTGGCAGGCGGATTCTTTACCACTGAGCCACCAGGGAAGTCTGCAGTTAAAGGACTGCAGTAGCAAGAACACTGGCACAAACAAGCTTCGGGAAGAAACCACCAACTCCAGAAAAGATATAACTCACCCCAGCGAACAGAAGGACAGGGCTGAAGTAGAGTGGGGTTGGCGAACCACCTCTGGAAGGGCTACACAGTAAATATTTCAGACTGTCTCAGCTACTCCATTCTGCCTTGCAGCACAAATGCAGCTGTAGGCTTTATGTAAAACAATGAGTGGCTGTGTTTCAACAAAACTTTATCCACAAAAACAAACAGCTGGCTCACAGACAAGAGTTTGTCCACTTCTGGACTATAGCAGTGGTTCTCAAATTTTAGCATGCATTAAAACCAATTGGAATTTCTGATTCAATAGGTACCGCAAGGCTCTTTGCAAAGCCTGAGAATTTCTAATGAATTTTGCATTTCTAACAAATCCCTAGATGATGCTGATGCTGTTGGTTCAAGGCCCACACCTTTGAAACCCCAGACTAGAGTTTAACTTATTAGTTCTGGGTGTCAACAGTGCTGAGCCATCGTCAACATATTTCATGAAGGTGTTTCACCCCAGGTCCCCTTGAAAATGGAGCCCCAGGAAAAACACATCACCTAATGCTTTGGGGAATAAAGAGGGGAAACCCAAAAATACGGGGAGGGACTTCCCTGGTGGCCCAGTGGCTAAAACTTCCCCCTCCCAATGCAGGGAGGCCCCAGGTTCGCTCCTCGGTCAGAGACCTAGATCCCAACTGTCCCAGCCAAGAGTTCACACGCCGCAACTGAGACCCGGCGCAGCCAAATAAATAAATATTTTTCTTTAAAAAAATAAAGTGAAAAAGCTGTAATAGAGGAAATGAGAGCGAGCATAAGCATGGGGATGTGTTACTGTGCTGGCCGCAGCTTCGGAGCAAACACAGCTGGTGGCTCAATCCCCCCAGTTGTCTCCACAAAGCCCATGAAACTATTTCTCGAAACTGTCCTTGATGAGGACGAAGGGCAAGAAATAGATTTGCCAGCTTCCTTCCTTCTCCCGCCCGCTTTTGGCCCAGCTCACATTCCTCGACCTTTGGGGCAGCTGCAGAGAGAGCTGGCGAGGCCCTGATCAGGAGCAGGGCTGTCTTTTCCCACCACCGCAGCCCAGACTTGAAAAGCTCGGCCTCCTCTCACTCATTAAACGTAGCCGTTCCCCGAATGCTGTGCACACTGTGAGGTTATTCCTCCAGCGACGCCGCCCATGCTCAGCCTTCAAGCAGCACCCCTCCGTGGCTTCTTCAAGGGCGACCCGCAGCCCGGACAGCTTTCCCTAGTGTGTTAGCCAGGCCTCAGCCTCGTGTCAGGCCGCGTCAGTTCCAAGGGAAACCGCCCTGGGAGTGGAGAAGGTTGCGTTTCATATCACAAGATCCTGCCACATCTTGTCACAGCCAAGGGGACAGAGGGCAGCACCTGACCCAGAGCAATCAGTCTGCGGACTGGCAGGGGCCTGGGCCTCGTCCTGATGGGAAAAGATCGGGTGACCAAGCAGACTCCCCCAGGGAATGGGAATATTAGCTGCCCAGAAGTTGAGCGGTTGGCATCAGCTGTTGAAGCTGGAAGGATCCGAAGAGATAAAATCAAGATTACATCAAGCCGAAAAGCAAGCTAAAGTGATGAATGGGGGAGGGGGGAGGGCGGGGGCGGGAAGATGAGCAAGAAGAAAAACTCTGGGCAGTGCAGAAAGGAGAGGAGAGCGGGAGCAGAGATGGGGAGAGCGGGAGCCGCAGTGGGGAGAGGGCTCTGGAGTCCTCCGCTGGGAATGGGCCAGTCACACCCGAACCCCATGTGGCCCGTCGCTGTTAATTCCCCAGGGCCGCAGTTTCTTTAATTACGCAAGTGGCTTTCGTGAGTTTCCCTCAGGACGCCTATCAGAACGGATCACCCCCGGAGTACAGATTGCCTCATGCTTTTGCTCACATGGTTTCCTCTGCCAGTGTATCTTCCACCAAAGCCTAAATGCCATCAGTGGGAACTGCCCCCATCCTGCCTCATGATGCCGTCCTCGCTGTACCAACAGGAAGCAACTCCTTTCTCCCTTCCTTGTATTTTCATAAAGCCTAGTTCTTATCAGGCATGTGAATCTCAAACACATTGAGAAGTTATCTTTCTTAAAAATTGCAACATCCTTCAGGGCACCGACAAACTTTTTTGATCAGCATGATGTCTCACACAAGAGATCTTCAATTAACATTTCCTAAATCCTAAGGAATTGTATTAAGGAATTATTTTATATATTAATTATATTCCTCCATACATCCTCAGTACTATCCCATTCGATCAGAATGTTTATAAGGTAACGTGATTTGCAGTACTGTTCTTTAGCACTTTAAATGTATGATCTTACTGAGATCTTGTGATATAAGTACTATTTAATGAGGCGTTAGGGTTTAAATAACTTGGACAAGCTATCACAGGGGCAGCGGGCTTTGAACCCAAGAAGCCAGGCACCAGCATCTACACTTGGAGCCACTATGCCATGATGCTAAGTAGCAACCTAGGATGCAATGAACAAATATTGTCTTAGTTCAGTTGAAGAGCCGAGCTGATGTTAGGGTGCATTACTAAAAGAGAGAAGACCCACAAGCCAAAATCAGATGAAATCTTTCATATTTCAGCTGAAATGCCAATAACCTGGTGATACATGAATGATACAGAAAGCAGAGACTCGGATTAGAACAAGCCCTGAGTCATAACCCTCCGGGTTAGTACAAGAGGCCAGGGGAGCCCCACTGACCAGCTGCCCTAAGACCCAATTCTTTGGGGGCTAGAGCAGCAGGAAATGATGTTTGAGCAGAGGAGATAACTGCAAAGTATTCACTTTTTTTTCATGTCAATAAGGATCAGCATATTCTATCCAAATTTCCAACACCTTTTCATGTTTCCTTGGAAACAGTCCAGCCTGGGAGGACTCAGGAGCCGCTGAGGACTGCAGAACGCCTGGCACAGAGCTGTGTGTGCAGAAACCTCTCCCAGCACCCACCCCGAGCCCACTCCATCCTAGAGGGAACGGGATGGACACCCACACGGCCGTGATCAAGCACCCGCCCCGAGCCCACGCCACCCTAGAGGGACGGGATGGACGCCCACAGGACTGTGATCAAGCACCCGCCCCAAGCCCACGCCACCCTAGAGGGAACGGGGTGGATGCCCACACAGCTGTGATCATGCCCCGAGCCCGCGCCACCCTAGAGGGACGGGATGGACGCCCACACGGCTGTGACCGTGAGCGCCTCCTTCATTTTCTCCAAGCACCTTGGTGACAGCGCTGGATTCACCAACCTACGGGTCAGCATGGAGTCGGAGTTCTGGCTCTAGAGTTGTCATTCTTGGGGTCAGTCATAAGTGTGTCCTTTACCAGCTCTTCAGTCTCAACTTTATCTTCTTTGGCACTCAGTTACACACTTGTAAAACAGGGGTAATAATCATACCTCTTTCAGTTGTGGGGACTGGACTTAAACACTAGCTCAACAACACATTTTGTAGATCTCTTATATGGGATAGAAGAGGCATGTGATAGCAATTTATTAAGTATCTAAAATCTTCTAGCTAATTCTGGTTAAGTAAATTTGAGAAAAGTTGTTCAGCCTCTCAAACTTGGATTGTTTATGTGTAGAATAGAGATGGCATTCACAGCTTAGGGTGTGAGGAAGGATTAAATGAAATAGCACAAGTAAACCATGTTAATTGTTATTTGGTAGGTACTAAATTAGTGTTGAAGGCAATGGCACCCCACTCCAGTACTCTTGCCTGGAAAATCCCATGGATGGAGGAGCCTGGTGGGCTGCAGTCAATGGGGTCGCAAAGAGTCAGACACGACTGAGTGACTTCCCTTTCACTTTTCACTTTCATGCATTGGAGGAGGAAATGGCAACCCACTCCAGTGTTCTTGCCTGGAGAATACCAGGGACGGGGGAGCCTGGTGGGCTACAGTCTATGGGGTTGCACAGACTCGGACACAACTAAAGCGACTTAGCAGCAGTACATTAGTGTTAACAGACCCTAAATTCTTCCATAGATTCGCTCACAGATAAGATTTCTGAGAAATCAGTCTATTCCTACAAATTCTCATGATCAAACCTCCAGTTTCATACAGAAAAAGTATTTTGCATGAGCTTTCCTATTCTTGAGATGCCTGCCAAAACAATGACTGCTATCTAAGCAATAGGCTGGTTATTAATAAAAAACCTACTGATCCCTGGTTTTTCACTAATGATTTGAGTCATAACCCAGTGTTACCAAAACTTTTTAAAATATCACTTGGTTAGATATTTACTTTTGTGTATTGATCTCAAACAAAGAATCTAGAACAAAGACTTTGAAACAAAGCAAACTCAGCAAACTGTTAACAACTGGTGGCCCGAAGATGGAGGGAGAAGACAGCGTGTGCTCACCGAGCGACACACCGTTCTGCACGAAACTGCAGTGTGTCCTCAGACCGTAAGGAGGAGAGTTACCATCACGTTAGATGTTTAGACTTTGTTCATATTTAAACAAGTCCTGCAATGTCCATTGATCTGCATTTAGACAAGATCTGAATTTAGACAAGGGCCAGCATCTGGCTGGAAATGAAGAATCATGGAACAGTAAATTATATTTCCAAATTGCATAACCTCTGTTTTGGGGGGCTCCAAACTAATACAATGAGCAATTACACACCCATCAGATGCTCAAGATAATGGTAGATTAGCAAAAATCAGGGAGATAAGCTATTTTGTCGAGTAAGATCAGACTCAGAAATTTATAAAGAAGGATAAAGATCAAATCTTTGAAAAATTAAAAGAATACCATAAAAATCCTAAACCACTTAAAATATTTACTGTTTTTTAACTCTCTACAGAACACTTCAAGGTCATTTGAACAAAAACTAAAATAATAAGACTGCATCCTCAACGCAAGAGCTTTACAGCATAAACCAGGATTTAAACACGGGAAAGCCGATACCAAGGCAGGAGGGTCATATTAAAACTCCACATAAAGGACAGCAGGGAAGTGACGAGGGGAGCAGGAGGTGTGGAGTGTGGGGATGAATCACTGTGCTTCTTCTCAGCCTCAAAGGTTCTGGACTCACAGTTAAATTAATTAGAAGATATAAAAATACCTTCTTTGTGTATGGAATGCAGAGAGGCAAGATGAAAGCCTCTCGTGGGTCAGAAGCAAAATCACTACAAACTGCATTTTGGAGCCCTGGTGCCTCCCGCCCTCCCAGCACAAAACCTCCTGCCTCTGTCCACACTGCTGGACTCTTCTTTTAATATGCGCTTCAGGTGGACGGCTCACTTTTCCATCTTGGCCTCTGGGTGTGAGCAGGAACTTGTTTCAAAACTCAGAGTCAACGACGATTTTTGCATTGGCACATACGCTGGAAGCCATTACTCTGCATGGATCAAAATGGCCTTGACGCGCCCCTCGGCTTGACTAAACCTCCGAAGGGCTTCTTCCTGAATTTCGGGCCCCTGACCTCCCTTTTCTTAGACCATTTACTTTAAAAAAAAACTTGTACTGTAAATGCAAATTTTTTCTCTGCTCCTTTGACATGTAGATAAATCTTCTCTCAGCCTCCTGCCTGTTTTATAACCCGGGGATTTCTTTTTCAAGGGCCTGGGGGGAGGGTGTCCCTTTGAAATGTCATCATTAAGAAAGACGGCACCTCTGGCTCCTAGTCTCCGTGGGAGAGGGGAAGCCTGATGTGAACAAGAGACAATTAGCCAACACCGGAGGACTAATCCCACTGACCAAACTTCCCTCTGATGTCCTCCAGCACTTTTTCAGGAGTTCAACTCAGAGTTTAAAACACCCCCTCACTTCTTGTTTCAAGAGCTGAGTTCAATCTTTCTCCCCTCCTGCAATAGTCTAGAATAAAGTCTTCCTTGCCTGGTTAACTCCGGTGCAATTTTTCCTTGACATCATACCGAATTTCTAATGAATCCTTTTGAGGGCTTTTGTCCTATTAAAATTAATTCCACAATTAAGTAAAACAAAAAAATACTTAAATATATATGCAATAATATATTTCATGCCAAAATTTTAAGAGACTATTACTTTAATAACTGTTGACCAAACTTAAAATCACAGAGTAGCAGAAATGGTTCTTTGTCTTACCAGAGAACAGAAGAGTGTCCTGTCTGGAAAGCAAGGGAAAGAGAAATTTTAGAAAGACAGAGTGGTCAACAGGAGCACATGTATAAACTGTCCAGTAAGATACGACAGAAAATGAGCGCTGGGTGATCTTTGCAAAAGCAGTTGCAGTTAAAATGGGGCCACTGAATGCAAGGCAGAAGAGAGGGTAAAAGAGGGCTGAGCCAAGCTCCCAGGAGAACTGCTGGATTAGGGATAAATCTAGTGCGTTTGTCCTTGGTCCCGAGCGAAGGAAGGATAGTGCCCAGAATGTAAGGCTCACGAGGGTAAGCAGAGCACATATTTCCAAATGCAGCATCTAATAATCAAAGTGCAATGCTTTGTATTCTGTCTTTCGAGAAAGTGTGCAAAGGACAGCAGTAACAAAGCAATTGGGAAAATAGAGGAAAGGGATGGATGGGACACATCAAGAAGGGAAGAGTGGCTCGAGCCCACAGTGAAATCTTAACATATAACAAAGGGGAAAGACCTGCTCAACTCTGTTGCTTACAATTGCTCCACAAAAGAGATGGATCTTCAGAGGGACTAATCTTCAGAGTGATACCACGGAACAGACATTGGCAAGAGAGAAATGAAGCTTCCGATTTGGTAAAAAGTTTGGTAGAGAATACCCTGGAGTTAATATTCCTCTCCCCAGGGAGTGACTGCCAACAGGCACCCAGAGACTTTGTCATGGAGAGTACAAGTGAATATTCCTGAAACGTCACTAAAAGGAAAGATCGTGGAGAACATGAAGGTCTCATTTCAAAAAAAAAAAAAAGAGCAGACTTCAAAACATCACTTCACAAAGGAGCTTCTAAGGACAAATGGATACAGTTACTTTCACAGAGGAGAAACCCATGGACACCACCTTAACCAGATCAAATTAGAATTACCGACAACGGGACAAAAGGACATCGCATGTCCCCTCGTGTAATGCACTGAGCACAACACATCCCCAAGCGGTGTTTCTGCCAAAAATGTCTAACCAGAATCTGATCATGAAGAAATGATCAGATGAATCCAAATTGAGAAACATTCCAAAAACAACGGGATTGAACTCTTCAAAAATGTTCAATGTCACAAAATGTGCAAAAGGCAGGAAAACCCCCAGATTAAAGAAGTCTAAAGAGGCACCAGAACTAAATGCAACATGTCAGCCTTATTTGGATCTTGCTCTGAAGAACATCACTGTGATGATGGGGAAAATTTGAATATGAATCACTTATTAGATAGCATGTTAATGATAAGTGTCGAGAGTGATAAACATATAATCATTGAAAAATGTTCTTTGTGATTCTTCCTCATTCTCAAACAGTTGTGAAAAAATTATACATGTGTATATTATAAAGCATAATCTTAAGCAAGGTTCTATTTAAGATTAGTGAGAATTTAGACAAAGAAATTACGGTTACTAGAAGCCAGGTGTGTGCTTCCTGAGTTAAGCTGGACTCGTTTTTGAGAGCTTAGAAGACAAGATTATCTCAGTGAGATGTAGTAGGATTTAGCTTTTTTTCTTTTCAGAATCCAAAAGAGGGAATTAACGCCTATCTTGATATCATATAGGCATACTAAAGAAATGTGAATTGAATGGTCATATGGCAAAGTGAATTCAATCTTATCTGAATGGACATATTTCAGAGGGTTGACATCAGCCTGAAGGGATCTCTCCAGTATTAAGATAAAGGATTCTAGCCATCAATTGGAGAAGAGCATGAATGGCATGCTAACAAAATTTGTTAGTGACATTGGCAAATATTCTCAGTGACACAGACATGAATCCCAAATATAGACTAGATGAGTCAAAACCAGCAATATGATACTTAGTGGAAATGATTTGATGTCACTTTATTATCAACTAGTCAATACACGTATTTTGAACATGTGCCAGGAACCGAGGGCTTCCCTGGTGGCGCTAGTGGTAAAGGACCTGCTTGCCAAGCAGGAGACAAAGGAGACGTGATTTCGATTCCTGGTTGGGAAGATCCCCTGGAGGAGGGCATGGCAACCACTCCAGTGTTCTTGCCTGGAGAGTCCCACGGACAGAGGAGCCTGGTGGGCTGCAGTCCTGAGGGTCACAAAGAGTCAGACACGACTGAGTGACTTGGCACGTCTACAGGAACTGAGAAAAGAAAGGCAAACAAAAAGGTCAGAAATTCTTAATGTTGCGTGAAAATTATATATCTAAAACAATAATGAGTGAAATAAGTTCATGAAGGTGGAAGCACAGAGCCTTGAAAACATGCGTTAGGGAGACCTAACAAACAGAAAATCAGGACAGGCTGCCCACAGGAGGCGCTGCACACCTGGTAAACTGTCAGGCGTGCTGCAAATCAAACCAGATGGGAAGGCATCGGGGGAACTGGAGCAAGAAAAGGAAGACTGGACTAGCCCGGCAGAAGGTGCCCTTATACAAAGGCCCTACTCAGGTTGGCCAGGACATAGCAACAGGCTGAGAGAAAGCCACTGCGGCTGGAGCAGGAGAGCAAGTGGGACAGCCCCAGAGAAATTAGGATGGAGGAGACAATCCTAACAGATGCATGAGTCGGGAAGGGTGACAGATTTAACTGACTGCTTTCAACGTGATTCAGTAACGCAAGGTCGCTCCTCAAAGGATACAACATCCAAGACAAGAGTGGTGAAGTCCTCGGTCATTCGTTTCCAATCACATCCAACTTTAAATCTGTGTTTAGTTCAAATAAATTCAGAGCAATCTGTATGTTGAACCCAATAGGAATCCTAAAACTGTGTCAAAGGAACTGAAAATAGGCACCTGAAGAGAAGAGAAGATTCCAGGAATCTTCCAGAATAACTATATTTGAATATCTGAAGAGCCTTGATATAAAACAGATACAACAGCTGGTATATATTTACAAGAGTTAATGCATGGGGGTCATAACAATGCAGATTTAGTTCAGTCTTGGTTAGGCTTCCCTGGTGGCTCAGATAGTACAGAATCTGCCTGCAATGCAGGAAACTCAGGTTCAATCCCTGGGTCAAGAAGATCCCCTAGAAAGAGAAATGGCAACCCACTCCAGTATTCTTGCCTGGAGAATCCCATGGACAGAGAAGCCTGAAGGGCTACAGTCCAGGCGGCCACAAAGAGGCGGACACGACTGAGTGACTAATACTTTCACTTTTCACTGTAGTTAGACGTTACTGCTAGATCCTGGGTGGAGATGAAATGGATGTCTGGAGAAACGCTCAACCTCCCAGGCTAACTGATAAATAGGCAAAAACATCATAGAGAGAATTCAAGTCCTTGAACTAGATAATTAATAGGCCTTCCTCCAATCCTGATATTCCATAGTTCTATGACAGTACCATTTCCATTACACTGGCAACATATTAAGCAGATATTCAGAACATTCTAGGAGGAAGAAGTTGATTAGGACCAAATTGATGAATCTATAAAAAATAAATCTTATATCCAACATCTGTACACAGGGTTAAGACTAAATTGCAAAAGTAACTTACAAAACGAAACCTCAAAATGTAAGATAAAGGGAAACCTTGTTTTTGAGATGGAGGCAGCCAAGCCACTAAGAACTCAAACTGTGGAGCAGATCTATGTGGCCTTGGGAAAGTTCGTCAGCCTTTCTGTTTCTTAGTCCCTTACTTGTGTAATAAAGATAATATTTTTTAAAATATCTGGTTTATAAGGATTGTTGTGAGAATTACTCAGTCAACAAATTTAAAATGCTTGAAGAAGTATCTGGCACTTAGTAAACCCTATAGAAATGTTTGATATCTGTGATCGGTCAACCTTAATAGATAGTTGAGAGATGGTAGAAGGAAACAAACTTGGATTAAATCCTAGTTCCACTTAGGTAATTTTCCCCTCTCTATAAGATGGAGATGAAAGTATCTGCCAGTCATCGTTCAGTTTCAAATATCAGAACCTTCGGGGCTGGTGCCATCAGATGCAGGTTTGGTGCGGAGAACTAGGGGTATACAAAAGCCAGGGAGGAGGGGCTCGAGGTGCGTGCTCCGGGCCACCAGGACAAGCCCACGCCAGTGGTCCTCCGCAAGAGCTGCTGTCTGGCACAATCCAGAAACGAGAGAATCAGGAAGCTGCTGTCCCAGTTGCTAACTGCATGCCACTTCAGCTAGGTTCTAAAAACCCAAAGCTGCTACCACAACCGCGGGCTTTGGAAACTCATCAGCAGGCGGTGGACGGCACACGCTACTCTCTACAGCCATCCTGCTATCGCTGTTGCAGAACCACAAACGCTTCCCCTGCAGACCCTGCAGCAGCAGCAGCGTGTGGACTTCAGCTCTGGATTCCACATAGTATGGAGGCACATCAGTGCACACATAAACCTGAGCTGTGAGGAAGTCTGAGAAATGTAGAATCACTTTTCAGCTCTAGCAGCAATATAACACTCTGAAAGGGAGAGAGAGTGGAGATAAAGGAGCTAAACCATAATATTTATCATCCTGTTTCTTACCACTCGGATAAGAATTAAATTGGATATAATGCATATGCAGTACTAAGCTCTGAGTTTGGCAGATAGTAATGACTCAGTAAATTACTAGTTGACTTCCATCATAAACTTGGCTGAGTAAGAATTACCTTTCCATTTCTCATCCTAAAAATCAAGAAAAAAAAGCCAACAACTTAAAACTCTACTTTCAGTAAGAATAAAAGAAATGCATAATCTATTGACTCATAAACATACATAAAGCCTTCTAAAATTAGCAGAAATAAAACAAAAGCTACACAGGTTGTCAGGCAGAGGAAACGCTAAGTGCTGACAGGCCCAAAGATACAAATCTTATCAAGTATTGGGGAAAAAAAAACTTCCTGAAAGTGAAAACATTGACTCATGAAGGCTACATATCTGGTGTTTGAAAATAGGTGCAGAAGTGGAGCTAAGAAAGTTGACAAAATGAAGTCTCCTAAGTGGGTTTTATTTCACTTTAAGAAACAAGGAGGAAGACCCCTCAGTGACTCACTTTCAGGAGCCACAGCTGTGGAAAGCATTCCCTCTCCTTGGGCAGAGAAGAAAGGAGCCTTTGGAAGACCACCAGCCAACTACTCACTCCCACCCATCGCCAACACCCCAAAGAAATCCTAAACAAAAAGATAGTTTAGGAAAATTCAACTCATTCGATGAGCACTATAAAAGAAATTCCCAAAGAATCAACATGAAAATACAATTAGTAAAAAAAAAAAAAAAAGGAAAAATAATGTTTTACCATTAAAGAACAGCTAACCAGAAAATGTTGCCCAAAAAGTAGATAACTAATGTAACAAGAATTTTTTAAAAGTATTACAAATTAATCACCTATTATGGGCTGAATTGCGTCACCCCACACTAAATTCATGCCTATGAGATCTAAGCCCCAGTCCCTCAGAATGTTACTATATCGGGAAACAAGAGTAAAAGCAGTAAAGCTAAATTAGGTCCCGGGGTGAGCCCTAGTCCAGTATGAATGATGTCCTATAAGAAGATATAAGGACACAGAGGAAAGGCCATGTGAAGACAGAGGAGGAGGATCAGTTCAGTCGCTCAGTCGTGCCTGACTCTTTGCGACCCCATGAATCACAGCACGCCAGGCCTCCCTGTCCATCACCATCTCCTGGAGTTCACCCAAACCCATGTCCATCGAGTCGGTGATGCCATCCAGCCATCTAGCCATCCATAAGCCAAGGAAGGAGGCTTCAGGAGAAGTCAACACATGGATCTCAGATTTCCAACCTCCAGAAGTATGAGGAAATGAATTTCCATTGTTTAAACCGCTCCGCCTGTGGAACATTGCTTATGATCACCCTCACAAACTAAAACATCGCCTCTGTGAAGAAAGATCTCACAATAGAAATGCAAAACTCGGGTAAGAGAGTTACTGCTTAGGTAACAGAAGAAATTAAAATGTGACCTGAGAGAACTTGGGAAATAAGTAGAAGGGAGGGGAAGAGCCATCAGCGAAACTACCAAAAATCACGGAGCAAATAAACACCGCGGCAAACACTGCTAGGAATTTAAGAAATAACAGAGTGAAAAATACAGAGGAAATAAAAGTTTCAGAGGGTCAGAGGGAAAACAGTTATGGAAAGCAGTCAAAGCAAATGCAAACTATGCATAATTGGAGACGCTAAAGAGTAATACTGAAACAATTCAAAAGAATAACTATTTGAACAAACAATTCAAGAAGAGTTTCCTGAATCTCCATACCAAACAGCCCATCATGTGCCTGTCAGGATAGTTAACAAGACACATCCTGGTAAAGTTATTGGGGTATAAAGGTAGAATCTTAGCGCATCCAGGCAATTTACAAAGGGAAAAGACAAAGTGATCTCACATGTCTTGACCAGGAAGGGGGAACATGAAAACACCGTCAAGAAAAGCAGGTGCAAATCAAGGATTAAGTATTCAACCACTCTCGTGATAGCTTTGGACAAACTTTGAACATGCAGGTATGCAAGAACTCTGTCCGTCACCAGACAGAAGAGCCCGGCGTGCTGCAGCCCACGGGGTTGTGAAGAGTCGGACACGACTGAGCAACTGAACAGCAACAGAAGAGTGTGATACTCACAGGTTCTTCTCAAGCAAGCTGCTGGAAAAGCAACTTTAGCCAACCGACAAACACCAAGAAAGACAAAGGTGACAGGCTGGCCGTAAGCTTTCAACACAACTAATTGTAAAACTAAGAATAGAACAAACGTGAAGATTAAGGTAACAAGGGAAACCACAAATATTACATCTCCCCACAGAGCAGGCATCATGCAGCTACATGTAGGCATGTAGGAATACGCATGTAGGCATGTAGGAATACACATGTAGGCATGTAGGAATACACACGTAGGCATGGACACCATACACCATCATATTTAGAGAAGATAGAGGTTAAAAGGAAGGATGTGCAGGAAGTGCATTATTTCACCTGTACCGTTACGAGTCAAAGGATTTCATTCAATAACTCATGAAAATAAATAATAAAATACAAGCACAGGTTAGTGCTTCTCAGATGAAAATTAACCTCACAGTTAATGTACTTTTCCTGCTTCTAAAAATCTCTTAGATTTCCAGTCATCAAAGTTAGAGAAAGCTTGCCCAATCTGAAGCAGTGGGCCGAGGGCCCAGGTCGGGATGGCATCGGGGAGAAAGGGACTGAGCTGTCATCCCCCGCTGCACATTCCTCCTTGAGCACAGCCTCGGCAGGAATCACCGTCCTCCCCTTTCCTTCAGCTCACCCATCGTCCATTTCCCCAAGTGATGCTTTCCGTTCTCGCTGTTTTGCTTCCCTAGTTCTTCTTCATTTTAAAGCACTCTCAATCTTGACTAAACATGATTGGTTCCCCACCCAGACTGTCCTAGGCTTAATGATGGAACCCATGTATAAATATGCCAATTCAATTATGAGCAGAGAAGTAAAAGAGAAAATGGCTTTGGCCTAGAGGAGCAGACACAGATCCAGGAATTTTGCAAGGATGGTCTTTGTACAGATTTCAGAGCTATATTTATATGAACCTCGAAGTTATTTCCTAAATAGTTCTACAGATCATAACAAGCACTCCTTAAAAATGAAGTAGCTGTTTTTTCATAGCAGAGCCATAACTTCTCAATATGGCTCTGGCTTCAGCTATTTATGCATTGAGACTGGGCTCTCGATATATATTTGCTGAATGGTAAATGAATGGGTGAATGCTTACTATATTGATGAGACAGATTATGGTAGTTGGTTTTTTCATGGCAGTTGAAAGAGATAACAATGCCATTCTGAATTATTTAAGACTACATCACTGAAATTATGAATGGAGGAGTCTTGAAACCTGATATGTCAAAAGATTTTAAGGATGAATTGGGCCCACCGGGGTTAACTACTTCAGTGAGAATTCTGCATTACCTCTGGGTGTGGCTGATGCTTAAACATCAGAAAAGTTAAGGGGTAGACAGTTATTCCATCCTATGGAGTTTCCTTTTTATTATGTATTAATTGCATTTATGGTCCAAAGCCATGGGGTTTTGCTTAGGCCTCTGGCAGTGGTCTTCTCCAAGTCAGCCAGCCCTGGTGTGATTCCATGGTCAAAAAGATATCCTTATAATATAGTAAGAGAGCAACAACTCCACAGCACATGGGTCCAAAGGTCGCATCATTCTAAATGTGGAAACTGTGAGGAAAACACATTTTAGCAAAAAATTAAGAATGGGTTCTAAAGCCTCATACTAACAGTATAAAGCTTTACTTTGGGGTGAAATATCTGTAGATAAAAAGTTTGTTTACAATAGACCCTGCCTTAGAAAATCTTAGTCTGCCAAAGATCTACCAAAGATCTCTCTTTTTTTTCTTTTTTCAAGTTAACATCCATCACCACACAGAGTTACAAAAATAACTTTTCTTGTAATAAGGACTTTTAAGATCTTGCATGTGCGTGCTCATTTCGGTCGTGTCTGACTCTTTGAGACCCCATGGTCCGTAGCCCGCCAGGCTCTTCTGTCCATGGGATTCTCCAGGCAAGTATACTGGAGTGGGCTGCCAGGCCCTCCTGCTGGGGACCTTCTTGACCGAGGAATCAAGCCCACATCTCACAAGGTCTCCTGCATAGCAGGTGGGTTCTTTACTGCTGGTGCCACCAAGGAAGCCCAAGACCTACTCTCTTAGCGACTTCCAAATATGCAATTCAGTATTTCTACCTAGAGTCATCGTGTGGTACATTACATCCCCAGTGTTTATTTTACGAGAACTTTGTCCGTTTGGGTCCCCTCACCAATGCACACAGGGGGACACAGTACGTAGCTCTCCACTGTTAACAGAGCACCTGACGTGCGACCTAGTAATAGGTGTGCAGCGGGTAAGCGTGCGAGTCTAGACCCAGAACCTGGGTTTGAATCTCAGTTCTACCACTTACGTGGTGAAGTTACTTAAGTCTCTATGCCTCGGTTTCTCCAGCCAAAAAGTGGAGATAATAATAGCACCTACTTAAAGAGCCTTGTGCTATGTAAGTGACCTAATGTGCCTACAGCACTCAGAACGGAGTGTGGAACTAACAAGGATAGGAATCCGATGCCATTCAGCAAACTTTTCTTAAATGTGTATGTACTACACAGAAGGCTCTCTGTGTACGGAAATAGAAAGATAATAATACAAAAGGCACAATGTCTATTCTCCAAAAGCTTGTACAGAGTCTAATGGCACCATAGGAGTCCATTCTCATGTATTAAAATATCTAAGCACCTGGCAACGTGTCACAAATGCTATGACTATTCTCTAGGACACTTCAACCACGAAAAAGATGAGCTGAGATACTGTTCACAGAACATCTTGAAAGCAAATGGGAAAATTGCAGTTATTATTTGGGGCCATCAATGAACTATATAATATTTCATTTAGACAAAAATGGTTTTCACCTGAATCGATCGGAGAATTTTTCTAAGTCCCTACTTCCGGAGCCATGTATGAACCAAGCTCAGGGATTTAAATGTCGCTTCTTCACACTGCTGCCAACTCTCATTATAACTAAACTTGTATAAAAACAGAATGTGATTGATATGTCAACCCAAAATATGTGCTGGTATTAAAAAAAAAAGGGATAAAATTTCATATAATCTAGCTTCAATGGGAAAAATCCCTAGATTCAGACACAGATCTGACTAATATAGTTATAGAAATAAAGCTGCTAAGTAAAATTAGAAAAGATGACATGATTGAAACGTCTGAATCCAGAACTTCCTTCCTTGAAATTATAAAATTGTAATTATAAAAATGAAAATGACTCAAATCCGTTTATCTTCAGGGATTGGTTTACACATTACTTCATAATAGGCATACCAAATGATTACAGCCACTGAAGTCAAGGAGAGGTAATATGAAATAGTCCTGCCACCTGAAATCTCCAAAGAAGCTATAAGAAATCTTGACCCTTTTCCATTTTTTTCAAATGTAATAGTGTCCAAATTTGCTAAATGTTAGTATCTGAGAACCAGGTTAAAGAGAACACAAAATTTTGTTTCTCAGCTCTCCCTCCCTATCTGCGGAATAAACAAATTTGATATGAGATGTAAAAAAATCTCTTTCATGGAAACTGTCCTGTAAAAAGCACGTCCTTCTGCAGGACCAAGTCAGTGGGATGTTGTAACTGTGATACTGACCCTAGTTCCAAGCAGTGGGAGCATTTCCTATGAGAGTTCAGTCAGCAGTAGAAATAGCCTAAAGGAAGAGGGCGGTGGCCTCGGGAGTAGAGATTGAAGTGCACCTATGTCTCCAAAATAAAGGAGTTGGGATCAAGGGAGACACTCAGTGGGGTGGGGTGAAGGAGGGAAGCCAGCCCCTCACTGCCAAGCGGGACACTTGCAGCGTTACTGACGCCAGCCAGCCCTCCCGGCTCTCCCATCGAAGCGGAACGCAGCATCTGGGTTCTTGAGCACACCTGCACGGACTCTCTGGAGCTTGGGCATATTTGAACATAGAGACACGCGGATCCCCTCCTCTGGGAAATTCTGAAGGGTGGCAACAACCCGTAACAACAAAACAGAAGCTGCCTGCCTGACATGCCGCAGTGAGCCGTGTACAAGCACACGTTACTCTCATTTTGTAGGTAGAACGCTATTCAACAGAATAGAAAAAAAAAAAAAAGGATTTCTGATAAGAATAGAGCAGCAGGCTCCACAGCGAGGCCAGGCTCCCCTGGGGAGCAGCACAACCGTGGAAGGAGCAGGGCTAGGGGGCTTCGTGGCCTCCTCCAGCCTTACCACTCATCTAGCCCTAGCGGGAGAAACCTAACAACAGAAACCGCACTCAGGTCATTGCTTCCCTGGTGACTCAGCAGTAAAGCATCCACCTGCCAAGCAGAAGACTCAGGGTTGATCCCTGGGTCGGGAAGATCCCCTGAAGAGGGAAATGGCAACCCACTCCACTCTTCTTGCCTGGGAAATCTCATGGACAGAGGAGCCTGGTGGGCTACAGTCCATGGAGCTGCAAAAGAGCTGGCCATGATTTAGTACCTAAACTGCAGCACTCAGGTCATTAGTAATAATGGCAGCAGTGTACATTTTAAGTTAAACAAAACTAGCTCACGAGACAGGAGGGAGATAGGTGACAGTCTAGACATCCCAGGACAAGCCGAGGGGACCACTATTCAGAGGAGAAATACGGACGCATTCTCTCCCATGAGGAGCGCAAGGGATGGGAATCAGCCTGAAGATGACAAGACTTTAGTGAAAAGGGTCTGGCTGACTCACCAATAATGCTGGACGATGCTAGGACACAGCACTGAGACACAGCTGGTGTCTTGACCCACCAGTCCCTCTGGACTTTATTTCAATATAGATTGGGGCTGGAGTAGCCTTGAGATAATCTTGAGATGGTGGGCTCCATCCAGCTGCTGAGATTTTAAGGGTGCTCTTATGGGATATTGTGTATCTTCAGACCTATGGACATTCTCTGGGGCAGCTGTAGTTGACACGGACGCATGCTCAGTGCTCTCACCCCAAGAGGAGATCAGGATAAGACCTATCCCAGGGTCAGGTCAGCAGGGACGGGAACTGTTCTGAGTAACACTCATGTTCTCTCCACAGGAGCAGGGGTGAGTTCAGCGACACAAGAACAGATGGTGGAAACCTGTCTCAACTCATGATTTTGAACAAAGGTGAGGTAACTGGCTTTGTCCCCAGCTGACTTGGAAAACAGAAGGACCCAAATCATGGCCAGTTCTAATGATTCCTATTTATGATAATATCTGATAAATGGGCAAAGGTCAGTCTGTTGGAAAGAAATAGAAAATAACTCGGTAGTTCTTACCGACTTCTTCTGTAATAAACCTAAATTGTACCATGACTATATTGCAATATGGTATAACACTGGCATTATCAGGAAGATTCAACTGTCTTATGTAAATAAAGTATTTTAATTGTTTAGTCGCTAAGTCATGTCTGACTCTTTGCAACCCCATGGACTGTAGCCCACAGGCTCCACTGTCCGTGGGATTTCCCAGGCAAGAATACTATATAATTATCATATTGATGACCAAATATTTTGGAAGATGGAGTTAAATCCTCTTCAGAATGTAATACTGATTGAAAATGACTAGTCTGAGGAAGAACTGGATTTAGCTAAGCCTCAGCTGATTTCTTTGCTGACTAGTTTTACACAAGTTTATTACGAGATTCAAGTAACCAAATTAGTACAAATATATGAAAATGTATGTCATGCCTACACAGGATGAATTGGTTGTTTCTTTAAGTGTATCCCAACCCACACTGGATCCTCCAAATGTTAGGTATATTTATGCTAACAACGATTGCTGTATCTGTTACATAAATGCTATCTAAATATAGATGCTCAGAGAAATATGAGTAGCTTATGAACAGATCCTAGGTCAAGGCTATGGGTCTGAAATTTGTGGGAAAGAGGTAACTCAGCAGACCTGGGTTGCTCAAACCCTGCACATTCCTAAGAAATGCCTGCTTCAGGATTGGCCCTTGGCCAGCTCCTAGGAGCTGAGTTCTGAGATCTTGCAGTATTCTGCCTTAGCAGAGTGCTCATGGATGCCTGAAAGCTTGAGCAGCTCAGTGCGGTTTGATCAGATGGCTGTAGTCACAGTGTGCTTCTCAGTGAGTGCCTGTTTCTGCTCTGGGAGGCTGGAGTCCAGGTAGGTAAGGTCAGTCGTGCCTGTGTACTGAACTTCAACCTAAACTCTGGACACCAAGGCTCAGGGGCACGTCTCTCGTGGGCACACCTTTCCTGTGTGGTCACACATCCACGGTCCCTGGGACAGGCTCCTGGAAGCATGCCCTGGTTTCTTCTGGGTTTCTGTCATATGTGCTTTTTCCTTGGTTTATTTTAATCTGCCTCCTTTCACTGTAGTAAGCTACAACTGTGAGTATAATCACTTATTCCCATCTCTGTAAGTCCTTCTAGTGAAGCATGAACCTCGAGAGTGGTCTTGGGGTCTCTTGAGTGTGGAGTAAGTAGGGGATAAAGGCTACAAGGAGGAGACAGAATATGAGCCCACCCTTGGGCTTCCCAGGTGGCGCTAGTGGTAAAGAGCTCGTCTGCCAGCAAGGAGATAGAAGAGATGGGGGTTTGAGCCTTGGGTCGGGAAGATCCCCTGCAGGAAGTCATGGCAACCCACTCTAGTATTCTTGCCTGGAGAATCCCATGGACAGATGAGCCTGGTGGACTACAGTCCACGGGGTCACAAAGAGTCAGACACCACTGAAGTGACTTAGCACGCACACATCCTAAAGAATAATAGATAATTCAAGACAAGAGGAAGTTGAACATGTAGAATGTCTTCTACTGCAATTAAGAATCTTGAAAGAAAATGAAGAAAGACTTTAATTTTATCTAGAAGTCTTTAGACTGCCTTATAGCTTCCTGGGGATCTCTTTCTAACCCTGGCAGCAAATAATACAAAACTACATTTTTAATTTTCTAAATTCTGTACCATAAGTTTGGAAATTTATGGTGAACAATTCTCCAGTTCACTCATCCTCCTTAAAACAGCACTGAAACTTGTTTCTATTTTGAATGTTGATAAGTTGTCAATTTCATCTTTCATGGAATCTTATTCTTTTATTTTTACAGATTAAGCCCACAAACACAGGCCTCTGTTGACTGTCACTTTTTTTTGAGAAAATTCACAAACTGCATCACACGATAGAGCATGTACTATAAAAAGTTATTCCACATCAGCTGTCACCAAATGCATTTGAATTCCTTTTGTTCAGCCAAGGCTTTTTGCCAAGCAGCTAAAAATGCTCTATTATGGACATTTGATTTCCTAATAAAAATTCTAATTTGTATCTGTGAAAAAGTTGTGTATATTATTTGCATTATCTGATCCAAATTTTCCTGATGCTCTAACCATACCAACTTCTGCACCACAAGAACATTCTCCCTTGAGTATTTCTCATCACCTCTGCTATTAGTCTTTTCTCTGCATGCCTCCAAGTTTGAAGAAATTCTTTCTTGGCTCTCTTCCTCCCAAATCTAATACTTTGAGCTGTCAGAATGAAGACCTTCCAGAGATATTTCAGAAGTTTGTTTGTTTTTTTTTTTTTTTAGCTGAAACATCTGGCTCATTTCCCATAGTTGTTTTTCTTCTGTATTATATATGGGAAAGTATAAACAAGGAGTGAAGGGGGGAAGTGACTCTATGGTAGGTAATCAATAGAAGAGTACTTCTCTTGAGAGAGTGCTGATTCTGCTTTGCTTTCTATTGAAAATGTACCTTTCAAGGACCTAACAGTTCTTTCGAGTTTACACAAGTAACAAGACTTGGAGGAACATAAGCCAGCTGGCTGAACAACAGACTGGAAACTCCAGGGCTATTAGTTCTCATTCTCGTATTCAAACATTATGATCTGGTTCAGGTCCAACAACCTCCTTCTGCTTTTGTTTCCCCAGGTGTGAGATGGCGCCAGGAATACCAACCTATCTCATTGAGTGGCTTGAGAGATTATTGACAAGGGATATTTCAAAGTGTTCTCCCAGCGGAAAGCATTATATGAATGCTAAGTAAAAACACAGGAGTGGTTTTAAAATATCATGGTGAAAATGCGCTGTAACAGAGACTCTCACATTTTGTGTTTACTCCAGCACGAATGATAATGTTGGCACATAGTCTTTGTGAAAGGAACAACAGTCAGCCGAGGGCTTGTCTTGAATCTTCAAGCAAAGCAGGATGTCTTGGGTTCTTCTGAAGCTGTCGCTCCCAACTGCAATCCATCTCTAAGCCCAGCAGATAGATACATTAAATTTATGTATGAATTAGTTGAAATGGAGTTAATTTTACCTGAGATTTTGCCTAATTGTGTGATCTGCTCTGTTCACACACCTGGCGCCTGACAGACTCTAATTTTAATATTCCAAAATCATTAGTAAGATTGTGCTAAGCTTTCGTTTTAAATGCCTTCAATCACATGGATAATCTGTCTCAACAATTTTTTTTTCTATTTTTAATAATTTTTGACTCTAAGGAATGAGTGAGAAGTAGCTTCTTTGCCCAACATTTATCCAGGGTTTTTTGCATGAGATACACATGAACTTGAAATTAAGCAAGCAAAAAGCAACAACAGAAAACAGCAATCTGTCTCCAAAAAAAAAAAAAAAAACTATTGAAAATCTAGATCAGATAATTTCTGTACAAGTCATGCCTCTGTGCTCAGTTGCTAAGTCGTGTCTGACTCTCTGTGACCTCATGGACTGTAGCCCGCCAGGCTCCTCTGCCCGTGGGATTTTCCAGGCAAGAGTACAGGAGCAGGTTGCCATTTCCTCCTCCAGGGAATCTTCCCAACCCAGGGATCGAGCCCTCATTTCCTGAGTCTCCTGTATTGGCAGGCAGATTCTTTACCACTGAGCCACCTGGGGAAGCCCCTGTACAAATCAAATTCTCCTTTAATATCTCCTTCACAGTTTCTGAAATTTATAAGTTTAGAAGGCGTTTGATCCCGAGTTGTATCTGTACAGAACATACTTATTGGGAATGATGCTCTTTTCAATTGCATGAGAGTCCCCAAACTGACTCCATTCCATTCAACACTCAGGCTACACACTGCATCCCTGAGGAGCTCAGCCATGGTCGATGATCATGTTAACGCTGTGAATGTAAAATCAAAAAGGAGCTAAGTGCGTCTTCATTCTTCCTGCTCCTCTGCAGCTCTCTTTCCTCCAGCAGGGGACCTGTTCTGTTCATTCATCATTTACAACTCACCGCCAAGATGCCACAAGGTCAACACACACTCCCAACCCCAAAGGGAAACAATTCCCTCCAATCTGCATACGCACACACACACACACACACACACACACACACACACACACACACACACAGTACAAACATATCTGTTTAAACATGAATATAAATAAAAGACTTCCCAGGTGGTGCTAATGGTAAGGAACCTGCCTGCCAATGCAGGGGCTGCAGGAAACACAGGTTTGATCCCTGAGTCAGGAAGATCCTCTGGAGTAGGAAACGGCAACCCACTCCAGTCTTCTTGCCTGGAGAATCCCATGGACAGAGGAGCCTGGCTGGCTACAGTCCATGGGGTCACAAAGAATTGGACACGACTGAAGCAACTTAGCGCACACACATAAATAAACAAAAGAGAAACAAGAGTTTCAGTCGAGAGTTTAACTATTACATTTGCTGTTGAGGTCGGACTACAGGGAGGATCCCATAGGGCAGAGGAGAAGGATGGTAAAAAGGAGGCAATTAATGGGAGGTCTGTGAGCGCCTCACCCTGGGTACAGCGCATCTGCCCAGAAAAGCCCGATTCCACCTAAAAGCATGAGTCAGCTCTAATACAGAGTGCAACCTATTTGTGATATTTGGCTGCAGAGCTTTAAACTCCCCTAGTCCTTCTTCTGCTTCTGCTCTACACACAGTCAGGTAAGCTGGCAGGAAAGGCTGGGGGCTCCCTCTTAGGTGCCAACCAAACGTTCAAACAAGCAAGCCCCAGCCCACGGAGGTAACCTTCTTCCCAACCCCAGCCCCCGCACACAGTTCCAAGCCAACCTCCTTCCCCTGTTCTCTCACCCCATTTTCGGACCTAATCTCCCCAGAAGGCCCCGTGTGTGAGTCACAAACCTCTCCATGCCCTCTGGGTGTAGGTGTGGCATTGTCAGTTTCAACACCCAAAACCAAATTTGGGATGAAGGGAAGGTACAGCCTGCTCTGTGGGGCCACAACAAGCACCATCTATGCTAAGAACAGCAGTGATTAGTTAGGTGAACTGTCTGTGGGGTGAACTGAGATTCAAGTCATTTCTACTTCCACAGTTCAGCCCAACATGTTATGTATCAGGGAAAAACTCATGACGAGCGTTCCCTAGGATTGCCTGTGTGAAAGTGGTTGCAACCCTTTTTATCAAAAGTGACTATGGCAATAAGGGCCCTAATTTGTCTACGGGGATAGAACAAGTCCTCCAGGTCAAGCCTCCCCTCAGATATCTACAGCTTACTGGGCAGTCCAGAATTTTGGTACCAACTCCCCACGCTGTAGATACAGTGGATAATCCAATCAATAAAAGATTGGGTTAAACAAAAGTTAAAACTAAAAGCGTTTTATCGTATCATCCCACATCATAATCTATCTTATAATATTTTCTGTACCAATTATTAAATTATTTCCAAAGAACTGAAAGACCTTGGGTAAATACAGAGATTATTTAGAGCTATTGAAAATTAAGGAAAATGAGCTTTTATGAAAATGTCAGTCAGTATAAAATCTAATAAAAGCAAAACAAACTGAAAAAGACCCAGCAGGAAATACTTGCAAGACACAGCGTAGTGCCTCCTGGACATCCAGCTAAGAGGGTTTACAGAGGAGAAGAAAAAGGCAGAGAGATTCAGAAGGGCCGACCCCAGTGCTGCTCCCTCCTTGTGGAGGGCAGACGTGCAGAAGTTACTGCCTTTTTCAGAAACCTGAGGCGATGGTGGCATCGAGTACATAAATCAGGATAGTAACACACAGCTCGCAGAGTTACAAGCATCATACAACTCTGTGTACTGAAGTGCTTCCTAAACCTGAACACCGCATAATTAGAAGTTCATCGTGACTGTGTCCATGTTCCATTTCTCTTAAGAAATCATGATAATATAAAGGAAGTTTGACATGGCACAACTTCCTTTTACTACCTTTTCATTTGTTTTCTTGAATATTTTGAAAACCTATGCATGTTTGCAACAGGGAGATGTTGTATATTTGTTAAACAGAACTAAAAACAGTAAGTCCAAAGTTGAAGGGTGTTGATTTTGGCTAGCCATCAGAAAGGACTTTCTAGTTAGTGATGCTCTACAAGGAAACGGGCTTACTCGACAAGGGGCTGACCTTTCAATCCCTGGAAACGCTCAAGTAGAGGCATCTGCCATGGCGTTATGAAAAGCATCTCCGCCTTGGGAGAAGGGTTAGAATACGTGACTTTGTGAGGTCCCCTTCCGCTGCCATAATGTGATGACTGATCGATCACGTGAAGAGAAAAACACATGTTGTGAACTTGAAAACTCTTTTGCTCTCTTAAAAAAAAAAAAAGTTTGAATCTCTATTTAAAATGTTATTTCTAAGGAATGTGACGCTGATGGTCCCCTAGAGGAAAGGAAAGACAAGTACCCAACCTTGAACTCTCCTCTCTAAAGCTTCATTTCCGATTAAGAGCTGGGGGTGGTGTCGGCGGCGGTGGGGGTGGGGGGGGCTGCGGAGGGGAGAGTATGGGGAGCGGGCATGGAAGGATTGTGGGGAAAACAACACAGTCAATAAACCTGACCACACGGCCAGCACCATCAGTCCACTGAGACCCATACACTGAGCAGCTATTATTTTGCAGGCACTGCAGGAAATAAAAGATGTATCAATACAAGGTCCCTGGTTTCAATGTTCTAAAAATGTGTGGATAAATCAGACAGCAAAAAGTCAGTGGTTATAAATAAATAAAGAGGTTGCAAACTAACTGCCCAACTGGATCCAACCGGCCTGCCTCATTTGGGCAACATGCTGGTTTTAAAATTTTTAAATCAGAATGCGATTAGGCAGGACATACACCTAACAGTCCCCTCGTCACCACTCTTCATCATATTACACAGGCCCAGTTCACACATTCACCTAAAATTCCTGAACCCCACAGGCAGCTGCATTTTGACCTCCTAATCTACAACATAGACGATTAACAGCAGAAATAGCATAAGATGGTATTTGTATGGTCACTTTTAAATAAATGACAAAAGTATGAAATACTAGAGGGCGTTTAGAAGAGGAAAGCAGGAAGAAGCCCTCAATGACAGGAGCAGAAGTTCAAAGTGCAGAAGGGCGTTGAGAGCGTGGAGAGTAGAAGGAAGAGGTGAGGAGTCAAGTGAGAGTTGATCAAACTGTAGAAGGGTTTGAAAGACAGGTCACATTAATCAGAAATCTTGACTGAAAGTGATGGAAACCTGAACCAAAGTAGTTTTCTCAAAGAGAGAAATCTATTTTTAAAAAGCTAGACATTCATTGACTTCCCCAATTGCTTAAGTAAAGGGCAGAGGTAAATTCAGATACGGCTGGATCCAAGCACTCAAATGAGATCAGCCCTTTTCCTCTCCTCCCTTCTCACTTTTGCAATCACTTCTCATGTCTTTTATGTATTGGATTTTTTTTTTTTTCCTGTCTTGCTGTCGATGGGCTATGACCAGGAGGACAGGGAACCTGGTCTTTCAGGAAGCTCACCTTCTCCAGTTTCACAACCCAACAAAAAGGAAGAAATTTGATCTCTAAAAATTCACTTATACGTTCAAGGTAAGGACTCCAGGGAAATGGGTTCATGGGTCATATACTGACTATTGCAGTCAGAGGAAAGCAAGTTTAATTGCATTAATGATGTATGTGCACTCAGTTCAGTTCAGTTCAGTTCAGTCGCTCAGTCATGTCCAGCTCTTTGCAACCACATGGACTGCAGTGCGCTAGGCCTTCCCGTCCATCACCAACTCCCAGAGTATGAGCCGGACAGTCACAATGAAGGGAGGTACTGAAATGGGTCGCCAAGGTGCTTTCAGGCTAGAAAACCCTACTGGAGGTTTTAAACCTGAAAACCACATGACCAGAGTGAAAGTAAACCATTAGCCACCCAGTGTTGTCCAACTCTTTGTGACTCAATGGACTGTAGCCCACCAGGCTCCTCTGTCCATGGAATTATCCAGGCAAGAGTACTGGAGTGGTTTACCACTCCCTTCTCCAGGGGATCTTCCCAACCCCAGTATCGAACCCCAGTCTCCCGCATTGCAGGTAGATTCTTTACTGTCTGAGCCACCAGGGAAGCCCCTGACCAAAATATTCTTTTAAGAAGTTTACATGATGTATTGGAGGGAGAGAAAAAGGAATAGTGAGTTAGGAAGCTCATCCAGAAGCCTAGGACAGAGGGCATGAAGTTCAACTGAAAGAGACAGACAATAAAAAACAGACAGAGGTGAGAACAATTTAGGAATGAAAATCAGTCAGATAGGAGACTGATTGGATAAGGGAGAGAGAGGTTTCAAAGACAAACAAATAATTCAACAAACAGTTAGGAGCGTCAGTTGTTTCAGGCACCGCACCACAGTGTGTACACTCCTCTGAGGAGCATGGAGGCAGGACATGGAAACTGAGCAGCCACACAAGTTCAGTTCCTAATAAATGCTCCGAGGAAGGACAGAAGTGTGAAGGTGACACAGAGCGTGGTGAGCGCAAGGCGCTACTTTAGACAAGGTAGTCTGAGCAGGTCTTTCAAGGAAGCAACACTTGAGCTGAGAACAGAGTGGTGAGAAGGTAGCAGCCACATAAGGAGCTGGGAGAGAAGCGTCCAGAGAGAAGATGCCAAGATGGGAGTAAGTGGGGAGACCCCAAGACAGGAATAAGCTTGACACGGGAGAGAGCCAGAAAGAAGACTGAACGGGGAGAGCGGAAGGGGCAGAGATCAGCATCAGACAGGGCCAGACTTGGCAGGGCCTCCTGAGCTATTTCATCCTATTGCCATGGAAACTCGGCAGAGAATTTAGGGCAAGAGACATGATTTCATTTGGCTTTACCAGCCGGACCACCAGACGAGGCCATAGGCAACCAAGAAGCAGGAAGAAACCATCATCAAGGACGGCCCAGACAGAAGGACCCAGGAGCTCAGGCTGGGGTGCTGGATGGTCAGGTGATTCAAAACGCTGTGCCTGAGTGGGATATAGCACTACTGTGAAAGGAAAACTAGAAATGGTTGAAGATATTTTTTACACTTAAATCTGAATACAACTAATACTCAAAAAAAAAAAAAATGTCACTCAGTCATGTCCAAGTTTTTGTGACCCCATGGACTGCAGCCAGACTCCTCTGTCCATGGGATTTCCCAGGCAAGAATACTGGGTGGGTTGCCATTTCCTCCTCCAGGGGATCTTCTCGACCCAGGGATCAAACTCAGGTCTCCTACCTTGCAGGCAGATTCTTTACCATCTGAGCCACCAGGGAAGCCCAACTACTACTCGAGCGATGTCTAAACCATTGTGTGATATTCCCTGTTCAACAGCAAGTGCCCGCAGGCGCTTCCTTCCAACTAGCCTGGTGGTGGGGGGTGGGGGGCACCAGCTGCGCATGTGAACTTGTGCCGAAGAATTACTTTTTACTACAAGTTTTAACCGACCCTGGAAGACTATTGACAACAGCTCTTTCTGATGTGGGAAAAACCCTTAAGGTTGTCCCAAAGAAAAAGAAAGGATGAGAAAGGAATATAAAAAATAAATCAAAATGAAACTTTTAAAAGAAAAATTATTTCACTGAGGAATTCTTGAAAACTTCACAGAGAAAAATGAGCTCCTTTGGCACAATCCCCTTCCTCTTCTTTCTATTAAATTCTTGGTGGTTTTTCAGAACAAAAAATATTACAGAGATGTTTCTGTATATTGCTGTTTAAAGAGTAAATGAATGTCTACAGATTTTCTGGAGGGGATTTTTGGCAGTATGTTTAAAATAAAGCAGAGGATGAGATGGTTGGATAGAATCATGGAATGAATGGACATGAGTCTGGGCAAACTCTGGGAGATAGTGAAGGACAGGGAAGCCTGGCGTGCTGCAGTCCATGGGGTCACAAAGAGTCAGACACGACTGAGTGACTGAACTGAAGTGATAAAATAAAGCATACTTATGTCCTTTATTCATTCTCCTAGTTAATTATAGAAATTTGTCCTATATTTATGTAAGCAGGGGTGAGTTACATATGTGTGCATCCTAAGTCACTTCAGTCATGTCTGACTCTTTGCAACCCCATGGACTGTAGCCTGCCAGGCTCCTCTGTCCATGGGATTCTCCAGGCAAGAATACTGGACTGGGTTGCTGTTTCCTCCTCCAGGGGATCTTCCTGACCCAGGGATGGATTCTGTGTCTCTTATGTTTCCTGTATTGGCAGCTGGGGTCTTTACCACTAGCACCACCTGGGAGATTTATAATGAGATATTATATATATTTGGTTGCTGCTGCTGCTGCTGCTAAGTCGCTTCAGTCGTGTCCGACTCTGTGGGACCCCATAGACGGCAGCCCACCGGGCTCCCCCGTCCCTGGGATTCTCCAGGCAAGAACACTGGAGTGGGTTGCCATTTCCTTCTGCAACGCATGGAAGTGAAAAGTGAAAGTGAAGTCGCTCAGTCGTGTCCAACTCTTAGCGACCCCATGGACTGTAGCCCACCAGGCTCCTCTGTCCATGGGATTTTCCAGGCAAGAGTGCTGGAGTGGGGTGCCATCGCCTGCTCCCATATACTTGGTTAAGCATCTGAAATAACCTAAATGAATAATGGTAGGGGACTGGCACCAACACTGTAGGTAAGTTTTCTGCAGCCTTGTTGTGCTGAACTATAAACACATATGGGCAGGATCGGCATCTGGAGAAACACAAGAGAAAGGCCCTGCAGGTGTTTCACTAGGTTAGGCCAACCTTTCATCCGGTAGGTACCTAGTTTATGATCAAGGGTGGGATCACTAAAAAATGTGAAATTCTAGCTTTGTCAACAGAAATCCCTGGATCGTTCATTATTTCAGACCTCAAATTCTGAAAGTACTGAAAGGAAAACAGCCAATCAAAAAAAAAAAAAAGGAAAGAACCAAAAATAAATTCAAAAATCCCGTGGAACTAGAGGCTCGTCACTGTGGATGGAAGCCAGTGGATTGGCGTCTTGAGACTGGAGAAGCAGCGGCTCGGTCGCCACGCCTGTTTCCACGTTGATTTTGGAATCCTCTGCATCTTGCAATGTTGCTTTCCTCAGGCATTCTTCAGCCCTACCGGATATCTGTTGCTATCTTGTTCCTTGACGTGACTAAAAAATCTCTAGTCTCAGTCTTTATTAAGTTTAAAGAAGGGACCCAAGAGGCCACAACAAAGAGAGCACAAAGAACCAGCTGTCACCGTCTACCTTGGATTGATATTGAAAGAGAGAGAGGCAGAGACAGAGAACAAAGCCATGCAAAAGTGAACAAGAGCATTCTGCGTCACGTCGACGGCTGGCTGCAACACCAGCCCCCTATCTCCTTTGGGCCACCTCTGAATGGTTTTCACAGTTAATGGGAGAACTGAAGAAATAAATGGCAGAAAATTTAATTGCAGGTGCTAACCCTGAATACAGTACTTAAGGCAAAGAATTTAATCTGATGGCTTCGTGCACTGAACCAAAAAACAAAGAAAACACCATGTGTTTATATTTTAATGATTTTCATTTTTAATTAGTGGCTTCAAAGATTTTTAGCAAACCTGTCTGGCCTCTCAAATATCATATAACTTTAATTACTGTCCAAATTTCTTCAATGTTTTAAAGTTTATTCAGGGCTTGTTCCCCATGGAGTGGCAAACATCTTAGTATATGGTGACTAACTCCATTTGAAAATTTGCGGAAATGCAGAGGTGTCATAAATAAGACTTACATTTTGGTGACTCTGGTTTAAGATTTATTTAAAAGGTAACCATGCTCCCTCGGTGATGGTGACATTTGTGCCACACTCATTTGGCAAAATTCTCCACAGAGATCATTTGTGTTCAACAAAACACATCTGGTATAATCAAAGCTGTATTTTAATGTCTTCGTTTGCAGTATTGTCTCATAACATTGACTTTGGACACTGAGAAAAAAGAAACAGTCCACATTCTTTTTTTTTTTTTTTCTGTTTCCTCTGACATTTAGTAGTTTGCCATGACTGCAAAATATGACTTTTCATTTCTTTATACATGATGTAGTAGGTCCCGGCTGGAGACATTTTACATCAGCAAGCTTCCCACTCAAGAAAGAGTAAGAAGAAAGCCACACTGCTGTGGATGTAGGCTCTGGGTCCAGCTAGGTGTCTGAAGGGAAACTTCCATCCTGATGATAGAAATGTCTCCAGCTCTTATATTTGAAGGGAAGACTGATGTGAAAGATCCCAGGTCAGTGGGAACAAAACCAGCATTTAAGCTGTGTGGGCAATTCTCACTATGTGATTGGGACACCAATGACTTCACTGGTTGAATAAACAATCACCCAAAGGTCACGTTGCCCCCACAGAAACATGCAGTCAAAGCAATGAAAGCAACAGCCAGTGTGATAGCAGTGACCCTGGTTAAAGAATATAGGGTTTCCCAGGTGGCACTCAGGGTAAATCATCCACCTGCCAACGAAAGAGACACAAGAGATGCGGGGTCGATCCCTGGGTTGGGAAGATCCCCTAGAGAAGGAAATGGCAATTCACTCCAGTCTTCTTGCCTGGGAAATCTCATGGACAGAGGAGCCTGGTGGGCTACTGTCCATCAGGTCTCAAAGAATCGGACACAACTTACTGACTGAGCGTGCACACACAGAATCTGAGGCTCTCGTGGCGTGGCTCGAGAGTATTTATCTTGGGAAGTACGGTGGTGACTGACTGTGGCCATTAGCTTTTTCCTGTTGCAATCTTCCTTTTTTCATTCTGTGTGAGATTAATTTGTGACTGAGATTTATTAGCCTAAAGGAGGCTGGGGTTGATGAGATTTTGCTGATATACTGCATAGCACGCACATCAAGTCAAAGAGAAAAGATGAAAGATTGAAATGATAAAGTTGCATTGCTGGCTTGTTGCTGAAGTAATTGAAGTGGCTTGCGTTGTGCTGTGCTGTTGATGGCTAGAAATAAAATATGTACAAATTTATCTAGATCATCCTTCTGAAGAAAGGAACTACAAAATATTTTCCCTCTCTATTTATGTGTTGAGGAAATCTCCCAATTCTTTTTTTGACAGTGATATTGAAGCAAAACGAAAATGAAACCCACTCAGCATAAGCTCCAGAAGTGAAGCCAGCTATTATCCATGGAAATAGGCATAAGGGTTAGCATAGATAATTGAAATATGAGCATAATGTAAAAACAGCCTTTTGTCTATTAGGTGAAACCACAACTCCATATAATTTCTTTTTAATAGAACTGAAATAGCAAAATGAATTCAATTTTTTTTAACCTACCCAACTTGTCGTCTGATGGAGATTCTAATTATCAGTGAAATGCCTTAAAAAATACATACAGAGCAGAATATTTTTAAAAAGGAATAAAGAAGCAAGGGCCATGAAGCACAAGGATTCAGCTCCACAAGTGCGGGGACCTTCAGCTCCTGGACCTGCCCAGCACGCCTGGGGTGTGCTGGCCCCTGAAGGGTACCCAGTGGGCCTTTGCTGAATTAACAAAGTGCACAACCTTCTGCTGTGGAGCAGTGAGCAGTCAGTTCGGATAAGAACACAAGTACTTCCCCGCTGTTGCAAATCATTTGGCCATTAAATGTGCCCCATGGCAATCTGGGGCGTTAGAGGGTGTCCATGGGAACAGGAGCCTGGATGGTGGACCACAGCGCAAGTCTAGTGGGTGCGGCTGTTCCGTGAAGGCAGTATGACCGGGGAAGAAGCAGTCCCCCACACCCACACCTCCAGAGGGCCAGAGACTTCCGAGCTGGGAGACCCTCTGCCTCTGAGGCCCATGATGATCTTCTAGGACCACTCCACCACCTCGATCCTTTAGTTCTTTAGTTACTCAAAGATGTAACATGGACAGGTATTACAGGCCCTTCACGTGCGTGCTCAGTCGCTCAGTCGTGTCTGACTCTTTGCAACCCCATGGACTGTAGCCCGCCAGGCTCCTCTGTCCGTGGGATTCTCCAGGCAAGAATACTGGCGTGGGTTGCCGTGCCCTCCTCCAGGGGTCTTCCCCACCCAGGGATGGAACCAACGTCTGTTACGCCTCCTGCACTGGCAGGCGGGTTCTTGACCACGAGCGCCACCGGGGAAGCCCAGGCCCTCACAGAACTGAGCACAGCAGAGTCCAGACGTCACTGTTTTCTCAGCCTTCTTTAACCTAGTATTCTCACGCATGAGAACCAAGGTGTAAATCATCCAGATGCCATAAAAGGGGGGGAAGCACACTCACATACGCACAAATTGAGGGAGATTTGTACAAGCTGACACGTTTCACTGTGGTGAGTGAAGGCTGTGGGAGCTGAGTGCACGTAGGCGCTCCGGCTTCTGGAAGAGGTGCGGGGAGGTCTTTCCTGTCCCAGCGGGAATCATTTCCTTCGCTTCAGCCTGCCCTCCTCAGAACCTTGACAGCAAACCAGTCGCCTCTGTCCCCAAAGTGTGTTCACTTTCAATGCCCCAGGGAAAACCTTAATCCTGAGAAGAATCTACCACAGTTTTAGTTCTCTATTCCAGTTCTCCTCACAACAGTCTGTGCTTCAAAGCATGCCCCAAACAAAACATACCACCCGTTTCCTGAACGAAGGCTCAGCCGGGCGGCGTTATGGCCCCGCGTTCTCCTAGGACAGCCCCAGATGACAACAGGGGATACCTGAGATCCTTCTCTGCGTAGGTGTCTAGAAGGACCTCAAAGTCCCAAACCGCCCAAGACTAAAGAAGCTTCTCGACAACAGAAGAATGGCTGGAGAGTGCTGGTTCCCGTTCCTGTGCTGTGTGACCTTGGGCTAGTCACCTGATTATCGTGAGGCTCATTCTGTTCATGTGATCAGTGGAAATACAACAGAAACCCCTGTGGAGTTTTCCGCAGTGATTAGCTGTGAGATACACGGCACAAGTAAAGTCCTGGCACATGCTACAACTTGGGCCAGCCTTCAAAACATCGTGCTGAGTGACAGACACCAGGTACCGAGACCACACACTCTGATGCCATTCAGATGAACGTGCAGAGTAGAGAAATCTGTGCCGACAGCAAGTAGGCTAGTGGCTGCTCGGGGCTGGAGGGAGAGGAGGGGCCCAGCGTTTCTTCTGCAGTGATAAAAATGTTCTGAGATTGACTGTGGCGATGGCTACACAGAGTTAAGAAACTAAAAACTGCGAATTGTACAGGTTAAATGGGTGAGTTTTAAATATATGAATTATACTTCAACAAAGCTGTCCTTAAAAGAGTCCTTAGCACAATGCCAGTCATATATTTAATATTTGAAGAATGTCAGCCATTATCATTTATTAATTCATTCAAAAGGTATTTATTTAGATTCTAATATAATTCTGGCACTTATAATATAACTCAGTTCTTCTTGTTCTTCTTATCATTTGTGTATCATTTTTACATTTGAAATTTTGCATGTCTGTGAAATATGCAAAGATGTTAATAATGCAGGAAAAGTAAAGTTTGACTAAATTGCCTCATTAAAAAGATAAAATTAATTTAGGTGAATAAGTTGTTTTAGATGTAAAGTTTTTACCTGAGAAGTAGTCACTAAAACCTTGGAACCTTATAGGCATCTTAAGAATACCAACAAAATAAAGTCTTAATTTATTCAGAACTAGAGTTAATTTATTTATAGTCAACTTGGAAAGTTTTCTAAATGAGAAATACATAATTTAGTGACAGCAGAGCAATTCTGTTTCTGCAGATTCGAGCATTTCAGATTTAAGAAACACAGAAATGAAATGCTGCATTGACTGGTTTAAGCCCAACAACAAACAAACAAAATCTAAAAGCCATTTCTGAATCTCAGAAGACATAGGACAATTATTCTAAGTAGCTCTGCAAATGCCATCACCCCTACTATATTTTCCATGACTTGCATAAAATAATCAAATTCTACTTCTTTGGCCTTTCTCTCCACCTTCAATCACTCTCATGTCTTCCACCAAAGACTGCAGGTAGTGGACAAAACAATAGATTTTCAACCAAAAAATGAAAGAAAAGAGAAGGGGAAAAGGGCTGTAAAAATCTATCTCCAAATGGGAAATTCTTTCACAAAAAAACATTTGCATGTACTTCGGCAAGTGCAGAGATTTAAATGGTGTTGGGCTATGCCAAGCTGGCATGCATGCCCGCTCAAAGCTGGTTGTTTTAACCATAATTGGGACCCTGAGCACAAAAGAGAACAAAGAAGCAAACTAAAAAGACAAAGCAGCCAGCCGCCAGCTTGCCCCCAGTGAATCCTAACTCTATTTTTTATTTCAGATCAGATAGGCGGCTCACTAGAGAGCTCCCTCGACTTTCCAGTAAATTCTCGGAAACCAGGGCCAAATGCAAAGCATTTGAAGGCACCTGTAAAATCCAGTTTCTCCTAGGAATTCACTGACACCTTGGTTGCTGGGGCCAGAACCCAGATGAAAAAGTACATCTGTGCTGATAAAAGATGTTCATTCTAAAATAATGCTCTCCAAGTGTCCTCTCTTTAACTCCGTGGGTCCCTTCACACTGTTTTCTAAACCACCAACAACCACTGAGAAAAAGGAGGAAAATCCCCCTAAAAATATGGTGTCCCAGGAAATAATTTCTTCCTTATAGACATGTTCAGAATTCCTTCCCAGGCAGATTCTGAAGCAAAACAAAGAAACCAAGCAGACAGAAAGTGAGAATCAACTCAAGGTCAAGGGACAAACTGCTCATGAGGATCACACTCATTTCTTTTCTCCTTGAACACATGGCCAACTTACTTAGCCTGCTATACTAACAACAGAGTAAACTTAAATCACTTAAATTCTTTAATAATGATAACAATAATAATAGGAATCACAAGTGAGCTTTGGCTTCTAGGAAGACAAATATTTTTGATTAATTTCCCGTGTTACTGATACAACCATGTCCCTGTAAACAGTACTACATTTATCCTAATACGCTTGTCAGGAAGTCTTTTTTGAAGTATGTTGTTGTTGTTCAGTCCAACAATCACATTGTCCATGAGATTTCCCAGGCAAGAATTCTGGAGTTGGTTACCATTTCCTTCTCCAGCGGCTCTTCCCCACCCAGGGATCAAACCTGTGTTTCCTGAATTGCCATGAGGGGTTTTTTTTGTTTTGTTTTGTTTTTTACCACTAAGCCACCATGGAGGCCCCTTATTGAAGTGTTGCTATTGTGTCGCTAAGTCGTGTCTGACTCTTTGCAACTCCAAGGACTGTAGCCTGCCAGGCTCCTCTGTTCATGGGGTTCTCCCAGTAAGAATACTGAAGTGGGTTGCCATTTCCTTCTCCACTTATTGAAGTATAGTTGATGCATAATATACAGCTGTACATTATAATGATTTACAATTTTTTTAGATTATATTCCATTTACAGTTACTAATAAATATTTGCTATATCCCCTGTGTTGTACAAGATTCTTGACAAGTGCCTTCTTCCTACGGTTTTAACTTTATGATAGCTTGCTAGCTCAACTCAACCTTAAGTTTCTTGAGAAAGTGACTGCTTTTTGTTACTTATGTGTTTTCATTCCCGCTTCCCTCACACAGTGCTGGGCACATAGTGTGGCTTCAGAAATTGCTTCTGAAATATCTGAGTTACTGATGTATAGCTGGTATAATTTTAAGGCAACTTCTTTCAAAAAAAAATGTTAGCTTAAAACCATTAAAAATTTCCATTGATTGATGCCCAAATTATAATCGATAAAGGCTCTTCACTGTGCTTCCCCCTCTCAGGAGGTTTTGAAAGCTGTTGGGAAAGACCTTGATGCTGGGAAAGATTGAAGGCAAAAGGAGAAGAGGGCAGCAAAGGATAAAATGGTTGGATGGCATCACCAATTCAATGGACATGAACTTGGGCAAACTCCAGGAGATAGTGAGGGACGGGCAGGCCTGGCGTGCTGCAGTCCACGGGGTCGCAAAGAGTCGGACATGACTTAGAGGCTGAATAATAACAACAGGAAGAGGGAAAGTCATTCATGGTCATTTTATTCCATTTTGGCAAAACATTTCCTGTTACTTTGGGGACTGTAATGTGATGAGAATATCTAGCTGGTTGACTACCATCCCTTCAATTGCCCACTATTTCCGTTTTACTCCCAGATCCATTTTACTCCCAGAACCCTGCCATCAAGGGAACCCAGAATGGTGGATAAATATGCAGATACAGGCCTTTCCTCTTTGCTTGCAGTCCAAGGCACTGACAGGGAGCCTGGCATCAGGATGGAATGCATGCCCTGGGCTCCTGACAATTGCTGGATCCACGCTCTGTCTCTCTCTTTCACATGCTTCATTCTTTGCTTTCTGTTAAGGATATGTATTGACTTTGCAGAACACTGCAGTGAGCTGTAAATGATGCATTTAATGAAAAATCCTTGCCCAGCACTTTGAAAGAGAACACAACAATGTCGGGCGATCATTGCTGGGCAGTGATGGGTGTTGTAATATCACATTCATCTGTTTCACCGGCAAGAGAGACACGCTGATTGGCAATATTTCAAGGATATGTAGTAAGAAAACATCAACTGATATTTTAATCGTATTCATTATTTGCTGTTTCTCCTCTCCCTATCATGGTAATCTTTGATTCTTTAAAGATCGGGGACTTTTATTTCCATCTTAGCTGCACCGAAGTTGTGTGGGCAGTCTGATTCGACGCCAGCACCTGCTAAGAGACGATGATGCTGGGCACGGAAGGCGGGGAGGGGTTCGTGGCGAAAGTCCGGAGCTTGCCTTGGTCTTGCTCAGCAGACGAAGTGCAGCAGTTTTTCTTCAGACTGCAAAATTCAAAATGGGGCTCAAGGTATTCGTTTTATCTACACCAGAGAAGGCAGACCGAGTGGCAAGGCTTTTGTTGAACTCGAATCAGAGGATGAAGTCAAAGTGGCCCTGAAAAAAGACAGAGAAACTATGGGACCCAGATATATTGAAGTATTCAAGTCAAACAATGCTGACATGGATTGGGTGCTAGAGCATACTGGTCCACATAGTCCTGACACGGCCAGTGATGGCTTTGTACGGCTTAGCGGGCTCCCCTTTGGATGCAGCAAGGAAGAAATGGTTCAGTTCTTCGCAGGGTTGGAAATCGTGCCAAATGGGAAAACATTGCAGGTGGACATGCGGCGGAGGAGTACCGGGGAGGCCTTCGTGTGGTTTGCTTCACAGGAAATAGCCGAAATGGCTCTAAAGAAACACAAGGAAAGAATAGGGCGCAGGTACATGAGAATCTTTAAGAGCAGTCGAGCTGAAGTTAGAAGTCACCGTGACCCACCACGAAAACCTACGGCCGTGGTGCGGCCAGGTCCCTGTGACAGACCTGGGGCTGGCGGAGGGCATCACAGCATGGAAGAGGAGCTGGCTTTGGAAGGACGAGGCTTGGTGCTTACGGTGGAGGTTATGGAGGCTATGATCATTATAATGGCTATAATGATGGCTACGGATTTGGGTCAGGTAGATTTGGAAGAGACCTCAATTCCTGTTTTTCAGGAACGCCAGATCATAGACACGGGGATGGGGCACTGTGGAACAGGACACGACAGGACACGGTACACATGTGGGGACCACCTCACAGAGCTCCCGAGAATGGCACTTAGAAGTCTTTTTCACCACTCAACCCTGTGAGAGTACATACTGAAACTGGTCCTGATGGCAGAGTAACTGGTGAAGCAGATGTCGAGTTTGCAACCCATGAAGATGCTGTGGCAGCTATGTCAAAAGACAAAGCAAATATGCAACCACATGTACAGAACTCTTGATTCTGCAGTAGGAGCAAGCGGTGGTGCTTGCGCAAACCAGTCTAGTTATGGCGGCCCGGCCAGCCAGCAGCTGAGCGGTGGTTATGGAGGCGGCTGTGGTGGCCAGAGCAGCATGAGTGGATATGACCAAGTTTTACAGGAAATCCAGTGATTTTCAAACATTGGATAGGCGCCTACTGCAGTAGTGGAAGCCGAGTGTCTGGGGGAGTGAACGGATGGGAGGGATGCCCAGCACATCCAGTGTGAGTGGTGGATGGGGACGGTAACTGATCCTGATCACTGACCTTGGTCAACATCTTTAAAAGAAAAACTTAAGTTTTAGCTGTTTTGTAATCAAGCTTGTGATTTATGCTTACTCTAAGTGGAAATCAGGATTGTTTTAAAGACTTCAGGTTCGGTATTTTTAAACACACATTCATCTAGGATGTAACAACCAGGTTGAATAAGCTATTACTGTGAAACAATTTTCAGCTTTTCTCAAGTTAGTTCTGTTGTAGGATGTACTTGAGCAGTAAGTGTATTTGGGTTAAAGCTGTTGAATTATGTTACATGTTGCTCTTACCTTATATTACATCGAAGCCTGTCTGGATGCATGTTGAAAGACATGCTTTTCCATAGAACTCAACATAGGAGTTGTGTCTATTAAAAGTGAAACATTTGGCATGTTTGTTAATTCTAGTTTCATTTAATAACCTCTATGGCACATAAGCTTAAGCTTTTTTTTAAGTTATTGGGGGAAATTTGACATGCAATACCAATACTTTAGCATTCTGGTTTTGGTGTTTGTATGGAATTCTGAGGCCTTGATTTAAATGTTTCACTGTATTGTGATTTTTCTTTTAGGTGTATTGCACTAAGTGAAACTTGTCAAATAAATCTTCTTTTAGAAAAAAAAAAAAAAATCAGTGACTTTTGTCTGAATGTCACAAATCCCATACTCTGAAAAGACACACTAAAGGATTTTGAGTGACTAACTCTTTTGGAGGAATTATATTAAAATTTTGATTTCCACGGAGCTCTGTCGCTATTGCTACCGTCCTTGCATTTCAAAATCAAACTTCAGGTTGTTGAAAAGACTTATGTTTCTTCCAGTTTCTCTTTTTTTCTTTCCTTCTATTTCTCTCTTAAAACAGAAACAAAATAAGCAGGACTTGCTTGAACAATTCCAGAAAGAACCATGTGAGTGACAAAGTCCAATTGAAATAGGCACCTGACGGCCCGGAGAATCTGCCGGGCAGATCCAGCTCTGAAGGAGCCTGGAGACGCTCCCGCCCGGTTCCGGCCCGCCCTGCGCCCGGCCCCCGTGGTTCACAGCCGTTCACCCCGGCGCTGCTGCTGGACTTCCTACCGTGCGCGATGCGCACACACAGCACCGGCACACTGGGCACATTTCCCGCGGGAGCCCGACCGGCAGCCACCAGCTGGTGCGTTAAGAGAGGCCTCCCTTCCTGACCAGGCCTGGGACCAGAGCAACGGGCGCAGGAACAACCGCCGCAGGCCGCGTCTTTCGGTGCGCATCCTGGTGAGCCGAGCTCGGGGGCTTGGGGAGAAGCGCTGGTTCCCAGGCGACAGCCGGCGGGCGCACCAGCCTGCCCGCCCCGCCGGAGCAGGTGCCCCCGCGCTCCCCGGAGGTCCCCTCGTGCTCACCCAGCCTGAGGCTCACAGTCCTGGAGACGGCAGCGTCCTGTGCTGTTCAGCTTCCAACTGCTTCCTCTTCTCATCAACAGTCCGTCCAAACTGCAGCCCATTATCTGTTCTTAATTGATGTTACCGTTCACTCTATTAATTAAGGAACATGCTTTCTCGTGGGCTTTTTTTTTTTATACATAATCCAGCCACTAGAGCGCGTTTCCAAGTGAAGACAAAAATATTCTCTACATGGTACATAAAGATTTGGCCAATTTTGAAAGGGGAAAAAAATTAGTCAACTGTGGCCTGGGTGTCGCCGACATGAAATAAATGCTTGACAGGATTTTGTGTTGTTTGTTACCTTGGCTTGACATAGATGGAGTATGAGCTACAGAAACGGTCACTCATTTTTTTATATTTATGTCTAACTTTGACAGGTTTCCTAGAGTCTCCTGAGTGGCACGCTGCATCTCCAGCCAGACTAGAGCATGGCTGGGTCTCCAGAGAAACCTAATTAAATTTGTGGTTAAAAATATCTTAGTTTTAAGTGTATATAACTGTAGAAATGTTATCATGTGGAGATTCATACAGGATGACTAGGATCCTATTGCATTCAAATGTTAGACATTTCCTCATGTTTATAAGGGTTTTTTTCATTTAAATGATTCCCTTTATTTCCTATCACTGGATAAATTATAAAATAATTCATCTATAACTTATAGATTTATATTTTCCCAAGAACTGTAGGCTGCATCAGATTCTCACAAACTCAATACGCTTATGTTCCATTTTATTGAAGTCATCACTTGTTCTATCTGTACTTTTCTATTTGCTTAATCCATCTTATTAGTACTTTCGGACTCTAATAAATCACATATGGATACTCATTCAGTTGTATCCGACATTTTGTGACTCTATGAACTGTAGCCCGCCAGGCTCCTCTGGCCATGGAATTCTCTAGGCAAGATCCTGCGGTGGGTAGCCATTTCCTCCTCCAAAATCACACATAGTCTTCCACATTCAAGCTGTACTGGGCTAAAGAGGCCACCTCAGATCTTGTTTTCATGGACTTTCTCTCGAAAAAGACCCTTCTTTTGCTCACTTCTGCTTGCCTCCTCTGTCCCTGAAAACTCTTCCTGCTTGGCTTGAAAAATATGTTGCTGTGTGACGCTGGGGAGATGGGATGTTGTCACTTCCTCCTGACACTTTTCCCGGGTGAATGGATCTCCTCAGGAGCATGAGGTTGGCTTCCGGTAGAAGCCTGCTGTATGAAACACTGCCTGCGGCTCAGATGCTTTGACCTCGCGAATCTATTTCCTCAAGCTTTTTAAGGACGATTTGAATGTTCTCACTCTAAATCCTTCAATTTCTATGTTGTAAGTTCAAACATTCTTTGACACATCTTTATGAAACGTTGCTGGCTTTCCCTGTAAGATGTTCAGCCTTTATCTCCCCGCTCCATTGTCTCCCTCGCCAAGTCCCTCGGGTTGCCCGTCTCTTCCAGCTTTCCAGAACATCTGTTCTTCTGCAGACATTCCTTTTTGCGGACAAGTAAAATAAAAAGTGCGCCCCACGGTTATCACATTCCACTCCCCGAACAGAGAATTGTACAGAATCCAGTAACATCTCACCACTAGTTAAAGCCTGCAGCAAAACAAGTCATTAAATTTGCCCAGAGTTCCCATAGAGCTCAACAGAAAATTTTCAACTAATAAAACTAAATATGTGTTTTCTAATAATTGCTTATCAATGTCCAATATTTATTTTTTTCTACATCTTTATTTCCATTTCTATTTGGCCTCTTGTATCACTCTAAACATGTTTTTCTGGAACTCTCTTGCTTTTTCCATGATCCAGTGGATATTGGCAATTTGATCTCTGGTTCCTCTGCCTTTTCTAAAACCAGCTTGACCATCAGGAAGTTCACGGTTCACATATTGCTGAAGCCTGGCTTGGAGAATTTTGAGCATTACTTTACTAGCATGTGAGATGAGTGCAATTGTACAGTAGTTTGAGCATTCTTTGGCATTGCCTTTCTTTGAGATTGGAATGAAAACTGACCTTTTCCAGTCCTGTGGCCACTGCTGAGTTTTCCAAATTTGCTGGCATGTTGAGTGCAGCACTTTCACAGCATCATCTTTCAGGATTTGAAATAGCTCAACTGGAATTCCATCACCTCCACTAGCTTTGTTCATAGTGATGCTTTCTAAGGCCCACTGGACTTCACATTTCAGGATGTCTGGCTTTAGGTGAGTGATCACACCATTGTGATTATCTGGGTTGTGAAGATCTTTTTTGTACAGTTCTTCTGTGTATTCTTGCCACCTCTTCTTAATATCTTCTGCTTCTGTTAGGTCCATACCATTTCTGTCCTTTATCGAGCCCACCTTTGCATGAAATGTTCCCTTGGTATCTCTAATTTTCTTGAAGAGATCTCTAGTCTTTCCCATTCTGTTGTTTTCCTCTATTTCTTTGCATTGATCGCTGAGGAAGGCTTTCTTATCTTTTCTTGCTATTCTTTGGAACTCTGCATTCAGATGCTTATATCTTTCCTTTTCTCCTTTGCTTTTCACTTCTCTTCTTTTCACAGCTATTTGTAAGGCCTCCCCAGACAGCCATTCTGCTTTTTTGCATTTCTTTTCCATGGGGATGGTCTTGATCCGTCTCCTGTACAATGTCACGAACCTCAGTCCATAGTTCATCAGGCACTCTATCTATCAGATCTAGGCCCTTAAATCTATTTCTCACTTCCACTGTATAATCATAAGGGATTTGATTTAGGTCATACTTGAATGGTCTAGTGGTTTTCCCTACTTTCTTCAATTTAAGTCTGAATTTGGCAATAAGGAGTTCATGATCTGAGCCACAGTCAGCTCCTGGTCTTGTTTTTGTTGACTGTATATAGCTTCTCCACCTTTGGCTGCAAATATAATCAATCTGATTTCGGTGTTGACCATCTGGTGATTTCCATGTGTAGAGTCTTCTCTTGTGTTGTTGGAAGAGGGTGTTTGTTATGACCAGTGCATTTTCTTGGCAAACCTCTATCAGTCTTTGCCCTGCTTCATTCCGTATTCCAAGGCCAAATTTGCCTGTTACCCCAGGTGTTTCTTGACTTCCTACTTTTGCATTCCAGTCCCCTATAATGAAAAGGACATCTTTTTTGGGTGTTAGTTCTAAAAGGTCTTGTAGGTCTTCATAGAACCGTTCAACTTCAGCTTCTTCAGCGTTACTGGTTGGGGCACAGACTTGGATTACTGTGATATTGTATGGTTTGCCTTGGAAATGAACAGAGATCATTCTGTCGTTTTTGAGATTGCATCCAAGTACTGAATTTCGGACTCTTTTGTTGACCATGATGGCTACTCCATCATGGAAGACATCCAGAAAAACATGTATTTCTGGTTTATTGACTATGCCAAAGCCTTTGACTGTGTGCATCACAGTAAACTGTGGGAAATTCTTCAAGAGATGGGAATACCAGACCACCTGACCTGCCTCTTCAGAAATCTGTATGCAGGTCAGGAAGCAACAGTTAGAACTGGACATGGAACAACAGACTGGTTCCAAATAGGAAAAGGAGTACGTCAAGGCTATATATTGTCACCCTGCTTATTTAACTTCTATGTAGAGTACATCATGAGAAACGCTGGACTGGAAGAAACACAAGCTGGAATCAAGATTGCCAGGAGAAATATCAGTAACCTCAGATATGCAGATGACACCACCCTTATGGCAGAAAGTGAAGAGGAACTCAAAAGCCTCTTGATGAAAGTGAAAGTGGAGAGTGAAAAAGTTGGCTTAAAGCTCAACATTCAGAAAACGAAGATCATGGCATCTGGTCCCATCACTTCATGGCAAATAGATGGGGAAACAGTGGAAACAGTATCAGACTTTATTTTTCTGGGCTCCAAAATCACTGCAGATGGTGACTGCAGCCATGACATTAAAAGATGCTTACTCCTTGGAAGGAAAGTTATGACCAACCTAGATAGCATATTCAAAAGCAGAGACATTACTTTGCCAACAAAGGTCCGGCTAGTCAAGGCTATGGTTTTTCCTGTGGTCATGTATGGATGTGAGAGTTGAGTGCCAAAGAACTGATGCTTTTCAACTGTGGTGTTGGAGAAGACTCTTGCAAGTCCCTTGGACTGCAAGGAGATCCAACCAGTCCATTCTGAAGGAGATCAGCCTTGGGATTTCTTTGGAAGGAATGATGCTAAAGCTGAAACTCCAGTACTTTGGCCACCTCCTGCGAAGAGTTGACTGATTGGAAAAGACTCTGATGCTGGGAGGGATTGGGGGCAGGAGAAGGGGACGACAGAGGATGAGATGGCTGGATGGCATCACTGACTCGATGGACGTGAGTCTGAGTGAACTCTGGGAGTTGGTGATGGACAGGGAGGCCTGGAGTGCTGTGATTCATAGGGTCGCAAAGAGTCGGACACGACCAATCAACTGAACTGAACTGAACTGATCACTCTAAACTGCATGTCCAAACTCTTACTATCCTTGATCTTGTTGAATGAATTTTCAATACTTTCCATTTTCTTACAATTTTAGGATGTTTGCCTTTGTTTGAGGATCACATAGTCAGCATTTTTGGCATAATTCTTACATTTCATGTATTGACTCTTTTTTTCTTATTGCCAGTGGGACGTTGTCTGCATATGTTAATGTGGCATTTAGGCTACCCAATATTTCTTTTCCACTTTAAACGAGATAACTGGTTATCTCCCTGTTTTTTGCCTCTGAAAAAATATCTAAAATCCACAATATGGCAAGGGCTAAGACACACTTCTTACTCCTGTCATTTTTTCTCTCTCTACCATTGAGAGTAAAGATGGATGTCTTTCATTTCTGTGTAGACTCTTCATACATTACAGCAACTTGGCTGGCACACAGTTTGAATCATCTTAAAGAAAAACTGTGCTTGCTAGATCCAAAAGTTGTTCTCAGTCTAAACCTAACAAAATCCCCTCCTTTGGCACCTTCCTTTGTTTTTGTTTTTTTTTCCCTAAGACCAGCATCAGTCATCTGACTGCCACCACATAAACGAGATCTGGAGAAGTGCTTAGAAACCTGTTTAACACTTGCTGGTACCGCCAAGCTTTCCAGCAGGCAGAATTCTCCCCCAAATTCCATGTAATCAGCATTGGAAATATCAATGAAATCACATTTTACTACCTGCCTTCTCCTCCTTCTCTCTACAGATCATCTCACTTCCCTCACCACGTGCCATGAAGAGCATTGAATATTTTGTCCACCTCAGCTTCCAAAATGCAGAAAGAAACCATCTAAGTTAGAAATGCTTGCTATGCCTAAGAACTTGATCGCATTGCTGACTTGGAGCTGAAAGTAAGTGATATTTCAAAAGATGCTATCAATGTTCTTTGCAGAACTGTCTCAGTGACAGGAAACTAACTGGCTTCCTTTAAAACACACACACACACTTCACACACCCAGACCCTCTTAGTTCATTCTCCCTTGGTGATTATGCCTGTCCTCTCAGCCTGAGTATCTGAGTTTAACTTTATGAAGTGAACTGGGTTTACCCAGTGAAAACAGTCAGATGATCAGGAAAATCCCCAAGAACAGCGCCTCTCAAGGAACCTGAGTTGGGACAACAAGGTCCAGCGGACGCCGCCCTCACGGAGACCCCACTTTGTCTCTACTCTCGGAGACCCCACATTCCTTTGCCACAAACTGCTTTACTTCTTTAGTCTTTCTTCCGTCATTTCTCCACCACCTTTCATCTCAAAGTGTAGCTCTTCCTGCTCTAAAAACAGTTCTTAAGAGTACTCCAGTGTTCACATTACTAACTCTTTCAGCCCCATTTAATCTGTTTTCCTCTCCAGTCGAGCACCCCTTCCCTGCTTGCAAATCAGATGCAGCTGCCATTGCTCGACTTCTTTTATCAGCTTCATCCTGTATATAAATCTCCCTTTATTGCTCTTTGATTTCTGTTATTCATGCTCTAATTTCCTCATTGTTTTCCTATACAAATAAATTTCTTCTTTGAAACCCTTTAATCTCATCCCCCATCTTGCAAACATTCTCTCCTGCTGAATGAAGACATTCCCACCCTTCCATGATTTTTTAGAGTTTCAGCTTTTACGTATTCTGAAGTGAACTTATTCCTCCACCACAGATATTAACTAAATTTTCCTGATTCTTCTAATTAAGTTGACTTTTATCTTTAAAAGAACAATGCATTATTCATTCAGAGGTTAGGAAACTGTTTCCAAAAAACATTTATTTACCATCTCTGTCTAGTAAACCCTGTACCAGATATTTGAGCTCAACAGATGATGGAGAGACCCGTCACATTTACTGTGGAGTTAGATGAGCCAAGAAACAACTGCCTCCCATGAAACATGTACCTCTAGGGAGGCTGGCCCAAGAGGCGTCCATTGATAAGAAGGGATCAGAGACTTCCCCAAATAAAAGGAAGTGAAATGTTGAAAATGGAGCTGAAGTCTGCTCATCAGCAAACTGCAGAGAGAGCAGTAAAGTGGACAGGAGAGGGCAATCATTGGCTTAACTCTATTTCCAAATGTAATTCCAAATTCAAGCCCATTCCTGGCCAGACACTTAGTCCTCTTGACAAGTGTTTTCAAACCACACGTCCGGTTTCTTACTCTGCAAGAACACCCACATGAACCTGCCCCATTCCACACCTAGCTTGGCACTGCCTCCAGCAGACAGCGTCACTGACTTCCTACCTTCCTGAGTTATTTGTCCTTCAGATGCTACAAAGGCACGGATGACTTTTCTTAGGTTCCCAGCTTCCTCCCTGCTCCTCCTGTTTCTCTCCTTTATTCTTACCTCAGGGATTGGGGTCCCATGTTCTGCAGATTAATCACCTTCACCTTGGGTCACCCTGTTGATGACAGCCAAAGGACTCTCCTCTCCTTTCTCCCTCTGCAGACCCATGCTTTCTAGAGCAGTGGATTCTTAGCTCTTTTGTTCAGCAGGGTTTCCCCTACCGGCACTGCCCTGGACAGCTCTTCTGGCTCCTCTCTGCAGTACTCGCTGCCCTTCCCCAGTCTGGCTTCCCTCCCCGTCAACCCCTTGTTCCTTTCCCGTCTTCTCTGTGGCCCCTCATCCTATCTCGCCTCCCACCTCTAGGTGGCGCGGCTGCACCGCGAGGGGCATGGGGCAGGAGCTCTAGTCCTTTAAGGTCTCATTCCAGAGGGTCCTCCCAGAGGGCCACAGACTCGCCCTTCTTCCTCACGCAGACTCTAAGCCTTCCATGTAAAGAATCATCACTGGGTCCTTGTTGGCCACGCCTGAAAGACTTCTGCTAACAGCATATTTACTGGGATAATTTCTTAAACTGTACCCATAATCCATTTGTCTTTGGACTCTGGTAAAATTAGTTAAGTTCAGTAAATTTCACTGTCCTTGTCTATGGGGATAGTAATAGTAGCTACCTTAAATTGTGAGGATGCAATTTAAATATGTATACAAATGTTAGGTACCGTCTCAGTCCCATAGTAAACAAGCAAAAAATGCCAGACCAAAATATTATTAGATGGGGAAACAATGGAAACAGTGACAGACTTTATTTTTTTGGGCTCCAAAATCACTGCAGATGGTGACTGCAGCCATGACATTAAAAGACGCTTACTCCTTGGAAGAAAAGCTATGACCAACCTAGACAGCATATTCAAAAGCAGAGACATTACTTTGCCAACAAAGGTCCGTCTAGTCAAGGCTATGGTTTTTCCAGTAGTCATGTATGGATGTGAAAGTTGGACCATAAAGAAAGCTGAGCACCGAAGAATTGATGCTTTTGAACTGTGGTGTTGGAGAAGACTCTTGAGAGTCCCTTGGACTGCAAGGAGATCCAACCAGTCCATCCTAAAGGAAATCAGTCCTAAATATTCATTGGAAGGACTGATGTTGAAGCTGAAACTCCAATACTTTGACCACCTGACGTGAAGAGCTGACTCACTGGAAAAGACCCTGATGCTGGGAAAGATTGAAGGTGGGAGAAGGGGATGACAGAGGATGAGATGGCTGGATGGCATCACCGAGTCAGTGGACATGAGTTTGAGTGAACTCTGGGAGTTGGTGATGGACAGGGAAGCCTGGTGTGCTTCAGTCCATGGAGTCGAAAGAGTCAGACACGACTGAGCGACTGAACTGAACTGAACTGAACTGAGATGGTATTATCATTGGTGTCATCATCAGCTCTGTCATACACCAACTGTAGTCTTTCTTTGTTAAGTGAAAATTCCTGGAATGTCATTCTAATTCCATCTTCCCTGAGTTTGGGTTCCCTGTCCCCAAATACTCTTTTGCTTTTCCAAAAATATCTCCATCCCCAAAGAAGCCCCAATTGCTCCTAGTGTTTTATTTCTGGAAAGAATGGTGAGAATTTTGAGTCCTAAACATGCTAAGTAAAATCACAACAAATTTCTCCTGAGTCCTGTCCATTTTTCTCCTATAAGATCTCCAAAATAAATCTATTTTCTTTATTTATCTAAAGTTCACATTGAACTTCTTATGGGGAAAAATTTGGTTTATTGAAAAATATTACCCTTGGATTGAGGGAGTTGAGCTCATAGGGTACCTAGCCATATAACCTTTCTTTGGACAGCTGTTCCCACCCCTTGTTCAAAGAATTCTTGCAACAAATGTGCCTTTGATGCCATCTTTATGGTGCTCCCTTCCTTTTTCACAAACTGCCCAGATTTTCCTTATTTCTCTATTCTATTCCTTTCTATCTATATGAGAAGCAAATAGAGTAACCACTAGGACTGCACTCATTCCCTTTTCCTCATCACCCGTCTTCACCCTCACCCAGCTTTTCAACTTTCTACTGTCTCCTTCTCGTCAAGCTCCCACTGTAACGGACTCTAACCTGGCTAAAATGTCATACCCAGAAGTGTCTGTTCCAAAATAGGGCATTCACGCAGATAACTGAGCCCAGGAAGTTGTAAGAATCAGACCCATCCAGAGCTGTAACAGACTATGTCTACTTCTTGGGCCTCTTTTGCAATTGTAGTAATATCTACAACCTCTTTCTGGGAGATCTCTCAGGTAAAACTGTTTTGAGCTCCTGACCACACTGGGAGATACTTTTATCAGATGTTAGACTCATAGATGAGAAAGTGCAATCAAAAGAAATGAAGAATGTGCCTAAGGTCTACTGAATGATAGAAAAGGCAATAAATTCATGATCCCACAACTTTTCCTATAAAAAAGGGAGCATTTTTCAAGTATTTTCAACAGGACAGCTCAGTGCACATCGGCCTCGTGTGAAAAACAAATTTCATTCTTTTGTCTTCCTCCCCTCTGTTATTCCACAATGACAAAGCTTGCTCCTCCTTCCAAGAGCAAGAATCAGACCGATTGGTTCCGTAAAGTTGATTTGGTTCATGAATCTGCATGAAAAGGAGAAACGCCCGCTATGCACATCAACAGGAAAGACGGTGTGACTTTGGGCAGGCTCTTTAGATCCTCTGTGTGCATGGGTGCTGAGCTGCCTCAGTCGTGTCCGATTATTTGTGACCTCATGGACTGTAGCCCGCCAGGCTCCTCTGTCCATGGGATTCTCCAGGCAAGAAGACTGGAGTGGGTTGCCGTTTCTTCCTCCAGGGATTTGACCCTCTATATCCGAGTTTTCTCAGTAACAAAATAAGAATGCTGAGTTTGACTGTTTCTAAGACCCCTCATGTTGAAACATTCTGTGATATTATTATTTTAATAATGACTCAAATAATACTGAAGACAATATTTCAGTCTCCTTTCTTGACAAACATGATATTTAAAAAGCAGAGAAACATGTATATAACTCATTTATTAATAATAATGGATCAACTTTAACATGCTTATCATGTGCCACTGCTAAATAACTTTTATGGATTATCTCCTTTAACCCTTGTAAAAACGCTATGTAGCTCTATTTATACCCATTTTACAGATGAGGAAATAAAGGCACAAGATTAAATAACTTGCTCAAGGTCACAGGCAAGTAGCTGAGCCAAGATTTAAACTCAGACAGTGAGACTTCAGGGGCAGCCACCACCACTTTCCACTGCTTTCACTGTCTTAATGCTCTTCAGTGAAAGAAAAATAATAATTAGCAGCTATTAAATTTTTCTGATACAGCACTAATCCGCTAAATCATGTACAACTTTGCCTTTAATAGGTTATCAATAAGCATTTCTAGAGCTGTCTCTGGCAATTATTTGTTGCATAGGAATTTCAGAATAATGTCAAGAATAACAAATAGTTTTTTACTTACAAAAGGGCTGGCAAATTGAGTTTCCTTCATCTGTAAACCTCTTCACATAAAATTAGTCATCCTATTCTATACCTTATTTTTAGGCTGCTTTATGTTCTCTTAACATTTGTGCAGTTGAATATCAAAAATCACAGCAATTTTATCTCTGAGGCGTTACTTACCAGAAGCTCATGTTCAAATATTAATTGATAGTCCATGCTAATTTTAGGAATTAGTGCTTTTATAAATAACATGTACCTTGCCCAGCGTTTAAAGGATCTGTTATGAACAAGGAGTGATCATTATGCATGTGTATCATCCTGAGTGTCCATGTGAGTTGAACAGTGAATGTATTTTCAACATTTTTTCTGCCATTTACTCTCTTCTTTGAAAAAACATCAAAACTAAATGATAGGCCAAACCCATATGTCGTTAAAACACAGAAATTCCCACTCAGTTACTGACAATTTACATTTTTTTCTATGAAGATACAACATTTAATATTATTATTACTCTCATTTTTGAATTATTAAGTCATTTCACATGACACTTGCAATATGAATAACAATAATGAAAGTAAAAAAAGAAATTAAAGTGTACTTCCCAACGATATACCACTTGGAAGTGAGCTGTAAAAATGAAAACTCTTAAATGATTGCCTTGTTTCAGCAAAGCACAATTTGGGTGTCTCAAACAAGGTTATAAATACACATTGTGATCTTTGTGCATTCATGCTGTTTCACAAGTACTCCTTACAGGAGCACTGTCGGAGGGACTGAATAGGAAGCTTAATTTAAAACCATCAGCCTCTTCACTGTACATGGAATGACATAATTAAAGGACATACGCTCTGCCTTCATACCACTAAAGCTGTCACGGTTATTATATCCAGGCCAAGACGGGGATTTGATAACAAAACAGACCTTTGTGGTTGAATCTAGGACATTATACAAACCATAACTCATGTAGTCTGGGGTACCATGCAGCCTAATATTTAATAATCAACCATAATTACTACAAAATACTAACAAACAATAATCCATTAAATATTAAATATTCAATATTTTATAATAATAATATTTAATGAATCATTAATAATATTGTTTTATAATAAATATAATACATAATAATTATTTGACAATAATATATTAATATAAATAATAATAAATTATCCTTCTGTATTGGTGTTTTATCACCATTATAACAAATAACACAAGTCTAGTGGTTTAAAACAGCACCAGTTCATTATCTTGTGGCTCTGGAGATCAGAAGTCTCACACGTCCCTGGGGTAAGAATCAAGGTGTCAGAAGAGCCCTTCTCCCCTGCAGGAGCTCCGGGAAAGCATCTTGCGTCTTTGTTTCCCACGCCTGCTCGCATTCCTCGGCTCAGGGCCCCTTCCGCCATCTTCAAAGCCAGCACCGGCCGGTAGAGTCATCACAGCACGTATTCTGCCACCGCCTCTTCCGTCTCCCGTTAAGGACACGTGACGGCATTGAGCCATGTGGATAACACGGATAAGCCCCCTTTTAGAATGTCAGCGGACAGCACCCTGCGTTCCTCTAGCCGTGTAACCTAACACAGCACAGTTTCCGGGGAGCAGCAATGAGGCATTTGGAGGGACCGAGATGATTATTCGTCCACCACACCTTCTAAGGAATTAAAAGGCAGCCTTGATAAACTGTCCCGAGTTCACATGAGAAGTTATGTTTCATACCTCAGAGATGAGATCTCTTCCAGCCATGGGTTTTCCAACCGAGCCCATCACGAGCTCCAACGGATGCTTGCATCTGCTCAGAATCAGAAGTCATCTTCAGGCCTAGACACGCTCTTTTTTCCAAGGCCAACTAATAAGGGACACGGGAGGATTTTTGGAGTTTGCCTACCCAAACCCAGCACTAGCCAAGATCAATATTTTGCAATTCCTCATTTTCTCTGATGCCCCACATCAATTGTTTTTTTTAATTCCATTCAGTAAACAGTTGTCTAGTGCCAACAAAATGCCTGGCACCACGCTAGGTGCTGAAACACAAAGAGAAAAACTGCAACCCGTGTTCTTGAGGTGCTCGCTGTGTGTGTTACACACGCACATGCGTGTGCGTGTGCATCGGTGTTTGGTCGCTAAGTGCTAAGTGGTGTCTTACTCTCGCAACCCCGTGGACTGTAACTCACCAGGCTCCTCTGTCCATGGGATCTCCCAGGCAAGAATACTGGAGTAGTTTGCCATTTTGTTTTCCAGGGGATCTTCCTGACCCAGGGATCGAACCCATGTCTCCTGCATTGACAGGCAGATTCTTTACCACTGAGCCACCAGGGAAGCCCAGGCATGTGTGTATGTGTACATGTGTGTGTGCATACTTGTGTCATGGGTATATGTGATGTGTGCTTGGGTGTGGGTGTGAGGGAGAGCGTTGTTGAGACAGAGCATCGAGGACTGTTGACGCACAGGCTATGCCTCTTTTCTCTCTGCTCCCCTTTCCCGGGCCTGCAGCCACACGCCTGGCCCAGACCATTATCACATTTTGCTTCGGCTACCGTGAGTCTCCCAGCCGGTCCCCTTTCTCTCAGTCTCCCACTTCTGAGATGTTCCACGCTCAAATATAAACACAGCTGTAGCTGTGTCACTCCCTGCCTCAAAAGCGACACCTTCTCCATGGCCTATGGAAAAAGTAGAGACTACTCCACATGCTCTCCAAAGCCTCTGGGGTCCTCCTACCTTCCTCATTTTATGCCCTTTTAATATCATGCGTATTTGGGCTGACCACAATCACAGAAGTCCCACAAAATTGTTCTGTGCTTTCCCAGGCCACTCGAACCTTTCGCCAACATCCAAGTAATATCCATTCTTCAGAACACGGCAGGCTACAACCCACGGGGTGGCCAAGAGTTGGACACGACTGAGTGACTAAGCATGCATGCATTCATAGCACAGACCAACCATCACTGCTTCCACGGAACAGTCTCCTGTCCCTTCTCCACTGAAAATAATCTGTCTCTACCTGGGGTCCTACACCGCTTCATATTTTATTCTTTAACAAGGACTATCCCTTTCTGCCTTAGATCTTTTCCTTTGCTAAATATCAAGGCCCCTCTCTCAGATTATAACCCCCTTGAGAGCAGCCACCAGTTTTCTTTCTCTTTGAAACATCTCCAGTAACTAGCATAGCACCCTGCCTGTAGCAAGGACACGGCGCTCAAGTTCATCAGATTCCACTGAGTGGATCAGCAGCGGCATCTTCTAGAATGTTGTCACAAGCACTGAACGTTTCTCTGACTAGTTCTCCTTGGAGGTGATGGTCGGTGGGTACAGTTTTCTCCATGATATTCACAAACTCAGGGAAACAGACAGGAACTGACAGACATCAACAGTGAGAGAACCGATTTCTTCTGAGAATGAAAGTCACTGATTAACCCACAAACTCAAAGACCAGAATGAATGCGCACATTACATAAAAGCAGAAGTGAGGTAACATAGAACCTCAAGTGGCCTCAGTACGTCAGTCTAGAAGCACCACCTAATTTCTACATCAGTGCTACAGAAAAATAAAGAACATAGTTATTAATGGGAATTCTCGATGTTGTGAATGTGCATGTATATCCAAAACAACTGTTTTATAATGAATATTTATGGTAAGGTGGGCTGCGAAGCTGCAAAGTGTTTTTAGTTGTCATTGTCATCAGTTCTACTAAATAATTATCATCTCAAGTCCAAAAATATCCTGAATGGGTAATACTGAATAATCTAGATCATGAAATTGCATTAGAAGGGTATTAGCTGACTCAGGAGACTAATTATAACGAGGTATTGAGCTGCTTATCGCTCATCTCAATTGTAAAACCATAAACCACACCGTGTGGGCAGTGGCTGCCAGTCAGGATCAGTGTGGAAGACTGAAAGAGCACTCTTCCTGTCGAACAAGGATGGGGAGTCCCAGCTCTGTCATTAACGCGGTGACCTTGGGAGCTCTTCATAAAGCTCATCCCCCAGGAGGAAAGCGGATTCCGGCCTTACAGAAATATGGCTATCCTAGCAGCTGACGCTGCTCACGCACAGAAAACACTCTTAACACTGCAGAAAGGTTGCACACATCCACTCACCTTTCCCAGGCCAATATCGTCTTGCTTAATGGGCCAGTTTAGTACTACTATTAACCGGATGATTATAATATGAGCAAGTGTTCTCCATCCATGTCCTAAATAACAGTAGCTGACAAAATTATCAAACTGCTTTCTCACCCATGGTGTTTATCAGCCAGAGGTTGAGGCTACAATTATTTATATTTATTCCTGAATCTACTTTTTAATAATAGTAAAAATAAAAATAATAATGCCATTCCAGAGTGCTTTTACTGATGAATTTCCAAAGCACCTGCCAGTTATTCCATTTAATCCTATTAGCCCAGTAAAGTCCATGGGACACATTTTGGAAAGCACGCAAAATTGGTGTTGGAGTGCTTTCTGAGCACCTTCAACTAAGCTGAATTTGAGGACAGGAAAATGATTAAGACAAGGTTCCTGGCTTCAGGTTGCTTTTGGTTAGCGGTGGAGACAAGACATTGTGTTCCAATTATTCCTTATGCATCTTAGAAGTCCTAAGGGAACACAAAGGAGAAGATTGTATTTCTACTGGGATAAAAGTGTGTGTGTGTGTGTGCACAGCAGTGCAGTGAGGGAAGTGTTGGACAGAGGGAGGCATTAAAGACAGCTTCACCGAGAAGGTGACTTTGTCACTGGATTAAAGTCCCCATTCTATTTGTTCCTAGGAGAAGCTCTGAGTGTTACTGAATCTGTGTGCTTGAGATTCCTCATTCATTAAATATAGATAATGCTGAATTCACAGGGCTACTGGGAGGATGGAAAGATTGAGCATGGTTGTGGTGGTGGTTTAGTCACTAAGTCATGTTCGACTCTTGGGACCCCACGGACTGTATCCCACCAGGTTCCTCTGTCCATGGGATTTTCCCAGTAAGAATACTGGAGTGGCTTGCCACTTCCTTCTCCAAGGGATATTCCTTAAGCAGGGATCGAAAGGCAGATTCTTTACCACTGAGCTGCCAGGGAAGCCCATGATATAGCATATGGGAGAGCAATTTGTACGTATCAAACACCCAGTATATATGGTATTATTATTTCCCCCTTGCAGAGGCACCAGCTAGGTCCACTCCACAGCTGAATGGCTGGTCCGAGGCTGCCCCACCCCTGTGTGTGCGCTTAGTCGCTCAGTTGTGCCCAGTGTGTTGTGACCCATGGACCGTAGCCTGCCAGGCTCCTCTGTCCATGGGGGTCTCCAGGCAGGAACACTGGAGTGGGTGCCACGCCCTCATTGTCCCACCACCTTACCTGGCGCCAATGTCCCACCTAGGACTCCGGTGGTCCTCCCATGACAGTGTCCACTTCAAGTTCGGAGCACATATTGAAAGCACACATCCTAATACCATTTGATGGGCCCTAAAGTCACATTCAAATATTCATATCAGTAAACATTCCAACATCTGAAGACTTCTCTGTGAAATTTTGCCTCTAACTCCTAAGAGGATACTCTCCGTAAAAGAAGGCTCCAACAGAGATCCTCGTAAGGGAGGAATTGCAATGAGGAAAAGCTTAAATATTTAATACAGGGATAAAACTGTATATACTCTTTTTAAGACAAAGGGTTTTAAACTACCCAAAGTTTCAGAGAATAAAATATAGCAGATCCTCAACTGTTTTAAGTGATTCAACTGTGAATTTCAATAGAAAATATTTGAATAGAAATGTGACTTGCATTTAATAGATACTCAACAGCTGTTGAATTCAGAGATCTAATCTGATCATTTTTACCCCTAAAATTGGAATAATAAAAATTTCCCCTCAAATAACATCTATCAATATTGTTTTGAGTCAATCCATCATAGTCCACTACTTAGTTTCTCAAAGATAAAACTTTATTTAAATCTAATAAAAAGGCTGAAATTCGAAAAAGGAGTACATGAAGGCTGTATATTGCCGCCCTGGATATTTAACTTATATGCAGAGTACATCATGAGAAATGCTGAACAGGATGAATCACAAGCTGGAATCAAGACTGCCAGGAGAAATATCAACAACCTCAGATATGCAGATGACACCACTCTAATGGCAGAAGAGTAACTAAAAAGCCTCTTGATGAAAGTGAAAGAGTAGAGTGGAATAACTGGCTTAAAACTCAACATTCAAAAAACAAAGATCATGGCATCGGGTCCTATCATTTCATGGCAAATAGATGGGGAAACAATGGAAACAGCGAGAGACTTTATTTTCTTGAGCTCCAAAATCACTTCAGATGGTGACTCTAGTCATGAAATTAAAAGACGCTTGCTCCTTGGAAGAAAAGCTATGACAAACCTAGACAGCATATTAAAAAGCAGAGACGTCACTTTGCCAACCAACATCCATATAGTCAAAGCTATGGTTTTTCCAGTGGTACAGATGTGAGAGTTGGACCATAAAGAAGGCTCAGCTCCAAAGAACTGATGCTTTCAAATTTTGGTGCTGGAGAAGACTCTTGAGAGTCCCTTGGACTGCATGGAGATCAAACCAGGCAATTGTAAAGGAAATCAATCCTGTACATTCATTGGAAGGACTGATGCTGAAGTTGAAGCTCCAATACTTGGCCATCATATCAGTGAAGAGCTGACTCAATTGAAAAAACTCTGATGCTGGACAAGATTGAGGCAGGAGAAGAAGGGGACGACAGAGGATGAGGTGGTTGGATGGCATAACCGACTTGATGGACATAAGTTTGAGAAAACTCTGGGAGATGGTGAAGGACAGGGAAGCCTGGGGTGCTGCAGTCCATGGGGTCGCAAAGAGTCGGCTACAACTGAGCGACTGAACAACAACAACAAATAAATCTCATCCATATATATAACTGTTCCTCCCTTGTTAAAAAGAAATCTGGAAAATCTTAAGTAAAAAGTGTTTATTTACTGTATGCTATGTATCAGGCAATGTGTTGAGAGATGGAAATATTTAGACATTCATGGGAATTTCACAAATAATTGTATGTGCTGAATATATCCATCTGTATTAGTCAGGATTCCCCAGAGACACAGACCAACAAGCAATAGATAATAAGTAAACGATTCATGCAATTATGGAGGCTGGCAAGTCTAAAATCTGCAGAGATGATGTCCCGGCTACAAGTGGAAGCACTCTCTCTTACCCAGGCGAAGGTCAGGCATTTTGCTCTATTAAGGCCTTCAACTGCTTGAGTGAGGCCCACCCCCACTGAGGACGGTTCAACTGCTTGAGTGAGGCCCACCCCCACTGAGGACGGTTCAACTGCTTGAGTGAGGCCCACCCCCACTGAGGACGGGAGTCTGCTTTACTTAGTCTGCCAATTTAAATGTTACTCTCGTCCAAGAACGTCCTCACAGAAGCACCTAGTATGTTTGACCAGATCATCAAGCACCCTGTGGCCCAATCAAATTGACACATAAAAATAGCCATACAAAAAAAAAAAAAAAAACAACTCTTTTCCCCCCACTCTAAATTTCAGTAAGAAACTAATCACCAAGGACAAGTCACCTCAACAAAACATCAAGAGACTGGCTCTATTTTTAGATAAGGGGGCAGTATGGTCTGCCAGTGAACTGAGGGCTCAAACATACTAGACTGCTTGGGATCAGAGTTTGTTTCCACCACTTAAGACCTATGTGATGTGGACACACGATTTTGCTATCTGAGCCTCACCTTCCTCATCTATTAAAGTAGGAAAATATTTTATTTTATTTTTAAACTTTACAAATTGTATTAGTTTTGCCAAATATCAAAATGTTTGTAAAGTTTAAAAATTTGTAAAGTTTAAAAATTAAATTAAAAAATTAAATTAAATTTAATTTAAAAAAATAAAGTAGGAAAATAATAGTGTATATTGAATAGAGTAGCTGGAAATTTTAAGTGAGAGGACTTGTCTAATGCACATCACATACTAAGTTCTTGAGAAACCTTAGCTGCTCTAACATTAATAATTCCTCCTCTTTCAGTGAGCTCCAACTCCAGGCCTTACTAAACCTATTACAATACGCACAACTGCCTTAGCCAGGCATTTTTCTCTATTTGCACACATGGGGATGGAATCAGTTACTTATACACATAGTGTTATCAGTTGTTGATACACATAGATCATTGACTAACAATTCAATCAAAATAGCTTTCTGTATTTAAAAATTCTGTGATGTGGGAGGAAACCCTAAAATACCTGAAGATTATAAGGAGAGATTCAGATAAAGTACTGGACAGAGATCCCTTCTCACCCACTGGCTAAACCCAAATTGTCACCAGTAACTGTGAAGGGCCTGGCATTCCCGGGTAGGAGGCAGGATGAGATTGTCCCTCCTGTCCACCTTGTCTGTTTGGCCACCCAGATGGAGAAGCTCAGATCATTATTGGGAATTACCTTCTAGAGTGGCCCTGCCATAGTCACTGTGTGAGTTGAGAAGCTCTCTTCATCCCAAGGCAGTCTCAGCTTCCTCCTCTGAAACTTGAGACCTTTAGACCCCTCTGTTCTCTCCTTCACCCAGATGCTTAAAACCCAATGGTTTTGCTATGAGGACAAAAGAAGACAATCTGAACGCTTGGAGAAACTCTTAAAAGTAGATGACTGAGGTCTTCCTCTCCGTCTGCCAAGCCTCCTCATTCCTCCTGCTGAAAACGATTAGCGTCCTCAGCATCCTCAAGGTCAACGTTGAATCCAGGCTGGAGACTCATCTCCTTTCCCCTCCTGTCTGCCTGTCTTCTGCTGTTCTCACCAACTGCCTCTTCCAGAATTCACAATGTGGGCAAAGTAAATGACTTCAAGTTCAGGGGGAGTCCAGGGGCAGAAGCGCCCCCCGCGCCTGTTTTACCCGGTTTCTTTCCTCTCCCTCCTAACATTTCCTTACTCTGTCAGCCAGTGGAGGAGTAGAAGCCTTTAAATGCGGCTCTAAACTGCGTTTAAAGAATTAACCCATCTTGCCCCTCACTGGTCTAAGCCACAGGGTGCCAACCGGACGCTAATTGCTTTCTTCTGGTGGGGTTCCAGACGGCTCCCAAGAAGGCAGGAGCGCATATTCCTGGCACCAATTGGCTCATTCAATTTGCTCGCACTGCATTAGCCTCTGCCGGAATATTCATGAGCAGGGGAATGAGGACCCGCACAGGCAGGCGACAGCCACTCGGGCTGGGGAAGGCGCGAGGGAGGGGACGCGGGCCGCGCGCCGCGCTCGGGGGCCGGTGACCGCGCCGGGGCCTCTGCTCGCGGCCGGGCGCAGCGCCGGGCACCGCGGCGGGCGGGGCGGGGCCTCGGCGGGCTGGGCGCGCCGGGCATCGAGCGCAACTCCTGGCGCCCGCGCGGAGACTTTGCCAAAGAGCCGAAGGGCGAGACGCTGTGCCACTTCTGACGGAGGGGGCCGGGGGGTGGGGGGACGGGGGCAGCGCCTCCAGCCGGGGCGAAGGGACCAGCGGGACAGCGGCCGCCCGGGGCACGGGGCCACCATGTGAGCCGGACGCCGGCCCGAGGAGTCTGGACCGAGCGGCCCCGGAGAGGCGCCGGCCGTGCCAGGTAAGCGGGGAGCTCCTGGGGGAGGGGGTGGGGGTGCCGCGCGTTGTCCCGGGCTCGGGGTGCGGGGCTGCTCGGGGCGCGGGGGTCCGCGCTCCCGGGAGCCCCTTCGGGCGCTGCGCGCGCTCCGGCCCCGCGCCGCGCTCTCCCCGCAACTCCCCGCCACCGCGGCCGGCCTGCCAGCGGGTCGGAGTTGCACTTGCTCGGACTTTGGGGGCAGGGGACGCGAGGGCGCCTCCCTTCGCGCTGAGGAGCCGCTTTCTGCAAGCGGGAGGGCGGTGGGGCGGGCCAGGGGCTGCGCGCCCGGCCGTGGGGACCCGCGACCCTCGGGGGCGCCGACCCTGGCTGCACCCTCGCTTGCCCCCGAGCGGCGGCGCCTCTCCCCGGCAGCCGCGGGCTGGAGAGGGCCGGCCGCGTCCCCGGCTCGAAGATGCGCGCCGGCGGGGCCCCGAGACCCGAGCTCCAGGGAGGCTGGCGCGGCCCCCGTCCGCGCCTGGCGCGGCCCCCACGCCCGAGTCCGGCCGTGGGAGGAGACCGTGGCGGCGACTCGCTTCCCCGCCACCTGCCGGACACCGCCAGCTCGCCGGGCCCGGATGCTCCCGGGGACGCTCTGGATGGCGCGCGGGTTGTTTGGGCTTTGCTCCCTCTAGTTGCGGTGGATGGAGACCGGGGGTGGGGCGGCGGAGGACCAGATGGGGTGAAAGTTGCCGATGTGCAGAGGAAACGCTCTCGCGGAGTTCCAGCGTGCCCTTAGCAACACGGAGAGACTGTAGGCTGGACCTACGACGGAGCATAACTCTGCCGGGCTATCCTCCTCGGGTTGGGCTGGAGGATGGAACCCAGAGGGCAGCCGGGAGGCAGCGCCGAGCTGTTTTTTGCGCCCCCCTCCCAAGACAGGCTGAGAGTAACAGGGCTGGCATGAGACCACTGGGGGGTTGGTCTCTTAGCAGGTTCGGAGTTTCCTATGCCATCATTAGTACTGCTATTAATGCTGTTGTTATTGGCACGGATGCCAGAAAGGATTTTGTCTTCCGATTGTTATAAGTCGCTTGGAAACAGTCTGCCCCTCCCCGCTCCCAAATGTCCCTCGATCCCCTTAATCTCTTGATGCTCCTCCCCATCAAAGAAAATTATCCCTCGGATCTGTGGGAGTGTCAGGGACAACCACCCCCGCCGCCCCCGCCCCGCAAAGGAACTGGAGCTACGTAAGAACACCAGAAACAGCAAAAAGTCGCAACTTCACAACGTGCTTGCACCAGCGCTCTAGATGAGGGTTATATTTCTGTCTGCTCTAGCATCCTTTGGCTCCAGAACGGTGGAGGCATTGCCAATCTCTATCCCATACTGGACTCAGCTGTCTCTTTTGGTGTATTCCTACAATTTGGAAATATATTTTTCTCTTGTTGTGACCCTCGCCATCCCACTGGGCACGTCACCTGGCCGCGGCAGGCTCCAGCTCCCAACACCAGAGGCACCACAAGGGCACCTGCGGTGGCCTCCCCAGGGCTTGGCCCCTGGTCCGAGCTGCTCCTGAGTGCAGAGTTGGCCAGCTGATGACGCAGAAGACAGGGCAGGAGGGTGGGAGAACAGCGTGTGAGTCAAGCCAAGAACAGGAGATGAGGTCAAGCCTCCTCGCTGGCCACATCCCTTCCTGCCAGAGAAAAGAGAGAGACAAATGGAGAGCAAACGGGAAGTATTAGAAATTGGAACCAAGCTCTCAGAGTCTATTTAGGCTGTTGCCATTGACTTTGCTATGACCTTCCCTTGCCAGTGCTTCCGATTTTCCCTGTTTGTCAATGCACGAGTAGCCCTGCCTTTCTAATAGGACGGTCACGGTGAGATGATCTAATTTTGTATCCCCAAAATGCTGCAAGTGTCCTGGGAAAAGACAGTCTATAAAATACGCAGTTTTCACGTTTTGTGGGGTGTTTGCTACACTGCAGGTTACGGAGCGACATTTTTAGCATGTGTGCCACGTGGCCGTGTAAAATTAAAATGGAAAAGGAAAGTGCAGACATAAAAATGACTTAGCATTCTTGACACTCTTGTAGAAAAATTATCTTTCATTTGGGGAGAGTTGCCTGGGAGTCTAATCAGTGTTGATACTACTGAAACGCCCCCTTCTACCTTTCTCCCCAGTAAAATTTTATGGCCCAGTTCTCCCAGGAAAGGCAATGGGAATGCAGAAAGTGAGCATGGAAGGGTTGTTAGGGGAGCCATCACATAGACTTTGGAGACTGGAACAGGAAGAAAGATGCCATCCTCCTTGCAGAGCAGGGAAATGTTCTTCTGGAAAAAACAGTTTAACAGTGTAGGGCAATCGACCCAGTCCTGGCTGTTGTCTATTCGCAGATTCAGGACCAGAACTCAATGCTCCAAAGAGGGCTAAGCAAGGGGCCTTGCTCGCCTCCCTTTGGTAAAGACACTGCCCTGCTCTGCTCTTGGGATTGCTGTTAACTTCTCTCTCCCTGCCTGCTCACTGCAATCGTTTCCCTTGCCTTTGCAAAGCGATTCAGATGTACTCTGTCAGTCCCTTATATATTTGTAAATATCTCCCAAGTTCTTAAGCTTCTCAGAGACGTGCAGCTGTTGGCAAATTCAAGGAAATAGTTGGAAGTAATGAAGAGAGTCACAGAAAAGTGGGTATGTTTTTCCCTGGTGGAGAAGTTTTTGAATGCCTTTTGAGCTAGAAAATTAGCAGTTTAGAAAGCAGGAGGGATTTCCTTGACTTCCCTCTACTCAGAAGCCAGGAGCCGTGTTTTTCTTTCCCTCATAGTAGTGAGCACTGTTTGCTTAAGCATTTTTTACAATTTTGGACTTAAAATGGGCTTCGGCCTGATGGTGTTCTATGGAGAGAGGAAAAATGTAAAGAGATACGGAAGGAAGAGCTGCAGTAGCTGGGACATAAATCAGCCAGAATATATGGGGGGGTGATGAGAATAGGTCTTTTCACCCTAAAAAAAGAGTGTCCACTCTGGAAGAAAAAGAAGTCTGATTATTGGCATCCAAGCCTGAAACCAAGGCAGCTGATGCTGAGAGGAGCCAAAGGGCAGTTCTTCTTAGTTTAAAAACAGCAAGACAGTCTCTGCCAAAGGTTGCTGTAAACACGGAATAAAGATTTCATTGTGGGCTGGTGTGACTAGAATAATTAGACAGCTAATTGTTCATTCTGATCTGGTGGTGGTGTAATCAGTAGTGCAGAGCAGTGAAAATAAGAGCAAGGGAGAAATAGAAAAGTAGCACATCACTTTTCTCTTTACTTGTTTTACTCTGAGGGTAGTAGGAAAGTCCTGATTAGCTTTGTTTTCCTCTTTTTAAAGTATGTTCATCTCCCCAGAACCCCGAGAACCTGGCAGTCTGAGATCCTCTGCTGCCATTTCCCCCCTTCCAGGTTCCACTCTGGTTATGGACAAAATTTCTCATCTTCTAAAGTCAGCATGGGAAACTACAGTAGGAATGAATGCATTAGGTAACTCCAGTATTAATAGGTTTGCTATGTATCAGCCCAAACCTTAGTATCAGCCCAATCAAAATATACACAAATAGCACCACATTTTTGTGCTTCTCCAACAAATATTTCACAGATATATAAGGTTTAAGAAGTAAATATTCCATTTGTGACACTTAATTATATTTTCTGTTGTGAACCAAATTGCCTAGTGATTAATCTTTCACATTTAATTGAAGAAATGGCCTCTTTGGTATTTTCATACTAATTTAGGAGGAAAAAAAAGCAAACATAAGCAATAAAGGTGATTTTTAAGTGACTGAGCAGCTACAGTTCTTATCGGCAGTGGACTGTGACTTATTGTTATTTACTAGAAGATGGCACTGTCATAAATCCCTTCTGAAATGACTTCTGCAGTGAAGAAATGAGTAAAGGAACGGAGAGCATTATGTACTTAGCGTCTGGGGTGCAGGAAAGGAAGAACCATGTATTCGTTAGTTCAAACCCTCCCTGAATCTCAGTGTTGACATAGAACATGGAGCAAATTCTCATTATTTGAATTTTAAAAAGGAACATTCTTAAGTGTCAATGTTCTGGGAATAAAAACACTCTGCTATAAAGAAAGCATAATAAATCACATAAGGTCATAAAGTCTCATAAGGAGAAATACTTAGTTTCTCCAAGACACTCATTCTGTCTCCATTTGTTTAAGAGGTACAGAACTGTCCTTCCTAACCTTTAGTTTCTTTTATCCGTCCTGAATCAAAAAGGACCGCAAAGAAAGAACACGTACTGAAGCGTTAAAAAGCAAAAGGGGTGCAAAACCATTGAGCTTTCAGAAGGCAGAGTTCTACTTTACAAAACGCACTGTCTACAGCAAGTAAAAATAGAAAATCATATTTCCACATTAAATTATAGAAACAACCCATTTTAAAGAGAAATTTAGCCTTTTCTCATTGAATTGCTATTCATGGTTTGCTCAATAGTTTTTCAGAGTAATCTGCCAATCTGCTAACCAGGACTGTCTAGTTAAGAATATTCCTAATTACATATGGATTAACTTAATTTTAGAACCCTAAGAATATTCAACTCAAAGCATTACTCAAGTGCAATGCAAAGCAGAAATGGTCCAATTTGCCTAAAGGTATATGTAATGTTTTTAAGTTTAAAGACTCATAAAAGAGTGAACATTTGGTATGGGAGTACATCAGTGAATAACTACAATAAAGGAGTAAAGGACACTATAAACTGTTGGATCTTTTAAACATAAACAAAGTAAGGTTATAGCAATACAGCTCATTTCTCCTTCCAAAACAGGAAGGGCCAGCCATGCAAAATACAAATGTCAAAGACTTGTACAACACTGCCTGAAATGGAAGTATTTTTGCTATTTATAAGAATGTTTGACAGTCTAATCAAAAGTTAAAAATGTATTCCAACAAATGCCATTATCATGTTAAGAGTAAAGAGGTATCTTGTATGGAAGAGATATTTCTTTATAGTTCTATGCTCCTAACTGGAATCTTATACATAGTAGATTCTCAATAGATAGGTATTTATTTCATTTTTATAAGGAAAATAAAATTGAATTAATGGAATTTCCAAGATAGATGAGTTTATAATAAGTCGAAAACCTGAATGTTCTTTGTTACTTCAAATTCTTCCTCTAAACTGGTGAGATATGCTTGTGACCAATAGTCATAATTATAGACAATAGTCTGGGTGCGAGGGAAGTTTAAAAAAGATAAAAAGAGGGAAAGATGTAAAGGCTCTCCTTTTCCTTTAGTTTTACCTGAGTGTCAGGTGTGTTTCCGTATACCCAAGTTGTTAAATGCTCAGCATCTCTCCATAATGAAGCCGCGTGCCTGTGCTCCGTCGCTCCACGGTGAAGACGACACTTTACCAAATGGTCATTACTCACAAGTCCTCACACAGAGTCTGTCTCTGAAGTACTGACGTACTGACCGATTATGACTCAAAGGCTGCTGTGGCAGCTAATAAAGGGTAATTCAGACAATAACTTCATTCCACGGCAGTGGCCCCCTTGGTTGTCACAGACATTTGGTTGACACACAGCCCAACGTTCAGACCCAACCGTGCAACTGCAGCCGGACTCAGCACCAGACGGGAGGGCCGAAGCCTGCAGTGAGGTCCCCTCTGCGCAGCCCACTCCCGCCACCCGCCCTGTCCCCGCCGATGACGAGATGAGCTCTGTTGACTGTCCACAGAACGAAAAACAGGGGCCGCAAGGAGCTGAAATGTCTGTACGTGTATCATCACGCTGCTTTTTGTTTGTTTTTCTTTGAGGTCTGACCTTCGTTCAATGAACAAGGTGGTCTCAGAGTTTTCCTGGAGAACAGTACATAGGGTAATGCGGTGACATAATTGGGAGCTAATAGTCAAGAGAAAACCAGGCTAGAATTAGCAAGAAGATTCAATTACCTCTTGTTCCCAGAGGCAGCCGTTTACCAAGACCGGTGCTAAAGTTGTGGTCAAAACAGGATGGGGAGATGGGCAGTGCGGCTTATTTGTTCTCTAGCTGATGTCTTCGGATGGAACCAAGCCTTGGTTTCCACTTTTCACCAGTAAATCAGAACAGAGTTTATTAGATAGTAGCTGATAGAAATTGTTGATGCATACTTTAAGAGTACAGCTGAACATAAGTATTTTAGATGTATTTATAAAAATTTGTGGTTAAAGATATTGTAACATACTATTTTTCTCTGATGAAATAAGTGCATTTCATATCATATTCATTATTCCTTTTTTTCATTTTATAAAGCTAGTGACTTTGAACCCTTATCAATTCCTAATGTGGGGTTAATGTGCACATATTATGAATAATCAATGAACTTAACATAATCTGTTTGTAAAAACCAACAAGAAGTAATTTTATTTAGCACATTTAATTAGAAAATGGCTGAAGGAGTTTCATTTAGATGTAATCTCTGAAGGAAACCAAATGTGTTTTTTTAATTTGAAAGATTCTCAGCACTCAGTTTTTGCATCTAAGATCCTTTTCCATGCAAGTGTTTCGAGTAGACATGTAGAAGGCACAGTATCACCTACTTAGCACCTTTTAACTTTGACGGGGGTGGCGGGGGCGGGGGGAGCCAGCTGAACATGCCAGCCATTTCTGTGCCCACCCTTACACAGACCCAAAGGTTTCCTTCATTTTGCTTGTATTGTTAAGAAACGAGGCAGGTTTCAATATCTCGTTTTCAAATTCCTTGACCCCTTGCATCCAAGGCCTCATCGGAAGTATGAGTTGCAAAGGCATCATCACCACACCATTGAGAGAAGAAGCCGCGCTGGAGAGCATGTGTCTTGTGAGCGTCTTTGGATATTGAATAAGATTCTAAATCTGCGCCATACTTTTTGCACAAACTGGCAAGAACCCCCAAGGATGTTCATCTGATAAATAAATACGAAATAAGATTTGTGCTATCATTAATCTCACTGCTTGGCTTGCCAGGTGGTGCCGTGATAAAGAATGCAGGAGATACAAGAAACACAGGGTCAATCCCTGCAACCCCTGGAGTAGGAAAGGACAACTCGCCCCAGTATTCTTGTCCAGAAAATTCCATGGGCAGAGGAGCCTGGTGGGCTACAGTCCATGGGGTTGAAAACAGTCAGACACGACTGAGAGACTGAGCACAATCTCACTACAAATTGTATTTCAAGCAAATGGTACCTAGCAGTCAAAGTACTTCTTCATTAATCTTATGGTTTTGAAGTATTATAATGGCATCTACCTTTATCCATAGCCTGTGTTCTCCTCTCAATAATATTGGGAACATTTATTCAGTCCAAAAATATAAGGCATACTCGTATTTGGAAATAAAATCCTTGAGTAGTCATTAAAAAATTAATCCATTTGGCAGTTCAGCACCTCAGTGGAATACTTCAGGCAGCTAAGCACAGAGGTGATCATCTGATTCATGGGGCTGGTGAGTACTTGAGGTCAAATTGCTGAGGCTTCTTTCTTTAAATACAGAAAAACAACAGATTTCTTCATGATATAGAAGTGCTGTCCATTTCTTTAGATACATCTGTGCAGTGCGCCTGTGTCAATTAAAATGCACTCGGAGACAACGTAGACAGGGCCGTGACGACAGCCACCATGATTTAGTCCTTGACCCTGTGCCAGACACTGTGCTGAGTTTGTAGCTCAGACGGTAAAGAATCTGCCTGCAGTGCAGGAGACCTGGGGTTCAACCACTGGGTCCGGAAGATCCTCTGGAGAAGGGAATGGCAGCCCACTCCAGTCTTCTTGCCCGGAAAATCCCATGGACAGAGGAGCCTGGCGGGCTACAGCCCACGGGGCCGCAGAGACTTGGACACGACTGGGCGACTTCCCCTTCGCATGGTGCGCGTGGCCAATTACAACGCACAGCACTGAGAGAGGACGCAGGAAGGGCCGTGGAAACAGCCACCGTGAGTCAGTCCTCGCCCCTGTGCCAGACACTGTGCTGAGGGCTTCAGATGCATGACCCCATTCATCCCTTTGTGAAGCCACTATAGCTCCCATCTTCCTTTTACAGATGCAGAATCCGAGGCTCAGGATTATGTGGTCTCCTAGGCAGATTTCAAACCCAGGTGTCTCCGGCTCCCAAGTTTGGGGTTCTAATCATGCAGTTACACTGTCTTCCCTACAGCAGGGTTTCTTATCCTTGGTACTAAGGACATGTTGAGCCAGATAATTCTTAACTCTTTATTTGTCGTTCAGCCGCTCAGTCGTATCTGACTCTCTGTGAGAGTCAGACAAAGCACGCCATGGACTGCAGCACGCCAACCTTCCCTGTCTTTCACTGTGTCCAAGAACTTGCTCAAATTCACGTCCATCAAGTCAGTGATGCCATCCAGACATCTCATCCTCTGTCATCCCCTTCTCCTCTGGCCCTCAATCTTTCCCAGCATGAGGGTCTTTTCCAACGAGTTAGTTCTTCGCATCAGTATTGGAGTTTCAGCTTCAGCGTCAGTCCTTCCAATGAACACCCAGGACTGATCTCCTTTAGGATGGACTGGTTGGATCTCCTTGCAATGGATTCTCAAAAGTCTTCTTCAACACCACAGGTCAAAAGTAATTCTTTATTAGAGGAGTGAAAAGGAGCTGTCTGGTGCATTTTAGGACATTTAGCAACATCCCTGGTCTCTACTTGGGTTGGGAAGGTCCCCTGGAGGAGGCCATGGCAGCCCACTCCACTATTCTTGCCTGGAGAACCCCATGGACAGAGGAGCCTGCTGGGCTACAGGCCACGGGGTCACACAGAGTGGACACGACTGAAGCGACTTAGCACGCATGCACACTGAATTTTCTCTAATTCACATATTCAGAGTCATTGTAGTAAACGGAATAGAATAAGCAGGAGAACTTTACCACGTGCCACACAGAATAAGAATCACTTCCTGTGTGCCAAGCCTTCTGGAAAGCATATCACCAGCATTATGCCATTGCTTTCTGACTTGAGCTTCGTGAAGCAGGAACTGGCATCGTCACCATGTTGTAACTGAGGAAACCGAACCACAGAGAAGGGGCGTAACCCCCCCAGCCTCACACAGCTAGGAGCCCCAGCCATACTACTCTGAGCCTGAGTCCGTCCCAAGTTACAAAATCTGTCCTGCTCCTCACCCTTTCAGCATATGGGAGTACACTATTAAGTTTGAAATGATTTTTTCTAGTGTATAAGACGTGTGGTTATTTAAATGCAAATACCTAAAACACCTTTCGAGAACTAAAATACATCATTTTAAAAATTGTTTGGTTTTTTCTATTATCTATGATGTTGCTTCCTTCAAAGAGCGTAAATTGCTCTGAATCGACTTTAAGTAAATAGGGAAAACAGGGTTTTTAGGGTTTAAGCACTAAGTTTAGAAAGCAGATGCTAAACAGTGTTTTAAGTCTGTAGCTGACTGTTGTCTGGAAAGGTGGGCACGAAGAAGAACCTCCTAAGAATGTCTTTGCGCAGCCGTTGCGTCAAAAGGAAGGAAGCTCCCCTGGACCCCGCGGGTTCTGCCCTCCAGAAGAGGACGTCGGGCGTCGTCTGCTGGTAATGAATAGTCTTTGTGCAGTGTGCTCACAGCCCAAGGCGCGTGTCTAAAATTCAGCCTTGCTGAGTCTCTTACATAACGTATTCTCACCAGGGTTTCATTCTCCCGTATCAAATTGTGGCTTATGGAACCTTTGTATGACTTTGTGGAGTGGAGATTATCACACTGGTGTTTTATTCACAAGTACCCACCCCTGGGTTTTTACATGATTCCATAGGGGGACACTGATACAAAGAGTGTTCTCAATATCCTTCATGGTGGGAAGTATTGTCAATCAAGAAGCAAGGCATCTCCTCAATGACCACAAGTCATTGGAAGCATCTCTACAACCTGAAGCAGTATGGAACCATGAAACTGTGCTTCCCATCACGTGTGAGCCGCTCAGAATGTAGGATTGGATAGGTTATTCAGGGGATTTGGACAGAACAAGTTAGGAATGAACTGGGAAAGAGGCATCCTACAAGCACTGAAGAATGTACCAAGCAAATGCTACTACCAGAACCTGACCCTGGACTTCAGGCTTCTTGGGTCAAAGTATGTCAAAAGCCATATGGCTTCGATCTCTACCCTCATTCATAGTTCTGAGAAGTGTAGATGGCCTTAAGTCCTGTACCTTTAGAAGTCACCAGCTAAGGGATATGAATAGCTGGGTTAGGATTAAATAATGTACAGAGGACCACTGTACAGAAAACCAGTGACCACTAAGGCACGGCCTTACAGTGTCACAGACTAGAGAAGAAATGTCCACCAGGAGTGTGTTTCATTATAATATGCAGCCTTCAAGTTAGAGATGTTGCCTTCTCTTTCCCATCCCAACCTCACCTCTACTAATGTTCTACAGGAGATACCAAAGATAGCTCTTGCATCTTTCAGATAAAAGGAAAACCTTCATACATTTGGTGCTGGGTAAAAGAAATACTTAAGCCAAATTGAAGACATCAAAAATAAGCAACTGCATTGAAAAGTCACAGCCATATTGAACAATAAACAATTTATGGAAGGAGCCCAGAAAAATTGTTTTTTAAAAAATTGAAAAGCATAGCTTCTGACAAGTATTCCTTATTTATGAATGTAAGTAGAGTTTTTTAAGAAACACAAAAATGCTAAAATAAAATGCAAGTTGGACATGTACATTCCTCTCTGAGGCTTGGCATGAGAGGAAATCTAGGCACATATGAGGTTAATTGCAGAGTGTAATTCAATGATCATTAGCTACACTAATTGAGAGAACAGAAGGTCAGGATTACGTGAAATTGTAAATGATTCCAAATCACTTATGGTTGACTGGGGAAGAGCTCTTGGCCTTTGACTTGAGTATTGGTAAGCCTGGGGATCTAGCAACTCAGTGTTTAAAACGAAGGGACTCTCCTAAGTGATGTCTAGATGCCCAAGCGTAGACACTGCTCTCCTGTTTAATACTAGTTAGTTAGCTGCGTCGGGACTTGTGGCACGCGGGATCTGCTGCGTGAGGCAGCCTCTTCTGCTGTGGGTGCGGACTCTCTGGTTGTGGTCCCAGGGCTTCAGCAGTTGGGGCACGCGGGCTGAGGTGCTCTGAGACCTGTGGGACCTCAGTTCCCTGACCAGGGATCGAACCCCTGTTCCCTGTGTTGCAAGGCAGGTTCTTAACCAGTGGGCCCCCAGGGAAGCCCCTAGATACTTCTGGTGTTCCCCCTCCTTTCTTAGCTCAGCTCCCCTCTACTTGTCCTGGGGAGCTTGTGGGCTGCACTCAACAGACCAGGGCTGGGCTTACTTTCTGCTGAGGACACCAGATAACTGGATGGTTCACTGGCTATTTTCCTGCTCTGGCTTCCTAGTCCCTTCAAGGAGTCATGAGGGCAAGAAATCGGAGGAAGTGCTGAGAGTGTTCACCCAGGAAGAGTCTGCCCCAGTGACACCACCCAGGGCTGACAGACCCCAGGCTGTTTACCGCTAGGAAAAACACAGAAACCAAAACACCGACTCTCTCAAATATTTCTCTGGTTCCAAGGCAAGCTGGAATACAAATTGTTTCGAAAAGATCCCGTGCATGCAAAGTGAATAGCTGTCAACAAAGCTATAATTAAGGAGATGAGATGCTGTCAATAAACTTGAAATAATGCTCTTCCTTGGAGCAGCCGCTTTATGCCTTCTCTCTTCTCTACCCTCTCTTCACACAGCCTCCCTCCAGGATAATCTGGAGTTTTCTCAACACCATTTAGGAGGGAAAACTCCCTGCGGAGCTTTTTAGAGACTTGGAGAAATAACACAGGCTGTGTTTTTTCTTCCTTTTGAGATGCTTGATGTTGTTGTTTGACCCTAAGTTGTGCCCGACTCTTTGCGATCCCCTGGATTGGAGCCCACCAGGCTCCTCTGTCCATGGGATTCTCCAGGTGAGAACACCAGCGTGGGGTGCCATTTCCTTCTCCAGGGGACCTTCCCCACCCAGAGACTGAACCAAGTCTCCTGCACTGACAGACTCTTCACCACTGAGCTACCAGGGAAGCCTCTTTGAGATGGACATGTTGCTAATGTTTCCTTCAAATTCATGGTGTTTTCCTTTTTTAGCCAATTATCAGTATTTATCCTCCCTCCAGGGCATAGTTTCATTAGTTGATGACTATAGCAGTAAGTTACCCTCCTTGGTAAAGAGAGTTTTGTCTCTGTGAGTTAATTTCACATGTGCTAATTCATGTTTTCGGCACCATCTGCCAACAACCCTTCTCTTGGCTACAACTGATTTCATATTCTTTCGTCCACTGGAACATTTTAGGTCTCAGCAAATGTGTTCAAATGAAAGTCCAGGCTTTCCAAGCCAAAAAAAGTCACCTTCCTTCCTCTTCCACTCTGAGGACCTGTGTCTGCCACAGCCTTGCTCATCACCCTCTCTTCTTGAAGAAACCACAATTCTTTGGACCTATGTCTGATCCTTTTCTGAGAAGATGACTCAAAACTTATCTTCCTGAATGAGACCACAGTTTGCCATAGATTTTCTGCCTCACCGCAAGCCTCTGTCATTGTCCCCTCTGCTAAATTTCATTTCTGCAGTATATTTGACGCTGTTTTTGCCAACAATGGTGGCTGTCTCAGGTGAATATTTTCCCTCCTTCAAATGAGTCATAGCTCCTTCAAAGGACAGAAACGGTGTGTTTTCCTTTGCTGCAGCACAGGGTTCCCTGCTCCAAATGGTGGTGGCTCATCAGTACCAATGCTGGCTGCTTTATGATAGCCCTAAAGCGTTTTTTTTGGTTCTTTCCTACCTTGAAACACTCTGTTGTGCCAGCTCGATGCTGTGAATGTTCTAAGTCCACACGCCCCTCAGCTCATTGGCTGGCATGGGCACAGAAAGATCGGGAACCCCAGATGGTCATTGCCGTCCCAGGAAACGAGGAGCTGCAAAGGTCGATGGTGAGAGGCACAAGAGAACAATCAGCACTAGAGAAAGGGAACTCACGAAAGGCATGGAAAGGAGCTGTAAAGCAGAATTGCATGGAGAAAGGAAATTTCCCAGCCTTTAAAAAATGCATATGAATAATTACATTTATGTTTACACCTTAGAATCTAGGTATAGCTTTATGATGTGCTGGTGCAAGTGAATTTTCTCTTTAAACTGTATGGGGGCTGTGCCTTGAAGGCTGAAGACTGCAGAGGCTGAAACGTGTGCTCTTTAGGAGTGGCTGTGAGAAGCGTCGGAATTACCCAACAGCTAGCCGTGGTCTCCATTCCTAAATTCCAGGCACCAGAGGGCATTTTGGCAAATCTGTTCTCTGTGCCCTACCAGCTAAAAAATCTTCTGTTTGACTTCCACCATCTGCCTCCTCCTAGCAAACCCAACCCGAATCCAAAATAAGCAGGTGGATTTAAGTCCTGGAGATAGGCACTTTCAGAGGAAAGCTGGAAAAATTTATTAACCATTAGCAGTTTGAAATACTCGTTTACAAGTTAAACCTAAAGCACAGTCATTCTCTGAATATGTCTTCCCAGGATGAGATGCTTGAATCTGAGACATCCAGGAAACAGGCTAATTTAGAAGAAATTTGAGTTCTTAATGAGCATTTCCTACAGATTCTATAATAACTCCATTCTATTTTTGCTGTGTAAAGAAGTATGCCCTTTTCATGGTTGTTAGCATCCGCTTTTAGAGACTCACTCCCATACAGTACAGTGACAATTAGTTTTACATGGTTATCTACAGATTCAGTACCTACAGGTTCTGTATCAAGAATTAGAATCTGTTCATTCAAGCCATCACTCTCCAAACCAAGACTAAAAACCAAATGCAGCCACATCCCAAATAAGACCAAAGTGCTAAACTCCAAAATAGCCATATGTGTGTGATAAAAGAAAATATCAAAATTGGATGTTTTCATCACTCTCACGTTGTAGCTTGTGACGCTGTACTTTGGTTTATATCTTCACAAACAAACTGGAGCTGATGATTTAAACGGATTCCTAGAGAATAAGGCCAAGATCATGTATGAGAGAGCTCGGGCTGCCATATCAAATAGCACAGGCTGCGTGGCAAAATGGAAGTCCCAGCTCAGCAGAGTTGGAGTCTAACGAGGGCTTGCCTCCTTGGAATTCTCTTTGTGCGTGTATGGAAGGACAGAGAGAGAGAAGGAGAGGTGGGGAGGGGAGGAGAGGAGAGAAGAGGAGAGGAGAGATCTAAGTCTCTTCTTATAAGGACACTAATCCTGTGGGATTGGGGCCCCATCCTTACGATTTCATGTAACCTAATTACTTCTTTATTCCAAATACAGCCACACTGGGCAGTTAGGGTTTCAAGGTATGAATTTGAGGCAGACATACACGTTCTATCCATAAAAGCAGCGTTTTAACTTATGAAGCTTGTTCATGTTTTGTCCCATTTAGGTTGACTCAAGCATTAAGAAATCCCTGAATGTTGTTTGAACTCAGTTTAAGCGGCTTTCCCAGTGGTCACACAGTAGCTGACTGACCTGAGACCAGTTCCAGGACCCCGTGCCATTGTTCCTGCCAGTGGAGGAGCCATGCGCTCCTCTGGCCATGCGCTCCTCCACCCCCTCCCCAACCTCCCACCGCCCCAGCCCACGTGTCTCGGTACTGCTTACCTGGCCTTCGAATTTTAAGTTACTTAGTAATGTCTACTGCTGTCAAGTCTCACAAAGTATCTAAAGAATCTAGGTTTTTCTCTCCATTCTACTGCTTTATGTTCCATCCCTTGTCATTTTTGTCTGAATTTCTGGCTTAAAATTGTTCTCCATGGTGTTGGTGTTCTCCATGCCTCCATTGTCTTCGTAGCAGAGCACTCCACTTTCTATCAAGACTGTACTCCCTTCAATAGTCCCCTGGGTTATAGGCCTGGACTCCCGGGGTCTCAAGTTGACATGTCAAGGTAGCTGTGGAGATGACAAGCAAATGGCTGAAGCTTGCTGTGCTTTGGGAAAAGAAAGGTGCACTGTGAGGGCTCAAGGCGTTGCTGTAAGCAGTATTCAGGGTATATCTGCTAGCTGCTGTAACAAAAATGCCAGATGTCAGTGGTTTAACACGGTGATTGTCTATTTATTCCTCACATCACAGTTCAATTTCAAGTCAGGTGGACCTTCTGAGTGCTTTTTCTCCAAGCAGTGATTCAGAAAGTAAGGCTGCTTCCAGCTTGTGGCCCCACCTTACCTAGGGAACAGAAATTTTTGCACAAAGTCAGTAGAGAAGCAAAGACAGAAAGTGGTGGGGGAGGAGGGGTACTTTCAGAATGTTTTATAGTGAGTAATGAAAATGGTGAGGCCACTTTCAGCTGCCCTTTTTGGCCGGAACTCTGCCCCATGATCCAAAGCTAACAGCAAGAGAGACTGGGAAATGCACTCTTTTTGAGTCTAGTAAGAGGAAATGGGACTCATTAGCCTCTGGTCAGTCTCTGACATAGCTCACAACCCTTTCTTTGGTGCTTGGCTGAGCTCCTCGATTCCGTGGCAATTGTTCAGTCACTCATTCATGTCCGACTCTTTGCAATCCCATGGGCTGCAGCATGCCCGGCTCCTCTGTCCTTGACTCTGTCCTGGAGTTTGCTCAAATTCATGTCCACTGAGTTAGAGATGCCATCAAACCATCTCATCCTCTGTCGTCCCCTTCTCCTCCTGCCCTCAATCTTTCCCAGCACCAGGGTCTTTTCAAATGAGTCAGCTGCTTGCATCACGTGGCCAAAGTATTGGAGCTTCAGCTTCAGCATCAGTCCTTCCAATGAATATTCAGGATTGATTTCCTTTAGGATTGACTGGTTTGATCTCCTTGCTGTCCAAGGGACTCCCAAGAGTCTTCTCCAACACCACAGTTTAAAAGCATCAATTCTTCAGTGGCATGGGGAATGGGTAATAAGGGTGGGAGAGCAGGAAATGATTGTCAATAATTCTGCATTAGCTGCAACTTGAAATGCCAACTCCTTGGTGAATCGCAGAAGACAGAACCTAACAGTGCTATGTGATTGTTAAGTGCACTGTCTCAGGAGTCACAATTTCGGAACAACTGACACTGCTGGTTCCAGGATCGTATGCTGAGAACCACAGAGCAGAGCACGGCCCACACTCTGGACGTGAGTGTCCCTCTGCCCACCGCACGGTAAGCTCCGCAGCATCAGCTGGGAGAGTAGCCAGTAGACATTGGAATCTCACTGTTCCTGACCCTCTCTGTGGGCACGTTTCTTAAATTCCTGGACAAGTTATTTCATCTCTCTGAGCAAGTTCACTCATTTGAAAACTGGGAGTAATAATGCCAATCTCAAAGCAATAATATTCAATTATATATATAAAGTATTTGCACCTTCCCTAATAACATAGGAAACAACATTAAATGCTAACTGCAAATATTATCAGAAGAAGGTAGGGAAATGTAGAGTCCTCTCTCTCTCTCTCTCTTTCTCTCTACTATACACAGGATTTTCTATGTATAGTATCATGTCATCTGCAAAAAATGACAGTTTTATTTATTTTCCAATTTGGATTCCTTTTATTTCCTTTTCTTCTCCTCTGCCGTGGCTAGGACTTCCAAAACTATGTTGAGCCAAAGTGGTGACAGTGGACATTCTTCGTCCTGTTCCTGATCTCAGAGGAAATGCTTTCAGCTTTTCACATTGAGCATGATGTCACCTATAGGTTTGTCTTATATGGCCTTGTTTATGTTGAGGTAGGTTTCCTCTATGCCCACTTTCTGGAGAGTCTTTTTGTCATAGATGGTGTTGAATTTTGTCAAAAGCCTTTTCTGTATCTATTGAAATAATCATATGGTTTCTATTTTTCAGTTTGTTGATATGGTGTATCACACTGATTGATTTGCCGATATTGAAAAATTCTTGCATCCCTTGGATAAATCCTACTTGACCATGGTATAGGATACACTGCTGGATTTGGTTTGCTAGTATTTTGTTGAAAATTTTTGTGTCCATGTTCACTGGTGATATTGACCTTTAATTTTCTTTGTTTGTAGTATCTTTTTCTTTTTCTTTTGTCGCTACACGACACAATACATAGGATCTTAGTTCCCTGACCAGGGATAGAGCCCACACATCCTGAACTGGAAGCACGTAGTCCTAACCACCTGCCTCCTGAGAAATCTGTATGCAGGTCAAAAAGTAACAGTTAGAACTGGACATGGAACAACAGACTTGTTCCAAATCGGGAAAGGAGTACATCAAAGCTGTATATTGTCATCCTGCTTATTTAATTTATATGCAGAGTACATCATGAGAAACGCTGGGCTGGATGAAGCACAAGCTGGAATCAAGATTGCCAGGAGAAATATCAATAACCTCAGATATGCAGATGACACCACCCTTATGGCAGAAAACAAAGAAAAACTAAAGAGCCTCTTGATGAAAGTGAAAGAGGAGAGTGAAAAAGTTGGCTTAAAACTCAACATTCAGAAAACGAAGATCATGGCATCCGGTTCCATCACTTCATGGCAAATAGATGGGGAAACAGTATAAACAGTGACAAAGACTATTTTGGGGTCTCCAAAATCACTGCAGATGTTGACTGCAGCCATGAAATTAAAAGACGCTTACTCCTTGGCAGGAAAGTTATGACCAACCTAGATAGCATATTCAAAAGCAGAGACATTACTTTGCCAACAAAAGTCCATCTAGTCAAAGCTATGGTTTTTCCAGTGGTCGTGTATGAATGTGAGAGTTGGACTATAAAGAAAGCTAAGCATCGAAGAATTGATGCTTTTGAACTGTGGTGTTGGAGAAGACTCTTGAGAGTCCCTTGGACTGCAAGGAGATCCAACCAGTCCATCCTAAAGGAGATCAGTCCTGGGTGTTCACTGGAAGGACTGATATTGAAGCTGAAACTCCAATGCTTTGGCCACCTGATGCGAAGAACTGCCTCATTTGAAAAGACCCTAATGCTGGGCAAGATTGAGGGCAGGAGGAGAAGGGGACAACAGAGGATGAGAAGGTTGGATGGCATCACTGACTCAATGGACATGAGTCTGAGTAAGCTCCAGGAGTTGGTGATGGACAGGGAGGCCTGGTGTGCTGCAGTTCGTGGGGTCACAAAGAGTCGAACAGGACTGAGCGACTGAACTGAACTGAGTCCTAACCACTGGACTGCCAGGGAAGTCCCTTTTCTCTGGTTTTGAAGGAGCATTATGGTCAAAATGACTATACTGCCTGAGGTAATCTACAGGTTTAATGCAATTCTGGTGAAATTACCAATGGCATTTTTCACGGAACTAGAACAACAACAAAAAAAATCTTAAAATTTGAATGGAGACACAAAAGACCCCAAGTAGCCATAACAATCTTGAGAAAGAGAATCGGGGCTGGAGGAAGCAGGCTCCTTGACTTAATACTTGACTCCAAGGCTGCAGTCATCATAAGAGTACAGTGCTGGCACAGATACAGTAACGGAGATCAGTGGAGGAGGATGGAGACCTAGATGTGAACCCATGCACCTGTGACCAGTGACCTGGGACAGAGGAGGTGAGGCTGCACACGAGAGGGGAGGCGGCCTCCTCAGGAAACGGCGCTGGCCTTGTCGTACGGCCCCGGATACGCTCCCGTGTCTCCTGGTATATAGTCTATGGGAGCCTGAATAGTACTTTTATCCTGCTGTTGTGTGAAAATTGTATAAACCTTAATTACATTGAATTGGCTGACAGTGCTTTTCAGGTCTGCTATACCCTTCTACTTTTCTGTCTAGTCATTCTATTAATTTTTGACAGTTTGCTATTGAAACAGCAATTAAAAATTTTAATTTATCTATTTAAAAAAATAACTGTAATATACAGCAGAACTATATGTAACTTTGTTCTGTATTTTCCAAGTCTCCTGTAAATGTGTTATCATACTTTCATAATTCAAAGATAAATGGTGCTGGGAAAACTGGACAATTACAAGTAAGAAAAATGAAATTAGAACATTCTTTGACATCATACACAAAGATAAAATCAAAATGGACAAAGATCTAAGTGTAAGACTGGATAATATAAAACAGAGGAAAACAAAAGCAGGACACTCTTTGACATAAATCACAGCAATATTTGTTCTGAGCCATCTCCTAGAGTAACGGAAATAAAAACAAAAATCAACAAATGGGACCTAATTAAACTTAAAAGCTTTTGCACAGCAAAGAAAACTATAAACAAAAAAGCAACCCACAGGAGGGAAGAAAATATTTGCAAATGATGCAGCTGACAAGGGACTGATCTCCAAAATTCACAAACAGTTCATGAAGCTCAATCCCAAGAAAACAAACAACCCAATCAAAAAATGGGCAGAAGACCTAAATAGACATTTCTCCAAAGACATACAGATGGCCAAGAGACACATAAAAAGATATTCAATGTTGCTAACTGAGATAGCACCTCAAAACCTACAATGAGATATCACTTCATACCAGTTAGAATGGCCATCATTTAAAAAATCTACAAACAGTAAATTCTGGAGAGGGTGTGGAGAAAAGGATACCCTCCTCCACGGTTTGTGGGAATGTAATTAGTACAGCCGCTGTGGAGAACAGCATGGAGGTGCCTTAAGGAACTACAAACAGAGCTACCATGCGACCTAGCAACCCCGCTCCCGGGCGTTATCCCTGAATGCGACCTAGCAACCCCACTCCCGGGCGTGTATCCGTGAATGCGACCTAGCGACCCCACTCCCGGGCGTGTATCCGTGAAAAGCGTGGTTCAGAAGGGGGCCTGCTCCCCGTGCTCACAGCAGCCAGGACGTGGAAGCCGCCTGCGCATCCGACAGGCGCGCGGGCAGAGGAGGTGCGCACACGAGGTGGAGTGTCACCCGGCCACTGAAACGACAAGTGAAATAGCGCTGTTGCCGCGGCACAGAAGGACCTGGAGACTGTGACACCTAGTGAAGTAGGTCGGGCAGAAAAGACAAATTTTACATGATACTGCTTACATGCAGAATCTAAAAAATGATACAAATGAACTTATTTACACAGCATAAACAGACTCACAGGCTTAAAAGAATGAACTTACGGTTACCACAGGGGAAGGGCTGGGGCTGTGGGTCAGAGTTTTAGGATCGACATGTACACATTTCTATATTTAAAATAATTACCACCAAGGACCTGCTGTATAGCGCAGGGAACACTACTCAACATTCTGTAATAGCCTAAGTGGGGAAAGAATTTCCAGAGTAACAGCTACATGCACACGTATAATTGAATGACTTTGTTGTCACCTGAAACTAACACAATATTGTTAACCATGCTCCAGATAAAATAATTTTTAAAAGAAACTGCAAATTGAATTTTTTTTAATGATTTTTTAGGTGGTATGGGGTAGTCTGAAAACGCGGCAGTTCTGGAATGCCTGAATCTGCACACAAGTTGTGTGGCTTTGGCCAAGTAACTCGACGACTTTCTTTACATCCCTATTACCTACGTCACTAGATTGAGGCAATGACCACCTGGGTCATGAGATAGCAAGCAGAAGCTTCTAGCGTAGTTCCTGTAACATGGTTTGTGTTCAATGTAGTTACCAAGTTTCTCTCAAAATGGTTCGAATGTTTCAAACCATGAGAGTGAGAAAAAGTCATCTGAAAAAGACATATTTTGAGAAAATTAAGTGGTTATAGTTTCAATCAGATGCTTATTAGGGTGATGTTTTCTATCTTTGACCTTTATCACATCCCCCCAGTCCCATCTGACAACAGCTTCTCAATGCTTTTATTCAAATGATAATCACTGTGCAAAAAATCAGCGTCTCCTCATTCAGGAACTTACAGTACCCATCTTAATAAACCACAATGAACCGAAGACGCAAAGAATAACTGGATAAACAGGCCTCTCTCTCCAGCTGTCAAGTCTGTTTGTGACAGCAACTGGTATTTCATTGTAAAAGATGCTAATTTCAGTCCGAGCTGTGGCAGTGTTGAGAGGAGCATAAAAGGAATTCTTGATTATCTGTATCAGGAACTGTGGTCCCTGGGGATACGCGTGGAGCCCTCAGATCACAGATGGCAAGAGTGCTATGATCAAATACGCATCCATGCGGCGTCACGATTATGATAATTAGGAAATGGATAGTTTTGCCCTCTATGATAAGTAATTGTGGCTGGCATGCCTCTCTTTTTACTATTTTGGAGGCTTTATAAGCGATGCTTGTTGTACTAATTATGACACCATTCTGTACTTGGACCACCATTTCGTTTCTGTAACTGTTCTGTCAAATTCCTGGGGCCTCATATAATACTGTTTCAATAATAATGATTTTCCCAATCTAAATTTAAGAAATAGTGATTACCTTACTGCTGGACCACATTAGCTGCCTCTCAGAGTTAAACAAACACTAATTATTATTTCAACTTAAATATCATTGCTTACTAGCATTAGCCAGGCTACAGAGGAGCAGAGGGAGGTAGACGTTCTCAGAGACACATAGCGCTCTGTGAGGAGATGGGTAGGGGGTGAAATCAGGCTAAACACTGTCTTTTCTTGAGAATGAGCCATTGTTTACTTTAAAATTATGTCCTTCTTATTGGGGGGGGCAGGAAGTGTTACGATGCCCTTTCTTGCCTTAAATAGTGATAACTTTAGATGACTGGGTAGAGGAAAATGTTTAATATTCTTATTTGGCATAATTAACACTTAGCAGCTGTAACTCCTCCCTTAATCGGTTTTGACCAGCCCTTGAGATCGCAAAATATCAAAGTCAACTGAACTCTTCCCTGTAACATCCCAGCACATAATCTTTGGTGGCCAAAGGCTTACTCACCATTTTGCAAGTTATCTGTGACAGTCACAAAAAGCTCTCATTGTTAGAAATTTACTCATTTTATTGACCCAAAATCTGCCTTCATACACTGCAACCCTGGTCCAATCCTCTGACACTACCCAGAGTAGCTCTCACCACTTGTGTTACAACAGCTCCATAAATATAGAGAGGTGGTCTTCCAGATGGCCTCCGCTAAGGTAACCCTCATCTGTGCCCGTGGTCTTCACTCCATGGCTTTCTCACTTCCAATCACCTCCACGATGGGTGCCTCAGACAAAGGAACAGCCTGATACATCCAACATTCAGTTGTCTAGAGAACAAAGCCCAACGTGTTCAGAGCAGCTCCAGATTCTCTACCATCTGCTTCCAAACCAGCTCTTCTCCTACAGTGCTCCTTCGTGTACAGCACGCACTGGTACACACCCTCTCTCCACTCTCACACTGCCCTGACCTGGCCTTTTCCCACCCAAATGCTGAGCTCTGTCTCTCTGTCTCTTTTCAAAGCCCATCTCTCCCACAATGCCCCCTCAGATCCGTAGCTTGGTATTCAGTGCTCCATCCCTTGGGCTCCTTTAAAATGGACTTTGTCTTGCAACACCACCACTAGTGAGCTCTCTCCTTGTGCTCCTGTTGGTTTCAGTAGGACATTACAAGATCTGCAATGGCACCGACAGCCTTACCCGCATTTCAAAGGCACACAAAGTCTCAAAACCCCTTCGCCACTAGTCCCTGGTTTTCTAACCACGACGACCGTTGAGACGCCTCTCGATCTTGATCTGTCCTGACCAGTGCAGAAGCCACCGGCCACACGCAGCTCTTCAATTTTAAACTCGGATCAATGAAAGTTAGATAAAATTAAATCTTCAGTTCCTCCATCTCACTAGCCACAGTTCCAGCGCTCAAGAGCCACATGTGGCTAGAAACTCCCATGCCGGCCAGCACAGATTTGGAACGTCAGTGCAGACAGCTCCGCTGGGGGATGCAGGTCTGGGCACCTTCCCTGCTGTGTGATCAGCCCCACCACACTGCTGGCAAGCAGCATGCCAGCCTCTAATTAAAACTGCAGATCCTTTTCTTTTAATGAACAGCTTTTAAGTTATGATTCCTTCATACTGTACTTAGACAATTACTTTTACAGACCTAAAGGCAATCCCCTTCCCCTCCTTGAACTCTAATACATTTTATCTCTTCTGTTTCTATCCCATCCGTCTAGCTTATCAAGATACTCAGTTTTTTAATTCTGACATCTTTTGAGGTATCCTATCTTAGGTTTGAGTCACCTGCACATTTTTAAAGTACTTCCTGTTTCTTATTAATTGTTGATCAATTGTTGTCTATAACTAGAGTGACTATATAATTTCTCCTCGAAACCAGGACACTTTTCAGAGTGAATGGAATGCTGTAAAAATTATGCTGAGGCACCAGCATTAACTGGGACTCAAGTCTCACTCTGGAAAGAGAGAACTCTGCCCACAAGAGATCACATCCCAGACCCTTGCCCTGTCGCTGGAGAACATCCCTTGGATTGACTATGCTGTTTTCAAAAATCTGTTAATGTGTTGACTCAATTTTATGCCATTTCAGACTACATCATTCCATTGAATTCATGAGGCTGTCATGAAAGAAAGTGAAAGTGAAAGTCACTCAGTCATGTCCGACCCTTTGCAACCCCATGAACTATACAGTCCATGGAATCTTCCAGGCCAGAATACTGGAGTGGGTAGCCATTCCCTTCTCCAGGGCCCAACCCAGGGATCAAACCCAGGTCTCCCACATTGCAGGCAGATTCTTTACAAGCTGAGCCACAGGGGAAGCCCAAGAATACTGGAGTGGGTAGCCTTTCTCTTCTCCATAGAATCTTCCCAACCCAGGGATTGAACCAGGGTCTTCTGCATTGCAGGCGGATTCTTTACCAACTGAGCTATCGGGGAAACCTAAATGAGAAACAACCAATTATCTTACTTAAGTTCAAATCATCTTACTGCTTTTAGCAGTTCTTTTGCTTGTTTGTTTCAGAAAAAGAAGAAAACACAATACAAATGGAAATAAAATTTGTGTATACACTAGAAAAATATGAGCAGAATAAATGAGGTTACAAAATTTGGATATAGTATCTTCCTTATTGTTATAGAAGGACTCCAGTTGTTCACAAAAGTCTGCCTTGTACAGGAAAAGCTCACAGTGACCTGAAGCTCCATTTTAAGATTCCAGTAAGAGGAAAGACAATATGTAGCAATCTTACTTGGGAAAGTTTTTCAACATATGTCATTTTATTTGTGAAAGTGCTAATTTGGAGGAAACCTACAGCTCTAATGGTCATGAACTATTACTTGCCATTCACCTATGGCAACCGAGCCAACAAAATCCTTGTACTATGCTGAACCATGGAACACGAACCCTTATTTTTTAAGAAAGGAAAGACAAAAGCAAGTGCAGGTGCTTAACAATGAAGATGATGCAGCCAAACTCACTTAAACGTAAGATAAAGCAGATACTTATTAGGAAGTCTGTTTCATGGATTTTTACCTACAGAAATATGAATAAATCTGAACAAAAATTAGACGAAAAATTAATGTAACTAAAAATCAGATAAGGCTCATGATGTAAGACTGAAAGAAAGAGATGAAAGGACACCACTGGACTGAAACCTGGAGAGAGGGACCCAGTCTACTTCCGCCTCCAAGCATCCCTGGAACCTTGGCCCAGGGCTGCCTGATCCCTGCCCTCGTCTCTTCATCCATTCAGGAAGTGCTGTTTGTCCCCAGGGGTGACTCGGGCAGGAATAAGGAGTGAGCTGACCCCTCAGGGTCTACACAGACTTAAACCCAAGAGTTCTCCAGCTTTAAAATTGTGTGATGCTGGACATCGTTTAGCAGGAAATAGTTAAAGCTTCTCATATTCCCTGAAAATGTAATAACTAGGGTTAAAATAAATTCTTTTTGGAATTGTCATTTATTTCTTACGATCTCTACAATGTTTAGCAAGTGTATACCATCTACTTTCCACTTTTAAGACATTTTAAACACTATACACTACTATTCTACTTATGTCTTCTGCTGATTTTTTCATGTTTTTCTCATGTAGGTTATTTTTTCTGAACCTTGAAATCAGATATTTGTAATTAGGTATTTATAAGTGAAATGTTACTTCAACAAATCTTACTTCTATTGACCTTTGATAATAATATTAAAATGAGGAATATATTACTCTTCAGAAAATACTTATTTTCCTCTTCAGCCTATGAAAAACTTACTAATCCATAATTTATGGGATTAAGATATGTTATCATTTTATTTTGGTCCTTATCTTCATTCCTAAGCAATTCACAGGCAATTAAGGAACCTGATTTGATCAATTTTCTAAGTTCCTTGTTTTTCATTAGGGCGAACCTTAAGGCAGGTGGCCTTGCATTAGTTTGGCTGACAGCTCTGGCTAATGTTTTAATGATCCCTAGCAAAGGAAACCAAAAAAGAGAGAGGAAAAAAAAAGTAGATTTACAATGGTGGGGATAAGCTAGATCAGGCAGGGAGACAGAGTACATAACCACTAATTAACTCTCGTCATTTAAACATCTGCAAGCTGAACAGACGCAAGTGTCCCGGCTCTGCTGACAAGTCCTTGAAGCACATGCTACAGAGAGGAGCCTCCAGGCCTAAATTCCCAGACTCGCAGGAGGCTGTCAAATGCCCCTGCTAATACTACTCTTACAGCGACTAATTTGGGGAGGTGGAACGATACCAAAGTACTTGTCATAAAACAAATGCAAGTGGCAACGTCATCTCTTACTACAGCCCTCTTTTTTAAAAAGAAGTACTTATTTATTCTTGGTTGCACCGGGTCTTCTCTGCACGAGGGATTTCTCAGTGGGGGCAGCTCGCTGCTGCTGTGGGGGGTCTTCTAACACAGTGGCTTCTCTCCTTGCAGAGCACGGGCTCTAGAGCGCATGAGCTCCAGTAGCTTCAGTAGCTTTACGGCACACAGCTTAAGCTGCCCTGCAGCCTGTGGAACCTTCCTGGACCAGGGATGGAGCCCATGTCCCCTGCGTCGGCTGCATCACCAGGGAAGGCCCCTTATTACAGCCTGCTAACTGTGCCCTCTGCTTCCATCTTGCCTTGCTGCTATCTCATTTATACACAGCAGATAAAATACTCTCCAGGAATAAACTATAAATAAATTATATCACTCTTTTACTTCAGGTCAGTTCAGTTCAGTCACTCATTTGTGTCCGACTCTTTGCGACCCCATGGACTGCAGCACGCCAGGCCTCCCTGTCCATCACCAACTCCCGGAGTTTGCTCAAACTCATGTCCACCAAGTCGGTGATGCCATCCAACCATCTCATCCTCTGTCGTCCCCTTCTCCTCCTGCCTTCAATCCTTCCCAGCATCAGGGTCTTTTCCAATGAGTCAACTCTTCGCATCAGGTGGCCAAAGTATTGGAGTTTCAGCTTCAGCATCAGTCCTTCCAGTGAATATTCAGGACTGATTTCCTTTAGGATGGACTGGTTGGATCTCCTTGCAGTCCAAGGGACTCTCAAGCGTCTTCTCCAACACCACAGTTCAAAAGCATCAATTCTTCAGGGCTCAGCTTTCTATTTATAGTCCAACTCTCACATACATACATGATTAGTGGAAAAACCATAGCTTTGACTAGACAGACCTTTGTTGGCAAAGTAATGTCTCTGCTTTTTAATATGCTGTCTAGGTTGGTCATAACTTTTCTTCCAAGAAGCTAGCATCTTTTAATTTCATGGCTGCAGTCACCATCTGCAGTGATTTTGAAGCCCAAGAAATAATCTGTCACTGTTTCCACTGTTTCCCCATCTATTTGCCATGAAGTAATAGGACCACATGCCATGATTTTCTTTTTCTGAATGTTGAGTTTTAAGCCAACTTTTTCACTCTCCTCTTTCACTTTCATCAAGAGACTCTTTAGTTCTTCACTTTCTGCCAAAAGGGTGGTGTCATCTGTGTATCTGAGGTGATTGATATTTCTCCCAGCAATCTTGATTCCAGCTTGTGTTTCTTCCAGTCTAGCGTTTCTCATGATGTACTCTGCATATAAGTTAAATAAGCAGGGTGACAATATACAGCCTTGACGTACTCCTTTTCCTATTTGGAACCAATCTATTGTTCCATGTCCAGTTCTAACTGTTGCTTCCTGACCTGCATACAGATTTCTCAGGACGCAGGTCAGGTGGTCTGGTATTCCCATCTCTTTCAGAATTTTCCACAGTTTATTGTGATCCACACAGTCAAAGGCTTTGGCATAGTCAATAAAGCAGATATTTTTCTGGAACCCTCTTGCTTTTTCCATGATCCAGCGGATGTTGACAATTTGATCTCTGGCTTCTCTGCCTTTTCTAAAATCAGCTTGAACATCTGGAAGTTCACAGTTCATGTACTGTTGAAGCCTGGTTTGGAGAATTTTGAGCATTACTTTACTAGCGTGTGAGATGAGTGCAGTTGTGCGGTAGTTTGAGCATTCTTTGGCATTGCCTTTCTTTGGGATTGGAATGAAAACTGACCTTTTCCAGTCCTGTGGCCACTGCTGACTTTTCCAAATTTGGTGGCATATTGAGTGCAGCACTTTCACAGCATCATCTTTCAGGATTTGAAATAGCTGCACTGGAATCCATCACCTCCACTAGGTTGTTCTTAGTGATGCTTCCTAGATTATATCACTCTTTTTCTTAAAACCTTCTAGAGGCTTCCTGGTGCAATGACTATAAAATGCAAAAATATTTACTGTGGCAAATAAACCCAACATGTTCTGGCTCTGACCACTTACACTTTTAGCTACATGAATTAGAATCCCAACTACAATGACTTAAACACTGTAACACCTAAACCAGCAAGAGTTGTAATAAGCACTTTACCCTTAACCAAGTAAGAGGTGTATTTTTTTTTTCTGATGTAACAAAAAGTCTAGAGGTTGGCAGTGCAGGGCAGATAGAGCTGCTCAGCACAGTCCTTGAGGAACCTGCTCTGCCATCTGGCTTCTCCCTCCACCATCCTTAACATGCGACTTTGTCATTGTTACAAAACGGCTGCTCCAGCTCCAGGCATCGTGTCTGCACTGCAAGCAAGAAGGGAGAGAAACTGCAGAGAGTGAACGTGCTGCATGCCGTGGAGTCAGTCACTTTTAATGAGGAAAAGAGTCATTTTTCCAGAACCCCCACCAGTAGTTTTACCTTGTTTAGGACAATTTCACAAGGCTACTGAGTACAAGAGAATCAAGTGGTTTAGGACTCTTTTTTCTTCATTTCCTTATCTCTTCACTCCAGTCTCCAAGCTCCAGCCATCCTAGCCTCTGTTCCTAAAACACCTCATCCTTCACATACAGATGGCTAATAAACACATGAAAAGATGTTCAACATGGCTCATCATTAGAGAAATGCAAATCAAAACTACAATGAGATATACCTCACACCAGTCAGAATGGCCATCAACAAAAAATCTACAAACAATAAATGCTGGAGAGGGTGTGGAGAAAAGGGAATCCTCTTGCACTGCTGGTGGGAATGTAAATTGATACAGCCACTATGGAAGATGGTATGGAGATTCCTTAAAAAGCTAGGAATAAAACCACCATATGACCCAGCAATTCTGCTACTAGGCATATACCCTGAGGAAACCAAAATTGAAAAAAAAAAAAAACAAAAACACATATACCCCAGTGTCCATCGCAGCACTAGTTACAATAGTTAAAACATGGAAGAAACCTAGATGTCCATCAGCAGACGAATGGATAAAGAAGCAGTGGTACATATATACAATGGAATATTACTCAGCCATAAAAAGGAGTGCATTTGAGTCAGTTCTAACAAGGTGGATGAACCTAGAGCTTATTGTACAGAGTGAAGAAGTCAGAAAAGCAAATATCATGTATTAACGCGTATATATGGAATTTAGAAAGACGGTGCTGATGAACCTGTTTGCAGGGCAGCAGTGGATACACAGGCATAGAGAACAAACTCACTGACACCAGGTGGAGGGAGGGAGGGGAGGATGGGGCGTATGCAGAGAGTAACATGGAAACATGCATTACCATAGGTGAAACAGAAAGCCAACGAGAATTTGCTGTCTGACTCCGGGAACTCAAACCGGGCTCTGGAACAGCCTAGAGGGGTGGGATGGGGAGGGAGTGGGCAGAGGTTCAAGGTGGAGGGGACACAGGTACCCCTGTGGCTGATTCATGCTGATGTTTGGCAGAAGCCAACAGAATATTGTAAAGCAATTATTCTTCAACTAAAATAAATAGATTTAATTATAAATAAATAAACCAAATACCCCTTCCTCACTCCTCTCTTGATCCTAACACTTGAGGTTCCCTTTGCCCGAACTTCTCTCCAGATAACTGCGCGGCTCACACCTTCACGCCATTCAGACCTCTGCACTCAAGTCAACCCCTTCAGGCAGCTTTATCCGATCCCTCCAGCGAACAGTTTTTACCCCGTTTCCAACCGCTCTCTTTAATTCTGTTTCTGTTGTTGGTATTATTTTCTTCACAGCGTTTTTGTTATTTGAAATATTCTGTTGTTTTTGTGCTGGTTGTCTAACCCTATTAGCACATAACCTTATAACGGGGAGGGTTCTGGTTTGGTTTTGGTTTTCCTGTCTTCTCCCTGCTACATCCAGTGCCTTGAACATTGTCTGGAGCAGGGTAGATGCTGAGTTAATAGTCTGATTCTGAGTTAATGAATGGAACAATGGTTCTCCTATCTTGAATTTTCAACCCTTCTTTTCACTGCATTCCTAGACATCCATCTGTAACTCTGAAATGAGTAATAGCATAATGCTGTTTGGCTCTATTCGAATTTTTAAATTACATTTTGTGTTTTCTTGAATTACTGTGTTGTTTAGTCAGCTTGGCTTTTGTAAGCATGATTTTCTTGGTCATAAAATGTATTTGAGAAAATTCTTTCCAATTGTTTTTTATGTGCATTGGAACTTTTTTTACTTTCCCATCATTTATAAGTCTCTGCTTTAAATTATTCTAAGTATCTGTGCCATGAGCAATTCTTTCACATTTTCTGAGTGACTCTGTGTTGAAGGGACCACTATTCAGAACTGGTCCTTTTTCTGTTTTAAAGTCCAAGAAAATACATTAAATAATATTTCACAAATATTTCTACATCTCTTATGAGGTAAACAATTAAAATATTCACTTTTTCACATCCTGCTGTCCAACACATCACTAACCCTTGGAATATAAATATTTTTGACTGTCTGGTTTTTGTCTCTGATTCAAATTTGGTAGATAGAGTAAGTGACTTTAATGTGAATTTTCTGTTTTCCTTTTTACATTCCTGTAATACATTTTGCAGAGCATTATAGAAGGACTCTATTTTCCTTATCCCAAAGATTTAACATTTATTATGCTCAAAGCTTCTAAAGATTTGTGTGTGTGTGTAGATTTTTCCTTTATATTCACTTGTCCCACTGAGGTGACAAAAAGCTAGGAGAGCAGGAAGAAAAGAAAGAGAAAAAAGTTGCACCAAGCCTAGAAATCTTTTTCCCTTTTCCTCATAGGCATAAGTGAGAACCTTTCATAACCAGTCTTCTAAGAACTCTTGCTCCTTTTCACTCTGACTTCACTGATCAAGGCTGGGGAGCGTGGATTATCAGTAAAGTAGAAGTAAAAACCATGCTAGACTGACACAGGCACTTCTTGACAATCCCAAGGCATGTCCTTTTTCACTTTTTTTAATCATCGAATTGTCCTAACCCTGGGGTTTCTTTCTAAAGAGACAAGAGTATTTGGATATACTGAGAAGGAGAATTAAACACGTGTGAAGACAAAAGCTGTTCCTTATAAGTGAAGTGAAAGTTGCTCAGTCATGTCCAACTCTTTGCGACCCCATGGACTATATAGTCCATGGCATTCTCCAGGCCAGAACACTGGCGTGAGTATCGTTCCCTTCTCCAGGGGATCTTCCCAACCCAGGGATCGAACCCAGAGTCTTCCACATTGCAGGCAGATTCTTTACCAGCAGAGCCACAAGGGAAGCCCAAGAATACTGGAGTGGATAGCCTTTCCCTTCTCCAGCGGATCTTCCCGACCCAGGAATTGAATCAGGGTCTCCCGCATTGCAGGTAGATTCTTTACCAGCTGAGCCACAAGGGAAGCCCTTATAGGTGAACCAGAATTGACCTTTTTGGCCGTGGGTTCCAGGCACTGGTCGTCAGGCTGCCCGGTTGATGCTCTGAGTTTAGCATCAGGCCCCGGCTCCATCGCTATGCCCAGAGGCCACGGACACAGGCAGCTGTCCTCTGAGCAAGGCCCGCGCTACCAGGGACAGTGGGTCAATGCTTATTAACAATATCCCAGAGAAAGTGGTGCCCATCAAAGTTTAGGGTGCGCAAGAACCCCTGAAGAGCTCGATGATGCAATCATTTGTCTTTTCTCTCTCTCACGGAATAAGCTGAGAAGTGCAGAAGTGGAAGTGAAGATAACGCTAAACTAAGATCGGATATGGGCTTCCCAGGTGGCACAGTGGTGAAGAATCTGCCTGCCAATGCAGGAGACGCGGGTTCAGTCCCTCGATTGGGAAGATCCCCTGGAGTAGGAAATGGCAACCCACTCCAGTATTCTTGCCTGGAAGATTCCATGAACAGAGGAGCCTGGTGGACTACAGTCCGTGGAGTCTCAAAGAGTCAGACATGACTGAGAATAGCACAGCACAAGATTGGTATTCGATAGGCCAGATGTGGAACTCGGGTTCAACAAGCACGCCGGGTGGTTTTGCTGTAGATGGTCTGTAACTAACACTTTGAGAAAAAGTGCCCCAAACTATTTAAATGGGGGGAAAGGGTGACAGGGCTCATGCACTGAAAATCAAACCTGGTCTCCAATTTTTATATTAGCTTGCTGAACGGGGAGTATGAATAAAAGAATGAATGAAATGTTTTATTCAGGAACATTTATGAAGGGAACAATCCTTGCCACAGAAGCTCTCAGTTTCTTGAAAGATGCACAAGCAGCCCCCACTTGCTCGGTAAGCATACAATAGACACATACAATAGACACATACGTCTCTATTGAGATGGGGAGGGGAGGCTGAGGTTTATTGAGCTGCTAGGCATCGTGGAGACGGGTGCCCTCCATGCTCCGCCTGGTGGAATGGAGCCAGGCCTTGGAAGAGAGATGACATTTGAGGAATGAATAAGGATTTCCCTGGTGGTTAAGGTGAGAACATTCCAGGGAGAAGGATCAAAGAGTACCAATGGACAGCCAGGCCAAAAATAATAATAATAATAATAATCCAACATATTTCCAACTCTGCTTGCTCCAGGGCTGGGCACAGGCAGAGAAATGGTGGGAGACTATTTCCTTAAGCTGCCATCAAAACCATGAATGCTTTAATACACCAAAACTCTCCCTTACCTGTCACAGGGCTGACACAGTTGCGATTTGCAGAATCACTCCGTATTTGCCACACTCGTGTTTGCAGTGGAGAAGCTACCATGATTCGTGTCTCAGTTTTCAAGTGTACATCAGCCTCAGTCCGGGCGCTTGGCATGAGGTCACGAAGCTGGACAAGTCATCTGATTTGTCATTCAGACTCTTCCTCAGAACATCTCTAACAAGCCCTGTAGAGTGGCTGCAAGCGTTTCCATTTGTTTGCGAAGGCTAATTCCACTCACTTTTCCCCACTGATTTGCCGTTACCTTTCTCCTTGGCTGGAAGGAAGCACAAGAGTAACAGAAGCCTGGAGAAGATGCTAAGGAGAAGAGGGTAAATGTGTGTGCTTAAGGACATTCCCCAGTCATAAGTAAAAGAATCCAGCATTGTCGGTGCTGTGCATATGAATAAAAATTTAACTCTAAGGAGCAAATTTTCTTTTAAGATTTTACATGTTTTGTTTTATTTTGTTTTCCAATCCATACTGTTTTTTTC